>NC_140990.1:330237133-330837133 GCF_052327205.1 Somniosus microcephalus | reverse complement strand
ACTCGCGCTTTGCCGCAGTCTTAAAGGGACCGCGCCCCGTACATGCAAACAGTATGGACAAACACAGAAATCACTAACAGATTGGCAGAGGCTTAGGTTGGAGTAAAACCTCGTTAAAGGGAATTATGTACAGTTGCTCAAAGTCCCTCAGTGGCTCTGCCACAGCACCACCAATATAGAGTCATAACGGCACAGAAGGAGGCTATTCGGCCTATCGAGTCCGTGCCGGCTCTCTGTAGAGCAATCCAGTCAGTCCCATTCCCCCGCTCTATCCCCGCAGCCCTGCAAGTTTATTTCCCTCAAGTGCTTATCCAGGCTCCCCTTGAAAACATTGATTGTCTCCGCTTCCATCACTTCCGTCGGCAGCGAGTTCCAGGTCCTCACCACTCGCAGCGTAAAAAAGTTATTCCTCACCTCCCCCCTGTATCTCTTGCCCAAAACCTCAAATCTGTGTCCCCTAGTCCTTGTACCATCAACTAATGGGAACAGCCTTTCACCGTCTAGCCTATCCAAACCCGTCATAATCTTGTACACCTCTGTCAAATCATCCCTCAACCTCCTTTGCTCTAATGAAAACAAACCCAGCTCTCCAATATCTCCCCCTAACATTGACATGTACGTCTACAATGGATGACACTGAACATCAGATGCCATGATTTGTACATGTGCAGGTTTGTGTTTGAAGCACATGTTGTTTCTGAGTGGTTCGAGTGTCCAGAGTGCGGTGATTACAGGTTCTGTCAGAGTTGACCAGGGGAGTTTCAATTACTGTATATAGGCAGGTAAAAGTGATGGCAGTAAAGTTTTGACATTAATGTGTGTCATGACATCAAGGTGAGCAAGGGTTTAAATTTTAGTATTTTTTAAATCATATAATATACTGGTTACCAATTCAAACATTTATTTTTTTCATTTGTTGAGATAGCGGCCTCTATTCTGTTCAATTAAATTGCTTGATTAGTTTTTATAGCACATGGATTTTCCACCTTCAACAGGTTTCATGTTACAAAATGGTACAATTTGGCTTTATACCAATAATTATGTCTAGTCTCTATAATTCAGACAGTTGTCGCATTGAAATTATAATGAGCCCTTGACCTTTAATTGTAATGTATTCCTTTTCATTAGAAGGCACGTTGCTAGACTGCATGGATATGAAGTGAATGGTGCTCCCACATTGTTATAATGTTTTAAACTTTCATTGAGCAGTGTGAAAAGGAAAGATTTGCATCTATATCGCGCCTTTCATGATCTTGGGACTTCCCAAAGTGCTTTACAGCCAATTAAGTACTTTTGTTTAATGTGTATGCAATACATAAGAACATACGAATTAGGAGCAGGAGTAGGCTACTCGGCCCCTCGAGCCTGCTCCGCCATTCAATATGATCATGGCTGATCTGATTACTCCACATTCCCGCCTACCCTCCGATAACCTTTCACCCCCTTGCTTATCAAGAATCTAACTACCTCTGCCTTAAAAATATTCAAAGACTCTGCTTCCACTGCCCTCTGAGGAAGGGAGTTCCAAAGACTCACGACCCTCTGTGCGAAAAAATTTCTCCTCATCCCTGTCTTAAATGGGCGACCCCTTATTTTGAAACAGTGACCCCTCGTTCTAGATTCTCCCACAAGAGGAAACATCTTCTCCACATCCACCCTGTCAAGACCCCTCAGGATCTTATGGGGGAGAAATTCAGTATCGCCCCGTTTGGGGCGCGATTATTGGCCGGGCGCAAAGTTTAGCGCCTGGCGCTAATTATCGCCTCCGACTGCAAACTTGGCTTCTCTCGCCCCTGGAGGTGATTGGAGCGCTAAATCAGGCACTACATACCTCTCTTAAGGCGCAAAGGCCGAGGAGCGAGGCACTAACTCACAGCGCTGGCGAAGCTCATGTGATGTCAGTCAGCAATGGAACACAGACACACTGTCGCCGGCCAGTTCTTAAAGGGGAGGGTCGATCTTGCTCTCCATCCACACCCTGCTCATTGCAGCTTTGAATCTAGGCCTGGAGAGACCTGCACATCAAATCTGTTGGAAAGAACAATGGAGAGGCCCGGGGAAAGAGCTCAGAGTGCAGCCCCCACAGTCTCTTCTAAATCGATGCAAATAAAAAAGAACCTGCAAAGTGCAGCTCAGTACCCAAAACTCCTCAACACAGCTTTGAATATCTCCTGCAGTCTTCTCTCTCTCACTCAGAATGCGTGGTGCAAAGATTTTGCCTTTAAATAGCGCTCCCCCAGTCCCTTCCCAACTGCAAAACGCTCCCCTCAACCTGTCGTTGCTAGCGGCAGGCGGTAAGGCAGGAGGCGCCACTCAATATCTGGTCCGGGGCGCTACCAGGGCGTTGCACGCTCGACTGACGTCACGATCTGCCGGCGCAGGAGATCGTGGCGGTAGTGTTTAGCGCCGCCGCAAAATGTCTAGTTAATTTCATGACCGGCACAACCATTGCCGCGCCCGGGCACTAGTTGCTTTGTGCCCCCTTAGCGCCCTCTTAAGGCGCTAATGGGAGGTGCAAACCAACCAAATTTTTCCCCCAATGAACTGAGAATTTTGCCAAATGAACAATTAAGCATCGATTACTTTAAAGTTAAGGATGGCTCAACACTTCACTGTTTTTCCTATTTTTATGAACATAGTTTAATGATATGAAAGAGCGGTACTATATTATTTTACTTATCTATATTGAATCTCCTGTGATATTGCAGATGGACAAAAAATGTATGTACCTTCCTGTAACTGTCTCACGCTCTCTTGTCATCTAATTTCTTTTCCTTCCTTTCTCTGTCATTCTCTTTGTCTTGCACTCTATTTGTCTACCTTTGGATATAAGGGTGTATCTCAGTTGTATCCTAATCTAGCTGTAAACCGAGAGTACAATTCAAGCAGTTTATTTGCATCATACTGAATCCTGCGATTGACTTGGTCCCTGGTATTTACTCATCGTCGCTGGGTCAAAATCCTGGAACTCCCTCCCTAACAGCACTGTGGGAGTACCTTCACCACACGGACTGCAGCGGTTCAAGAAGGCGGCTCACCACCACCTTCTCAAGGGCAGTTAGGGATGGGCAATAAATGCTGGCCTTGCCAACGATGCCCACACCCCATAAACTAATTTTAAAAAAATATACACCAGTAAATTGGCTGTGGAACTGCTCACAGACAGTTGATGGATAGAAGGTTTTGTTTTTATTTATACGATCATGATGGCGTTGGGAGAGAAACTTGAAAAACTCGGTCCATGGAGCCACCTAGTGGCCAGAGCCTGCACTATGTCGTGACAGTTCCCGTAGCAGAATTGAATAGGAAATGTTGACAGAAATGCCTGACCAAAAATCATGACAACAGGAATTACTATGTGTGGACAGGAAATGTGTGCAATATTTTTAATAATACATACATTGTTTGTACAGAATTGCAAGTTAAAGCTTTATAGTTTTAATGAAAGCTCTTGTTGACTTTGTTACTGTTTCAATGAGTGTTCTGGAGTGTCAAGCTAATATTGCGTGTTATTCCAAAAGTGGTAAGTGTTTAGAGTAATCTGTCAGGGAAGGCAATAGGTGCAAAAGCATTGGGGGGTCATTCAAAATATAGTTGGATGTTATGTCAGGAGAGTTAAGATACCAGGGCGCTAAGTTTTGATGGGCCAAGTGGTTTCTTTTTGTCCTTTTCTTACATTCTTATTGAATGATATTTGGAATTTATGGTGGCATGTGGCCGCAGTTTATAAGAAAATAGTTTGTAATAAACGACAGTGAAGTTTCAGACAGGGAAACTGTGTGATGCAGCACACAATTCCCATCAGCATGAAATCGTTCCCCCCCTTGGTGTAACTGTAGTATGGTCGGCTGTATTTGTGATGTCTGACAGTCTCTGAAGAATTAAATTAGTTGACTCTGCAATTTCTGGTGGGGTTCGCGCCATGGTAAAATTGTAGACAGAAGTCCCCGTCCGCCCCCCTACAAATGCACCCCCAGAATTTCTACACATACATATATTGATGTAGAAAGAAAAAAGCAGAGCATTCTGATACACTATACTTTCAGGTCCAGTGCCACAATCAGCACTAACACTCTTTGGGGAAAAAATTCAGTATCGCCCCATTTGGGGCGCCATTATCGGCCGTGTGCAAAGTTCAGCGCCTGCCGCTAATTATCGCCTCCGACAGCAAACTTGGCTTTTATCGCCCTGGAGGTGATTGGAGCACTAAATCAGGCGCTTCACACCTGTCTTAAGGCGCAAAGGCCGAGGAGTGAGGCGCTACCTCAGAGTGCTGGCGAAGCAAGGAAGGGCAAATCAAAATCAATCTGAAAATGCTGCTCAGTACTCAAAACTCCTTCACACAACGTTGAATCTCTCCAGAAGTCTCTCTCTCTCTCAGAATGCGTGGTGCAAAAATATCACCGACAAAAAAAGGCAGGAAGCGGTCGCCTTTAAATAGCGCTCCCCTAGTCCCTTTCTGACAGAATAATGCTCCCCTCAACCAGTCGTTGCTAGCGGCAGGCGGTAAGGCAGGGGGCGCCACTCAATGTCCTGTCCGCGGCGCTAACGGGGCGTTGCGCACTCAACTGACCTCACAATCTGCCGGCGCAGGAGATCGTGGCGGAAGTGTTTAGCTCCGCCGCAAAATGTCTAGTTAATTTCGCGAGCGGCACAAACATCGCCGCGCCCGGGCGCTAGTTGCTTTGCGCCCCAATTGGCGCCCTCTTAAGGCGCTAACGGGAGGTGCAAACAACTGAATTTTCCCCCTTTGTCTCATATCATCATGATGCCTCAACATTTTAATGTTGTTAAAAAGCTATAATAAATAAAATCTTAGTTCTAAGAAACATCTTTTACAATATATATATGTTATAAAATAACTATCTTGGAGTGAGTTACAAGGTGCAATTCCACTCAGGGCTTATACTTTTGTTTATCATGACCTTAAGCTTTGCGCCTGTGGCTTATGATGCCCTCTGAACTGCTTGAAGGAAGAACAGCCTTTTACCAGTGTCAGCCGGGGCTCAGTGGGCAGCTCTCTCGCCTCTGAGTCAGAAGGTGGTGGGTTCAAGTTCCGACTTCACCACAAAAATCTAGGCTGACACTTCACTGAGGGAGGTGCTCTTTTTCACTTGAGATGTTAAACCGAGGCCCCATCTGTTGTGTATGTACCTTTAAGAGAATAACTGGTCTCAGACTGCAGTACCGGCAGTGACCACCCCTGTATAAAAGGCGCTAGAGAGCCTCTGTTGTTTAGTTTCGTTTATGCCTTTCACCAGTAAAGATCTGTTTGTTTTCTCTCCTGCTAGTCCGTGTCTCAATCATTCACGGACTTAACACCATCCACCTCTCAGGTGGACTTAAAGATCCCATGACACTATTTCGAAGAAGAGCGGGGGAGTTTGCTCCCGGTGTCTTGGCCAATAATTACCCCTCAATCAACATTACTAAAACAGATTATCCGGTCATTGTCACACTGTTTGTGGGACCTTGCTGTGCGCAAATTGGCTGTCACGTTTCCTACATTACAACAGTGACTACACTTCAAAAGTGCTTCATTGGCTGTAAAGCGCTTTGGGATATCCTGAGGTTGTGAAAGGCGCTATATAAATGCAAGTCTATCTTCCTTTACCTTACTGCCAGGTGTCTGTTAGATAATGTATCCACACTTTTGGTATTAATACTATAATTTTGCTCTTTTGTCACTGCTTAGAATCATAGAAATTTACAGCACAGATGGAGGCCATTCGGCCCATCTTGTCCGTGCCGGCCGACTAAGAGCTATCCACCCTAATCCCACTTTCCAGCACTTGGTCCGTAGCCCGGTAGGTTACGGCACTTCAAGTGAATATCCAAGTACTTTTTAAATGTGATGAGGGTCTCTGCCTCTCCCACCCTTTCAGGCAGTGAGTCTCAGACCCGCACCACCCTCTGGGTGAAAAAAATTCTTCTCAAACCCCCTCTAAACCTCTGACCAATTTCCTTAAATCTATGCAGCCTGGTTATTAACCCTTCTGCTAAGGGAAATAGTTCCTTCCCTATCCACTCTATCTAGGCCACTCATAATTTTATACACCTCAATTAGGTCCCCCCTTCACCTCCTCTGTTCCAAAGAAAACAACCCCAGACTCCTTTACTGTCAGATAACTTTAATATTGTTTTGCAGCAGCTGTATTTTTTAATCCAAACATCCATCTAGCTATTAGTGCTGTTTATGATCCCAATTTTAAATGGGCTTGTTATATTTCTTCTGGCTTGTTTGTTGGGTTCCTTGTTTGCAGTGACTTGTATACAAGCTAATAGGTTTCTCACTTGAGGCTTCTTAATCTGTTTGTCTGGTGATGAGGGATGCAAATAAAAAAGGAGAGCTGAGCAACACATAAGAAGATAAGAAATAGGAGCAGTAGTCAGCCATTCGGCCCCTCGAGTCTGCTCCGCCATTCAATAAGATCATGGCTAATCTAACCTTGGCCTCAACTCCACTTTCCCGCCCGCTCCCCATAACCCTTGACTACGCTGTAGCTCAAATATCTGTCTATCTCCACCTTGAATATATTCAGTGACCCAGCCTCCACAGCTCTCTGGGGTAGAGAATTCCAAAGATTCACGACCCTCTGAGAGAAGAAATTCCTCCTCATCTCTGTCTTAAATGGGCGACCCCTTATTCTGAGACTATGCCCCCTCGTTCTAGATTCCCTGATGAGGGGAAACATCCTCTCAGCATCTACCCTGTCCAACCCCTTCAGAATCTTATACATTTCAATAAGATCACTTCTCATTCTTCTAAACTCCAATGAGTATAGGCCCAACCTGCTCAACCTTTCCTCATAAGACAACCCTTTCCTCTCAGGAATCAACCTAGTGAACCTTCTCTGAACTGCCTCCAATGCAAGTATATCCCTCCTTAAATAAGGTGACCAAAACTCTACGCAGTACTCCAGGTGTGGTCTCACCAACGCCCTCTACAGCTGTAGCAAGACTTCCCTACTTTTATACTCCATCCTCCTAGCAATAAAAGCCAACATTCCATTTGCTTTCCTAATTACTTGCTGTACCTGCATGCTAACCTTTTGTGTTTCATGTACAAGGAAGATCTTTCTGTACCGTAGCATTCTGTAGTCTCTCTCCATTTAAATAATATTTTGCTTTTCTATTCTTCCTACCAAAGTGGATAACCTCACATTTTCCCGCATTATACTCCATCTGCCAAATTTTTGCCCACTCACTTAACCGATCTCTATCCCTTTGCAGACTCTCTGGGGGCGATTTTCATTCAGAAGCCGGGAAGGAGGCGGGACTACAACTTTCAGTGTTGTAGTCCCGCCTCCATCGAGATGCAGCCAATCCACACAATTTTAACTTGATTGACCTTGTTGAGCCCGCCCAGCGGGCTCAGCAGGCCAATTAAGGGCCACCCGGCAACCGGTGACGTCACAGACTGAAATTTCATCTGTCAAGGCGTTTTGACAGATGAAATATCAGTGTTTCACAGCTGTTTGAAGCTGTCAAACACTGACAGTCTTACTTCTAACCTGAGTCCTTCTACACAGACTCAGTTAGAAATCTCACCGGCACAGAAAGCTGAAGGCTGTCACTTTTGACAGTTCGCGGCCATTCTGCTTTCTGTGCCGGTTAGATGACGGACTCCCGAAACCTAGAGGAAGGAAGGTTGAAAAGTTAAGTACAGGCAATTTAAACTTCTTTACACACTTTAGACACACCAAACACACTTACCTTCGCACTCATGCACCCATCACTCACCTGAACACCGACATTTCGACCCCTCCAAGTCCTTCAACCCGACGACTCCTCTAACTTGGCGTGGTTTGGAGCCGTCGGGAATCCCACACTTCAAGCTTTAAAATAGGGATTAGGCTAAAAATTGCCTGTTAACTACCTGTTAACAGGCAGTTAATTGGCACTAATCCCTTCCCTCCTCGGGTAGCTGGGTCCCAGTGTGGGGCGGGTACCTTCCTCCTTTGAAACTTACATGGAGGCGGGTTGGGGCGGGATGGTGTCGGGACCCCCGAATTCAGGGCTTTAACCCCCTGCACGCCTCCCTTCCCGACTCCACGGGTCAATGAAAATCGACCCCTTTGTGTCCTCCTCACAACTTGCTTTTCCACCTACCTTTGTATCGTCAGCAAAATTGGCTACAGTACACTTGGTCCCTTCATCCAAGTCATTAATATAGATTGTAAATAGTTGAGGCCCCAGCACTGATCCCTGTGGCACTCCATTAGTTACAGTTTGCCAACCTGAAAATGACCCATTTATCCCGACTCTGTTTTCTGTTATTTAGCCAATCCTCTATCTAAGCTAATATTCTACCCCCAACACCATGAGCTTTTATCTTGTGCAGTAACCTTTTATGTGGCACCTTATTGAATGCCTTCTGGAAATCCAAATACATTACATCTACTGGCTCCCTTTGATCTACCCTGCTCGTTACATTCTCAAAGAACTCTAATAAATTTGTCAAACACAATCTTCCTTTCATAAAACCATGCTGACTCTGCTTGATTGTAATATGCTGTTTTAAATGTACAGCTGTTACTTCCTTAATGAGGAATTCCAGCATTTTCCTAATGACAGATGTTAGGCTAACTGACCTATAGTTTCCTGCTTTCTGTCTCCCTCCTTTCTTGAATAGGGGCGTTACATTTGTGGTTTTCCAATCCACTGGGACCTTTCCAGAACCTAGGAAATTTTGGAAGATTGCAACCAATGCATCCACTATCTCTGCAGCCATTTCTTTTAAGACCCTAGGATGCAGGCCATCAGGTCCAGGGGACTTGTCAGCCTTTAGTCCCATTAGTTTGCCTAGTACATTTTCTCGAGTGATAGTGATTGTTTTAAGTTCCTCCCTCCCTTTTGCTCCTTGATTATATACTATAATTGGGATGCTTTTAGTGTCTTCTACCATGAAGACAGATACAAAATATTTGTTCAAAGTCTCTGCCATTTCCTTGTTTCCCGAAAGCAATGTAATGAAAAATAGATGTTCAATCGAGTAATTTGTAAAAACATACAGCTCACACAGCCACAAATCTGGGAAAAAATTTCAAGACAACATCCAGGCTTTAAGGAGAGGCTGAGGATAAATTTCATCACGTTATCGTGAAATAAGTAACTTAAAAATATATATTTTAAAAGCTCTTATTTTGGACATAGAAATTCAATTACTGAGGAAAAAAGTTGCAGATGGAAAATGCATTTCAGGAGATTTGTGGGAACGTAATAGCCTTATTGTGCAATCACAGGATGATATACTCTCACTGTAAAACAGCCACCATTGTGCGTCACACAACATGAGACCAGCAACATTGAAAAGGCTATCACAGGGTCAATCTACAGAAGTAACAGGTATTCATAATACGTTTTTGATGATGCTAGCACCCCATGTACCTAATTTAATATATATTTTACAGAATTCTTCATTTAGTCCTACCGTATATATTGAAGACCAGTTATGTTATTTTAATGGTTCTGTCAGCTGAGGAACCGTTATGTTCCATCCGGCATTTGATTTATCCATCTCTACTTATCCTTATAATAACTTCCAATCCCATTCCCAACCAACATACTCATACAATACTTCTAAATTTAACTGATCTAAAGAGCACTAACTGCATTATCTGGGAGTCCATTTCAAATTATCATCAGCTCTGTAAGGAAACAAAAAATATTTTTTTCTGAATTGAAATATTGCTTGAGTGTTCATAACATTATATCCAGTCCTAAGGTGAAGCTAAGTAGCCGACATGCATCGATCGCTTTTGGCATATTGAAAGCTAGATCAAATCCTTGCTGTCTTCCTTTGCTGAATGAAAACAAGCACAGACTCCCTCAAGGAACCTTGTTGTGAATCAAAGGAAGATAAATAAAGAGGTATCTATCTTCTGTAAAACAAGTTCATACATTGAATGGAGCCAAGCTTCTCTCAATTCTGCCAAATAGTAGAAATTAATAAAGGGTTTCATTTAGCCTTTTTAAGAAGATGTTTCCACTTGTCGGGGAGATGATGTAAGTTGGGAGGAGGCATTTAACTAACACGAACACCCTTAGTGTTAGGGGATTAAATACGTGGGGTTACGGGGATAGGGTGGGATATGTGTCGGTGCAGGCTCGGTGGGCCGAAATGGCCTCTATCTGCACTGTGGGGATTCTGTGTGATTCTGTGTGTGATTTGTGCAGCATAAACACTGGCATAGACTCATTGGGCCAAATGGCCTGTTTCTATGCTGTAAATACTGTGTAATTCTATATAATTGTTATGCAATACACAAGAATGATAGAAGAGAGAAGGTAATAACTTATTATGGCTATTTTTCTTGGCACTATACGACTTGCCATTGCTATAGGAGCCCATCACTCTTCATAATGATCAATTAGCAGCCTTATTATGAAAATTCCAGACATACAGCTCCTTTCGAATTGTATATTTTTGGATTATTAGAGGATAGGAAAGACATGTCAGAAGATAAGAAACCATAAGCCTTTGAGAGGATGCAGTGTTCAGCATTCAAATAATAACCAGTCTTAGGAATCTACTTTATGAGGAAAAATCAAAGAAGTTGGATTTGTTCTCATGGGTAAAGAAAAGACTTTGATGTGACCTAACAGAAAGTTTCAACATTATGAAGAGGGTTGTGACATAAGAAAACTACAGGCACTTGGTCTGAGTATTAAACAAGGCTTTAATCAACTGTTTCACAACATGGAGGTCTAGTTGTCCTTCACTAGTTCCTGTTAAAGAATGTCCTGAGCAAGCTGGGCCCGTGCCCGAGTATTTCTACTCTCCCTGGACAGCGCCACCAGCAGGCCGCCCAATATTATTTCATAAGTCATTTCCACATGAATGACAAGATTCATGTCAGGTTGAATAAGTTGGTCCAGGCAAATTGTTTTAAAATTGGGAGTTATTAGGGAATTAAGGAAATACTATTTCATACAAAGAGTCAGAGGATCAGCCAACAAGTAACCAGAGGAGGAAAGCGACGCAAATGGCATAAATAGATTCAACATTTTTTTTCACTCAAGAAAGAAGAGGTAGAGGAATATGATGAGACCAATCAAAAAAGCTTGATCGACTAAATTGCCTTTGCAGATCTTAAAATATTCCCTATTTCAAGACCTTTGCCTCAGTTCCCACAGAGCAGGTAGATATTGGGGTCGCACAATCAGCACAGAACAGTGGAGAATTGAAGATCAAGAAGCTCGACACCATCCAGGACAAAGCCGCCCGCTTGATTGGCAACCCATCCACCACCTTAAACATTCACTCCCTCCACCACCGGCATGCTGTAGCTGCAGTGTGTACCATCTACAAGATGCACTGCAGCAACTCGCCAAGGTTTCTTCGACAGCACCTCCCAAACCCGCGACCTCTTCCCCCTAGCAGGACAAGGGTAGCAGGCGCATGGGAACACCACCACCTCCAAGTTCCCCATCAAGTCACGCACCATCCTGACTTGGAAATATATCGCCGATCCTTCATCGTCGCTGGGTCAAAATCCTGGAACTCTCTCTAACAGCACTGTGGGAGCACCTTCACCACACGGACTGCAGCGGTTCAAGAAGACGGCTCACCACCACCTTCTCGAGGGCAATCAGGGGTGGGCAATAAATGCTGGCCTTGCCAGCGGTGTCCACGTCCCGTGAAAGTATTTAAAAAAACTTATAGTGGAAGTTATTATTTTTAGAGAAATGGTACTGAAGAAGTTACTCAAAGTCAAAGTAGACAAATTATAGGAAGCTGATGGTTTACACCTGAGGGTCCCGGGAGAAGCTGGGGAAATGACCTTAATTCTCTAAATATCTACAGAAAGGAAATTTGTGGCTTAGGAATGTATGGTGATATAATTGATAGCCCTCTTCCAAAAGGAGACAGAGGTAAGCCAGTTAGACCTACTTCTGGTTTTGATAAACCACTAGACCTCGATATTAATATCCCCCCATGATGGGTGGGAGGGGGCAGGGAGAGGGGGTTAAAGACATAAATACGGGGAATGCGTCTCTAACATGGCGTGCACATGCCCGCTGCCATTTTTAAGGTGGCGGATATCGGGGCATCCAAGTGACCCACCAAGGAGAGGTGGGACACTTCATTAACATATTTAAATTGGGCTCCCACAGTGCAATTGGGAGCATGGATTAAAATTCACTGCTACTGCGTGGGTTTCCACACAGTAAGTGCCTTTCTCAGTGCTCCTTGTGGGCCAGCAGGAGCAGGCATGCTCCCCTCAGGCCTCGCAAGGAAGCCTTCGGCCTCCCCACTCCCGATTGGCGACCTCTCTTCCCACCACCCCTATCCCGATTCTGACCTCCCCCCCCACTCCTGATTGCTGGGGACTGTCCCCAAGGGTCCTCGGATGCAGCCTCCTACTGCTGGTGTTCCTCCCGGCCACTGGCCAGGCAGGAACACCAGGGGTAACAGATGAAAAAGTAAGAATCAGGTCCTGCCGTTATGTTCGGCAGGACCTCCTCGTCCCCTGACCTTGCCGGGTTCTTCAGCCATTTTTGACCTCCCCAGAATATCAGGGGCCTGGAGTTTGTAATATGAGTGGAAATTATTAAAGACATGTGAATCAGGGCAAGCCAGCATGGATGTCTAAAGAGAAGGTCAAGCTTGAGCAACCTTCTAGAAATATTTGGGAAAAAAAAGTAGCAGGAAGGATAGATAAAGGAAATGTAGTGGAAGTGATTTGAATGGATTTTCAAAAAGCATTTAGTAAACATTTCGCATAACAGACTTATGGCCAAGATAACGTCGTGTGGAATTATATAAATATATGATCTGGACATCAAAATTAAGAGAATATCAAAATTTGCTGATTGAACCAAATTGAGGAGTATGGTAAGTTATGACCAAGACTTTGAAAAACGTCAGCAAGCCATAGATAGGCTTGTAGGATAGGCAGATAGGTAGCAGGTGGCATTTACTGTAGAGAGATGTGAAGTAATACATTATGGAAGTAAGAATAGGCAAAGGAATACACTTTAAATGGTATAATTTTAAATGACGTTAAGGAGCCGTGGGACTGTGATGTGCAAATACACAGGCCATTGACTCCCAGCCGTGGTAGCACTCTCAACTCTGAGTCAAATCCCACTCCAGAGACGTGAGCACATAATCTAAGCTGACATCTCAGTACGTGACTGATGGAGTGCTGCACTGTTGGATGAGACGTTAAACTGAGGCCCCGTTTGTCCTCTCAGGTGGATGTAAAAGATCTGAGGGCACTATTCAAAGAAGTCTCCCGGTGTCCTGGCCAACAGTTATCCCTTAAGCAACACCTAAAACAGATGCAAAATTTCAGGAACACCACTGACTCTATGAGGTCACTACAACTGATAGCCACCGCTGGGATGATCTGGTCATTTATTTAATTACTGATTGTGGGAGCTTGCTGTGTGCAAATCGGCTGTGGCATTTCCTACATTAGAACAGTAACCAGGCTGCAAAAGTATCTAATTGGCTGTGAAGAGCTTTGGGATGTCCTGAGGTCGTGAAAGGCACTATATAAATGCAAGTCTTTATTTTTTTTCCTTTCCTTTATTAAAGCGGCGCAAGTAGAAAAGATGATAAAAGGGAATTAAATCATTGGTTTTGTATCTGGAGGCATAATACATGAAATCTGGAAGGTAATGTTCAAGCTATAGAAGACCTTAGGCCACTGTTACAATAAGTTACAATATTGTGTAGTTTTGGGTCCCCTATAATGAAAACGATGTAAAGCAATGGAAAAGATGCAGCTTTGATTCACGCATCAGGTTGCTACTACAGAGGAGGGGTTGCAGTTATGAAGAGAATTGAGAAGTTAGGGCTTCTTTGCTAGAGTTGGGAAGGTTAAGGGGTGACTTAATAAAGGCCTTGAAGATTATGAAGGGTTACAATGCGCTAACTATTGATAGATTATGTGCATTGGTCAATGAGATGTTAACGAGACGGCATAAATTTAGAGTCATAGAGTGATTATACAGCACAGAAAGAGGCCCTTCAGCCCATCGTGTCCGCGCCGGCCATCAAGCCCTGTCTATTCTAATCCCATTTTCCAGCACTTGGTCCGTAGCCGTGTACGCTATGGCGTTTCAAGTGCTCATCTAAATGCTTCTTGAATGTTGTTAGGGTTCCTGTCTCTACCACCCTTTCAGGCAGTGAGTTCCAGATTCCAACCACCCTCTGGGTGAAAAAGTTTTTCCTCCAATCCCCTCTAAACCTCCTGCCCCTTACCTTGAAACTATGCCCCCTAGTTATTGACCCCTCTACTAAGAGAAAAAGTTCCTTTCTATCTACCCTATCTATGCCCCTCATAATTATGTACACCTCAATCAGGTCCCCCCTCGGCCTTCTCTGCTCTAAGGAAAACAACCCCAACTCTTTTCATAGCTGAAGCGCTCCAGCCCAGGTAACATCCTGGTGAATCTCCTCTGCACCCTCTCCAATGCAATCACATCCTTCCTATAGTGTGGCAACCAGAACTGCACACAGTATTCCAGCTGTGGCCTAACTAGCTCCATCATAACCTCCCTGCTCTTATATTCTATGGCTCGGCTAATGAAGGCAAGTATCCCATATGCATTTTTAACCGCCTTATCTACCTGTCCTGCTGCCTTCAGGGATCTATGTACATGCACACCAAGGTCCCACCATTCATTGTGTATTCCCTTGCCTTGTTAGTCCTCCCAAAATGCATCACCTCACACTTTTCAGGGTTAAATTCCATTTGCCACTGTTCTGCCCATCTAACCAACCCGTTTATATCGTCCTGCAGCCTGAGGCTTCCCTCCTCGCTATTTACCACTCCACCAATTTTCGTGTTATCTGCGAACTTACTGATCATACCTCCTACATTCACATCCAAATCATTAATGTACAATACAAACAGCAAAGGACCCAGCACCGATCCCTGCGGTACACCACTGGACACAGGCTTCCAGTCACAAAAACAACCTTCGCCCATCACCCTCTGCCTCCTGCCACTAACCCAATTTTGGATCCAATGTGCCAAATTGCCCTGGATCCCATGGGCTCTTACCTTCTTAACCAGTCTCGCGTGTGGGACATTGTCAAAAGCCTTACTGAAGTCCATGTAGACCACATCAACTGCACTACCCTCATCCACACACCTGGTCACCCCCTCGAAAAATTCAATCAAATTGGTAAGATATGATCTCCCCCTGACAAAGCCATGCTGACTATATTTGATTGATCCTTGCCTTTCCAAGTCTGGATTTATCCACTTTTAAGCCCGCTAAAACCACTAGTACCTCCTCCTTCTCAATACTAATTTGTTCAAGTATATTACAATCCCCCGTGCCATAGTGCTACGACGCTAACACAACTGATGTTAGGCTCACTGGCCTGTAATTCCCTGGTTTATCCCTACTACCCTTCTTGAATAATGGTACTACGTTAGCTGTTCTCCAGTCCTCTGGCACCTCCCCTGTGGCCAAAGAGGTTCTGAAAATTTGTGTCCGAGCCCCTGCAATCTCCTCCCTTGCCTCACACAGCAGCCTGGGATACATCTCGTCTGGGCCTGGGGATTTATCCACTTTTAAGCCCGCTAAAACCACTAGTACCTCCTCCTTCTCAATACTAATTTGTTCAAGTATATCACAATCCCCCTGCCTGATTGCTATGCTTACATCATCCTTCTCCATCATGAACACAGATGAAAAATATTCATTTAAAACCTCACCTACATCTTCCGGCTCTACACACAGATTGCCACTTTGGTCCCTAATGGGCCCTACTCTTTCCCTGGTTATGCTCTTGCCCTTAATATACTTATAAAACACCTTGGGATTTTCCTTTATTTTGCCCACCAGTGTTTTTGCATGCCTCCTCTTCGCTCTCCTAATTTGTTTTTTAAGTACTCCCTGCACTTTCTAAACTCCTCTAGGGCTTCCACTGTTTTTAGTCCTTTGTATATGCCAAAAGCCTCCCTTTTATTCCTAATCCATTCTTGTATACCCCTTGACATCCAGGGTTCCCTGGGCTTGTTGGTCCCACCCTTGACCTTTACGGGAACATGTTGGCGTTGTAATCTCTCTATTTCCTTTCTGAAAGACTCCCATTGCTCTGATGTGGATTTTCCTACAAGTAGCTGATCCCAGTCCACTTTGGCCAGATCCTGCCTTATCATATTAAAATCGGCCTTCTCCCAATTTAGAACCTTTATTTCCGGTCCATCTTTGTCCTTTTCCATGACTTCCTTAAATCTCACCGAATTATGGTCACTGTCACCAAAATGCTCTCCTGCTGATACATCTACCACTTGCCCGGCTACAATCCCTAGAATTAGGTCCAGTACCACTCCCTCTCTTTTAGGACTCAACAAGCTCTCCTGGATGCACTTTAAGAATTCCGCACCCTCTAAGCCTTTCACACTCTGACTATCCCAGTTAATATTGGGGAAGTTGAAATCCCCTACTATTATTACCCTATTATTTCTACAGGTCTCTTAGATTTGCCACCATATCTGTTCCTCTATCTCCCCTGACTGTTTGGGGACCTATAGTACACTCCCAGCAAAGTGCTTGCCCCCTTTTTGTTTTTAAGTTCTACCCATATGGCCTCATTAGAGGAACCTGCTAAAATATCATCCCTCCTTACAGCAGTAATTGACTCCTTGATTAATATTGCGACACCCCCTCCTCTTTTACACCCCCCTCTGTCTCGCCTGAAGATTCTATACCCCGGAATATTGAGCTGCCAGTCCTGCCCCTCCCTCAACCATGTCTCGGTGATAGCAACAACATCATACTCCCATGTGTTCATCAACACCTTCAATTCATCTGCCTTACTCGCAAGACTCCTTGCATTAAAATAAATGCCATCCAGCCTTGCCATTCTCCCTTGTGCCGTTACAGATTTGCTCTGCCTTCCAGGCTGACTTGTTTTTTCCTGTATATTTGGCTGTGCATCACCTCCTACTATAGCTTCACTCCATATCGCATCCCCGTATCCAATTTAAATTGGTTTCTTGAAAAATAGGAATTTTAAAGATCTTTAATATGGGGAGCGAGCAGAAGAGAATTAAACTACGTGGCTCATGGAGAAAAAACTTGGCATATACTTGATGGACCATGTGGCCTGTTTCCATGGTGTGAACATTCTAGAATATGTAGTCAAATGCTTTTGAGGTGCATCCCAGCACGCGATTAATCTTGTTGATAAAAGGCAACGTCTGACTGTCAGTAATTTTTTCTCACAGCCTTATTTGCTGTCAAATTATCTAAACTTATGTGGTCTGGAAATGATCTTCAGTAATATTCTATCCTGTTGAATTGAATTTGGCTTTCATATTTCATATTTCACTGAATCAAAAATTTCTGCACGTGGGGATTCATTACTCTTAGATGATTTATTGGAGCTGAACTAGGATGGGGCAGAGGCGAAGAGAAAATTAAATCATATTTCTTCTCCAGCCGCTATCCTGTGTTTCCTAGGGGATGTTTCAGAATGGCACTGGCGGAGGTCTGGGAGCGGGTTATCCACCCTCTCTGCCGCAGGAGGCTCGGGGAAAAATAGAAATTTGATACTCTGGCAAAAAGAGATTATTAAAAAAAAAACAAGTACAGAATTAAATAGGAAACATTACAACAGAATGAAAAAGATGAAGAGTAAGGTAGAAGAAGCATAAAATGACAGAAAATTATAGGCAAGCAGGCATATAAAGAAAATGAAAGGGCAAAGTAGCAACGCCCAAGGTGTGACCATGTCTGCTGAATTTATTTTTTAGTAACTTAGAATTACATAGAATTTACAGCACAGAAACAGGCCATTCGGCCCATCTGGTTTATGCTCCACATGAGCCTTCTCCCACCCTACTTCATCTAAGCCTATCAACACATCCTTCAATTCCTTGCTCCCTCATGTACTTATCTAGCTTCCCCTTAAATACATCTATGTTATTTGCCTCAATCACTGCTTGTGGTAGCGAGCTCCATATTTTAATCACTCTGTATATAAAGAAGTTTCTCCTGAATTTGTTATTGGATTTATTGATGACTATCTTATATTTAAGGCCTCTAAGTTTTAGATTCCCCACAAGTGGAAACGTCTTCTCTACAGCTAACCGATCGAACCCCGTCCTAATTTTAAAGACCGCTATCAGGTCACTATTCAGCCTTCTCTTTTCTAGAGTTCAGTCTTTCCTGGTAGTTATAACTTCTCAGTTCTGGTTAGTGCTGGGTCTCCAAAGAGTTGTGGTGGTGGGAGGGTGAGGGAAGGCCAGCTTGAATGTGAACTGCATACAGTACATGCGGATATCCAAGGACATGGCTGTCGCGTGGTACATTTGACCGGCTCCTTGCCTTGAGAGGCTGTAAGGGTAATTTCCCTACTTTGCACACATAGAAACATAGAAGATAGGAGCAGGAGTAGGCCATTCGGCCCCTTGAGCCTGCTCCGCCATTTAATGAGATCATGGCTGATCATCCAAATTCAGTACCCTGTCCCTGCTTTCTCCCCATATCCCTTGATCCCTTTAGCCTTCAGAAATATATCTAACTCCTTCTTGAATATATTTAATGAATTGGCCTCAACTGCCTTTTGTGTTAGAGAATTCCACAGGTTCACCACTCTCTGGGTGAAGAAGTTCTTCCTCATCTCTGTCCTAAATGGCTCACGGTGGGTGAGGCTTCCCTCTGCTGCGCAAAATCAGAAAATGACTCCTTATGCGTCTTAAAGTAGCCACAACCCTAATTTTTTATTCTTCGGAGTTTTTCAAAGCTGCCTCAGAGGAGTTGAAAGGAATGAGCCTTGCCATGGTGTACTGATGCATCCACAATGTCATCAAGGCTCTGCTGAGGCACATACTCACAAAAGTGCATTTTTCCACCAAGCCATATCAGCAGGCATCCAGGTTGGAGACCTCTTTGATGTTGACAGCTTCCTCCTGGTGGAGGGCATCACAATTGCAGACATAAGCCCATTTTGGCTTCATTAAAATAAACCATGCTCTGCAAAAGTTAAAGAAAGCACATTATTCAATCAATACCTAGATAGTATGTGATGTCAGCGGGAGTATCTTCCACATTAATATTCGATACCCTGAGAGCTGCAACAGTCCAACATTCATGATCTGTTTCACGGAGGTGTGAAATTGGATGGATGGTTCCTGGGGGATTTCAGCTACCCTCTTCAACCTTGGCTGATGATACTAGTCAAGGTAGCCAACAGTGCTCAGGATGTTTATAATGAAGGTCATGTCAAAACAAGGGTGCTGACGGAGCAAAGTCTTGCAGTCTTGATGCCTGTATCTCTGGGGGGTGCATTACTGAATTCTCCAGAGGAGGTGTACAAGATAGTAATGGTGCGCTGTGTGCTCCATAATGTTATGATTGAGAAAGGATCAGCAGAACACCAATGAGCTGGAGCATCTAGGGAATAAACAAGATGAAGAGCGACTCAAGAAGGTTGCTGTGGATGTGGCACTATTGCCAGTCAGCTAGAAGCATCAACAGATAATTGCCACATTCTTCATTTGAGCGTGGTCCTCACTGTTGAAATGTCCTTGGGCCAGTAATGGCTGCCTCCTCTACTTGTCTTTCCAATGCTGATGTTGCCCTGCAGCTCACAGGAGAAGTGTGGTTCTTTGCTGGAACTGATAGCTGCCACATGACTCCCCAACAATTGATGGCAACAATTGAAATAGGCTAGTCATCCGACTATGGACAACTCTTCTGCCCGCAAAACCAGCACGCAGTGCAAAAACACGATGGCTGTAGAGGACATGCAGGTATTAAAGTGCGTTAAAGGGGGACACCAAATCCTGCATTTAATGTGAAGCATCACTCTGTGATTACCTCCTTTAGTGTGTAGTTCTTGCAGATGTTCATCTCACTCTAATTCTCTCTGTAAGTGCTTCCCAGCTTTCATCTGCTAAGAGAGCACAAGGGGCAAAAAAAAAACGCACGGCATGTACGCTGCAATGTAATTGCAGTCGAACAATACCATAGATGTAAACGGAAGAGCAACTCTCTTATTAGACACCATTGCTAACAACCCTTTGCAGTTAATGACCATTCACCCATAGAGAACCAATCCCACTTTAACAGTGACTGGAAGGGTGAAGTTCACCAATGTGTTAGTAGCGATTATGCTGTCGGAGGCCGATGTCTAAAACTATGGCTCCGTAATCGTTAGTGGAAGTTAAATTGGTCAACAGTGACTTCTTAAATAAATTTGAAACTCAAAAATACTCTTAATCAGAAGTGGATGAAAATAGCTAATAAATAGCTAATCTTGGAAATACACCGTGCAATATTATGGTAAGAATGTAAAATGTGCTCATTTCAGAATCCTCATTCTGCTATTTCGACAGAGACTACAGGAAAGAAACAAGCCTTTTTGGCCCATC
Organism: Somniosus microcephalus; assembly: GCF_052327205.1. NCBI lineage: Eukaryota > Metazoa > Chordata > Chondrichthyes > Squaliformes > Somniosidae > Somniosus > Somniosus microcephalus. Next base: position 330,816,779 of record NC_140990.1, on the reverse strand, counting down.
AATTTTATTTTAAATGTGTCATCATCACTGTTGCACGAAGCATTTGCATGATAATATTACACAGCGAAGTTCCCCATGTGTACTGAGTTTTCTGTAATCACTGCAAATTATCTTTCTCTATCCCTGCAGAATTGGCACCATACATTAGCGAGGATAATTGCTCTGCCAAAACAGCTAATAACTGAGAAAAGAAAGGCTGAAAGCAGCAAAACTGCACGCTATTGACGTTGTTTGCTAACATTCATTATTGCGACGTGGGCATTGCTTGCAAGGCCGAGAGTAATTACTCATCCTTGGTTGCCCTTGAGAAGGTAGCGGTGGGTCTTCTTCTTGAACCATTGCAGTCCGTGTGTTGAAACTTATAAAATTCTAACAGGACTAGACAGACTAGATGCAGGAAGGATGTTCCCGATGGCCGGGGAGTCCAGAACCAGGGGTCACAGTCTAAGGATAAGGGGTAAGCCATTTAGGACAGATCAGGAGGAATTTCTTCACCCAGAGAGTGGTGAACCTATGGAATTCTCTACCACAGAAGGCAGTTGAGGCCAATTCATTAAATATATTCAAGAAGGAGTTAGATATATTTCTTAATGCTAAAGGGATCAAGGGATATGGGGAGAAAGCAGGGACAGGGTACTGAGTTTGGATGATCAGCCATGATCTCACTGAATGGCGGAGCAGGCTCGAGGGGCCGAATGGCCTACTCCTGCTCCTATCTTCTATGTTTCTATGTTTCTATGAAGGTGCTCCTGCAGTGTTGTTAGGGAGGGAGTTCCAGGATTTCGACCCAGCGGTGATGAAGGAAGGGAATATACTTCCAAGTCAGGATGGTTTGTGCCTTGGAGGGGAACTTGCAGGTGATGGTGTTCCCATGCCCCTGCCACCCTTGTCCTTCTAGGTGATGGAGGTTGTGAGTTTGGGAGGTGCTGCTGAAGAAGCCTTTGTGAGTTGCTGCGGTGCATCCACTGCAGTTACAGTGTGCTGGTGGTGGAGGGGGTGGAAGTTTAGACTAGTTGATAAGGTACCGATCAAGCTGACTGCTGTGTCCTAGATGCTGTTTGTCTTGTTTTGCACACTTTGTAAAAAATAATAAATTGCAGGACAACGGAGTATTACAGTTTAAACTCTTTTAATGAAGCATCAGGTCTGTAAGCTTTCTCAATCAATACAGCGCCATGTGCACAAGATGGAGTCAGGGCCCTGGGTCTTCCAAAACAATAGCAGTCCTTACAGATGCCTGCAGGCCAATGACAACTCAGCATGTGATCACATGTGAATATAATAGGTATTCCATACAGCTGCCTGCGGGCCAATGATAAATCAATATGCAAATATTACACTGTTGAGTTTTGCGTGTTGGTGCAGTTGTACCCATCCAGGCAAGTGACGAATATTCAATCAGACTCCTGACTTGTGCCTTGTAGGTGGCCTTTGGGGAGTCAGGAGGTGAGCCACTTGTTGCAGAATAACCAGCTTTTGACCAGCTATAGTAGCCATGGCAATTATGCGGCATTTTAGACTGTTATTTTTCACGTGCATGCCCCGTCTAACTATTTGAATATAAGATCAACATTTTTATAACATTTTGTGTAACTTAGCGATAATATTGTAATAAATGGAGTACCGAGGTAAAGATATTAATGGGGAGAGTGCGGGGGAGCATGGTAGCATGGGGAAAACCTAATAAGGTCGGGTTTAAATAAAAGAATGCAGACTCCCGCCCAACAACCAGACAAATTGATAGCCTGGGCAGCGGGTGGGCGGGGGATTTTGTGGCAGGAGGCCGCAGCCAGGGGACTATGGGAACGGTCCACGGCAGTTAGTGGAGGCTCTGGCTGTGATCGGGAGGGGGGGCCTGGACACGATCGAGGGTAAGGGGATATGATCAGTGTGGGGTGGGGTGGGGTCGGGCTGCGATTGGGTGGGGTGGGGTGGGGGGGGAGGCGGAGGTGGGAGCCCAGTGCAAGGCAGGCCCGAGGCTTCCTTGTAAGGCCCAGAGGAACACTCCTGCCCCTCTTGGACCACAAGTTAACCTGGAAAATAAATTTGAAGCTCAACTTCTGGCCCGGGATCCGGTTCCTGGCAGGATTTGCCTGACGGGGGAGCCGACACTGCCCACCCCGCTCAGGCCTCAGCGTAAAATTGCCGATCGGGCCCTGCTGACGTCTATTGTTCATCTGCTCAAAAGAGCAGGTTAATACGGGGACATGACGGGAAGGAAGCGGGATTGATGAGGTAAGTTAACGTCCGTTATTTTAAGTGTTCCCCCCCCGACCCGTTTTCCGACGAACTGTATCACAGTATGGTATGGCAGCTGTAGCTACTGTGACCGGAAAGCCCTGCAGCGGGTAGTCAAAACTGCCCAACGCATTACCGGCACCCGGCTACCGACCATAGAGCACATATACCAGAAACACTGTTTACGGAGGTCACGGTCCATCATCAAAGACCCTACCCACCCCAGCCACAGTCTGTTCACCCTCCTGCCATCTGGGAGACGCTACAGATGCATTCGCACCCGTACGACCAGATTTAGGAACAGCTTCTTTCCCAGGGCTGTCATCCTACTGAACTCCACAAATAAACTCTAAAGCCTGCACATCTGCCAATGCACTTTATTATGGTTATGTTTATGTTAATGTATTACAAGCCAAATGTATGTTGAATGTTTAAATGTCTTAATCTAAATGTACACTCTCGGGAGCCGCAAGCCTACATTTCGTTGTACTGCACTTGTGCACTAACAATGACAATAAAGTTGATTATGATTATGATTCAAATTGGGCCCAAAGTGTCTTGGAACATGTTTAGCAATGTGAAAGACATAACTATAAATGCAACTGTTGTTGCAAATGTTGTGCATGAGTGTGTGTCAACTTGGCTCAGTTGGTCGCACACTAACCACTCAGTCAGGAGTTGTGGCTTCAAGTCCCTTGTCATGATTTGAGCACATACTGTAGTCCGACATTCGAGAGTTGTATTGCCGGAGGTGCTTCGGAAGAGACTTTGAACCAAGGTCCTATCTGCTTGTTCTTTTGGTTCAGGTGTATGTAAAAGATCCCATGGAGCAATTGAAAGAAGTGTAGGAAGCTCTCCTGGATTCATGGCTATTAGTCTTCCCTCGAAAATAGATTAAAGCAGCTTTTCCCGTTATTACACCTGGGTGTCTTGGACAAGGTGATGTGCAGCACATAGAGGAAAATTGGCCAGGCTCCCTTATGGCCATGTGCTCCTTACACCTGATCTTCCTCTATGTGCTAAAGCCAAGCTATCCAATATTTTCAGTGCCGTTAGATGGTCATTCATCTCTTTTGCTGCACACAATTTGGTTGTTGGCTTTTGTGTGCAGCTTTGGTTGCCTTATCTGAGGAAGGTTGTTCTTGCCATGGAGGGAGTTCAGCGAAGATTCACCAGGCTGATACCTGGGGTGGCAGGAATGACGTATGAGGAGAGATTGGGTCGATTGGGCTTATACTCGCTGGAGTTTAGAAGAATGAGAGGGGATCTCATTGAAACTTATAAAATTCTGACAGGACTGGACAGACTAGATGCAGGAAGGATGTTCCCGATGGTTGGGGAGTCCAGAACCAGGGGTCACAGTCTAAGGATAAGGGGTAAGCCATTTAGGTCAGAAATGAGGAGGAATTTCTTCACCCAGAGAGTGGTGAACCTATGGAATTCTCTACCACAGAAGGCAGTAGAGGCCAATTCATTAAATATATTCAAGAAGGAGTTGGATATATTTCTTAAGGCTAAAGGGATCAAGGGATACGGGGAGAAAGCAGGGACAGGGTACTGAATGTGGATGATCAGCCACGATCGCATTGAATGGCAGAGCAGGCTCGAGGGGCCGAATGGCCTACTCCTGCTCCTATCTTCTTCTATGTTTCTTGAAGTAAAAGTCTGTGCACTTCAAAAAGTGGATGTGAAGCCCTTTGGGATGTCCTGAGGTTGTGTAAAGTCATTATACAAATTCAAGTTCGTTGCTACCTTCTTGTAAGAAAGAGAAAAGCTCATTTAGACTATCCTAGTTTTGTGGCATAGACCAGCAATTTTGTTGCCATCACACACTGCCACCAGGCTCTGCTCCGTGGAATGAGAGAGAAACTGGACTAATTCCCTTCCAATCCCCACAACATAATAACATAAGAATTAAGAGCAGGAGTAGGCCATACGGCCCCTACCACCATCAAAAACAATTGGGGAAAAAAATTGCCCTATTACCCACATATGGTTTGGACGCTCTGTTGAAAATAAATATCACTTTGTTGTTCCTTTTTAAATTAAAAATCTATTAATTGTGAATTATAAAAGTGCTTAAAATACATGGGGGGAAAAATTCGGTTGCTTTGCGCCTCCCGTTGGGATGCAAAGCAACTAGCGCCCGGGCACAGCGATGTTTGCGCCGCTCGCGAAGTTGACCAGAGTTTTTGTGGCGGCGCTAAACACTACCACCACAATCTCCTGCGCCCGCAGATCATGGCATCAGTCAAGTGTGCAACACCCTGGTGGCGCCCCGGACCGGATATTGAGTGGCGCCCCCTTCCTTTCCGCCTGCCGCAAGCAACGATAGGGAGAGTGGAACATTTTGCAGTCGGGAAGGGGCTGGGGGAGCGCTATTTAATGGCGCCCTCTTCCTGCCTTTTTTTGTGGGAAACATTTTTGCACCACTCATTCTGACAGAGAGAAAGAGATTCTGAGAGCGAGATAGAGAGACTTCTGCATAGAGTCAATGCTCTGTGAAGTAGTTTTGGCTACTTAACATCACTTTACAGGTTCTTTTGAATTTGACCTTCATTGCTTCGATTGTCAAGAGACTATGACGGCTGCACTGATTCGGGGCATCGTCCTGCGCCTGCAGAATCAGAGGCATCAGAGATGCAGAGAGAGTGGCAATCATGGCCAGAGGGAGGAGTTCCAACAGGCCTCGGCACAGGAGACCTTACTCTCCCAGGGTATTCCGGGAACAATTCTCCTACATTAATTTTTCTGAGGAACAGTGTTTGCGCAGGCTGCGCTTCAGCAAGGAGGTGGTCACTGAGCTCTGCCACCTGCTGCAGACAGATCTGCAGCCTCTACTGAGGACCAGGACATCTCTGTCGGTGGCAGTGAAGGTCACAGTAGCTCTGAATTTTTATGCCACCGGCTCCTTTCAAGCAGCTACTGGGAACATCGCCAATATCTCCCAGTTCGCAGTCCATTGCTGTATCCAGGAGGTGACAAATGCCCTCTATAAAAGGAGATGCCAGTACATCTCTTTCCTGATGAACCGGGCCAAACAGCATGAATGCGCATTGGGCTTTGCGAGGATAGCGGGCTTCCCCATGGTGCAGGGTGCCATTGACTGCATGCATGTGGCATTGCAGGCACTGCATGAGAATGCAGAGGTTTTCCGAAACTGCAAGGGGTTCCACTCCTTAAATATCCAGTTGGTGTGTGATCTTTGTGTCCGGCCGATAATTGTGCCCCAAACAGGGCAATACCAAATTTCTCCCCTATAATTTTTAATGTAAAGATTCAAAAATTTGTCTGGGGAACATGCCTCCTGACTGCCAGCAATCACTAGAAATGCATCACCAATTTGTATCCTGAGCATTTGGATTTTCCCTTTCAGCCTTTCATGCCCTTGGTTTTTTGTTCCTCTAATACAAGTGTAGAATTGAGTACTACTGCTACTGAGGGCTGGATTTTGACAATGGGGAGCTTTTGGAGGCGGGACTCCCACTTGTTGGGTTTCAGTCCCGCCTCCATTAACTTCTGGCCAACCCACGCTATTTTCCTTTGATTGACCTTGTTAAATCCACCCAGTGGGCTTAGCAGGCCAATTAAGGGAAAGCGGGTACAGGGAACATCAGTGAGTGATGTTTCATCTGTCAAAAATTTTTGACAGATGAATTGTCATCATTTGACAGCTCTGTGAAGCTGTCAAACACTGACATTCTCTGTAGTTTGATGAGTTTTTGAATTCAAGACCTCATCAAACCTCTTTCTTTTGCAGAAATTAGATGGTTGTTGCATTGGAGAATGCAACGGCCATCTGTCATCTCTGCCGCGGAGGTGTGAGAGTCTCTGCATACACACCGATTGACGCCTGCAGGAAGAAACAAAGGTAAGTAAACTTTTACTAACACTTTCCACTTACCTCACATACTCACCTCTCCACACTTGCACCCATCACTTACCTTCACAGCACACTTTTGCACCCCTCTGACCCCCGCAGACCCACTACTCGCCTCGGTGACCCTAGCGGGGTTCGGAGCCTTCAGGAAGCCTGCACTTGTGTGGGCAAAATGGGGATAATTCTCTTATCTGCCGTTTAACTACCTGTAATGGAGTGGCTGTAATCCCCTTCCCGCCTCCAAGGAGACGGGACCAGACATGGGATGGCTACCCGCCCCCTGGGATGTTGGCACGGAGGCGGGTTGGGGGCGGGTTGGGCACCTGCCCCTAAATTCTGCCATTTTCCCGCCTCCATAACTGCCTCCCCAGGGCTGGCAAGATCGCGCCCTTAAGGTACAAAGCCCATATCAACTACTTGTTTTCATATACCAGCCCCATTGTTAGCTTGTGGGGCTATTTCAGGTTTTTCAAAGCTGTTGGGCAGCTTTAGCTAATTCTCCAGGTTGAATCTATGTTGGTGGAAGCATGGAGCAGGTCCTCTCGTAAGAACATAGGGCTTGCTAGACAACAAAAGACCAAAGTCCATCTAATTCATCGTCATGGTTGTCGCATGATGCAATGATAATGGAGTTGCTGACTATCATAGCAATCAGTCTCTATCAATTAGTCTACAACAGAGCCAGACATGACGCGAGAAAAACCCCAGGTGGTGGAGGGCACTGGGAGCCAAAGGTCGAAAGTCGCCTTCTTCCTCCCAAGCATGCTATACTTAACACATATCATGTCTCAAATCTCCTGGCTCCTGTAATGTGGACAAGAAAACCACCAGAGGGATTCGGCAGGGAGAAATTCCCCTAGAGGGCCATTTGGGGTGCTAAGTCAAAAATGTTTGAAAAGTTAGCGCCAGGCGCTAACCTTTACAAACAGTTGATAAATTCCCATTTTTTGCTCCAAGAGGGAAGTGGAGCATTAAATCAAGCGCTCCGCTTGCCTCTTGGCGGGCAAGAGGCGGGGAATGTCCCGATCCGGGGCGATGTGCTCAGCAGTGCCACATGTGGCCATGCGTGGCGCTGCCATGTTGCAGGGGCTCTTCCTGCATTCGAGGGAAAGGGCTCCCACGCTGCGAGCTCTGCGGGAGTGCCAGTGCCAGGCTGACCGATTGTGGCATTCAGCCACCGTCCGGTGCTCAGAAATTTCTTTTTTAAATTTGGCGTTTTTTTTCATGTCGGCCGCCCACCACGCCTTTAAGTTGCGCCCCGCGAGCGGCCGGCCTCACTGTTCGCGACCCGTGCAGCAGTCGGTAACATCGCCCGGCGCTGCTGCGGGGCGTGAAGGGGAACTTTTCTCCTGAGGCACTACCGCGGCGCTGCACCCAGAGATGACATCATGATCTCCGGGCGCAGAAGATCGGGGCGATACCCTGTAGCACCGCCGTTACTAACCTCCCATGTAAACCACGTTCACTATTGTATCACTGCTAGTAGTTAGCACTGTTCACCACTGTTCGTTATAACTGTATCACTGACCACTATTGTATCACGGTACGAGGTCGCCTCTTGCCACACTGCTATACCTGGGATGACCACTGCCGACTCCGCCTTGGCTCCACCCACCAGGCCAGGTATAAAGGTGAGCGACTGGCTGGTATTCCTCCTGCTTGGATCGGATCACCCACGAGAGTGGGCTCTGTTATTTAGTCAATAAAAACCTTTAGTCACCTTCGTAACTCTTCGCCTTTTATTGGAGGAATTGATAGGTATATCAATTTTATTGACTAAATTTAATGATGTCCAACAACGAGTCACAACCGGCGGAGGAGCCACCAGCGCAGCTCCCAGGAGCACAGCCACACCAGCCAGCTTGGCTGCGAGCCCTCAGACCGCCGTACCTGGACCTGAACCCACGAGCAGCAAACTCAGCCGCAGACTTTAAACACTGGCTGGTCTGCTTCGAATCATACCTGAGAGAATCCAGCGTCCCTCAGGCATCCAAACTAAGTGTCCTGCAGGCACAACTGAGCCCGAGAGTATACACTCTCATCGAGGACATGACTACCTACGAGACCGCCATCAACCTGCTGAAACAGAAGTACCGGACCCCGGTAAACTACATGTACGCTAGGCACCTCCTAAGATCACGGCCGCAACAGCCAGGAGAATCAGTAGCCGAATTCTCACAGGCGCTATATGCACTCGCCAGGAACTGTGAGTTTAAATCGGTGTCGGCAGCCGAAAATACTGAAGATAATATCCGCGACGCATTCCTGAAAGGCCTACGGTCCGAGTACTCACGGCAAAGACTGCTGGAAGCTAAAGACCTCAGCATGGAAAAAGCTGAAGCCCTCGCTATCTCCCTGGAAGTGGCCCACCAAGATCAGGAAGCATTCACCAGGTACTGCTCGCGACCCTGGGACTCGGGCCCGACCCCTACCACAGCACCCTTCCCAGCGCCGCCCCCGGGACCTACCTCTGCGTCGGCGTCCCGGACCCGACCGGCCCCGCCACCCCCGGCACCGGCCCCGACATCGGGCATCCGCGATCGGGCCGCCGGCTGTTTTTTTTGTGGCCAGGAGAAGCACCCGAGGTCGCGCTGCCCAGCCAAGAACTCCATATGTAAAACCTGCCTGAAGAAAGGCCACTTCTCCAAGGCCTGCAGGAGCGGATCCTCAGAGGCCAGCAGTGCCGCATGCGAACTATGGGGGCGGCCATCTTCGTTTAGGGCAACTGAGGCCAGCATCCCCACACATGAGTCATGGGGGCGGCCATCTTTGTTTAGGGCAACTGAGGCCAGCATCCCCACACATGAGTCATGGGGGCGGCCATCTTTGATTAAGGCAACCGACCCCAATAGTGCCTCATGGGGCCCTACCTCGTGGGAGACGCCATTTTACTCACCACGCCCGACCGCCTCGCCCGCAGATGACAACGACTCGCTCGGCTACACACTAGCTTCCGTCACCCTGGACCAAGCCCGCCCGCACCATCTGTCCAAGTCAATGATGGACATCAAAGTGAACGGCCACGCCACGACCTGCCTGTTCGACAGCGGAAGCACGGAGAGCTTCATCCACCCAGACACGGTGAGCCACTACTCCCTCTCTGTCCTACCAACGCGCAGCCGAATCTCGATGGCATCGAGGTCCCACGCCACGGACATCAGCGGCTACTGTGTCGTGACCCTGTCGGTTAAGGGCACGGAGTATAAAAACTTTAAACTCCTCGTCCTCCCCCATCTCTGCGCTGCCGTCCTACTAGGGCTGGACTTCCAATCCCACCTCCAAAGCGTAACCCTAGCATACGGTGGACCCCTCCCCCCACTCACAGTCAACAACCAGCAAACGTTAAACCGCCCACCGCGTAACACCTGCAGCCTCTCCACCCTCAAGGTCCCGCCACCCTCTCTGTTTGCTAACCTTACCCCTGACTGCAAACCCGTCGCTACCAAAAGCAGGCGGTATAGCGCCGGGGACAGAGCCTTCATTAGCTCTGAGGTGCGGCGCCTCCTGAAAGAGGGCATTATCGAGGGGAGCAGCAGCCCCTGGCGTGCCCAGGTCGTAGTCGTAAAGACCGGCGATAAAAACCGCCTGGTCATCGACTACAGCCAGACCATAAACAGATATACCCAGCTGGACGCATACCCCCTCCCCCGCATATCTGACATGGTCAATCAGATTGCACAGTATAAAGTATTCTCGACCATCGACCTGAAGTCGGCCTACCACCAACTCCCTATCCACCCTGAGGACCGCCAGTATACCGCCTTCGAGGCGAATGGGCGCCTATACCACTTCCTTAGGGTCCCCTTCGGTGTCACTAATGGGGTCTCGGTCTTCCAAAGGGAGATGGACCAGATGGTTGACCAGAACGAACTGCAGGCTACATTCCCCTACCTAGATAACGTCACTATCTGCGGCCGCGACCGGCAGGAACATGACGCGAATCTGGAGAAATTCCTCCGTACGGCCCAACGGCTGAACCTCACCTACAATAAGGAGAAATGCGTGTTTAACACCACGCGCCTTGCCATCCTCGGCTGCGTAGTGGAGAACGGAATCATCGGCCCCGACCCAGAAAGAATGCGCCCCCTCATGGAGCTACCCCTCCCCCACTGCCCTAAAGCACTTAGGAGAACCCTGGGGCTTTTCGCCTACTATGCCCAATGGGTACCCAATTACGCGGACAAAGCCAGACCCCTCCTGAAAGCCACTTCCTTCCCCCTCACGGAGGAGGCGTGCGCGGCCTTCTCCCTCATTAAGGGAGACATAGCCAAGGCCACGATGCACGCAGTGGACGAGTCCATCCCCTTTCAGGTGGAGAGCGACGCATCCGACTTCGCCTTAGCCGCCACCCTAAACCAGGAGGGGAGGCCAGTGGCCTTCTTCTCAAGGACCCTACAGGGCCCCGAGATCCGACATTCGTCGGTCGAGAAAGAGGCCCAGGCGATCGTGGAGGCAGTACGGCGCTGGAGGCACTACCTGGCAGGCAAACGATTTACCCTCCTCACCGACCAGCGTTCGGTGGCTTTCATGTTTAATAACAAGCTGAAGGGCAAAATCAAGAATGACAAGATTTTGAGATGGAGAATCGAGCTCTCCACCTACGATTATGAGATCTTGTACCGGCCAGGCAAGCTGAACGAATCCCCTGATGCCCTTTCACGAATGACATGCGCCAGCGCGCATATCGATAGGCTTCAGACCCTCCACGACCAGCTCTGCCACCCCGGAGTCACCAGACTCTACCATTTCATTAAGGCCCGCAACCTGACCTACTCCATCGAGGAGGTCAGGACCATGACCAGGAACTGCCAGACCTGTGCGGAGTGCAAACCGCACTTCTATAGGCCGGACCGAGCAAGCCTGATCAAGGCCACCCGCCCCTTCGAGCGCCTGAGCATCGACTTTAAGGGGCCCCTCCCGTCCTCTGACCGTAATGTGTACTTCCTCAACATCGTTGATGAGTACTCCCGTTTCCCCTTTGCCTTCCCCTGCCCCGACATGACCAGTAGCACGGTCATTAAGTGCCTGAATGCCCTCTTCGCCTTGTTCGGGTTCCCGAACTATATACACAGCGACCGGGGCTCCTCCTTCATGAGCGAGGAACTCCGGCAATTCCTCCTAGAGAGAGGTATTGCAGCAAGCAGGACCACCAGCTACAACCCCAGAGGTAACGGTCAGGTGGAAAGAGAGAACGCGACGGTATGGAAGGCCGTCCTCTTAGCCTTAAAGTCTAAGGGCCTCCCAACCTCCCGCTGGCAAGAAGTCCTCCCGACAGCGCTGCACTCCATCCGGTCATTACTTTGCACGGCCACTAACACCACCCCCCATGAACGAATGTTCGTTTTCCCCAGGAAGTCGACTACGGGAACCACTCTACCAACCTGGCTGACCGCCCCGGGGCCGGTCTGGCTGCGGAAACACGTGAGGACCCATAAAACGGACCCCCTGGTCGAGAGGGTGAACCTCCTGCACGCCAACCCCCAGTACGCCTACGTGGCGTACCCAGACGGGCGGGAGGACACTGTCTCCCTACGAGACCTCGCACCCTCAGCCGATCCGGAAACACCGCCACCACCCCCCCCAACCTCAGTCCAGGTAGACGGCATGCCGGAACCCCACGAGCCCTCGCCGACCACGCAAACACCAGCATCAACACCGGATAAGGCACCAGCACCGGATAAGGCAACACCACCGCTGCGGCGATCGGAGAGGCTTACGAAGCCTCCGGACAGACTGACCTACCAGAATTGGTAGTACACTTCACCCCGCCGGACTTAATTCTAAACAAGGGGTGAATGTGGTAAACCACGTTCACTATTGTATCACTGTTAGTAGTTAGCACTGTTCACCACTGTTCGTTATAACTGTATCACTGACCACTATTGTATCACGGTACGAGGTCGCCTCTTGCCACACTGCTATACCTGGGATGACCACTGCCGACTCCGCCTTGGCTCCACCCACCAGGCCAGGTATAAAGGTGAGCGACTGGCTGGTATTCCTCCTGCTTGGATCGGATCACCCACGAGAGTGGGCTCTGTTATTTAGTCAATAAAAACCTTTAGTCACCTTCGTAACTCTTCGCCTTTTATTGGAGGAATTGATAGGTATATCAAGGTGGGAGCGAAAAGCCATTTGCGCCCCGTTAGCGCCACCCACCAGAGGCGCTAACAATAGGAATTTCACCCCCCTAGGTTTCTTGAAAAATGTTAAATTAAAATAGATTCTATTATAAACAGCCATAAGTGCAAGAATTTAGGATGTATATTAATAGCAGCTATTTTTCTGTAATTTTATGATTACAATTACAGTGAAAAAGAATTAGACGATTTTGCTTGTCCTCGCTATAGTTATTTGGTCTGAATGAACTAATCGTTCAACAGGAATGCCGTATTTAAAATATATCTGACAGATTGCCACCTATCTGTCTACAATATCTGTGGGCCAGAGAGGCATAAAGCTCTTTGAATTATGATTTACGTTCAAGTTTAAACTTTCAGAAATGCCTGATTATTATTTTTGCAATGAATGGCAGGTCTGTTTATAACACTCAAATTCAGAATTTCAGCAGTTTAGATTCTCTGTGGCTTAGCATTCCCCCAGATGTTTGTATGGTTGGAATGGTTTAATTTTTGTGACAGTGATGAATGAAGCAGGATATTCACACAAAGCGCAGCAGTCACTTAAGTGAGTATATCCAAGCATCAGTAAACACCTCTTTCAGCTGGGAACTGCTGCGACTTTCCTCTGCTCAATTGCACACCTTTTATGACCTGTTTCCATCCATGGTGTCTTATCAGCTTTCAAAAAGCTGAATAAATGCACGCTTTTATTTTTTTATTTAAACTTTCATATTAGTTCACAATTAATAACAAGATTTAAAATGTTTGAATTTTATTTTTAAATTCCAAACATTTTTAAACTCTATCAATTTTGTTCCTTTTCTAAAGTGCACATTTATTCATCCTTTGCATCCTAAGCATTATTAATGGCTGATTGATGTAACATAGTGATAAAAGTCTTCTTCTTCTTCTTAGGCAGTCCCTCGGAACCGAGGATGACTTGCTTCCACACTAAAAATGAGTTCTCAGGTGACTGATGAGCCCAATGCGGGACCTACAGTCTCTGTCACAGGTGGGGCAGACGGTGGTTGAAGGGGCGGGTGGGTGGGGTGCTTGGGTTGACGTGCGCTCCTTGCGCTGCCTGCGCTTGGCTTCCGCTTGCTCCCGGTTATTATGATAAAAGTAACAAAAAGCATGCATGCAAACAGCAACAACTTGTATTTATATAGCGCCTTTAATGTAGTAAAACGTCCCAAGGCACTTCACAGGAGCGTGATCAGACAAAATTTGACACGAGGCATATTATAAGCATAATATTAGGACAGGCTTGGTCAAAGAGGTCAATTTTAAGGAACATCTTAAAGAAGGAGGTAGAGCCAACAACAACAAATATTCCACTATATTTCCAGCTAATGCAAAGAAACATAGAAACATAGAAGATAGGAGCAGGAGTAGGCCATTCAGCCCCTCGAGCCTGTTCAGCCATTTAGTGAGATCATGGCTGATCATCCAAATTCAGTACCCTGTCCCTGCTTTCTCCCCATATCCCTTGATCCCTTTAGCCTTAAGAAATATATCCAACTCCTTCTTGAATATATTTAATGAATTGGCCTCAACTGTCTTCTGTGGTAGAGAATTCCACAGGTTCACCACTCTCTGGGTGAAGAAATTCCTCCTCATCTCTGTCCTAAATGGCTTACCCCTTATCCTTCGGCTGTGACCAAATTTTATCAATGAGTCTCTAAAATCATGCATAAAATTTCCTAACCAATCAGCTAACTCTTCCGGTAATGTTGCACACGTCAGGGTACAGCATATTTGCGACAGCTTGACTTTTAAGCGAGTCTTATGTAGTTCTTGCGTCTGACTTTTTTTTTAAAGGTTTATGGGCCTAAATTCAACATCATTGCTCCCATTTTAAGGACGTGATGCGGGCGCAACGATGACAGGTTTAGCAATTAGAAGGCCTATGCCCAATTGGCACTGGTGCCCAAGCCACTGGTAAATTCAGCAGTGCCTTTCTGTAGGCCGCATGGCAGCCGACAAAAATGAGCGCAGGCCTCGCCTCAATATCGAAATGAGTCTCCTATGGCCAATTCCGGACCAGTTCGCCAAATTTGTTTATAGTAGTCAGACCTTGCGCTGTCACAGCTCTGACTACTTTTTCAGGCTCTACAATGGCCAAAGCAGAGGTCCTTAAAGGGACGGCTGGAGGCTACAAAAAGAAACCTGCAGGTGATTCTTTGAACTTATTTTAGAATCTGCAGCACAGATAGAGGCCATTCGGCCCATTGTGCCTGTGCCGGCTCTTTGAAATAGCTATCCATTTACAGGAGACTTTGGTTTATCCGGAGGTTGTATGTCCGGAAACCTCGATCTAACGGCAGAAATCAGCAGCCGTTTTGGTTAGGTTTTTTTTCTTCTCCTAGCATTTTTTTAACAGTCAGGCTCTGGAAAGCGTCTCTGTAGCTTAGCAACAGCTTCAGAGATGCTTCCAAGGTATGGGCTGAGTGTTTACAAGCTGTTGCTAAGCAACAGTGTTTGTTGTCAGATACGGAGATGAAAACCTCCGTATCCTTCAACATTAGCGCTGGTCTATCCAGAAGTTTTGATAGATTGGCAGCAGCTCGGTCCCGTCGGTGCCGGATATCGCGAAGTTTCCTGTAATCCCATTCCCCTGCCCCTTTTCCCCATAGCTTTGCTCCCCGCCCCACCCCGCCTCCCCCCCTCGCCAATGTCCAACTCTCCCTGTGATCGGCCCTCACCACCCCCGCCCCCACGATCTCCCTCCTCCACCCGCCCCCGCAAAAACTGGACTGACAAAAATGGCAGGTGGTGACCATGGTCCATGTGTTTGAAGTCTGCCAGTAGGCGTATTGGTGGAAACTCAAAGCTAAATCCACCCAAAAAGCTGGGGGTTTTTTAAATCCTGAATTCTCTGCATTTGTTCGGTTGATGGGGAGAAATAGTGATGTGATTCTTATTTTTCACTATAAAAACGTGCCTGAGCATAATAACATCATTGCCAAAAGTAGCTGATCACTCATTGCATTACTGACAGGTACTCTGGGGTTTGTAATATGGTTGTGAAATTTAACTGCTAACTGGACAGGTTGGGTGATTGGGCAGAAGCATGGCAGATGCAATATAACATGGATAAATGTGAGGTTATCCACTTTGGTGGCAAAAACAGGAAGGCAGATTATTATCTGAATGGCAATAGATTGGGAGAAGGGGAAGTGCAACGAGACCTGGGTGTCCTTGTGCACCAGTCGCTGAAGGTAAGCATGCAGGTGCAGCAGGCGGTTAAGAAGGCAAATGGTATGTTGGCCTTCGTAGCGAGAGGGTTCGAGTACAGGAACAAGGATGTCTTGCTGCAGTTTTACAGGGCCTTGGTGAGACCACACCTTGAGTATTGTGTGCAGTTTTGGTCGCCTTATCTGAGGAAGGATGTTCTTGCCATGGAGGGAGTTCAGCGAAGATTCACCAGGCTGATACCTGGGATGGCAGGAATGACGTATGAGGAGAGATTGGGTCGATTGGGCTTATACTCACAGGAGTTTAGAAGAATGAGAGGGGATCTCATTGAAACTTATAAAATTCTAACAGGACTAGACAGACTAGATGCAGGAAGGATGTTCCTGATGGCGGGGGAGTCCAGAACCAGGGGTCACAGTCTAAGGATAAGGGGTAAGCCATTTAGGACAGAAATTAGGAGGAATTTCTTCACCCAGAGAGTGGTGAACCTATGGAATTCTCTACCACAGAAGGCAGTAGAGGCCAATTCATTAAATATATTCAAGAAGGAGTTGGATATATTTCTTAAGGCTAAAGGGATCAAGGGATATGGGGAGAAGGCAGGGACAGGGTACTGAATTTGGATGATCAGCCATGATTGCATTGAATGGTGGAGCAGGCTCGAGGGGCCGAATGGCCTACTCGTGCTCCTATCTTCTATGTTTCTATGTTTCTAACTTGGTCTGTCCCTTTAAGGCCACTGCACCAAGATTCCCTAAGGGGAAGTTGTCTAAATAGGCACACCCTGAGCTCAAATAGAAGCTGGCTACCAATGCTGCTGGTGGTTTCTCCAGATTGGCAGGTGCTTGGCTGCTCTCCGAGGGGAAAGCAAGATTACCTCAAGGGCAGAAAAGTAATAAGAAATTATGGCCTAGAAATTCAGTAGCGTGCGCCAGCCGTTAGCGCCTTAGGAGGAGTAGATCTCGAGCGCTAGGCGCTTAGCGCCCGGGCGGAGCGCGATCTGCGCCTCGCCCCAACTTCAGTAGACATTTAGCACCGGCGCAAAGTCTTTGCGCGCGCCCTGCTGCGCGCGCAGATTATGACGTCATTTCCTCGTGCAACGCCTTTTGTGCACCCCAAACCGGAACTTCAGTCGCGCCGGCCCATTGTGCGCCGGGCGGCCCTAACGACTGTGGAGTGGAACGGTACACAGCCGAAGCGGGCCGCGGGGAGCGCAAATTAAAGGGCACTTACCCTGCACTATAAAGGGCTGCCATTTTGCAGCAATCACTCCTGTGCAACGGATTTTTTGAAAAAAACCAAGGAAGGGAGCTTACTGCTTTGGGCCAACACTAGGACAGGTATTTTTGGCTTCAGGCCAGAGCTTGGCAATTCGCCTTCACTGATATCTCATTGTTTGCCAGCATATTATGGGGGCTGCATGGGGTGCCAATGCTGAGTTTCAGGATTATGTCGGAAGGGCTCGCAGACGCTGGGTTAGAGGGGCAGCCCTGGCTAGACGCAGAGGGGGCAACAGGCGTCGGCAACGTGGGCCTTACCCACTCAGGCAATACCGCCAGCAGGTCTCGTATCTCAACATGACTGGCGCGCAATGTGTTAGGAGGCTGCGATTCAGAAGGGAGGTGGTTGCAGAGATCTGCCATCTGCTTCACAGAGATCTGCGTCCACAGCTGAGTTGCAGGACGTCTCTGTCGGTGGAAGTGAAGGTGACGGTGGCTCTGAACTTCTATGCCACCGGCTCCTTCCAATCAGCTGCTGGGGACATTGCTAACATATCCCAGTTCGCCGTCCATTGCTGCATCCACCAGGTCACCAATGCCCTTTTCAGAAGGAGACACCAATTCATCTCCTTCCCCATGACCCTGGAGAGGCAGCAGCAGCGTGTAGTGGGATTTGCAAGAATCGCGGGCTTCCCCATGGTGCAGGGCGCCATTGACTGCACGCATGTGGCTTTGCGGGCACCTCTGGACCATCCCGAGGATTACCGCAACCGGAAGGGCTACCATTCCCTCAACGTACAGCTGGTGTGTGACCACAGGCAGCGCATCCTAGCTGTCAATGCCCGCTTTCCAGGCAGCAGCCACGATGCCTTTATCCTGTGACAGACTACTGTGGCTGATATCTTCCAGGCACAGCCTCACCCAAGAGGATGGCTTATCGGGGACAAAGGCTATCCTTTGTGTACCTGGCTCATGACCCCGCTCCGCGCGCCCACGACCCCTGCTGAAGAGGCATACAACGAGAGCCATCAAGCGACTAGGAACATCATAGAACAAACAATTGGCGTCCTCAAGCAACGGTTCCGCTGCCTGGATCATTCCGGCGGATCTCTGCCGTATTCGCCGGAGCGAGTCTCCCAGTTCGTGGTCGTTTGCTGCATGCTGCACAACCTGGCTATCCGCAGGACTCAGGCACTGCCACCTCACGCTGGAGCACCACCTCAGGAGGAGGAGCAGGAGGAGCATGAGGAGGGGGAGGAGGAGGAGGAGGAGGAGGAGGAGGAGTACCAGCCCAGGAGGGAGGCACAAGGTCCAAGGGCCGCCCGTCGGCGGCTTATTGAACGTCACTTCTAGGCCCCCTGTCAGGGAATGGCTTGTGCCAATGAAAGAACATGAATGCAGCCGCTCCGCAAGCCCTCAGCCGCTTAAGGCAACAAACACTTGAAAGATCAAACATGGACAATATGAATAAATAAAATGCTTTATTGAACAAACTCAGGGCCCTTCCCACATGAAACCCAAAAACTGACAAGACCCCCCAAAAAACAGTCACACACATGACTCACTCCCACAACCTGGGGAGGAATAACAAAACATTTGAACAAAAATGGCCTTCATCCTCGGCCTTAACAGAACAACCATCCCCAGAAACAAAACAACCATCCCAATATAAACAAACATTTGTCCACACCCTCTACTTTGTGGCCCGCGAGGGCGATTCCTTGTCCAGCCTTTGGCGGCCCCTGGCCGCCCTGCTGCTCCTCCTCAAACCGTGGCCAGTGGCTGCTGCAAGGCTGGGGGAAGGCTCCTGAGGGGCACATGTCATCACGGCAGATGCCCTTGGGGGTCGGCCTAGACGAGGTCTGGGCCTCGAGGGGCCGGCTGGTGAATGCTGCAGCTGTGGCTGGCGAGCATCAGTCGGACCAGCATCTCGTGGCAGCTCCACTGGGGGAGTGACAGTGGCGGCTGAAGGAATGGGGGCAAGCTGGCGTATGGCAGGCCGCCGCTGGTCAAGTGACACACTGGCACTCGCCCGGGCCCGCACTGCAGCATGCGCTGCCATGTGCCGAACGACAGACCGCTGTGCTGCTACAGCGCGGCGGGTGTCCTGGCGATGCCTGGCTGACGCAGCGAGTGTGGCAGCAGTGAGTGCCCGTGCTGCCCTGGTCTGTGACTGCATCAGACCAGCCAGTGACTGCACGGCACCACTGATCAGCTGCCCACTCGCTGCCTGTGCTGCCACGAATTCGGCACGGCTCGCGTCCTGTGCTGCCCCGAATAGCTCCAAACTCCTGGCCTGTGAGGCCCCGAACTCGGCCACACTATGAGCCAGGGACTCGATGGCCTCAGGCATCCGTGCCACAACCCCCATGAGCTCGGTGTGCCGGCGCTCCGAGTCCACGGACATTTGATCGAGGAGGCGCAGCTCCTCGGAGTTGACCGTCGGCGGACTGGAGGCCGGACTCTCCCTCTGGGGAGAAGGCCGCCGAGCTGGCCGACCCTTCCCGCGTTGCTGGATGCCACTGGGCCCGGCAACTACACCCCTCTGGGAAGAAGGCCGCTGAGCAACCGCACACCCCCTGCGTTGCTGCACGCCACTGGTCCCAGGAGCGACACTCCCCTCCGACACTTCCCCCATGCTCTCCTCCAGGGAAGACGTGTCCCCTACATTGGCATCCCCTGGCGCGGGTGAGGGTTCCCCTGATGGGCCGCCTTTCTCTTCCTCTTCCTCCTCCTCCTCCTCCTCCTCTTCCGAGGGGCTGTCAGTGGCAGCTTCAGGGACCTCCTCCTCACCATCTGAAAGCAGGAAGGGACAAGAGTAGCTTTAGATTGAGGAGAGGGCGTCAGCGAGGGAGGCATGAGTGGTGGCATTCAGCGCATTGGTCGGACAGTGGCAAAGGATGTAGATCTGATGCGCAAGTGGGACGAGAGAGGTCCAAAAGGTGATGTCCTTACCATTGGTGCCCAGAACAGGGTCGGCATCTCCACTGGCAACGGGGCCAATCACCCGGGCTCCCATGAGGCGACCCACGCGCTCTTCCAGGTCAGTGAGCTGCTGGATCTGGGGACCGCCTCCCCCGGTCTCAGTCCGGCTCTTCTGATTGTGGGCCAGCTTGGCCTGCAAGAGAAAGGACGGCCTCTAAGTACAGTGTGTAGCCCTCATCTGATGTGCACTGCCTCCCATGGTCGAATAGTTTGGCCAGTGTGGAGCCCTGATCTGGTGTGCACTGCCTCCCATGGTCGAATAGCTTGGCCAGTGTATCAAGTGCAGAATGTGCAATTGATGTTCATGCCAGTCCCATAGCTGCTGGATGAGGGCTGGCCATTAGGGCTTTCAGGTCCCTTTGCCCATAATGTGAGGTGCACATGCAAGGATGAGGAGGACACTGGAAAGGCTACTCACCCTGACAATCCTCGTGAGGTCATTGAACTTTTTTCTGCATTGGATACAGTTCCTGGGGACCTCGCTGTTGGCTGACACCCTGATGGCGACCTCCCTCCAGGCTTTCCTGTAGACGCTGGTCGCAGGCTTCTTCCCACTGTCCGGGAACAGGTGTTTGCGTCTCCTCTCCAAAGCCCCAACCAGCAGCTTCAAATCATGGCCAGAGAAGCGCTGCGCTCGTTCACGGGCCTTCTGCATCTTTCCCGGCGCTATTTCTGTTCAGCAGCAGTGTTTAGGCCTAGCTGGAGGGCTGCAGTGTCCAGGGCGTGGCAGCAGACGAACTCGACCCTTTTATGGCTTGCATAGTGAGACAATATGAATGAATATTTTTACCTCACCCTTGCTTCCCTCAACAGCACTTTGGTTATCATGTTGGAAATCTCACAAATTGATTGAATCTCCTAAATATGCCTTCAAAGTGCCGAAATCCTGATTCAAATTAGCTCTCTAATATCCTGTCCAATGCAGACACTGCAAATCCCAGCTCTCATTACCACCATTAACTGCATCTACATTTTGAAGAGAAATGCGGCGAACATTTTGAATTTGCAAATTTTAATAAAGGAGCTAAATAATTTAACTAATGTCCTGACAGTTGCCTCGTGTTTGAACTGCAGCAGTTCACCTTGTTGGCTCTAAAGTTATTTGTCTGCCAAGTAGCTTTTGAAGAGGGGGGAAAGCAAACTGGAGCATTCCCTTCCGTTTGTTCCCAGTAAAATTAAATGTAAAGTATTTTCGGATTTTATCATTTATTTTTATTTAAATAGAATACTCAGTAGGTGCACCATTATTTTGCCCACTTGTGTGCAAGGTCTCCATGATGTACTTGTGACTTTGTCGCTCAGAATGCATGCATCCTTATTTGCTTATTGGATAAGAATGATATTCCAATTGCAATCGAAGCAACCTCCAAATAACATATGCTGATTGTGAACATGGCAAACAGAATATAACGTGAAGAAATGTGAACTTATCCACTTTGGTAGGAAAAATAGAAAAGCAGAGTATTTTTTAAATGGTGAGAGATTGGGAAATGTTGGTGTTCAGAGGGACCTGGGTGTCCTTATACATGAATCACTGAAAGTTAACATGTAGGTACTCTTATGTTAATTAATAACTAGACATTCTTATTATGAACACAGCTAGCTTCTAGCTAGTCATTTATTCAGTACACGTTCTCTAGGTACAGTATCTGTAGAGATGCAGCATGTGTGCTCCTGTGTGCCGGCTGCCATCTTGACTGTTGCCTTGTGGGTAGCCTAGTGCCTCATGGGTAATGTAGTCTTAATATCTATACAGCTGGGTAGTGTAGTCTTATATACATACAGCTATATACAGCTCTACACAGCTCTACGGCTCCACCTAGTGTCCACTATAGAATGACATGTTATTGATCATTACAGGTACAGCAAGCAATTAGGAAAGCAAATGGTATGTTGGCCTTTATTACAAGAGGATTTGAGTATAAGAGTAAAGACATCTTACTGCAATTATATAGGGCCCTGGTGAGACCACACCTGGAGTACTGTGTACAGTTTTGGTCTCCTTACCTAAGGAAGGATATGCTTGCTGTGGTGTATGTAACCTGTACCACCTTAAGAGACTACCTTAAGAGATGGACTACTTTCTCTTGGCTACTGTATATTGTAGTACCGGTGGTGACCACACCGGTATATAAACTCTGTGTAGTAATTTGCTAAGCGGTGCAGCCCTGACCTTCGATTAGTAAAGACCTGTTTAAGTTATTCTTGTTGTCTGTGTCCAGTGATTTAGAATAAGCATATCTGGGACACTCAGACTCAACAGTGGCGACGAGTCCGATCTTACCCTGCGGCAGTTTTGCATCCAAGGCAGCTTCGTCCTCAGAACGGGCGTCGAGAAGAGGCATCCACCCTCATCATCCTGCTGAGCACCGCATCGCACGGGAGGCATCGAGAACCCGGGTTGAAATTACTGACCACGAAGTCCTCCATCAGCGACAGGCAGTGATCATCCTTCTACCACGGTGGTGGGTAAGCCGATCTAGCGACACGGGCAGAAAGTCGGCCGCGTTGTCAGTGGAGAAGGGGAGGGAAACTGGAGGAAAAAGGGCGGAGAACTCGACCGCAGCTGGTGAAAAGGGCCGGGCTGCAATCGGGGCCGAGAGGCGCAGCGACAAGGGCAGCGTTAATGCCACGAGAACCGCGGAGAACTTGACCGCAGCCGGTGTAAAGGGCCGGGCTGCAATGGGGGCTGAGAGGCGCAGCAACGAGGGAAGCGTTAATGCCCACGAGAACCGCGGGGGAGCAAAAGCAGCGTCGGGGAAATTAAGAACCGCTGGGAGGCGAGAACGGCAACAGCGCAGTCATCGCATTGTAGCCAGCGGGGGAAGAAGACAAGCGCGGGAAGCCGCCATTGTAGTCGGCGGGGGAAGAAGACAAGCGCGGGAAAAGCCGCCAAGCACGGGAAGCCGCCATTTTAGTAGCCGGGGGAAGAAGACAAGCGCGGGAAGCCGCCATTTTTGAAAAATAAAATATTTAAAGAAACTCTCAAGGATGCCTAAACACGGTAACATCACTGCTTTTGATAGCGATGTTGAAGATTGGGCCACGTATGTAGAACGCATTGAAGTTTATTGTACAGCAAATGAGGTACCAGATGATAAGAAAGCACTAACCTTATTAAACTCAATGGGTGCGAAGACGTACGGGTTATTGAGGCACCTTGTAACACCAGATAAACCGGCGGATCAGACTTTCGCGAATATTGTTACTATCCTGCAAGAACATTTAAACCCCACGCCGCTGCTGATAGTGGAACGATTTAAATTTTACAGAAGAACGCAGCGGAAAGAGGAAAGCAACGCTGAATTCTTAATTGAACTGCGCAAGCTATCAAAGTACTGTCAGTTTGGTACAAGACTAGCAGACGCTCTGAGAGATAAATTCGTGTGTGGATTACTAAAAGAAGGAACTCAAAAGCGACTGCTAGAGGAAAAGGACCTTACGCTTGATAAAGCTGTCAACATTGCAGCATCGCACGAGGCCGCAGCAAGAGGCACCGCGGAAATGCAGCTAAGGTCATCGGAACTCAGCACCAATCGAATGGCATTGGGTGCAGTAAAGTGTTATCGTTGCGGAAGGACAACGCACGATCAGAACCAGTGCTGGTTCAAAAATCAGGAATGCAGAAAATGTGGCAGGCTAGGTCACATAGCTAAAGTATGCCGGTCAGGAAAGAAGACCAGCAACAAAAAGTCACCGCAGGAAAAGTGCAAAAAGGTGACAGAGAACAGTTCGGATGAACAGAAGACGGATTCAGACTCCAGCAGTAAGGAACTGGGTTGTCTAAGAATACATAATGTGGGTAACACAGCAGACCACCAAACTATCTGGGTCACACTTCAGATAGCAGGAGTCCAAGTGTAGATGGAATTGGACACTGGATCGGCATAGACGGTCATGAATAAGTAAGATTACAAAAGGTTATTTCCACACATTCCCCTAAGGGATACGGAGATTGTATTGAAAACATACACGGGGCAAAGAGTATACCCCATTGGAAAGATAAAGGTAAAGGTGGTCCACAAGGGTAAAGAAAGCCAAGGAATGGACTTATATGTGTTACCTGAGGGAGGTCCACCACTACTGGGACGGGAGTGGATCAGGAGAATAAATATGGA
The DNA here is from genome assembly GCF_052327205.1 of Somniosus microcephalus. Taxonomy (NCBI): domain Eukaryota; kingdom Metazoa; phylum Chordata; class Chondrichthyes; order Squaliformes; family Somniosidae; genus Somniosus; species Somniosus microcephalus. Next base: position 330,793,018 of record NC_140990.1, on the reverse strand, counting down.
CTGGCATTCCTTAAAAGCACTAACTGTAGATTCTGGTAAAAAGGACGATGTCAAACCTAAACGACTGTCCAGAATATTGGACGATGCTAAAGAGGTGTTCCAGCAGGGACTGGGAACACTGAAAGGAATTACGGCAAACATCAAGGTTGAAGAACATGCAAACCCGAAATTTTTCAAAGCTAGACCGGTACCTTATGCGATACGACCTGCTGTGGAAGCTGAGCTGGAAGGACTAGAATGTTCCGGAGTACTGTCAAAGGTGGACTGGAGTGAATGGGCCATGCCCATTGTTCCCGTCATGAAGCGTTCATCGAGTAACAAGCCGGGGGAACCGGGGAAGGTTCGCATCTGTGGCGATTTCAAGATCACTGTTAATCCGGTGCTTCACACGGTGCAATATCCGCTTCCACGGATTGAGGATATCTTCGCTTCGTTGTCTGGCGGGAAACACTTCACCAAGATAGACCTGGCGCAGGCGTACTTACAGATGGAAGTTGATGAAGCGTCACGCCAGTATCTCACGATCAACACGCATAAGGGCTTATATCGGTATAATAGACTGGTTTTTGGAGTGGCATCGGCTCCAGCGATTTGGCAAAGGGCCATGGAGCAGGCATTACAGGGAATTCCAGCCACACAATGCTACCTGGACGACATTCTGATTACAGGAGATGATGATGAGGAACACCTTGCAAATTTGGAACAGGTGCTCACCAGATTGAAAGAATATGGACTTCGAGTTAATCACCAGAAATGTGAGTTCTTTCAGAAGCAAATCTCATACTGTGGTCACGTCATTGACCAGGAGGGGCTTCACAAGTCACCTGACAAGATCAAAGCTGTTGTGAAGGCTCCCACTCCGGAAAATGTATCCCAGTTGAGGTCGTTCCTAGGGTTGATTAACTATTACCATAAGTTTCTGCCAAATTTATCCACGGTGCTACACCCGCTGAACGCTCTTTTGCAGAAGGGAGTGCCATGGAAGTGGAGCGAGGACTGTAAGCGGGCCTTTCACAAAAGCAAGGCATTGATCACCTCTAAGGAAGTGTTGGCTCACTTTAACCCAACGCTGCCTATTCGTTTAGCTTGTGATGCTTCTCCATATGGTATTGGGGCAGTGCTCTCACATAATTTGCCAAGTGGCTTGGAAAGACCAGTTGCATTCGCATCCAGATCATTGACCTCCGCTGAGCGCAACTATGCTCAGATAGATAGGGAGGCTCTCAGCCTTGTGTGGGGAGTAAAAAAATTTGATCATTACCTGCAAGGGCAAAAGTTTACGCTGCTGACAGACCACCAGCTGTTGGTTTCCATTTTTAACCCTAAGAAGGGTGTTTCGGTGATGACAGCGCAGAGGCTCCAGAGATGGTCCCTTTTCCTAGGGGCACATCAATATCAGATCGAATTCAAAGGTACAAAGCAACATGATAATGCTGATGGGCTGTCGCGCCTGCCACTACCTACAGTGGAAGAGGCACCGACAGTTGACCCTGTTGAGTTATTTCACTCAACCATCATCGAATGTTTACCAATCACCAATGCAAGTATTGAGAGAGAAACCAGGAATGACCCGACACTGTCTCGGGTCTACAAATTGACAGTGAAGGGATGGCCAGCTCATGGTGAACCACTGTTACCGGCATTCTCAGCCAGACGAGAACAGCTGTCCGTCTGTCAAGGAACATTGATGTATGGAACAAGGGTGTTTATTCCTCCTAAATTAAGGGAGAGAGTTCTAAAGGAACTGCATGAAGGTCATCTGGGGGGAGTCAAGATGAAAAGCCTTGCTAGGGCTTATGTGTGGTGGCCAGGTATCGACCAACAAATAGAGGATCTGACTAAAAGCTGCACAGGGTGCCAAAAAGTTCAAAATGCACCTCCAATTGCACCGCTGCATCCATGGGAATGGCCTTCAACCCCATGGCAACATGTACATATTGACTTCGCAGGTCCATTCATGGACTCCATGTTTTTAATTGCGGTAGACGCACATTCTAAATGGCCAGAAGTGATTAAGATGGCGACCACTACCTCGGAAAAGACGATCGCAGTTCTAAGAACGATATTCACGAGAAATGGATTGCCAGAACAAATATGTTCAGATAACGGACCGCAGTTCGTGTCAGAAGAATTCCAGAAATTCATGAAGAAGAATGGGGTGAAACATTATACCTCTGCCCCATATCATCCGGCTACAAATGGGTTGGCCGAGAGATTTGTACAAACGTTCAAAAAGGCGATAAAGGCCATGAGCGAAGACCAGATTCCACTACAACACAAGGTGGACAATTTCCTAATGGCATATCGGAACGCCACTCATGCAGTGACAAATCAAAGCCCTGCCATGATGTTCTATAACAGGAGGTTGCGGTCCAGGTTGGACTTGTTAAAACCAAATGTGCGGAGGGAAGTTGAAAACAAACAGTTCCAGCATATAAATAACAAGACCACTCGGAGTTTCGAAATAGGACAACCAGTGTTAGCCCGGGACTATAAGAGTGAGAAATGGCAATCTGGAACAATTCGTGCCAGACAAGGACCCCTGATGTACACGGTAGATATTGGTGAAAACGTAATACGACGTCATGCTGACCAACTTGTAGAATCGAGGACAAGGGTCGAACCCATGACTACGATGGAGACACCAGTGGAAGAAGTTAGTGACCCTGAAGCATCTACCTCAGACGCCAATGTATCTGATGATGTCCAATCCATAAGAGATCAACTAGATGAGTCACCCCAGCAACGAGAATCAGAGACCCCTGAAAGGCGTTATCCAACTCGGATCAGGAGGCCTCCTCAGAGACTGAATCTTTGAACAGTTTTGCATGAATTTGTATATATGTTATCCATGTTATGTTTAAATTGGGATGTACACTGTTAAGCTAAAAAGGGAGCAATTGTGGTGTATGTAACCTGTACCACCTTAAGAGACTACCTTAAGAGATGGACTACTTTCTCTTGGCTACTGTATATTGTAGTACCGGTGGTGACCACACCGGTATATAAACTCTGTGTAGTAATTTGCTAAGCAGTGCAGCCCTGACCTTCGATTAGTAAAGACCTGTTTAAGTTATTCTTGTTGTCTGTGTCCAGTGATTTAGAATAAGCATATCTGGGACACTCAGACTCAACACTTGCCATAGAGGAAGTGCAACAAAGGTTCACCAGATTAGTTCCTGGGATGGGGGGGATGATCCTATGAGGAGAGATTGAGTAGACTAGGCCTATATTCTCTAGAGTTTAGAAGATTGAGAGGTGATCTCATTGAAACATACAAAATTCTTACAGGGCTTGACAGGGTAGATGCAGGGAGGATGTTTCCCCTGACTGAGGAGTCTAGAACCAGGGGTCACCGTCTCAGAATAAGAGGTCGGCCATTTCGGACTGGGTTAAGGAGAAATTTCTTCACTCAGAGGGTGGTGAATTTTTGGAATTCTCTACCCCAGAGGGCTGTGGGGGGCTCAGTCGTTGAGTATATTCAAGACAGAGATCGATAGATTTTTGAATATTAAGGGATCAAGGGATATGGGAATAGTGCAGGAAAGTGGAGATGAGGTAGAAGATCAGCCATGATCTTATTGAATGGCGGAGCAGGCTCGAGGGGCCAAATGGCCGACTCCTGCTCCTATTTCTTATGTTCTTATGGTTTTATGTGTACAGCTTTGCCATCATTTCATAACATTATGCTGCACATTGTCACTTGATAGGGTTGCAATCCCTGGAATTTAGAAGGTTAGGGGTGATTTGATCAAAGTTTTCAAGATATTAAGGGGAACTGAAAGGGTAGATAGAGAGGAACTATTTCCGCTGCTTGGGGAGTCTAGAACTAGGGAACATAGCCTAAAAGTTAGAGCCAGGCCTTTCAGCAGTGAAGTGAGGAAACACTTCTGCACGCAACGGTTGGTAGAAGTTTGGAACTCTGTTCCACAAACTGCAGTTAATTTTAAGCCGGAGTTTGATAAATTTTTGTTATCCCAAGGTATGAAGGGATACGGGGAGAAGGCAGGTATATGGAGTTAGGTCACAGATCAGCCATGATCTCATTGAATGGCGGAACAGGTTCGAGGGGCTGAATGGCCTACCCATGTTCCTCTAAACCCACAGTGGCAATGTGCCAATCATTGATTTGCCAATATCATGGAAAAACCACACAGAAAATACAAAAATACAAAAACTAAAATGTAATTCTCCTTCTGTGATTATTATCTACTCCCCATCCTGGTATCTGGAAGTGATTACAGGGTAGTAATTTGATGTTAAGATACTTCTATGGCATACAAGAGGAAGTGATCCTCTCAAGGAGGCCACTGTATTGTAATCACTCGTGGGAATGGATTATTCAAACTTCAGTGCTTAGTTACTTATGAGCAACAGCTGTGTATCGCTGGTCAAATTCAATCAAAGAGTTAATTTGATATTAAGCTTTTCATTCTGCAATAAAGTTACAGAAAAATTATATTCATAATTATTTGTGTTGCATACTTCACTTTTATGCTCTTTATGAATACAACTAAATGGCAATCTTACTGAGCATAGTGCCCTATTTTCTGAGTATTTTGAAGCCAACATCACAATAAATAGAAAGAAGCCTCTTGGCGTTAACGTTTGTTTTGATGGTTTCAACCAAAGGTCCCATTTTCTGACAATGGATTCATTTCGCATGAAACAATTACTTCCAGTGGATTAGCAACTCCAATTGAGCTCATTATAAATGTATTACCTTAAGTAATTATGGCATATTTTTGAATATTCTAAAGCCCTTGAACCAGGGCTGCCCAAGTTTTTTAAATCTTTGTGGGCCACTTATGGAATTTAAATCCATGCAAAATTTGCATCGATATCTCATGTTGGTGTTATTAAGAGACCTTTAAGAAATTATCCGCCAATGACTCAACTGCCACAAAAAAAACGATGTGAATTTTAAGGCCTGCCAATACTGTAGCTGTCATTGTTAAAAAAAAACATTTTTATAAGTAGGCAGCAGCAAAAACAAAATAAAGTCAACAAATGCAGAAAAGTGCGGATGACGGAGGAACAGAAATCTCATGACCTCAGTGATCTGTGGAATCCTCTCATGGAGCGGTCTAGTGCCAGGGGTCCGATATAAAAAGCAGGGGACAGGGTTTTCCACTTCTGCACTCACCAGCATGCAACTTTCTGCATGCTCACTCTCACGATCAGAAAGTTGTGGGCTGGCATGTGCAATAGCACGCATCCCCGCCCAGGGTCTCAAGGATGTCAGTCGTGGCTCAGTTGGTAGCATACACACCTCTGAGTCAGAAGGTTGTGGGTTCAAAGCCCCACTCCAGAGACTGTGAGCACAAAATCAAGGCTGGCACGCCAGTACTGAGGGAGTGCTGCACTGTTGGTGATGCTGTCTTTCGGATGAGAAGTAAGAGATCCCAGATGGATGTAAAAGATCTGATGGCATTATTTGAAGAAGAGCAGTGGGGTTATCCCGAGTGTCCTGGCCAATGTTTATCCTTCAATCAACATCACAAACAGATTATCTGGTCATTATCACGTTGCTGTTTGTGGGAGTTTGCTGTGTGCAAATTAACTGCAATGTTTCCCACATTACAACAGTGACTACACTTCAAAAGTACTTCATTAGCTGTAAAGCACTTTGGGACATTCTGAAGTCGTGAAAGGAGCTATATAAATGCAAAACTTTATTTTTTTCTTCCCTTCAAGTTTGACATTCTGAAAATAAGTTCACTGTCCTGAGACTAGTTTTCTATAAAAATGAGCAAAGTACCAAATAGATTTTGTGTTCAAATGGGTGAATTTGTTTTCCAACAATAGAACGTTTTCCATTTGACAAGGTGTCTATCTAGGTGTCTAAGTCCAGTCAGAGTGGGAAAACTACGGTGCTACAGACCATTGGCAAGGGCAAGATTAATTCTCACTTGGTGAAGCATAGGTTAATAAGGGACAGCCAGCATGGATTTATTAAAGGCTGTGTCTGACTAACCTGATGAGGTAGTGCAGGAGAAGTAGTATATATGGAATTTTAAATAGCATTTGATAAAGTACCTCATAACAGACTTATTTGGCAAATAGAAGCAGTTAGTATTAAAGCAACCAGTTCTGATGCAAGGTCATCGACCTGAAACATTAACTCTGTTTCTATCTCCACAGATGCTGCCTGACCTGCTGAGTATTTGCAGCACTTTCTGTTTTTATTTCAGATTTCCAGCATCTGCAGTATTTTTGCTATTGTATTAAAGCAATGGTGGTCACTTGGGTATGTAATTGGCTAGGAAATAGGAGGCAGAGAGTAGTGGTGAATGGATGGAAGTATGAAGTGAATCATAGAATCATAGCATGGTTACAGCACGGAAGAAGACCATTCGGCCCTTTGAGCCCGTGCCGACACTCAGCTAGTCTCACTCCTTTCCCTGTAGCCCTGCAAATTTTTTTTCCTTCAGATACTTATCCAACCCCCTTTTGAAAGTCATGATTGAGTCTGCCTCCACCATCCTTTCAGGCAGTGCTTTCCAGATCTTAACCACGCGCTGCATAAAAAAGTTTATTCTGACGTCGCCTTTGGTTCTTTTGCCAATCACCTTAAATCTGTGCCCTCTGGTTCTCGACTCTTCTGCCAGTGGGAACAGTTTCTCTATCTACTCTGTCCAGACCCCTCATGATTTTGAACACCTCTATCAAATCTCCTCTGAATCTTCTCTGCTCCAAGGAGAACAACCTCAGCTTCTTCAGTCAATCAACATAACTGAAGTCCCTCATTCCTGGAATCATTCTTGTAAATCTTTTCTGCACCCTCTCTAAGGCCTTCACATCCTTCCTAAAGTGTGGTGCCCAGAATTGGGCACAATACTCCAGTTGAGGCGGAACCAGTGTTTTATAAAGGTTCATCATAATTTCCACACTTTTGTACTCTATGGGCAGGATTTTAATTTGGCCGTGGAGGCGGGATTGGAGGCGTGCGGGGGTTAAAATCCCAAAATCAGGGGTCCCAACCCCATCCCGCACCCAACCCGCCTCCATGCCAGTTTCAAAGGAGGCGGGTACCCGCCCCGCACTGGGAACCGCCTCCCTGAGGCGGGAAGGGGATTAGTGCCAATTAACTGCCTGTTAACAGGTAGTTAACAGGCAGTTTTTAGCCTAATCCCTATTTTTAATGTTGAAGTGTGGGATTCCCGACGGCTCCAAACCACGGCAAGTTAGAGGAGGCAGACCGTCGGGATGAAGGGCTTGGAGGGGTCGAGATGTCCGGTGTTCAGGTGAGTGATGGGCGCATGAGTGCAAAGGTAAGTGTATTTGGTGTGTGTAAAGCTTTTAAAGAAGTTTTACTTACATGTACTTACCTTTACAGCCTTCCTTCCTTCAGGTCTCGGGAGTCCCTCATCTCACTGGCACTGAAAGCAGAATGGCTGCGAGCTGTCAAAAATTGCAGCATTCAGCTTTCTGTTCCAGGGAGCTATCTAATTCATCCTGAGAGGAAGGAATTAACTTGTAGTACAGATTGTCAGTGTTTGACAGCTTCAAACAGCTGTCAAACGCTGATATTTCATCTGTCAAAAGGTCTTGACAGATGAAATATCAATATATGACATCACCTGTTGCTGGGTGGCCCTTAATTGGCCTGCTGAGCCCGTTGGGCGGGCTCAACAAGGTCAATCAAGTCTAAATCGCATGGGTTGGCTAGAACTCGATGGAGGTGGGACTACAACCCCGAAAGTTGTAGTCCCGCCTCCTACCCGACTCCTCAATGAAAATCCAGCCCTATACCTCTATTTATGAAGCCCTGGATCCCATAAGCATTTTTAACTGCTTTTGCAACCTGCCCTGACACCTTCAACAATTTGTGCACATTTCCCCCCCACGTCTCTCTGTTCGTGCACCCCCTTTAGGATTGTACCATTTGGTTTATATGTTCTCTCCTCATTCTTTCTACCAAAATGTATAATTTCACACTTTTCTGCGTTAAATTTCATCTACCACGTGTCTGCCCATTTCACCAGCCTGTTTATGTCTTCCTGAAGTCTATCACTCTCCTTCTCACTATTCACTGTACTTCCAAGTTTTGTGTCATCTGCAAATTTTGTAATTGTGCCCTGTACACCCATGTCCAACTCATTAATATATATCAAGAAAAGCAGTGGACCTAGAACCGAAACCTGGGGAACACCACGGTATACCTTCCTCCAGTCCGAAAAACAACCGTTCACCACTATTCTCTGTTTCCTGTCACTTAGCCAATTTCATATCCACTGTCCCTTTTACTCCATGGGCTTCAACTTTGCTGGCAAGCCTATTATGTGGCAATTTGTCGAACGCCTTTTGGAAATCCATGTACACAACGTCAACCACATTACCCTTATTAACCCTCATAGAGTCATAGAGTAATAAGAGTTATACAGCACAGAAAGAGGCATTTGGCCCATCGTGTCCGCGCCGGCCATCAAGCCCTGTCTATTCTAATCGCATTTTCCAGCACTTGGTCCATAGTCTTGTATGCTATGGCGTTTCAAGTGCTCATCTAAATGCTTCTTGAATGTTGTGAGGGTTCCTGCCTCTACCACCCTTTCAGGCAGTGAGTTCCAGATTCCAACCACCCTCTGGGTGAAAAAGTTTTTCCTCAAATCTCTTCTAAACATTCTGCCCCTTACCTTGAATCTATGCCCTCTGGTTATTGACCCCTCTACTAAGGGGAAAAGTTCCTTTCTATCTACCCTATCTATGCCCCTCATAATTTTGTACACCTCAATCAGGTCCCCCCTCAGCCTTCTCTGCTCTAAGGAAAACAACCCCAGCCTGTCCAGTCTCTCTTCATAGCTGAAGCGCTCCAGCCCAGGTAGCATCCTGATGAATCTCCTCTGCACCCTCTCCAATGCAATCACATCCTTCCTATAGTGTGGTGACCAGAACTGTACACACTATTCCAGCTGTGGCCTATCTAGCGTTTTGTACAGCTCCATCATAACCTCCCTGCTCTTATATTCTATGCCTCAGCTAATGAAGGCAAATATCCCATATGCCTTCTTAACCACCTTATCTACCTGTCCTGCTGCCTTCAGGGATCTATGTACATGCACGCCAACGTCCCTCTGGTCCTCTGTCCTTCCTAGGATCCTATCATTCATTGTGTGTTCCCTTGCCTTTTTTGTCCTCCCAAAATGCATCACCTCACACTTTTCAGGGTTAAATTCCATTTGCCATTGTTCTGCCCATCTAACCATCCCGTCTATATTGTCCTGTAGCCTGAGGCTTCCCTCCTCGCTATTTACCACTCCACCAATTTTCGTGTCACCTGCGAACTTACTGACCATACCTCCTACATTCATATCTAAATCATATCAAAATCTAAATCACTACAAACAGCAAAGGACCCAGCACCAATCCCTGCGGTAAACCACTGGGCACAGGCTTCCAGTCACAAAAACAACCTTCGCCCATCACCCTCTGCCTCCTGCCACTAAGCCAATTTTGGATCCAATGTGCCAAATTGCCCTGGATTTCATGGGCTCTTACCTTCTTAACCAGTCTCCTATGCGGGACTTTGTCAAAAGCCTTACTGAAGTCCATGTAGACTACATCAACTGCACTACCCTCATCCACACACCTAGTCACCCCCTCGAAAAATTCAATCAAATTGGTTAGACATGATCTCCCCCTGACAAAGCCATGCTGACTTTCCCTGATTAATCCCTGCCTCCCCAAGTGGAGACTAATTCTGTCCCTCAGAATTTTTTCCAATAATTTCCCTACCACTGATGTTAGGCTCACTGGTCTGTAATTCCCTGGTTTATCCCTACTACACTTCTTGAACAATGGTACTACGTTAACTGTTCTCCAGTCCTCTGGCACCTCCCCTGTGGCCAGAGTGGTTCTGAAAATTTGTGTCAGAGCCCCTGCAATCTCCTCCCTTGCCTCACACAGCAGCCTGGGACACATCCTGTCAGTGTCTGGGGATGTATCCACTTTTCAGCACACTAAAACTGCTAGTACCTCCTCCCTCTCAAAACTAATTTGTTCAAGTATATCACAATCCCCCTGCCTGATTTCTATGCCTGCATCGTCCTTCTCCATAGTGAACACAGATGCAAAATATTCATTTAAAACCTCACATACATCTTCCGGCTCTACACACAGATTGCCACTTTGCTCCCTAATGGGCCCTACTCTTTCCCTGGTTATCCTCTTGCCCTTAATAGGTTGAAGGTTGAGAGCTGGAGTGACAGTTTAAAGGTTGAGAGCTGGAGAGACAGTTTGAAGGTCGAGAGCTGGAGAGACAGTTTGAAGGTCGAGAGTTGGAGTGACAGTTTGAAGGTCGAGAGCTGGAATGACAGTTTGAAGGTCGAGAGCTGGAGAGACAGTTTGAAGGTCGAGAGCTGGAGAGACAGTTTGAAGATTGAGAGCTGGAGAGACAGTTTGAAGGTCGAGAGCTGGAGAGACAGTTTGAAGGATGAGAGCTGGAGCGGAACCCGATTGCCAGGACGCCAAGTTGGACAGCCAGGGTAATGTGCAGGCCAGGTGTGTGGAAGAAACCGAGGGGAAACATCGAGAAAAACTGAGAGGAAACATCGAGAAAGACAGGAAACATCGAGAGAGAGAGAGGGGAAACATCGAGAGAAACCAAGATGGAAACATCGAGAAAGACTGAGGGGGCACTTTATTTATTTTATTTTATTAATTAATTAATTAATTAAATTAAATTTATTTAATTATAAGTTGTGAGTTCCTCACGATGCTCTCCCAGTGCGGCCACCCTGTAACCAGAGATTATTCTAGAAGCCTGGGTAGAAATATCAATGTAATTACTGTAGAAATTACTTTTTTTACATTATTGCTTGTTCATTTTATGTGCTGTCTTTTTATGTCTTTTATTTATTGATATACCTATCAATTCATCCAATGAAAAGCGACGAGTTAAGAAAGTAACTATAGGTTTTTATTGGCTAAATAACAGAGCCCACCCTCGTGGGTGATCGGATCCAACAAGGAGGAATACCAGCCAGTCGACCACCTTTATACCTGGGCAGGTAGGTGGAGCCATGGGCGGAGTCAGCAGTGGTCAGCCCAGGTATAACAGTGTGACAAGAGGCGACCTCATATAGTGATACAACAGTGTGAACAGTGATAACCATAGAGTAACGATATAACAGTGATAACTATAGTGTAACGATAGTGAACGATAAAAGTGGTTTACCACATTCACCCCTTGTTTAGATTTGAGTCCGGCGGGGTGAAGTGTACTACCAGTTCTGGTATGTCAGTCTGTCCGGAGGCCTCGTAAGCCTTTCTAATCGTCGCAGCGGCAGTGTTGCATTATCCGATGTTAATGCTGGTGTCTGCGTGGTCGGCGAAGGCTCGTGGGGTTCCGGCATGCCGTCTACCTGGGCTGGAATTGGGGAGGTGGTGGGGGGGGGGGTGAAGGTGGTGTCTCCGGAATGCCCGAGGGTGCGAGGTCTCGTAAGGAGACTGTGTCCTCCCGCCCGTCTGGGTATGCCACATAGGCGTACTGGGGGTTGGCGTGCAGGAGGTCCACCCTCTCGACCAGGGGGTCTGTTTTATGGGCCCTCACGTGCTTTCGCAGCAAGACTGGCCCCGGAGAGGTCAGCCAGGTTGGTAGAGTGGTTCCCGTAGTCGACTTCCTGGGGAAAACAAACATTCGTTCATGGGGGGTGGCGTTAATGGCAGTGCAAAGTAGTGACCGGATGGAATGCAGCGCTGCCGGGAGGACTTCCTGCCAGCGGGAGGTTGGGAGGCCCTTAGACTTTAAGGCTAAGAGGACGGCCTTCCATACCGTCGCGTTCTCTCTTTCCACCTGGCCGTTCCCTCGGGGGTTGTAGCTGGTGGTCCTGCTTGCGGCAATACCTCTCGCTAGTAGGAACTGACGGAGTTCCTCGCTCATGAAGGAGGAGCCCCGGTCACTATGTATATAGTTTGGGAACCCGAACAAGGCGAAGAGGTCGTTCAGGCATTTAATGACCGTGGTACTGGTCATGTCTGGGCAGGGGAAGGCAAAGGGGAAACGGGAGTACTCATCAACAATGTTGAGGAAGTACACATTACGGTCAGAGGACGGGAGGGGCCCCTTAAAGTCGATGCTCAGGCGCTCGAAGGGGCGGGTGGCCTTGATCAGGCTTGCTCTGTCCGGCCTAAAGAAGTGCGGTTTGCACTCGGCACAGGTCTGGCAGTTCCTGGTCATGGTCCTGACCTCCTCGATGGAGTAGGGCAGGTTGCGGGCCTTAATGAAGTGGTAAAGTCTGGTGACCCCGGGGTGGCAGAGGTCGTTGTGGAGGGTCTGAAGTCTATCACTTTGCGTGCTGGCGCATGTAATTCGTGACAGAGCATCAGGGGGTTCGTTCAGCTTACCTGGCCGGTACAAGATATCATAATCATAGGTGGAGAGCTCGATTCTCCACCTCAAGATCTTGTCATTCTTGATTTTGCCCCTCAGCTTGTTATTAAACATAAAAGCGACCGAACGCTGGTCGGTGAGGAGGGTAAATCGTTTGCCTGCCAGGTAATGCCTCCAGCGTCGTACCGCCTCCACAATCGCCTGGGCCTCCTTCTCGACCGACGAGTGTCGGATCTCAGGGCCCTGTAGGGTCCTTGAGAAGAAGGCCACTGGTCTCCCCTCCTGGTTAAGGGTAGCGGCTAGGACGAAGTCGGATGCATCGCTCTCCACTTGGAAGGGGATGGACTCATCCACTGCGTGCATTGTGGCCTTGGCAAGGTCTCCTTTAATGAGGGAGAAGGCTGCGCACGCTTCCTCTGTAAGGGGGAAGGATGTGGACTTCATGAGGGGTCTGGCTTTGTCTGCATAATTGGGCACCCATTGGGCATAGTAGGCGAAGAGCCCCAGGGTTCTCTTCAGAGCCTTTGGACAGTGGGGGAGGGGTAGCTCCATGAGGGGACGCATTCTTTCGGGGTCGGGGCCGATGACTCCGTTCTCTACTACACAGCCGAGGATGGCAAGGTGCGAGGTGTTAAACACACATTTCTCCTTATTGTAGGTGAGGTTCAGCCGTTGGGCCGTACGGAGGAATCTCTCCAGATTAACGTCATGGTCCTGCCGGTCGCGGCCGCAGATGGTGACGTTATCTAGGTAGGGGAACGTGGCGTGCAGCCCGTTCTGGTCAACCATCCGGTCCATTTCCCTTTGGAAGACCGAAACCCCGTTGGTGACGCTGAAGGGAACCCTAAGGAAGTGGTAGAGGCGGCCATTCACCTCGAAGGCGGTATACTGGCGGTCCTCAGGGCGGATAGGGAGTTGGTGGTAGGCCGACTTAAGGTCGATGGTAGAGAATACTCGGTATTGTGCGATCTGATTGACCATATCAGATATGCGGGGAAGGGGGTATGCGTCCAGCTGGGTGTACCTGTTTATGGTCTGGCTGTAGCCGATGACCAGGCGGTTTTTATTGCCGGTCTTAACGACCACGACCTGGGCACGCCAGGGGCTGGTGCTCCCTTCGATGATGCCCTCCTTCAGGAGACGCTGCACCTCAGAGCTAATGAAAGCTCTGTCCCCGGCGCTGTACCGCCTGCTCTTGGTAGCGATGGGTTTGCAGTCGGGGGTGAGGTTAGCGAACAGGGAAGGTGGCGGGACCTTGAGGGTGGATAGGCCGCAGGTGTTACGCGGTGGGCGGTTTAAAATCTGCTGGTTGTCGACTGTGAGTGGGGGGAGGGGTCCGCCATATGCTAGCGTGACGCTTTGGAGGTGGGATTGGAAGTCTAGCCCTAGTAGGACGGCAGCGCATAGCTGGGGCAGGACGAGGTGTTTAAAATTTTTATACTCCGTACCCTTAACCGACAGGGTCACAACACAGTAGCCGCTGATGTCTGTGGCGTGGGACCTCGATGCCATCGAGATCCGGTTGCGCGTTGGCTGGACAGGGAGGGAGTAGTGGCTCACCGTGTCTGGGTGGATGAAACTCTCCGTGCTTCCGCTGTCGAAGAGGCAGGTCGTGGCGTGGCCGTTTACTTTGATGTCCATCATGGACTTGGACAGGTGATGCGGGCGGGCTTGGTCCAGTGTGACGGAGGCTAGTGTATAGCTGAGCAAGTTGCTGTAGTCTGCGGGTGAGGCGGTAGTCGGGTCTAGAGGCACGGTGGCGGTCGAGCGTGGTGGGTAAAATGGCGTCTCCCACGAGGTTGGACAAAATGGTGGAGAAGATGGCTGCCCCCGTAACTCACATGAGGCACTGCTGGTGTCGGTTGCCTGGATCAAAGATGGCCGCCCCCATGACTCACATGTGGGGATGCTGGCCTCTGTTGCCTTGATGGAAGATGGCCGCCCCCACAGCTCGCATGAGGCACTGCTGGCCTCTGTTGATCCCCCTCTGCAGGCCTTTGCGAAGTGGCCTTTCTTCAAGCAGGTCGAGCAGGTCCCGTTTTTGGCAGGGCAGCGCGACCTCGGGTGTTTCGCCTGGCCGCAGAAGAAGCAGCCGGCGGCCCGATCGCGGGGTTCCGATGTCGGAGCTGGTACCGGGGGTGGCGGTCTCGATCGGGTCCGGGACGCCAACGCTGAGGTAGGTCCCAGGAGGGTTGCTGCGGGGGGTATTGCGGTCGGGGTCGGTCCCATGTCCCAGGGTCACGAGTTACAGTACCTTGAGTATGCCTCGAGGTCCCGATGGGCCACTTCTAGAGAGCGAGCGAGGGCTGCAGCTTTGTCCAGGTCGAGGTCCTTTGCTTCCAGTAGTCTTTGCCGTGAGTAGTCGGACCGCAGGCCTTTCACGAAGGCATCGCGGACATTGTCTTCAGTATTTTCTGCCGCCGTTACCGCTTTAAAGTTACAGTCTCTGCCGAGTGCTTGTAGCACCCGTAAAAATTCATCCACGGGCTCTCCTGGCTGTTGCGGGCGGGATCTTAGGAGGTGTCTGGCATACATGGAATTTACCGGGCTCTGGTACTGTCTTTTCAGCCGGTTGATGGCGTCCTCGTATGTTTTAAGGTCCCGGATGAGTGCGAATACTTTAGGGCTCACTTGGGCGGTCAGAACTCTTAGCTTGGATCTCTGAGGCACGCCGGATTCTCCCAGGTAGGACTCGAAACAGCTCAGCCAGTGTTCGAAGTCGAGGGCTGAGTTTGCAGCCTGTGGGTTTAGATCCAGGTACGGTGGTCTGAGGGCTTGAAATAAAGAATAGATTTGCCTTCCAAAGTTAGGCTTTATTAACTTTAAAATCGGCAGCATATCTTTCTACATCCAGTCCCAACTAAAGCTAGAAAAGGACTGAATTTAAGGTAGCCACAACACATCATGTGATCATCAACTACCAATGAGATTACAACACATATCCCAAGGCAGTTAACAAACAACGAATCACAATACTTTTACTAATCAAGGAATAATCACCACATTCACCCCTCCTTTAAAATATACTCCAACCTAATAACTTTTACAATTTACAATTAATTATTTACAACTAAACTATGCACGAGAATAAAACTATTTACATAACACAATACTAAATGAACAACAACAAATAATAACATTACGCATAAGTATTAAGTATCTCTCAACTAAAACAATATACTATAATATTTCAACAATTTTTAAAACATTATCAATTTAAAAGTCCATTTTCAATCGGTCGACCGGATATCTTGTTCGTGTCGACCTTCTTAACCTTGGTGAAATTCCTTGCCCTCCCACGCCAGAAGCCACAGAAGTATCTTCAACAGGAAGGCTATCCATATCCCGATTCTCAACGGTTTCCGGATTAGAAATCCCATCAGAAGATGCACTGGGACGGTCATAAACATCTATCAAAGGCTGACTAATAGAAGTATGATTATCTGCAATCGGATTGGAAATATTCGTAGTATCTGTAACAGCATCCACATTATCCAAATCATGACCATTATTATCCTCCTCAGAAGAGGGCTGGCCCCCACAAGGAGCCAAGTCTTTAATTGAAACAGTACTTTCTTTCCCATCTTGGAATCGAATATGAGCATATTGGGAATTTGCCTCCAACAGCTCCACCTCCTCCACCAAGGGGTCATATTTTGACAATCTAACATGGCGTCGAAGCAACACAGGTCCCTGCATAGTAAGCCATGAAGGTACCGAATATCCCGTAGTAGATCTCCACGGATAGTTAAAGAGCCTTTCATGGGGGGTCACATTAGTAGCCGTTGAAAGCAATGATCTAATGGAATGCAGGGCATCAGGCAGTACCATTTCCCACTGTGTATTCTTAAGGTTCCGGGATGTCAACGCCAACATAACTGCCTTCCAGATCACCCCATTGTATCGTTCGCACTGTCCATTACCCTGGGGATTATACAGGGTAGTTCGACTAGTAGAAATTCCCCGACTCTGAAGGTATTCCTTCAACTGGGAAGACATAAAAGAACTTCCCTGATCCGAATGGATATACGCAGGCATCCCAAAGATGACAAAAAGTTGAGTCAAACATTTAATAACTGTAGCAGCTGATACATCTGCACAAGGAAAAGCAAAAGGGAACCTTGAAAACTCAACCACAACAGTAAATATATATCGGTTTTGAGTAGTTGAAGGAAGAGGTCCCTTAAAATCAACACTCAAACGTTCAAAAGGAGAAGTAGCCTTTATAAGATGAGCTCGTTGAGGCTTAAAGAAATTCGGTTTACACCGAGCACAGATAGAACATGATGAAGTCAGCCGCTTGACGTCTTCAACTGAAAAAGGCAAGTTCTTACTGCGTACAAAGTCTATCATCCTCGTAACCCCAGGATGACATAAGGCATTGTGAAGATTAATAAGCGTATCTCCGTGAATCACCGAACAATAAGCCCTCGACAGTGCATCAGCAGCAACATTATCCTTCCCCGGACGATAAACTATGTCAAAATGGTAACATGCCAACTCAATCCTCCATCTCATTATTTTATCATTTTTAATCTTTCCAAAATGTTTAACATCAAACATAAAGGACACAGATTTTTGGTCAGTTACCAACGTGAAATGTCGCCCCGATAAATAATGTCTCCATTTACGCAATGCTTCTACTATTGCGTATGCCTCTTTTTCTATTGAGGAATGTCTTTTTTCACTATTATTCAAAGTACGTGAGAAAAAGGCCACAGGTCTTCCATTTTGGTTCAAAGTAGCCCCAATTGCAAAATCCAAAGCATCCGTCTCAATCACAAAGGGAACCTGCTCATCAATGGAATGCACAACTGCTCCTAAAATATCCTTTTTAAAATTCTCAAAACATGTCCTGGCCTCCCATGATAGAGGATATGTCGTAACCCGAATAAGAGGCCGGATCTTCCGTGAAAAATTTGCAATCCAATTCGAATAATAAGAAAACAGTCCAACAACTCGTTGCAAAGCCTTAGAATTAGTAGGACAAGGTAAATCAATCAATGGTCGCAGACGTTCTGGATCTGGTTTAATCTTATTTCCCGAAATAATATACCCCAATAGATTTACCTCAGTAGTCGAAAAGACACATTTCTCTTTGTTAAAAGTTAAACCAACTTTTTCCGTAGCTTGAAGGAATCTTTTTAAATTAGAATCATGCTCCACCCTTGATTTGCCACACACTGTGATGTCATCTAAGTATGAAAAGGTGTCAGAGAGGGAGTTATCACTTATAAAAGCATCCATTGCCTGTTGAAAACAAGCAACACCATTAGTAACACCAAATGGTATTCGGCAAAACTGATACAGCTTTCCACCAGCCTCAAAGGCCGTATATGGTTGATCCTTCTGAACAATAGGAATCTGATGATAAGCACTCTTTAGGTCAATAGTGCTAAAAACTTTATACTGAGATACTTTATTGATAAGCTCATCAATCTTAGGCAAAGGGTACGCATCTAATTGAGTATACCTATTAATAGTTTGGGAATAGTCTATCACCATTCGTTTCTTGTGTCTCTCGTTAGTCGTGACAACTACCTGTGCTCGCCAAGGCGAACAACTAGGTTCAATGATTCCTTCCAATAAGAGACGTTGAACTTCAGAATTAATAAATTCTCTATCCTGACTACTATATCTTCTTGACTTAGTAGCAATTGGCTTACAATCCAACATCAAATTGGAAAAAAGTGATAATGGAGGAATAGATAAAGAGGTTAATCCACAAATAGATAAAGGTGGCTTAGTCCCTCCAAATGAAAGACTAAGAGACTCGTGTAACTGAAGCACATCATGTCCAATCAAAATATCCGCAGAGATTAGGCAAAACAGATAGGCGTATATCAGTATACGTATTACCTAGAAGAACCATTTTCACAAAGCAACAACCAGCTATTTGTGAAGTAAGGGTCGTCTGAGCCATACACACCTGATACGTAACAGGCGAAATTTTCAAATGCTTCTCCTTCGCAAACTGAAGACTTATAAAACTCTCAGTACTGCCCGTATCTATAAGGGCCTTCACTTCCAACCCATTAACTTGAGCCGTAACTATAGCTTTGTTTAGGCCATGAGCAAATGCAGCAGAAATTGATGCAATAAACGCCCTATCTAAAGGCTGAATAGTCACAGAAGAGGTAGTGGAGGAAGACCCTCCCACACCAGGAGAAGGGAAGGTAATTGAACCTGATGATTTGCACACACGTGCATAATGACCTCTCTTGCCGCATTTACTACACACAGCCTCCCAAGCAGAACACTTCAGACGAGGGTGCCGGATATTCCCACAAAAATAACACTTCTGAATCCTAGAGGCAACGGCCGCCGAAGTAGAAACTGTTTCAAAATCTAGTAAACCACTCCCATTAAGTCCACATAATTCCTTTTCATCCGAAACTGCCGAAACCATAGTCGCAGGCCGATTAAAAAGAGCATAAGAATCCGAACTTCTCTGAGCCATATCCAATGTAGAAGCTTGCTCAAAAGCACTTTTAAGATCCAGAGTCTTATTTTCTAACAACCGCTGACGAATTGATCTAGACAGTAATCCATTAATAAAAGCATCCCGTACCGATTCGTCCTTATATTCTTCAGCCGTCACAGCCTTATAATTACATTCAACACTAAGGCACCGAAGTGCTTGTAAATAAGTATCCAAAGATTCTACCACCTGCTGCCTACGGGCAGATAGAAGATGACGTGCAAATACCTCATTCTTTGGTTTAACAAAAATCTTTTCCAATGTAGAAGTAGCCTCTTCATAAGTTTTACAGTGCAAAATATATTTATATACATCCGGGTCAATGTAGTTGATCAGCATATTC
Organism: Somniosus microcephalus; assembly: GCF_052327205.1. Taxonomy (NCBI): domain Eukaryota; kingdom Metazoa; phylum Chordata; class Chondrichthyes; order Squaliformes; family Somniosidae; genus Somniosus; species Somniosus microcephalus. The sequence goes on along the minus strand of NC_140990.1, from coordinate 330,773,863 downwards.
AGCTTATTTAGAGCCTCTTGATCCAACACGCCCAAAAGGTTTTTAAATGTACAATACCAATGTTTCCATTTACCATCCACTCCAGCAGAATTGGGGTCAGCCTTGAATCGTTCTGGTTGAAGATATCGCTCCATTCTAACATAAAGTTAATAAATTGAAATAAAGAATAGATTTGCCTTCCAAAGTTAGGCTTTATTAACTTTAAAATCGGCAGCATACCTTTCTACATCCAGTCCCAACTAAAGCTAGAAAAGGACTGAATTTAAGGTAGCCACAACACATCATGTGATCATCAACTACCAATGAGATTACAACACATATCCCAAGGCAGTTAACAAACAACGAATCACAATACTTTTACTAATCAAGGAATAATCACCACAGGGCTCGCAGCCAAGCTGGCTGCTGTGGCTGTTGTAGCTCAGCGTCTGGCTGGTCGTTTTGCTGCTCGCTTTGCTGCTCAGGGAACGACATTTTAAAATTTAGCCAATAAAATTGATATACCTATCAATTCATCCAATGAAAAGCGACGAGTTAAGAAAGTAACTATAGGTTTTTATTGGCTAAATAACAGAGCCCACCCTCGTGGGTGATCGGATCCAACAAGGAGGAATACCAGCCAGTCGACCACCTTTATACCTGGGCAGGTAGGTGGAGCCATGGGTGGAGTCAGCAGTGGTCAGCCCAGGTATAACAGTGTGACAAGAGGCGACCTCATACAGTGATACAACAGTGTGAACAGTGATAACCATAGAGTAACGATATAACAGTGATAACTATAGTGTAACGATAGTGAACGATAAAAGTGGTTTACCACATTTATTTTATGCCCGCTTTATTTATATTTAAAGTATGCATGCGTGTATATGTCGGTATGTGTTTTTTTGTGATGGCGCCGATGAAGATGGCTGCCGTCCTTGCGAGCTCCGTGCATACCAGGCAGCTCAGTGTTCTTGCTGCTTGGTGCTCTCGGCTCGTCAAGAAAAAAGCATTTCACTGACTAGATTACACTTCTTGTATTTAGTTATGTGACCAATAAAATTGAAATTGAAATTAATATACTTAGAAAACACCTTGGGATTTTCCTTTATTTTGCCTGCCAGTGTTTTTGCATGCCTCCTCTTCGCTCTCCTAATTTCTTTTTTAAGTGCCCCCCTGCACTTTTTATACTCCTCTAGGGCTTCCACTGTTTTTAGTCCTTTGTATCTGCCAAAAGCCTCCCTTTTTTTCCTAATCCAGTCTTGTATATCCCTTGACATCCAGTGTTCCCTGGGCTTGTTGGTCCCACCCTTGACCTTTACGGGAACATGTTGGAGCTGTACTCTCTCTATTTCCTTTCTGAAAGACTCCCATTGCTCTGATGTGGATTTTCCTACAATTGGCTGATCCCAGTCCATTTTGGCCAGATCCTGCCTTATCATATTAAAATCGGCCTTCCCCCAATTTAGAACCTTTCTTTCCGGTCCATCTTTGTCCTTTTCCATTACTTCCTTAAATCTCACCGAATTATGGTCACTGTCATCAAAATGCTCTCCTACTGACACATCTACCACTTGCCTGGCTACAGTCCCTAGAATTAGGTCCAGTACCGCCCCCTCTCTTGTAGGACTTTCTACATGCTGGCTCAAAAAGCTCTCCTGGATGCACTTTAAGAATTCCGCACCCTCTAAGCCTTTCACACTCTGACTATCCCAGTTAATATTGGGGAAGTTTAAATCCCCTACTATTATTACTCTATTATTTCTACACTTCTCTGAGATTTGCCTACATATCTGTTCCTCTGTCTCCCCCTGACTGTTTGGTACACTCCCTGCAAAGTGCTTGCCCGCTTTTTGTTTTTAAGTTCTACCCATATGGCCTCATTAGAGGAACCTGCTAAGATATCATCCCTCCCTACAGCAGTAATTGACTCCTTGATTAATATTGTGACATCCCCTCCTCTTTTACACCCCCCTCTGTCTCGCCTGAAGATTCTATACCCCAGAATATTGAGCTGCCAGTCCTGCCCCTCCCTCAACCATGTCTCTGTGATAGCAACAATATCATACTCCCATGTGTTCATCAACACCTTCAATTCAACTGCCTTACTCGTAAGACTCCCTCTCTGTTACCTCATCAAAAAACTCGATCAATTTGGTTAAACACGATTTGCCTTTAACAAATCCATGCTGGCTTTCCTTAATTAATCCACACATATCCAAGCAACTGTTAGTTTTGTAATAAAAACAGGAACAGTTTACCCGAGCCAGATTCGTTCTCATCCCACTGACATTAGCCTTCCCCCCAGTTAAACTTTCTTACTCTAGATTGCTCCCTGTCCTTTTCCACAGCTAATCTAAATCTTATGATACTATGATCACTGTTCCCTAAATGTTCACCTGCCAACAGTTGCTCCACTTGACCCACCTCATTCCCCAGAACCAGATCCAGCAATGCCTCCTCCTTTATCGGGCCGGAAACATACTGATCAAGAAAGTTCTCCTGAATACACTTCAGAAATTCTTCCCCTTCTCTGCCCTTTACACTATTGTAGTCTATTTTAGGATAGTTGAATTCCCCATTATTACTACTCTATAGTTCTTGCTCCTCTCTGTAATTTCTTTGCAAATTTGCTCCTCCATATCGTTCCCACTATTTGATGGTCTATAGCATACAACTAGTAGTGTAATGGTACCTCTATTATTTCTTAACTCCAGCCATATAGATTATGTCCTTGACCCCTCCAGGACATCTTCCCTCTCCAGCACTATAACATTATCCTTAACCAATACTGCCACACCACCTCCTATCTTTCCTTCCCTATCTTTCCTGAACAACTTATAAACCAGGAATATTTAATACCCAGTCCTGCCCTTTTTTGAACCCGGTCTCAGTTATTGCCACAACATCATATTCCCATGTGGCTATTTGTGCCTGCAGCTCACTTACCTTGTTTACTACGCTTCGTGCGTTCACATACATACACTGTAAACCCATCTTAGGTAAATGTAGGTCCTTTACAGTCAGAGACGGGAGAATTTATAATGGGGAATGAGGAAATGGCAGTGAAATTAAATAAATACTTTGTTTCTGTCTTCACGGAGGAAGACACAAAAAACCTCCCAGAAATACGAGAAAACCAAGGGTGGGGCGAGAATGAGGAACTTAAAGAAATTATTATTAGTAAAAAAACAGTACTAGCAAAATTAATGGGACTAAAAGTCGATAAATCCCAAGGATCAAAAGACCTACATCCTAGGGTTTTGAAAGAGGTGGCCATTGGCATAGTGGACACATTGGTTGTCATCTTCCAAAATTCTATAGATTCTGGAACGGTTCCTGCAGATTGGAGGATAGCAAATGTAACCCCGCTACTTAAGAAAGGAGTGAGAGAGAAAACGGGGAACGACAGACCTGTTAGCCTCACATCAGTTGGGAAAATGCTGGAATCTATTATAAAGGATGCAATAACTGGGCACTTAGAAACTAATAGTGAGATTAGGCAGAGTCAACATGGATTTATGAAAGGGAAATCCTGTTTGACAAACCTATTGGAGTTCTTTAAGGATGTAATTAGTGGAGTAGACAAAAGGGAACCGGTAGATGTGGTGTATTTGGATTTTCAGAAGGCCTTCGATAAGGTCCCACACAAGAGGTTGGTGAACAAAATTAGGGCACGTGGAATTGGGGGTAATATACTAGCACGGATTGAGAATTGGTTAACAGGCAGAAAACAAAGAGTAGGGATAAACAAGTCTTTTTCAGGATGGCAGGCTGTGACTAGTGGGGTACTGCAAGGATCGGTACTTGGGCCCCAGCTATTCACAATCTATATCAATGATTTGGATGAGGGGACTAAATGTAACATTTCCAAATTTGCTGATGATACAAAGCTAGGTGGCAGTGTCAGTTGTGAAGAGGATGTGAAGAGGCTTCAAGGGGATCTCGACAGGCTCAGTGAGTGGGCGAGAACATGGCAGATGGAATATAATGTGGATAAATGTAAAGTTATCCACTTTGGTAGAAAAAACAGAAAGGCTGATTATTTCCTAAATGGTATAAGATTGGGGAATGCAGATGCTTAAAGGGACCTGGGTATTCTTGTACATGAGTCACTGAACGTGAATGTGCAGGTGCAGCAAGCCATTAGGAAGGCAAATGGTATGCTGGCCTTCATTACAAGAGGATTTGAGTACAGGAGTAAAGAAGTCTTACTCCAATTATATAGGGCCTTGGTGAGACCACACCTGGAGTACTATGTACAATTTTGGTCTCCTTACCAAAGGAAGGATATACTTGCCATAGAGGGAGTGCAACAAAGGTTCACGAGATTGATTCCTGGGATGGCGGCACTGTCGTATGAGAAGAGATTGAGTAAACTAGGCCTGTGTTCTCTTGAATTCAGAAGAATGAGAGGGGATCTCATTGAAGCATACAAAATTATTACAGGGTTGTTAGGGTGGATGCTGGGAGAATGTTTCCCTTGGCTGGGGAGTCTAGAACCAGGGGCCACAGCCTCAGGATAAAGGGTAGGCCATTCAGGACTGAGATGAAAAGAAATTTCTTCACACAGAGGGTGGTGAATCTTTGGAATTCTCTACCCCAGAGGGCTGTGGAGGCTCAGTGATTGGGTATATTCAAAACAGAAGTCGATAGATTTCTGACTAGTAAGGGCATCAAGGGATATGGCGATAGGGCCGGTGAATGGCGTTGCGGCAGAAGATCAGCCATGATCTCATTGAAAGGTGGAGCAGGCTCGAAGGGCCGAATGGCCTACTCCTGTTCCTATTTCTTATGTTCTTATGTAGACCATCTTGTATTCTCTCTTAGTTTGACCCAACCTAATACTTTACTATTTCTTACTTTAGTGCTCTCTGCTTCTCCCAATCCTTTGAGCACTTTATTTCCCCTTTCTACTGTTACATCCTGGTGCCCATCCCCCTGCCAAATGGGGTCAGTATTCGGACCATTGCTTTCTTGTTATATATAAATGCCCTGGACTTAGGTATAGGGAGTACAATTTTGAAGTTTGCGGATGATACAAAACTTGGCAACATAGTAAATAGTGAGCAGGATAGTAGCAGACTTCAGGAGGACATAGACAGACTGGTGAAATGGGCAGACACATGGCAGATGCAATTTAATGCAGCTAAGTGTAAAGTGATGCACTTTGAGGGGAGCAACATGGAGAGGCAGTATAATCTAAATGGTACTATTTTGACAGGCGTGCAAGAGCAGAGGGACCTGAGGCTGCATATTCACAAATCTTTGAAAGTGGCCGGGCAAGTTGACAAGGTGGTTAAGAAAGTGTATGGGATACTTGGCTTTGTAAATAGGGACATTGAATAAAAAACAAGGAAGTCACGCTAAACCTTTACAAATCACTGGTTAGGCGTCAGCTGGAGTATTGTGTACAATTCTGGGCACCACACTTTAGGAAGGATATCAAGGCCTTGGAGGTGGTACAGAGGAGGTTTATCAGGATGATACCAGGCATGAGGGACTTTGGTTATCTCTGTACCCCTATCTCAGTGATCTGCTCCAGCCCCACAACGCCCCCCCCCTCCCCCCGGAGATATCTGTGTTCCTCTAATTCTGTCCTCTTGAGCATCCCTGATTATAATCGCTCAACCATTGGTGGTCGTGCCTTCTGTTGCCTAGGCCCTAAGCTCTGGAATTCTCTGCCTAAACCTCTCGGCCTCTCTATCTCTCTTTCCTTCATTTAAGACGCCCCTTAAAACCTACCTCTTTGACCAAGCTTTTGGTCACCTGCCCTAATTTCTCATTATGTGGCTCGGTGTCAATTTTTTTGCCTTATAATGCTCCTGTGAAGCACCTTGGGATGTTTTACTACGTGAAAGGCGCTATATAAATACAATTTGTTGTTATGTAGAGAGATTGCAGAAGTTGGGATTGTTCTCCTGAGAGCAAAGAAGGTTAAGGGGAGACCTAATAGAGGTATTGTTAAGTATGTGTATTGTATTGAACAATTAACACAAAGACTTAAACGTATAACTCAAACAGGTCTTTACTGGTTGGAGGTAGGGACTATACGTAGGTCTTTACTTCATGCCCACAGGCGGGAACTGAGGGGAGATCAGTACCCACAGTACTATTTATACCCCTATGGCCAGGAGTGGTACTGCGTATCACTACGCCCTACAAGTAGTGCAGTCCTGTCCATAGGTTCAAAGTCGCACACATATTACATACACAACATTCCTCCCTTCCTAGCTTTACAGTCATCTCCCCATTTAACATAACGTAATAACATATATACATATATAACTTCAGGTTTACATAACAGAATAACATAGATACATAGATAACTTCATGTCAAAACAGATCACAGATTCAGTCTCTGCGGAAAACAGTTCACAGATTCAATCTCTGTGGTGTAGTCGGTTCACGTTGCTGGAGTGACTCATTCAATAGTCCTTCCATGGATTTAACAGTTTGAACTTCCGAACTGAATTGGCTCCGTTCGGAGGGACCACGTGTGTGATCTGGTAGAGGTAATAATGGTTCAGATGGGTCATCTTCTGTTTCGACTTTTCCTTTTCTGCTTCTTGGAGACTCTCTGGGCTCCACTGTCAACTGCCAGCTGCATGCGCAGTTCCTCCTTCTCTTCCTCCTTTTTCCGTAGTAGAGCCACCTTCTCCCGATGTTCCGTAGACTTTCGGTGCTCCTCCATGATTTCTGTATGGTGGGAGTCGAAGTTACAAGTTGGGCAGGACAGGACATAGTAATATTCGGTGTCGTCCTGATCTAGGCCAGCGAGAGGGTCTTCTATTTCCTCCATACCCAGCTGGGCGTTAGCCAGCTTTTGTTCCAAGTCCAGACATCTTTCCTGAAGAGACTTCTTCATGCGTACCTCTTCATCCAGCTTTTTCTGGGCTTTCAGCAAGTCGTTTACTAATGACCTCATTTGAGATTTTACTACTTCAACTTCTTTTGGAGATTGATTGATCGGACTATTCAATCCCTCTACCGGAGCAGCTGTTTCAGCGGTCTGTTGTTCTACGTTGACGTGAGTCAGCGTACTTTTGGCATCCAAGGGCTGCTCTGTTGCAGTCATCTCAGTCTGTGTTGCCACCTCAGCTCTTCCAATAACCTTTGAGAGCTCCGAACCCCTTTCGTTTGAATATTGAAGTTCGTGTTCAAGTTTTTCCCATTTCAGAGTCCTGTCCTTCAGCATATGCAGGAGTTGGCTGACCGTTAACTCCTCTGACATCAGACGTTTTGTGTGCTCCTGCTCCATTTTCTCCATCAGCTGCTTCTGTTGTCTTTCCAGATTCTCCAACTCTATATCAAAGAACTCTTTCGTTGCATTCAACTCTTGCTCAAAACGGCGAAGCATTTGTTCTAATTGCTGTTGTAGTTTGAAATGGAGTTGAGTTCGAGCCCGGTGTCCCTCAGAAATGGGCACATCAGTAGACTTGCCAGACTCAGAATCCACAGTTAAACTATGTTGTTGTTGCTCAGTGGAATTCTGTGCTGAAACTTTGTCTTTTGCACCTGAGTTGGGCTTACCATCATCCGTTCCAGAGTCTGGGCCGACTATCTTCACCGAGTTCTCACTCGTTATTGTTTGTAGGAAATGCCAGTCCATATTCATTTTCCTAATCCACTCCCGTCCTAGTAGTGGAGAACCTCCTTCAGATATCACATATAAGTCCATTATTTGACTATCTTCGCCCTTGTGGACCACTGCAACCTCTATTTTCCCGATGGGGTACACTCTTTGCCCCGTGTATGTTTTCAATATAATCCCCGTATCCTGTAGGGGAATATGTTGGAATAACTTTCCGTAATCTTTCTTATTTATGACCGTCAATGCCGATCCAGTGTCCAATTCCAGTTTTACTTGGACTCCTTCTATCTGAAGAGTGACCCAAATTGTCTGGAGGTCTGCACCCTTACCAGCGTTGAGTACTCTTAAGCTAGCCAGTTCATTACAGCTTAAGCTAGCCAGTTCATTACTGCTAGCGTCTGAATCGGACTCCTGTTCGGTCACCTTGTGTACCTTTGCGTATTTTCCTTGCGGTGACTTCTTGTTGCTGGTCTTCTTCCCTGACCTGCATACTCTAGCTATATGTCCAAGCCTACCACAAGTTCTACATTCTTGGTTTTTAAACTAACACTGGTTCTGATCATGCGTTGTCTTTCCACAACGATAACATTTGCCAGAACTCACACCCAATTTGTGTGCACTGAGCTCCGGTGACCGTAGCTGCATTACTGCCGTGCCTCTCGCTGCGGCTTCGTGTGCTGCTGCCATAGTGACCACCTTCTCAAGCGTCAGCTCATTCTCCTCGAGCAGTCGCTTTTGTGTATCCTGTTTAAATAAACCACACACAAATTTGTCTCGTAGTGCATCTGTCAGTCCCGTTCGAAACTGGCAATATTTCGCTAATTTACGCAATTCCAGCAAATATTCAGCATTGCTTTCATGCTGTAGCTGCCTTCTGTCATAAAATTTAAATCGTTCTGCTAGCATCAGCGGCGTGGGGTTTAGATGATCTTTCAGGACAGTAACAATCTCATCGAACGTCTTATCCGCCGGTTCATCTGGTGATAACAGGTGTTTCAATTGCCCGTATGTCTTCGCACCCATTAAATTTAATAATGTTAGAGCTTTATCTTGGTCACAAATTTTATTGGCCTTACAATAATTTTTTACTCTTTCAACATATATGGCCCAATCTTCGAGGTCACTATCAAAGGTGCTAATATTCCCGTGTTTAGGCATTGTAGATTTGCAATTTCTCAGATTTTATTTTGTTTACTTGTTATCAAAGATGGCGGCTTCCCGCTCTTGCCGTCGTCCTCCGCCCACAAAATGGTGGCTTTCCCGCGCTTGGCGGTCTTCACCCGTCCCCCGACGCCGTCTCCCTTCAGCCCCCGAGTGCAGCCCTTACCTTCGCCGCGATCGCCCGAGTGCAGCCCTTATCAGCGGATGCGATCGCTGGATCGCCAAGTGGCTCCCGACCGAAGCGGCTCTTGCTCACTCCCTCCCGGGCTCTGGCTTACCCGCTCGCGCGTTTCACCGCGGCTCTTATCAGGGATTGCGATCGCCCTTATCTTCTCCAACTTCCCCAGCCCTGTCTTTGCAGCCGACGCTGCACGGCTTACCCCACCACCTAGGTTGAACAAGGAAACTGCAGAAAGACTTCTGTCAGTCGCTGGAAGCTGTCAGGATGGCTGCTGCACTCCAGTGCTCAGTCGCTGATGGAGGCTTCAGAGTCCTAAAGCCTGTCGCTTCTAGTGGGGTGGTGATGTTTGAAACCTCTCTTCAACTGCCGCAGGGTAAGAACCTGACTCGTCGCCAGTGTTAAGTATGTGTATTGTATTGAACAATTAACACAAAGACTTAAACGTATAACTCAAACAGGTCTTTACTGGTTGGAGGTAGGGACTATACGTAGGTCTTTACTTCATGCCCACAGGCGGGAACTGAGGGGAGATCAGTACCCACAGTACTATTTATACCCCTATGGCCAGGAGTGGTACTGCGTATCACTACGCCCTACAAGTAGTGCAGTCCTGTCCATAGGTTCAAAGTAGCACACATATTACATACACAACAGGTATTAAAAATGATGAGGGGGTTTTGATAGAGCAAGTAGGGAGAAACTGTTTCCTCTGGCAAGCGGGTCAGTAACCAAAGGTCACAGATTTAAAGTAATTGGCAAATGACCTGAAAGAGCGGTGGAAGCAGATTGCATCGGGAACTCAAAAGGCAATTGAACATGTATTTGAAGGGAACTAGTTTGTAGGGTTATGAGGAACAAAGCTGGGGCGTGGGACTAAATTGGACAGCTCTTTCAAAGAGCCGGCACAGGCAGGACGGGCTGAATGGCCTCCTTCTGTGCTGTAAGATTCTTTGATTCTATAAGCAGTATCAGCAGAATTGAGTTAATGAAGTCTCAGTGGGTTAGCATACTTATCGTTATAATTACATTCCAACAAAGAGCATTGTCTCAGGAAAGCCCAGATCATGGCAGTGTACCATGTTTGCTAATTACTCACTCTTTGCAGAAATAATTATCCTGTCAATTCAGCACACATTGTTGTGCCTCATTTCATTATATTTGAGAAGCAAGACATACAGCTGGCAACATTGTCAGAAACAAAAGCTTAACATACAAACCAATGAAAAGCTCATCAACTGTGACCTTTTCCTATGTTGTTACGAGGCTTCATAAATTAGTTTAACTTCACCCATGACCATAACCGATGTTGTCTTAGTAATTCCTGGAGCAACTATTCTCTCACTGACGCATAGCTGCGGAATGCCATTATCTATCTCACCACCGTGCCTCAATTAACAAGGGGCTCTTATCTTGCATGAGCTGAAGCTACTGTTTCATTCGTGAGACACCTGTCAGCTTATTTTTTCCTATCCATAAAAATGACAATCACAGCCACATCTGAATCTGGGCACTTTGTTTGCTATTGATATCAATGGCAGACAAATCCAAGTCAGCTGTAACTATTCAGTGGGCACATTAGATTATTAGCACGCCAGGATTCTCACAATTGTTATGGAAACTGTCCAAAGTGGCCCGCACCTGTTAAGGCCTCAGACCGACTGAATTTGGTGAGCTCGGATATTTGCACAGCCTGGTTGCACTCTTGGAACAGGCAGGCTCCTTGGCAGGTTCTTATGGCTGGAAATGGGGACAAGAACACACGTGCAACTACAGGCCTGAGAAACGTGTAGATGTGGGGCGTCAAGGTCTCTGGGCCTTCTGGCTGCAGTTCTCCATTAGCAACATGATTTCCCTTTCATAAATCAGTGTTGACTCTGCCCAATCATATTATGGTTATCGAAGTGCCCTGTCCTGTTACCACGCCCCTAATACTGTAATAGATTCTAGCATTGTCTCTACTACTGATGTCAGGGTGTTCCGTTATCTAGAAATAATGTGGAATTCAGCAGGATACAGGAAACTTCGCAATATCCGGCACCGACGGGACCTGTAGGATTCGCAAAATTGGATTTAATATTAATAAGGGTTAAATGGCAGAAGAGGCCGTGATTCTAAAGACTGTTTTAAAAGAAGCCCAGAAAAAGGGGCATACAAAATGGCCACCATACCATGTGATCAGCTTATTGGGACACTTTAAAATGGTTCCTGTGCAACCTCAGACAGTTTTGTGGATTCAACCCACAGTAAGTTCTGGAAGCCGTTTCTGAGAGAACGAAACCAGACCCACACGTATGCATATGGATTAGATGCAGATCTAGTCAAGATCGGCCTGGAGACAGAGGCCATCAAGATGTTGCCCCAGACAAAAGGGGACAATTTCATATTCATGAGGACAGCACCCAGGACTAGATAACGAGATCAGCAGGACATTCAAAACAATGGAGGTAATTCCAAACCAGAGATGGGCCTGTTACCAGCCGTTTAAGACATTTTAAATATAATAACTACCCCACTGTGCTCACAGCCCGCCAAAATTAAAACAAAGACTAACCTGATTTTGGGCGGGAAGTGAAGCCTCTGGAAGAAAGGTATATCTGGAGAGACTTTTCGGCAGTTGACACGGCAGTTGACACGGCAGTTGGACACGACTCGACACGGCAGTAGATCGGGCAGACACACAGCTTGGGAGAAGACGCTGGGAGAAGCTTGAATCGGCAAGCTTGAACAGTCACAAGGAGAGTCGAGCTAAAAGACAGTTTTATAGTCGGACAGTCGTTGCAGCCTCAGCAGCCGGTCCAGCTTTTGAGCTGGGCGGAGAGGAGCTGGGTTGGAGAAGAATAATCATGACTGCATAAAGAAAGTTGCTCGAAACCAGCGTCCCGCCCCGGGGGAAACCATCGGGAGATCATCGACCATCCCCGGGCCGTAGCCGATAACAGAGGGTCCATACCAGCCCAAGGCTCCCCTGACCAGGGTCGAGCCGACGATCCTCGACCCCGCCGACATCCAGGCCCATCGGTGTCCAGCTGCCCCCGACCCCCACCTCAGGAGAGAGGTGTGGCACAGCTCGCAGGGGCTCCACGATCCACGTGGAGACGAAACGCCTGACAGGACCAAACACAGACTCGGTTTCAAAACCCTTGCACTTCCTAGTGGGATTGGTGAGCATGTTTCTGGCCCTTCACAATCCGATCTAGATAGGTTTAATAAGGGGGTGGATTTAAGGGTACAATTAACATGAGTTGTTGTCCCTCGATGCTCCGTGTGTTTCCTTATTTCATGATGATCTTTGTAGAGTATAAGATGCCTGTATTTGCCTTAGTTAGTATAATGTCGTTATGATTTGATTGTGTTTGTTTTTCCCTCCCATGTACTCTCTTATCTGTGTTGCATTTGATTTGGTATTTTTCCATTTGCAATAAAATTTCATTTTGATTCATCAAACTTGGTCTACAAGAGTCTTCTCTACATTGTAGCTCCTGCGCCTAAGTCCAGAGTATAGAATCTAAGGGGTGAGTGGGTCGAACCACTCAAGGTTTACTGTGCAAGAGAGAGAGGCCTCTAGAGAGAGAAACCTCAGGGAAATCTCTCAAGGAAAACCCCTTACAGACCAGCGTGATGCCGATCTATGAAAACTTCCGGACAGACCAGCGTTAATGTTGAAGGGTACGGAGGTTTTCATCTCCGTATCTGACAACAAACACTGTTGCTTAGCAACAGCTTGTAAACAGTCGGCCCGTACCTTGGAAGCGTCTCTATAGCTTAGCAACAGCTTCAGAGAGGCTTTCCAGAGACTGACTGTTTAAAAAAATGCTAGGAGAAGAAAAAAAAAGAAGAAAAACCTAACAAAACGGCTGCTGATTTCTGCCGTTAGATCGAGGTTTCCGGACATACAACCTCCGGATAAACAAAAGTTTCCTGTATTAGTTTTCCCACTGTGTAAGGCCTCCTGGCTGAAGAGGAGGTAGGACTTACCTATGCAGACCTCATTTTCCTTGCTGCGGCCCCTTCAGACTCTCTGATCTGAGGCTGCCTGGAATCAAGCTCGAATGCTCGTTTCTTTGGCTGCTCCTGAAAAAGTGCTGTTGCTTAGAGCGGAAACTGAAGAGGGAAGGGCTGGGTACATCAAATTCCTCCTCATATCTCTGGCTGCCCTGGCTCTGCACCTGTTGTAGGCACAGGCCCAAGTCTGTCTCGCTGGGGAAGTCCCAGAAATCCCAGGGCAATGCCATATGTAAGTGAGACTGAAGCCAGAAAATTGGCCCTGTTCAGTGCTGGTGCACTCCAGCAGACACTAGTCCCACTGTGCCCGCCTTCCACGGATGCTAAAATTGGCCCCATGGTCTTTAATAGTCAACTTCTAAATGGAATTATTTTTGCTTTGTACTGGACAGTGGACATATCTCACACAGCAAGACATTCATGCCTGTAGTATTGATGTGCCTTCAATAACCACAAAACTAGAAGTAATAGACTTTAACAAGTTGGCTTTTAATCACTAAGATCAGAGCTAACATCTCAACACACTGACTGGCTCGCAGGAATGAGCCATACAGGTTAGTCAGGAAAGAGGAAGTGAAACCATACACCGTGTGGGGGAGGGTAATATACATGAGTGCAAAACGAATACAGACAAGACAAACAGATTTCATTACATTCACCCCTTCTTTAGATTTAGTCCATCGGGGTGATGTTTCTTAAAAATTGGTATAAGTGAGTCTGTCAGGAGGTTTTGCGGTTCTCAGTGATCGGCGCAAAGCCGGTTGGGGTGCCTCTAGGGGAGTGGATTCTGGTTCCTCCGCTGTCCGGGCCTCCACAGTGTCTTCCAGGTTATCTGCAGTGTCCTCCAGGTTAAAGTTGGGTATTGATACCTCTGGGCGTCCTGTCTCTTTGTGTAGGTCTTCCTCGGGTAGTCTCTCATCGTTCTCTCCGCTCCCCGAGGGAGCGAGGTCTTTTATGGAAACAGTGTCCTCTCGCCCGTCAGAGTATTCGATATAGGCGTACTGAGGGTTTGCATGGAGGAGCTGTACCTTTTCCACAAGGGGGTCCGTTTTATGGCCTCTCACGTGCTTCCACAATAGTACTGTCCCCGGGGACGTCAGCCACGCGGGTAGAGATATGCCCGAGGTCGATTTCCGGGGGAAAACAAACATCTTTTCGTGAGGGGTAGCGTTAGTGGCTGTACATAACAGAGACCTTATGGAGTGGAGCACGTCTGGGAGGACTTCCTGCCAACGGGAGGTCGGAGGGCCTTTTGACTTTAAGGCTAACGTGACAGCCTTCCAAACAGTAGCATTCTCCCTTTCCACTTGCCCATTACCCCGGGGGTTGTAGCTAGTGGTTCTGCTAGTGGCTATCCCCTTTGAGAGCAAGAACTGGCGCAGTTCGTCACTCATAAATGACGTCCCCCTATCGCTGTGTATGTAGTTCGGCATGCCAAACATGCAGAATAGATTACCGAGACACTTGATGACCGTGGCACTGGTCATGTCTAGGCAGGGAATGGCGAAGGGGAAGCGGGAATATTCATCGATGATATTGAGGAAGTATACGTTACGGTCGGCAGAGGGAAGGGGTCCCTTGAAGTCCAGACTTAGGCGCTCGAATGGCCGTGTGGCTTTGATAAGGTGTGCACGGTCAGGCCTGTAGAAACGAGGCTTGCATTCCGCACAGATGCGGCAGGCTCTGGTCATTGCCCTGACCTCCTCGATGGAGTGGGGCAGATTGCGGGACTTTATAAAATGGTATAGTCGGGTGACCCCTGGGTGACAGAGGTCATTGTGGAGACCCTGTAATTTGTCCGTATGAATGCTGGCACACATTCCCCGCGATAGGGCGTCTGGGGGTTCATTAAGGGCTCCCGGCCTGTACATAATATCATAGTCGAACGTGGATAGTTCGATCCTCCACCTGAGTATTTTGTCATTCTTGATTTTCCCCCTTTGTTTGTTATTAAACATGAAAGCCACCGACCGCTGGTCGGTGAGCAGGGTGAAACGTTTGCCGGCTAGGTAGTGTCTCCAGTGCCGCACTGCCTCCACTATAGCCTGTGCCTCCTTCTCGACAGAAGAGTGCCTGATTTCAGGTCCCTGAAGGGTTCGGGAGAAGAAGGCCACAGGTCTCCCAGCCTGATTGAGGGTCGCAGCTAAAGCAAAGTCTGACGCATTGCTTTCGACTTGAAAGGGAATGCTTTCGTCCACTGCACACAGTGCAGCCCTTTCAATGTCCTGTTTGATACTGGTGAAAGCCTCCCGAGCTTCAGCTGATAGTGGGAAGGACGTTGATTTAATGAGGGGTCGGGCCTTATCAGAGTAATTGGGCACCCATTGGGCATAATACGAAAAAAATCCCAGGCACCTTTTTAAAGCTTTGGGATTGTGTGGCAGGGGCAGTTCCTTTAGGGGGCGTAATCGGTCAGGGTCCGGTCCAATTACCCCATCTTCCACCACACAGCCGAGGATACAGAGACGGGTTGTGTTGAAGACACATTTGTCTTCGTTGTAGGTTAGATTCAGCTTTAGGGCAGTTTTTAAAAATCTCGCAAGATTTAGATCGTGGTCTTGCTGGTTGTGCCCGCAGATAGTGACATTGTCCAGATAGGGGTAGGTAGCTTGTCGTTTATTCTCGTCAACCATGCAGTCCATCTCACGTTGGAAGACCGAGACCCCATTTGTTACCCCGAAGGGCACTCTGAGAAAATGGTAGAGGCGTCCGTTCGCCTCAAAGGCGGTGTATGGGCGGTCCTCCGTTCTAATGGGGAGCTGGTGATACGCGGATTTGAGGTCGATAGTCGAGAAGACTCAGGATTGCGCGATCTGGTTGACCATTTCTGATATGCGGGGTAAAGGGTAGGCGTCCAGCTGGGTATAAATATTAACAGTCTGGCTGCAGTCAATTACTATCCGTTTCTTTTCGCTATTTTTAACTATGACTACTTGGGCACGCCACGGGCTGGTACTGCATTCAATAATGCCTTCCCGCAGGAGTCTGTCCACTTCTGCCTTGATAAAGTGTCTGTCTTCCAGACTGTACCGTCTACTTTTGGTCGCTATGGGCCTACAGTTCGGAGCGAGATTAGCGAATAAAGAGGGCGGGCTGATTTTTAAGGTTGACAGGCCACAGACTGTGAGTGGCGGCTGGGACCCACCATATGCTAGCGTGACACTTTCGTGGTGGCACTGGAAGTCCAGGCCCAAGATTACATTAACACAGAGTTCTGGCATCACGAGGAGTTTAAAATCCTTGTAGTCCGTGCCTTTTACAGTCAGTGTTACCACACAGTAGCCCAAAATGTCCGAAGTGTGGGGCTTAGCAGCCATAGCAATTCTGCTCCGTGTAGGGGTTACCGTTAATGAGTGCTGCCGTACCAGGCTAGGGTGGATAAAACTCTCGGTTCTCCCACAGTCAATTAAACATTTCATTAAATTCCCGTTTACCTGTATGTCCATCATGGATTTTGTCAACGGGTGTGGCCTGGATTGATCCACCGTGATCGAAGCCACTGTTGGGCCCTGGGCGGCCGTTGAGTCGGGAAAAGATGGCGGATCCCAAGATGGCGGCCCGCACGGCACGCACGAGGTGGTGACAGAGTTGGAAATCGGATTCCCCCTGCAGACTTTGCTAAAATGCCCCTTTTTCTTACATTTGAAGCATGTAGCGTCCTTCGCTGGGCATCGTTGTCTGGGGTGCTTGGCCTGGCCGCAGAAGTAGCATTTCGGGCCTTGAGACATTGCCACTGTAGTAGGACTCCTGGGTGAACTTTTGTGTGGGGACTCCGGCGGTGTAGAGCTAGTCTGAGACCTGGATGGGGAAGATGGCTGATTCCAAGATGGCGGCCCGCTCGGCGTGCACGAGGCGGTGAGGGCCGCATGGCCGGAAGAATAAGAGTCAGAGTTTTTCTGGGCCACGTCCAGCGATCGCGCAGTGGCCACTGCCTTTTTTAAGTCCAGGACCTCCTTCTCCAGCAGTCTCTGCCGGATATAATTCGATTTGAGGCCCGTGATGAAGGAATCGCGGACCAATTCGTCAGAGTACACATTGGCCGTCACGGCCGTGCAGTTACAGTCCCGGACCAAGTCCTTTAGGCCCTGTAAGAAATCGTCCATTGATTCCTCAGGTCGCTGCCTGCGTGTAGCCAGCAGATGTCTGGCGTACACTTCGTTTACTGGCCTCTGGTATTGGGCCTTCAGGATAGTGATGGCCTCCATGTAAGAGGTGGCGTCCCGGATGAATGAATAAATCCGATGATTAACGCGAGTAGTCAGTAGACTCAGTTTATCTACCTCGCTAGCGGATGAGGCCCTCGCAAAGAGTTCGAAGCATTTGAGCCAGTGTCCAAATTGATTTGATGCTTCAGCAGAATGTGGATCCAAGTCCAGACGCTCTGGTTTTAGGAGTCGATCCATCCTAGTATTCTTTAGTGATTAAAATTGATGTGCCTTCAATAACCACAAAACTAGAAGTAATAGACTTTAACAAGTTGGCTTTTAATCACTAAGATCAGAGCTAACATCTCAACACACTGACTGGCTCGCAGGAATGAGTCATACAGGTTAGTCAGGAAAGAGGAAGTGAAACCATACACCATGTGGGGGAGGGTAATATACATGAGTGCAAAACGAATACAGGCAAGAACAAACAGATTTCATTACATTGTATCCAATCGTGGACAGGTAAATGTTTTTATTTAATACCAGCTGAGATTGACATTGAATGAATAACCATTGTGAAACTTTTTTAAATTCAGTAATAAAGTGAATCTAAATGGATGTCAATGCTTCTCCACACACGACTGTCTAATTTGGTTTGATTTGAAATGCTGTTGCCCTTCTCGATTTCTATGGTCTGACCTGCCCATTTGTTTAATAATAATAATCATAATCAACTTTATTGTCATTGTTAGTGCACAAGTGCAGTACAACGAAATGTAGGCTTGCGGCTCCCGAGAGTGTACATTTTGATTAAGACATTTAACATACATTTGGCTTGTAACATAAACATAAACATAATAAAGTGCATTGACAGGTGTGCAGGCTTTAGAGTTTATTTGTGGAGTTCAGTAGGATGACAGCCCTGGGAAAGAAACTGTTCCTAAATCTGGTCGTACGGGTGCGAATGCATCTGTTGCGTCTCCCAGATGGCAGGGGGGCGAACAAACTGTGGCTGGGGTGGGTAGGGTCTTTGATGATGGTCAGTGACCTCTGTAAACAGCGTTTCTGGTAGATGTTCTCAATGGTCGGTAGCCAGGTGCCGGTAGTGCGTTGGGCAGTTTTGACTACCCGCTGCAGGGCTTTCCGGTCATAGGAGCTACAGCTGCCATACCACACTGTGATACAATTCGTCAGGATGCTCTCCATTGTGCAGCGGTAAAAGTTAGAGAGGATCCGGGGTGACAGGTTGCATCCCTTCAGCCTCCTTAGGAAATATAGGCGCTGCTGGGCCTTCTTCACCAAAGAGGAGGTATTGAGGGACCAGGAGAGGTCTTCCGTGATGTGGACTCGGAGGAACTTAAAGCTGCCCAGCCTTTCCACCACAGCCCCTTGGATGTGGATCGGGGTGTGTCTTCCGCCTTTAGACTTCCTGAAGTCCACAATGATTTCCTTGGTTTTCTTGATGTTAAGGGCCAGGTTGTTATCGGCGCACCACTTCACGAGGTACTGGACCTCCTCCCTGTAGGCTGACTCATCGTTGTTGGTGATCTAGCCTACCACCGTGGTATCATCCGCAAACTTGATGATGGTGTTGGAACCATGAACAGCCACACAGTCGTGGGTGAAGAGGAAGTAGAGGAGGGGGCTCAGCACACAACCTTGTGGGCCCCCGTGTTCAGGGTCAGAGGGGGGGGGAGGTGTGGTTACCTAATTTGACAGACTGGGGTCTGTTAGGAAGTCCAGGGTCCAGTTGCAGAGGGAAGTGTTCAGGCCAAGAGTGTGGAGTTTGGTGGCCAGCTTGTTGGGGACGATGGTGTTGAATGCTGAGCTGTAGTCTATGAACAGCATCCTGATGTAGGTCTCTTTACCGTCTAAGTGTTTCAATGCAGAATGTAGAGCAGTTGTGATTGCATCCTCTGTTGATCTGTTTGCGCGATAGGCAAACTGGTGTTGGTCAAGAGAGGCGGGAACACAGGCTTTGATGTGAGCCAGGACCAGTCTCTCGAAACACTTCATTATGATGGGTGTGAGTGCGACAGGTCGATAGTCGTTCAGACACGTCACAGCCGTTTGCTTTGGCAAGTGACAAGATGGCGGCGCGCATGGACACAGCGGCTTTGTCTCTCCCGAGACTGTGCATTTTTTGTTTGTTCCTTGCTAAAATGAAGATATGGATTAACAGGGAAATTAGCAACTTCCCCACACAGTGGGAAAACTAATATCCTGCTGAATTCCACAATATTGGCCCAGAAATTCGGGTCTCCACGGGTGAGTACGCACGGGGTACTCACCCGTAAGCCCAATGGAAGTGCTGGTTTCCTGCATGCACTGCGCATGCGCGGGAAACCGACACTTCTGTTCCCCTGAAAGAAGGGGTTCAGAGGTCGAACGCGTGCGCGGGAGAGGCTGCGCGTGCGCATCGAACTTATGTTTTTTTTACAAGTTTTCCCAGGAGGGTAAGTCTGCAGAAGTTACACATTTAAAAAGCAGGCGTAAGGCCTTTCTACAAGGTAAGTGGTGAATTAATTAAAATTAAAACATTTTTTCCACAGGTTTATTATTTTTAAATACTTTAAAGAAAGGTAAGTTTATTTTTAGCCCCGTTAGAAAATAACATTATTTTTTTCAAAAATTTAAATTATTGTTTAAAATAGTTATTTCATGTAATTTATAGTTTATTTTAAAAATGTGATGTTTTTTTAAAATTTATTTGAAGATTTAGTGATGTTTTGGGGCCCGTAGTATTTCTAAGTTTTGACAGCACTTCCTGGCAAACTTATGAATGGAGCATTCCCTGCTCCGATTGGCTCCCCATGGCCCACGTGATCCCAGGGGACACATCGAACTAACTGCGCCCCTGGGATATGCAAGCACTGCGCACCGGCAGCTGGAGCAGCCCCAGGATCGGAATTCCACGGGGGCCCACAGCTCAACGGCCGGCGCGCAAGGTAAGTGCAGGTTGGGGGCTTGCACCCGCGGGAAGCCCCCGACCCGAATGTCTGGGCCATTATTTCTAGATCATGGAACACCCTGACATCAGTAGTAGAGAAAATGCTCGAATCTATTACAGTATAAGGGGCATGGAAACAGGACAGGGCACTTCGATAACCATAATATGATTGGGCAGAGTCAAAACTGATTTATGAAAGAGAAATCATATTTGACGAATCTGTTAGAGTTTTTTGATGAAGTAACTAGCAGAATAGATAAGGGGGAACCAGTGGATGTGGTCTATTTTGATTTTCAGAAGGCATTCGATAAGGTGCCACACAAGAGGTTGTTAAACCAATAACTAGGGCAGTAGACAGGGCTTTAAACTTTAAAGAGGGTGGCGGGAGGATTCAGGAAAGAGTAAATTTAAAAGCAGCGAGAGAAATGTCAAGGCTCTACAGCAGAGTAGAGTTTTGGGTAAAAATATGCAGAGTGGGTCAGGAAGGGACAGAGAGAGTAACAAAGGTAATAAGGCATCAGTGACTAAGGTGACATCAGGGAAAAGGAGAAATAAGTCAAAGCTAAAGGCACAATATCTGAATGCATGAAGCACTCGCAGCAAAATAGATGAATTAATAGCGCAGATAGAAATTGACAGGTTTGATCTAATAGCCATAACGAAGACGTGGTTCCAAAGTGGCCAAGGTTGGGAACTAAATATTCCAGGACATACAACTTTTTGAAGGGATAGGCAAAATGGAAAAGGGGGAGGGGTAGCCCTGATAATAAAGGATGGGATAAAGACAGTAGAGCGAAAGGATCTTAGCTCCGAAAATCAAGAAGTAAAATCAGTTTGGGTGGAGCTAAGAAACAGCAAGGGGCAGAAAACATTGGTGGGAGTTGTTTATAGGCCCCCAAACAATAGTTGTAATGTAGGGCAGTGTATAAATCAGGAAATTAGAGGCGCATATAACAAGGATAATATAGTAATCATGGGGGACTTTAATCTACATATAGACTGGGCAAACCAAATTTGCTGTAATAATGTGGAGGATGAATTAAAGGAATGTATGCAAGATAGTTTTCTAGATCAGTATGTTGAGGAACCAACTAGGGAACAGACTATTTTAGATCTAGCATTTTGCAACGAGAAAGTGTTAATTAATAACTTTGTAGTAAAGGGGCCTTTAGGGAAGAGTGACTATAAGATGATAGAATTTTATATTGAGTTTTAGTTAAATCTGAAACTAGGGTCTTAAATCTAAACAAAGCAAACTACGTAGGTATGAGGGGCAAGTAGGCTAAGGTAGATTGGGAAATTACATTAAAAGGTATGACAGTGGATGAGCAATGGCTAGCATCTAAAGAATTAATACATAATTTACAACAAATATACATTCCTTTAAGGCACAGAAACCCCCACAGGAAAAGTGGCCCAACCGTGGCTAACAAGAGAACTTAAAGATAGTATTAGATCAAAGGAAGAGGCTTATAATGCTGCCAAAAAAGATTAGTAAGCCTGAGGATTGGGAGGATTTTAGAATTCAGCAAAGGAGAACCAAAAAATTGATAAAGAAAGGGAAAATAGAATATGAGAGTAAACTAGCGAGAGACATAAAAACAGATTGCAAAAGTTTCTATAGGTATGTAAAAAGGAAAAGATTAGTGAAAGTAAATGTGAGTCCCTTACAGGCTGAGACAGGAGAAATTATAATAGTGAATAAGGAAATGGCAGAGAAATTAAACAAATACTGTGTCTGTCTTCACGGAAGAAGACGCAAAAAACTTCCTGGAAATAGTGGAGAACCAAGGGTCTAGCGAGAATGAGGAACTGAAAGAAAGTAGTATTAGTAAAAAAGTAGTACTGGAGAAATTAAAGGGACCGAAAGCTGATAAATCCCCTGGACCTGATGGCCTACATCCTAGGGTTTTGAAAGAGTTGGCTATAGAGATAGTGGATGCATTGGTTGTTATTTTCCAAAATTCCATAGATTCTAGAACGGTTCCTGCGGATTGGAAGGTAGCAAATGTAACCCCACTATTTAAGAAAGGAGGGAGAGAGAAAATGGGAAACTACAGACCAGTTAGCTTGATATCAGTAGTAGGAAAAATGCTAGAATCTATTATTAAGGATGTGGTAACAGGGCACTTAGAAAATAATAGGATAGTGCAGAGTCAGCACAGATTTATGAAAGGGAAATCATGTTTGACAAGCCTGTTAGAGTTTTTTGAGGATGTAACCAGCAGAATAGATAAGGGGGAACCAGTAGATGTGGTGTATTTGGAATTTAAGCAGGCTTTCAATAAGGTGCCACACACGAGGTTATTAAACAAAATTAGGGCTCATGGGATGGGGGTAATATACTAGCATGGATTGAGGATTGGTTAATAGACAGAAAACAGAGAGTAGGAATAAACGGGTCATTTTCGCATTGGCAAGCTGTAACTAGTGGGGTACCGTAAGGATCAGTGCTTGGGCCTCAGCTATTCACAACCTATATCAATGATTTGGATGAGGGGACGTGTAATGTATCCAAGTTTGCTGATGATACAAAGCTAGGTGGGAAAATAAACTGTGAGGAGGATGCAAGAGGATATAAACAGGTTAAGTGAGTGGGCAAGAACATGGCAGATGGAATATAATGTGGAGAAATGCGAAGTTATCCACTTTGGTAGGAAAAATAGAAAAGCAGAATATTTTTTTAGTGGTGAGAGACTGGGAAATGTTGGTATTCAGAGGGACCTCGGTGCCCTTGTGCATGAATCACTGAAAGTTAACATGCAGGTACAGCAAGCAGTTAGGAAAGCAAATGGTTTGTTAGTCTTTATTACAAAAAGAATGGAGTGTAAGAGTAAAGAAGTCTTACTGTAACGATATAGGGCCTTAGTGAGATCACACCTGGAGCACTCAGTCAAGTGCTGCCTTGATGTCAAAGGTAGTTACTTTCACCTCACCTCTGGAACTCAGCTCTTTTGTCCATGTTTGGACAAAGATTGGGGCGTTAATTGGCCGGATTGGATTTGTCCTGCTTTTTGCAGACAGGACACACCTGGGCAATTTTCCGAGTTGCCTGAAAGAGTGGTGGAAGCATATTCAATAATAACTTTGAAAAGGGAATCGGATAAATACTTGACAGGGAAGAGTTTGCAAGGCTATGGGAAAACAACGGTGTAGTGTCATGTACCTGTAAGCCAGTTGCTGTGGAAGCTGAGTCTGCAGGATTGTTTGAGGTTAGGAGTTCTGGGCTGCAGTCATCTGTGCTGATTGGGTGTCCGCACTAAGATCAGTATCCACATAGTACTCCTAGGAGACTGGGGTGTGGGATTAAATTGGACAGACATGATGGGCCGAATGGCCCTCTTCTGTGCTGTAAGATTCTGTGGTGGGGAAATTCAATATCGCCCCATTTGGGGCAAAATTATCGGCCGGCCGGGCGCATAGTTTACCTCAGAGAGCTGGCTGAGCTCATGTGATGTTAGTTAGCGATGGAACACAGACACAATGGCGCCGGCCAGTTCTTAAAGGGGAGGGTCGATCTTGCTCTCCATCCACACCCTGCTCATTGCAGCCTTGACTCTCGGCCTGGAGAGACCTGTACATCAAATCTGCTGGAAAGAACAATGGAGAGGCCCAGGGAAAGTGCTCAGAGTGCAGCCCCCACAG
Organism: Somniosus microcephalus; assembly: GCF_052327205.1. Taxonomy (NCBI): domain Eukaryota; kingdom Metazoa; phylum Chordata; class Chondrichthyes; order Squaliformes; family Somniosidae; genus Somniosus; species Somniosus microcephalus. The sequence continues at coordinate 330,750,203 of NC_140990.1, read as the reverse complement.
TCTCTTCTAAATCGATACAAGGAAGGGCAAATCAAAATGAATCTGCAAAGTGCTGTTCAGCACCCAAAACTCCTCAACACAGCATTGAATATCTCCAGAAGTCTCTCTCTCTCATTCAGAATGCGTGGTGCAGAAATGTCGCCGACAAAAAAAGGCAGGAAGCGGTCACCTTTAAATGGTGCTCCCGCAGTCCCTTCCCGACTGCAAAACGCTCCCCTCAACCTGTCATTGCTAGCAGCAGGTGGTAAGGCCACTCAATATTCGGTCCGGGGTGTTGCACGCTCGACTGACGTCACGATCTGCGGGCGCAGGAGATCGTGGCGGTAGTGTTTAGTGCCACCGCAAAATGTCGTCAATTTCATGAGCGGCGCAAACATCGCCGCGCCCGGGCGCTAGTTGCTTTGCGCCCTCTTAAGGCGCTAATGGGAGGCGCAAGCAACCAAATTTTTCCCCGTGATTCTAATTGCATAGCTATTCCGCAAGGATCAGTGCTTGAGCCTCAGCTATTCACAATCTACATCAATGATTTGGATGAAGGGACCAAATGTAATATATCCAAGTTTGCTGATGATACAAAGCTGGGTGGGAATGTAAGTTGTGAGGAAGATGCAAGAAGACTTCAAGGGGATATAGACAGGCTAAGTGAGTGGGCAAGAACACGGAACATAATGTGGAGAAATGTGAAGTTATCCACTTTGGTTGGAAAAATAGAAAAGCAGAGTATTTTTTAAATGGTGAGAGATTGGGAAATGTTGGTGTTCAGAGGGACCTGGGTGTCCTTGTACATGAATCACTGGAAGTTAACATGCAGGTACAGCAAGCAATTAGAAAAGCAAATGGTATGTTGGCCTTTATGACAAGAGGATTTGAGTACAAGAATAAGGACGTCTTACTGCAATTATATAGGGCCCTGGTGAGACCACACCTGGGGTATTGTGTACAGTTTTGATCTCCTTACCTAAGGAAGGATATACTTGCCATAGAGGGAGTGCAACGAAGGTTCACCAGACTGGTTCCTGGGATGGGGGAATTGTCCTACTGTGGCAGAACCACTGAATGACTCTGGCTAACTGTATATAATTCTCTTTAACGATGTTCTAACACCAGCCTAAACCTGTACCATTGTGTTAGGCATTACTGTGTTTTGTACATAGAGTTTGCATGTATGGGGCGTGGCCCCTTTAAGAGCACGGGAAAACGCGGGTAAATGCGATGACGTCACGTCGCAAACCACGGGGCTGCCCAGGCAGTCCTCGTGGCATCTCCGTTGAGTAAAGACCTGTTTAATTGTTCTCTTGTGTCGATCTCCGTTATTCGTAGGAATTCGTTAATTCCTACATTGGTGACCCCGTTTTTGTGAACGTTTTCACAAAAGAAGAGCACAGCATGGAAGCGAACGCCATTTCCCTAAAGCTACCGCAGTTCTGGGAGCAGCAAGCGCGCTCGTGGTTATTCAGGTCGAGGCCCAGTTCACCCTGAGGAACATCGATGCGGATCAGACCAAGTACTTTATCTGGTCTCCGCACTCGACAGCTGTACCGCCTCTCAGATCATCAGCCTCCTCGAAAACCCCCCAACGGAGCGCAAGTATGAAACCCTCAAAGCGCGGTTACTGCAGGTTTTCGGGCTCACAAAATCAGAGCGCGCCCGTCGATTACTCGTTTTGCCCAGGCTCGGGGACTCCAAGCCTTCAGAGTTGATGAGCCAAATGCTCACACTCCTGGGCTCAGAACGGGAATGTTTCCTATTCCGCGAGATTTTCCTCAGCCAACTGCCTGAACAGGTACAAGCTGCCCTGGCCAGATCTGAAGTTGAAGACTGCGCAACACTCGCTGCGGAGGCTGACAAAATTTTCGCTGTAACTCGCCAGAACTGCGCCGCCACGAGGCACCCATCCCCCACAGACGCCGCCTCAGCTCGTCAGCCTGCTGGGCTGTGTTTCTACCACGTGCAGTTCGGCGCGAAGACGAAGCGTTGCCGCCCTCCCTGCAGTTTTCCCCAACAAACCAAACAACAACTGACACTGCAACCACCGAGGAACGAGTCTAACGGGCACCCCGCGGCCGCGATGGCGATAGGCAACGCGGGAAAATTGCTGTTCATCACTGATACTCTCTCCGGTCGTCGTTTTCTGTGCGACACCGGAGCACAGTGCATCATTTTACCCACGTCCGCCCTCGATGTGCAGACGGGGAATCACGGCCCCACCCTTGAAGCAGCCAATGGCGGAGCAATTCAGATCTTTGGCTGGCGGCGAGTGGAGGTGTGCCTCGGGGGGCAATGATGTCACTGGGAGTTTGTTACGGCCAGTGTTTCCCAGCCCCTCCTCGGCGCGGATTTCCTGTGCGCCAACAGCCTCCTGGTCGACGTTAGGAACCGACGGCTGATCAATGCAGCAACTTTTAATTCTCTTCCATGTTACCGCAGTAACACTACGTCGCGCACCGTCTCCTGTGCGTTCCCGACTCCTGATGAGTTCGCTCGCCTGCTCGGCGAATTCCCTGACCTAACAAGACCCACGTTCTCCTCCACAGCCACGAAACATGGTGTGGAACACCACATCACCACCAACGGCCCCCCGGTCTACGCGCCGGCCCGGCGCCTGGAACCTGGCAAGCTGGCGGTCGCAAAGGCGGAGTTCGCAACCATGGAACGGTTAGGGATTTTTCGCTGGTGAAATAGTCCCTGGTCTTCACCCCTCCATATCGTCCCGAAGCTTGGCGGCGGATGGCGGCCATGCGGCGACTATCGGCACCTAAACGACGCCACCACTCCTGACCGGTACCCGATCCCCCACATTCAGGATTTCTCTGCCCATTTAGCAGGGAACACTGTGTTCTCAAAAGTCGACCTCGTCCGGGGCTACCACCAGGTCCCAGTTCATCCACAAGACGTCCAGAAGACCGCAGTCATCACCCCATTCGGCCTCTTTGAGTTTCTACGAATGCTGTTTGGGTTAAAGAACTCCGTGCTGCGGGACCTCAAGTGCCTCATTGTCTACCTTGATGATATTCTGATTGCCAGTCCGACTGAGGAAGAACATACCTGTCACCTACGCACCCTTTTTCGACGCCTCAGCCAACACGGCCTGATTATCAACCCGGATAAGTGTCAGTTTGGCCTGCACCAAATTGGCTTCCTGGGGCATCGCGTCACCTCAGAGGGAGCGGTTCCTTTACCTTCGAAAGTAGAGGCGGTGACATCCTTTCCACGTCCGCAGAATGTAAAGGCCCTGCAGGAATTCCTAGGCATGGTAAACTTTTACCACCGTTTCGTGCCTAAGGCGGCACTACTCATGCGGCCCCTGTACGAGACCCTCAAGGGCAAGACTGGCAAGAACCCGGTAGACTGGACGGATGACATAGCCCGAGCGTTCACCGACACCAAAAACGCCTTAGCCAACGCGACTATGTTGCGCATCCGCTGCCAGGAGCCACCATCGCCCTCACCACCGACGCGTCAGACTACGCAGTCGGTGCCGTGCAACAGCAGTGGGTGAACGGGACATGGCAGCCATTGGCATTCTTCAGCCGTCAACTACGGCAGAATGAGAGAGCATACAGCACGTTCGACTGGGAGTTGCTTGCCCTTTTTCTGGCCATCCGCCATTTTTGGTTCCTACTCGAAGGATGTCCTTCCACCGCCTTTGTGGACCATAAGCCGCTAACCTTTGCAATGGCCAAGACCGCTGAACCGTGGTCAGCCCGACAGCAGCGTCAACTGACCTACATATCCGAATTCACCATGGATATACAGCACGTGGCCAGTAAGGACAACCTGGTGGCAGACTGCCTCTCCCACGCGATCGTCAATACGGTTCATTTGGGCATCGACTACGCCCTCATGGCAGCGGACCAAGCCTCAGACCCAGAAGTCCAAGCTTACAGAACGGCCATCACTGGCCTCCAGCTGGCCGACACCAAGTTCCATTCGGCAGGTACCACGCTGTTGTGTGACGTCTCTGTACAAGATCCTCGCCCTGTCGTGCCGGTCGTCTGGCGCCACAAAGTGTTCGACACTATACATGGGTTGTCACACCCAGGAATGAAGGCCTCTCAGAAACTGATGTCAGTGAAATTTGTATGGCATGGCATGCATAAAGACGTCCGTGACTGGGCCAACACCTGCGTGGTCTGCCAAAAGGCCAAGGTACAACGCCACATCAAAGCTCTGTTGGCCACCTTCACAGTTCCGGAGCGACGTTTTGACCGTGTCAACGTGGACCTGGTAGGACCACTCCCACCCTCCCATGGTTTTTCACACATCCTGACCATGGTTGACCGCACCACCAGATGGCCGGAGGTGGTCCCCCTGTCATCCACTACTTCGGCGGACGTGGCCAGGGCGTTCATTTCCTCCTGGATCGCCCGTTTCGGAGTGCCCGCAGATATTTCGTCAGACAGGGGACCGCAGTTTTCCTCCGAACTCTGGAACGCAGTGGCCCAAGGACTCGGTGTCAAATTGCACCGCACCACAGCCTACCACCCACAGGCGAATGGCCTCTGCGAACGCTTCCACCGGTCAATGAAAGCCGCCCTGAGGGCCAGCCTCCAGGACGCTGGATGGGCAGACAAGCTACCGTGGGTCCTGTTGGGCCTTCGCATGGCCCCCAAAGAAGACCTTCGCTCTTCATCAGCGGAGCTTGTGTATGGTCAGCCGCTGCGAGTCCCGGGGGATTTCTTACCAACATCGACGGAGCCATGGTCTGCATCTGCCCAGCTTGCTAGTCACCAAGAGGCGGACAGATGTTTCGCACCGGTGCCCACTTCGCACCACGGGCTGCAGAGGTCACACGTTCCCACGGAGCTTCACAAGGCTGAATACATTTTTATTCGCCATGACGCACATAGGGATCTGCTCAAGACCCCATATACCGGTCCCTTCCGCGTGTTGGAAGCAAGGGACAAAACCTTCACGGTAGATGTCGGTGGTAAACCGGACCACATTTCGGTCGACCGCTTAAAGCCAGCACATTTAGACCTTGACCGCCCCGTCGAGACAGCACAACCGCCGAGGCGGGGTCGGCCACCCATCGTCGTTACGGCAGACCAAATGCGACCGCCCGCCAGACCACTAGCCGACCAGCAACCTCCGCCTCGAGAGTACAGGAGTCATTCTGACAGGCTCGTCAGACCCCCTCACCGTTTGACTTTGTCCGTTAAAGCGAATTCTGGGGGGGGGCGCATGTGGCAGAACCACTGAATGACTCTGGCTAACTGTATATAATTCTCTTTAATGATGTTCTAACACCAGCCTAAACCTGTACCATTGTGTTAGGCATTACTGTGTTTTGTATATAGAGTTTGCATTTACGGGGCGTGGCCCCTTTAAGAGCGCGGGTAAACGCGATGACGTCACGTCGCAAACCACGGGGCTGCCGAGGCAGTCCTCTTGGCATCTCAGTTGAGTAAAGACCTGTTTAATTGTTCTCTTATGTCGATCTCCGTTATTCGTAGGAATTCCTTAATTCCTACATTACAAGGACAGATTGAGTAGACTAGGCCTATATTCTCTAGAGTTTAGAAGAATGAGAGGTGATCTCATTGAAACATACAAAATTCTTACAGGAATTGTCAGGGTAGATGCAGGGAGGATGTTTCCCCCTGGCTGGGGAGTCTAGAACCAGGGGTCACTGTCTCAGAATAAGGAGTTGGCCATTTAGGACTGAGATGAGGAGAAATTTCTTCACTTAGAGGGCGGTGAATCTTTGAAATTCTCTACCCCAGAGGGCTGTGGAGGCTCAGTCGTTGAGTATATTCAAGACAGAGATCGATAGAATTTTGAATATTAAGTGAATCAAGGGATACGGGGATAGTGCAGAAAAGCGGAGATGAGGTAGAAGATCAGCCATGATCTTATTGAATGGCGGAGCAGCCTCGAAGGACTAAATGTTCTACGACTGCTCCTAGTTCTTATGTTCTTATGTGACCTTCAGAGACAAAATGCTCTTGAGGTGAATAATGGTGACTTTGGCCATAAAAATTGGAAACGTTGTTCCATTCAACACTGAATTCCTTTGTCTTGATAAGCACAAAGAAAAATCTTTACAATGAACAGGAATAAATTTAACTTTTCTATAAAAAGTAAACAGCATAAAAAGAGCCAGTTTTAAAAAATAGCAGTAAATTGCTTGTGTTGATGCTCATGGCAACTTTATGAGGTAAAGGAAAAATTCGGGGTGAAGTCCAGTTTGAGTGGGGAGGTGTTTTTGTGAGGAGATGGACTGAATAGGGGTGTTGAAGGGCGAGTGGTGTTTTGGTGGGATTGGGAAGCTAAAGAGTTGATGATTTTAGTGGAGAAGGAGCAGTGGTTTGTTTAATTTGAATAGTGGGAGGTTTGGCAGATGGAGGTGGCAGGCGAAGGAAAAGTGCGAGTATTGGCGAATGGGGGAAAATCTGGCCCAGAGAGGGTGGGACCTTTTCGGGGGTGGATGAAGGAAAAGCAGCAGCACTGTGGACTGGGGGAAAAGATAGAGACAAGGGAGAGCTCAGAAGCTGGCAAGAGGCAGGGTAAGGGTAACGAGCTGTTGGAATGGCGAGGCATGTGGTCCAGTCGGTTGCTGCGCGGTGCGAGATATGGTGAAGAGAAGGGAAGCAGGAGGAAGCTGTGGGAGGCAGTCAAGAGAAGCGGGCATTGGGAAGGGAAAGTTCTTGAGTGTGCAGGCAAGATAAGAGAGCTGCCATAAGGGGTGGCGAAGGTAGGGAAAACAGCGCCAGACAATGAAGAGATTTGGGTTACGCATGTCGAACAAATGGATTATTTGGCGTCAGTCTTGAGTTAGTGCTGGGACAGTTGCCTTTGAACCAGAAGATCAAGAGAGTTGCCATTCTTCGGACGGGACATTAACCTGTAGCCCCAGTCTGCCTTGCTAGAACAGGCATATTGAAAATAATAGCCTTCCCTTCCTGTGGTGCTCTGCCGTTGGGTTCATTCATCCTTCAACCAAAACCGATTAACTGGTGATTCATCTTGTTGCTGTTTGTCTGACCTTGCTTTGAGTGAATTGGCTGCTGCATTACCTACACAACAACAGTGACTACACTTCATAAGTAATTCATTGTCCATGAAGCACTCTGGGATGTACTGAGAACATGAAAGGCACTTCATAAATCCAAGTCATTTCTAAATTTATGCTCTAGTGCTATGTATATAGGACTAATATTTCTTAGCCCTTCTGGCACACTCCCACCGTAACTCAGGCCGGAATGCGGGTTGCTAGTTTTTACTTCTGTGCGCCATTAGTGACACAAGTAGGAAAGCAACTAGTATGTTAGCCTTTATTACAAAAGGTTTGGAGTATAAGAGCAAAGCAGTCCTACTGCAATTATAGAGGTTCTTGGTGAGACCACACCTGGAGTACAATGTTCAGTTTTGGTCTCCTTTGCTAAGGGAGGATATACTTGCCTTAGAGGGAGTGCAATGAAGATTCACTGGACTGATTCCTGGGATGGGGGAATAGTCCTATGAGAAGAGATTGTGGAGACTAGGGGGGAGAAATTGACTATAGCCCCATTTGGGGCACCAGCCTTGCCAGGGCGCTAAAAGTAGCGCCCCGGAAGAATTTGCGGCCGCCCGCCGGTAATTCAGTGGTAGCACCCCAAAGGGAAGTGCGGCGCTACTGGAGGCGCCCTGCATCCCTCTTGGGGCGCTGCGACTGAATATCGGGGTGCAACGTGTCGCAGCGCCACACGCTGCGGCACGTCGCGCTGCGGTATTGCAGGCCTTCATCCCCTTCTTAAAGGAGAGGGGCCTTGTGCAGCGCGATCTGGGGCCCAGCTGGGCCCCTGAGGATCGCGAGTGCCGGCAAAAGAGCCCGGCACCGAGGAGAAGTGCCGGGCTCTTGGAACGCAGTTGGCACTCCGCGGGGGAGGTGTTCAGGAGACCGGGGACGGGAGCGCAGGCAGGTGCTGGCAGGCGGCCAACAACAAAAATGGCCGCCCCGCACCTCTCCTTTAATTTGCGCCTCCCCCGCCACAGGTAGGCCCCCCTGAACTGGTCTCACATAGCGTCCGGCGGTAAATCAGGGGGCGCTTCCAAATATTGCGGCTGGGGCGTGAGCGGGGCGCTGCGCACACCGATGACGTCATCGGTAGCGGCGCAGCGCTAACGGCTAGCGCCACCACTAGCGTCCCGCAGAATTTAGCGGGAGGCATGGGCAGTGGCTTGCGACCTACTTAGCACCCTCTTAAGGCGCTAACGGGTGGTGCAGCCAACTGAATTTCTCCCCCTAGGTCTATATTCCCTAGGGTTTAGAAGAATGAGAGGTGATCTCATTTAAATGTATAAAAATTAAGGGGCTTGATAGGGTAGATGCTGGGAGGATGTTTCTCCTGGCTGGGGAGTCTAGAACTAGGGGTCACAATCTCAGAATAAGGGGTCTGTCATTTAGGGCTGAGATGAGGAAACATTTCTTCACTCAGAGGGTGGTGAATCTTTGGAATTCTCTACCCCAGCGGGCTGTGGACACTCAGTCGTTGAGTATATTCAAGACAAAGATCAATAAATGTTTGGATACTAAAGGAACCAAGGGATATGGGGATAGTGTGGGAAGGTGGAGTTAAGGTTGAAGATCAGCCATGATCTTATTGAATGGCGGAGCAGGCTCAAAGGGCCAAATGGCCTACTCCTGCTCCTATTTCTTATGTTTTAATACCCGCTAGGGCCATTCAATTGGGTTTATCGCTAACTGACCCCCACTAACTCCAGCAGGTCAGCAGTAGAGATCACCAGTGGCCATGATCCTGGCATAATTGCTGGGATTGCTATCTATCCATTTTGCGGGCAATTATCTCTACTTAATACTGCTACCCCTTGCCGTTAGTTCCCTCCCTATCCATGTTTTAAACTCGGGTGTGTTTAATTGTCAAGTATGCGTCCAATACATTCTTTATCAGCACAGGCACAATGGGCCAAATGGATTTTCAACCTGCTGTAAAACTGGCATTGCAAACCGGTCGTCTGGTATAGTAACCGCAATGGAAATGAAAATTGGGCAGCTTCTATAATGGACGGCCGATCCGCAACATTGGTTTTACGCCTGGGCAGCCAGTTGAAAATGTACTCCCTTATGGCTTATCACGCCTGAAGTTGTATTACACATTGCACCACGCCAACACCCTTAAACCAGATAGAGAGTATTGTTTTATCGATATATACAACAAGAAAATAGATAATGAAGCCTAAAATCAAGGTGCACTGTACATTTTATTTCAACATTGAGACACTGCGCGCGTTCAACTGTTGTGGAATTGCACAGTGATCTGAAACTAAAAAGGTAAAAGTCTGAAATTTAAAAAAGTTCAGGCCACACGCCCAGAACATCATAACCTGCCTTTCCTCCACAATGGATGTGTATTCCCAGCAATTTTCTCTTTTAATTGTCATGATCTGTAAATCTGTGTTCCAGGTTGGTATTTACACGACAAGCAAATGGATATTGACTTCCACTCTTATGCCTAACTTATCCTACAAATAACAATGGCTGCCTTTCATCATACATATGGATGTTTTACTGTAAGAATACTACCATTAATAACTGCAGTAAAGAGTGATCAATTTCAACAACATTCAGTCTTGGACTTTGGCAGGTTGTCAATACACTTGCAAGGTGCAAATGTGAGTTTAGTTTTTGGATTTGCAAATCATTACGCTTAAACTGAACAAATGTTGTCCTTGAACATGATGGACAGTTATTTGCTGGAGTCCTTGCTTTTTAATTCCACAAGGCCTTAGTAAAGAGGACTGTTTGGAACCTTTCATCGATCACTTCAAAGTACGCTGCTATATAATGCACTTGCGTAGGTGCTGCTGTTATTGGCAAAGAATGATCAGCGAAGAAAGCCAATTTTAGTATTTATTATCTCCCACAACTGAAATTGTATACCAATCGTCAACGACTTCATGTTCTGTTCATCATAATTATATTACAGATGTTTAAGGAAGCCAACTGACCTTTTGAGTGCTGTAGTAATATTTCTGTGACAAATGTACTGAAATAGAACAAGATTGCGGTGTTTGATTCAAGAACATAAGAGTTAGGAGCAGAAGTATGCGATATGGCACCAAGTATACAATCAATTGAGAAATAGGGGACAAGGTGCCACCATGAATTAGATCGTTGTCCCTTCAACTCTGCGATGTGGATTTGAATCTGGTCTAGTGTGATGGAATGATAGTCTGCCTTCTACATCAGCTGGTTATAAGGAGCCTAAGAGAAATACATGAGAGTTTTGGCGCACAGCACAGAAATGCCCACAGTCCATCGATATGTGGGGTTGTGACTCATTCTGGAACTTTTAGTTTTGCTGTCTATCTAACCCACAATGGGGCCACCCCTCCTACCCCAGGAGTTCTTGATGCTGATATGGCAGGTGCTGCTAAACTGTGGATCAGAGACAGGTAGCTAGCTGTTTTAGTGTGCAGCAACTAGACAGAACAAAATTCTGCTTTCCTTTGACACGGCCTGTATGTTGACAATGGTCAAAGTATATCGAGTCTACAGCACAGAAACAGGCCATTCCAGCCAACTGGTCCAGGTCGCTTGTCTCGTGGTCATGCGCAGGACAAGAACATCAGTGTTATGATGCTAGTAGGTCCGGACGTTTATGCACACACACAAAATACAATGGGCAGGATTTTCATTGGGCCATGGAGGCGGGATTGGAGGCATGTGGGGGTTTAAAATTGCAAAATCGGGGCACAAACCCATCCCGCCTCCATGCCAGTTTCAAAGGAGGCAGATACCCGACCCACACTGGGAGCCGCTTCCGAGGCGGGAAGGGGATTAGTGCCAATTAACTGCCTGTTAACAGGCAGTTTTTAGCCTAATCCCTATTTTTATCCCTGAAGTGTGGGATTCCTGGTGGCTCCAAACCATGCCAAATTAGCGAGGCGGACCGTCGGGCTGAAGGGCTTGGAGGGGTCGAGATGTCCGGTGTTCAGGTGAGTGATGGGTGCATGAGTGCAGAGGTAAGTGTGTTTGGTGTGTTTAAAGAAGTTTTACTTACATTTACTTACCTTTACAGCCTTCCTTCCTTCAGGTCTCGGGAGTCCCTCATCTCACCACAGAAAGCAGAATGGCCGCGAGCTGTCAAAAATTGCAGCATTCAGCTTTCTGTTCTGGAGAGATCTCTAAATCAGCCTGAAAGGAAGTAATTAACTTAGAGTACAGATTATCAGTGTTTGACAGCTTCAAAGAGCTGATATTTCAGCTGTCAAAAGCTCTTGACAGATGAAATGTCAATCTGTGACGTCACCTGTTGCCGGGTGGCCCTTAATTGGCCTGCTCAGCCTGCTGGGCAGGCTTAACAAGGTCAATCAAGTGAAAATCGAGTGGATTGGCCACAACTCGATGGAGGCGGGACTACAACCCCAAAAGTTGTAGTCCCGCCTCCTACACGCCTCCAGTATCAAAATCCAGCCCATAGTATTGAACATGGGTATTCAAAACACTGAAGTGTGAAATCAATTTTAATCCCGAGCGGGTTTCGGGCAGGCGAGGAGCAGAGTCTGAGGTATGTTAACTCCTGCACATTGTGTAAATGCCGCTGGTCCACTTACTGCCCGGAACGGGTGACGAGAGGGTGCAGAGTGACTGCCCGCAGTGGAAGATCGTGGCCCCACAAAGGAAAGCTTTTCACTTACCCGGAGAGCCTCTTCATCCTTCCCCCACCAGCTGCCATGGGGGCTGCTGCACCCAGACCCCAGTGAAACTGCCATCGGGGTCCTAGTGATGTCATTGGCATTTAAACTTGAGGCTTCTGCCCGAGACTGGCGGGCTTCTCATCCACCACCAAAACCACTGGTGTTAAAAAAAAGTCAGAGATCGGCAGGAATGGAGCCATTCCATTTTTAAGTGCTTGTCCGTTCTGTTCCTGCCAACTGGGGAAGAGTTAAAATTCCCCTTAGTGTGTTCCTTACCAGATGGCTACTAAAACAAGCAGTAGTGTGTCTAATTTACATTTTAGCGGTATGGTATTTCTCGTGTTGAGGCAGCTGATACACACACAGCTCAGATCGTGTGGAGTTATTTAGTGATCCATAATGTTGTGTTCCAGGTGGATATTGACTTGCACGGTTATGGCCTCCTTTATTGTACAGTAATAATGCATTTGGGAGTCAAATTGTTGATCTGACTCATGAGTTACACTTCTGCTTTTGAAATGGAAGAAAGACTTGCATTTCATGACCTCAGGATGTCCCAAAGTGCTTTTACAGCCAATTAAGTACTTTTGAAGTGTAGTCACTGTTGTAGTGTGGGAAACGCGGCCATCAATTTACACACAGCAGGGTCCCACAAACAGCAATGACCAAATAATCTGTATTTTGGTGTTGGTTGAGGGATAAATATTGGCCAGGACACGGGGGAAGAACTCCCCTGCTCTTCTTCGAAATAGTGTCATGGGGTTTTTTATGCCCACCTGAGAGGGCAAACGGGGCCTCGGTTTAATGTCTCATCCAAAAGACAGCACCTCCGACAGTGCCACATTCCCTCAGCACTGCACTGGGGTGTCAGCCTAGATTTTTGTGCTCAAGTCTCTGGAGTGAGACTTGAACCCACAATCTTCTGACTTAGAAACGAGAGTTAGTGTGTATTGGAAAGTACTTTGCATGATGCAGAAGTGATAGCATATCAGCACTCTAAGGGGTTGCTCTTGACTTGCGATAGTGTAAACAGTTTATAGTGAGTCGACAGCCCGTTTTACATGTCTCCTGATTTATATTACCATTGAAGTCAATGGAAAGTATGTTGCATTCATGCAATAGTGGTAGCATATCAACACTGTAAGTGCCCAAAGTGATCATTTGTTCTATGTCCCCACATTGATATCCACACATACTTGAGCAGAAATATTTCCCCAAAAGTTTAGAAACAATTTGTCCTAACTTTATATAATTTTTATGCTAGTTTATAACATGATAAACCAGGAGGAACAGTAGCATAGTGGTTGTGTTACTGGACTAGTAATCCAGAGGCCTGGACTAATGATCCGGAGACATGAGTTTAAATCCAGCAGCTGGGGAATTTAAATTCAGTTAATTAAATAAATCTGGAATAAAAAGCTAGTGTCAGTAATGGTGACCATGAAACTACTGGATTGTCGTAAAAACCCATCTGGTTCACTAATGTCCTTTAGGGAAGGAAATCTGCTGTCCTTACCCGGTCTGGCCTATATGTGACTCTAGACCCATAGCAATGTGGTTGACTCTTAACTGCCCTCTGAAATGGCAGCTCTCCACCACCTGCTCAGGGGCAATTAGGGATGGGCAATAAATGCTGGCCTTGCCAGCGACGCCCACAGCCCATGAACAAATTTTTTTAAAAACCAAGTAAAAATTGGATTTATTCTGAAAATTGCAAAGAGCTTTTGGTTGTTTCTCTTTACCTTTAAGTTCAAATCTATTTTTAGCTAAAAAGAAATGTACAATTTTTTTTTTTCTCAAAAAGCTTTTTACAAGTGGTTGGGGAAATTATATTAACAGATGTGAGAAGTTTTGATTCAAAAACTTACAATTGTAATTGAGAATAAATTTCACAGGGCACTTTGATGATCGACCGTTTTGCCTACCTACGGATCACAAAAGAAAACCAAGAAAGTAACAAGGGCGAAGAAGGAGGTCGGGGAACAAAGCCAAACTGACAGATGGCATCAAGGCTAATAGCAAAGGTTGTTATAAGTATCTAAAAAGTAGTAGGCCCATTAAAATCAGCTTTTACTCAAAATAGCAAAGGACAATGATGTAGCTGAACTGCTAAAGTAATATTTTTGCATTGGTTTTCACAGTGGAAAAAGGAGGATATAATACCAGCACTGCAGGCAAGCCTAGAGATTAGTGAAGAGGTAAAGCTAATAGGGATTAGTGTAAACAGAAAATGGATAAACTGAAGGGATTGAATCCAGACAAATTTCCCGACCTGGATGTTTTCCACCTGAAAGAAAGATAATGAATTTGTTTAATTTTTCCCAGATGCCTCAAATCACACCGCAGCCAAATAATTACTTTTTGAAGTGTTGCTGTCTAGTTTATAAAAATATAAGTAGGCCAGGAAACTGAAGATGACACTGGAGCATCGGAAATGACAAACAAAGCACTGAGTTTAATATCAGCAGTGGAAATAATTCCTATGACATGGAATTCCTGGAGAGGCTTTGGGGGGGGCACAGTGGAACTTCTATCCAACCACGGCTAATGTTCCAGCTCCTTCAGCAGTACCAGGATCAAGCCATTTTAACTATTTTGCTTGGGTATCCATGCAAAGTACTGACACAAATGGGGTGCCTGCCCCACCAATGTTTGGTGGGGCAGATGTTGCAGGGTTTGTGGCTCTACAGGACTTCAGAACCAACGTCAACATTTTCTTAAATGTTCTTCTGATTTTTTTCCTGTCAGTCTTGGCAATGCAATGAATCGAATTGCAAAATTGGCCTTTAGCTTTCTTAAACTCCCATGGTCCTAGCAACACTGATTGGCAGGGACCCACTGTTGTCCCTGGCCTCAAATGTTGGGTAAGGATGTAACTGAGGGAAATATGACACTGATCCCTCATTTAAGTTGCATTACAATACCCTCACTGTCTCACTCCCAACAGTACTGGAATTTACAACAGGGCTAGAAAGGGTCGGAAGCCTGTTGGATCCGGATTCTGCACCACCATGGTACTCGAACACAACCATTATCACGTGTAAAAGTCGGAGAGCCAGATAGCACCTTGTTCTTCAGTCACTCACCAGCCTTTCTTTATGGAATGACATGACATGATGACATGCCATTTACGCACGCCACCCCCCAAAGATAAGCTTCCTGAGTCTACCCCCATATATATGAACACAAGAGAGCCCCCAATTAATACCCACTACCTAAATACAGTTAACATCAGGGACAGAGTAAATGGTCACTAGGAAAAGTAGAAGATAATTATGGAACGTTACCATGGTTTTCTGAAAATTAGGTCATCTCCAACTAGTCTAATAGAAGCATTTCATACAAGCATTGTTATAGTGGAGAGAAAAGGATCAATGGATGTCCTTTTGTAAGGTTCACACAAGAGATTACTGGATGAAATTAAGGTGCATGGAATGGATGGCAACTTATGGCACGAATAAAAATTGGTAGATTGGAAAACAGAGCATGGGATAAAAGGGAGATTCTCAGAGTGGCATGCAGTGATTATCTGAGGAAGGATGTTATTGCCATGGAGGGAGTGCAGCGAAGATTCACCAGACTGATACCTGGGATGGCAGGAATAATGATGTATGAAGAGAGATTGGGTCGATTAGGCTTATATTCGCTAGAGTTTAGAAGAATGAGAGGGGATCTCATTGAAACTTATAAAATTCTAACAGGACTAGACAAACTAGATGCAGGAAGGATGTTCCTGATGGCAGGGGAGTCCAGAACCAGGGGTCACAGTTCAAAGATAAGGGGTAAGCCATTTAGGACTGAGATGAGGAGGAATTTCTTCACCCAGAGAGTGGTGAACCTGTGGAATTCTCTACCACTGAAGGCAGTGGAGGCCAATTCATTAAATATATTCAAGAAGGAGTTAGATATATTTCTTAAGGCTAAAGGGATCAAGGGATATGGGGAGAAAGCAGGGACAGGGTACTGAATTTGGATGATCAGCCATGATCTCATTAAATGGCGGAGCAGGCTCGAGGGGTCGAATGGCCTACCCCTGCTCCTATCTGCTATGCTATGCTATGCTATGTGATATGTAATTTCTCTTGGGGAATGTTGCTGGGGCACCATCTCTCTCTCTCTCTCTCTCTCTCTATCTCTCTCGCTCTTAAAACTGCTTTACAGTGATTCAAGAGCTGCAGTGTAGCAATATACCAAGTAGTGTTTGTGATGTTAGGCTTGCGTGTCCTACTGAAGAATCGGGTAATAATTCCAGGGGTCAAATGCGACAAAGAAATTTTCTGAAGCAGTCGAAATAACACAACAGCGAGCTCAATGCAAATTGGCAACTGAAAGCTTAAACATTAATATTTAAGATTAAGTCCAAAATCTCTCCACTAGTCATATTCTTATTTCTTCAGCTTCTTTCACCATTTATAACTTCATCAAAAAAACACTAGCTTACTACATTGTAATTCACTGCCAACCACCTGTTGCTGTATTAATACTTCATTATTGTGGATTATCTACACAATTAACTCCTGAATTTGTTTCTTGTGGGTTATGAGTTTTTTTTTAACACAGCTGAAATTTTAGCCACACACACATGGCCAATTATTAGCAGGGACCACTTGTTAATAATCGGGAAGGAAAACTATTTATTTTCCATGTGAGTAATTTATATTAGGTATGGTCTTTGATACTCGGAGAATAGAGGGAGCCTTGTTCCAAAGTTATAAAAGAAGCTACAATACAAGAAGTAAAGATGGTAAAATGCAATGATTATATACTTATAACAGAGTGAGTACGACGTTGCAATATAACCTGACTAACATCTACAAGGTTCCAAGGTGATCAAACTCAAGTTTGCCTTGCAGTCACCTGAGCGTGTCCAGTTCTGCTCTGAGAAACGTTCTATCAATCTCTACTCCAAGTCCCCCTTATATACATTATAAAAGCACCCTTATTCCTGATGGCCCTTGTGGTCCCAGGAAGCCTCCCGTCAATCGTGTTCTTTGTCTCTAGCCCAGTGGCCATCTGTTTTTAATACCTCATCCAGATAACACACAGTACTTGATGGTGGTCTCCCACAAGTGGCAGCTTTAGCTCAGAGGGTAGGACTCTTGCCTTTGAGTCAGAAGGTTGTGGGTTCAAGTTTCATTCCAGGGATTTGAGCACATAAAGCTAGGCTGATACTCCAAAGCAGTGCTGAGGGATTGTGGCACTGTTGGAGGTGCCGTCTTTCAGATGAGATGTTAAACCGAGGCCCCGTCTGCTCTCTCAGGTGGGCGTAAAAGATCCCATGACACTATTTCGAAGAAGAGCAGGGGAGTTATCCCTGGTGTCCTGGCCAATGTTTATCCCTCAACCAACATAACAAAAACAGATTATGTGTCATTATCAAGTTGCTGTTTGTTGGGACCTTGTTGTGTGCAAATTTGCTGCTGTGTTCCCCACATTACAACAGTGACTCCACTTCATAAGTACAGGTAGACTATCCTTTATCCGAAAACCTCGGGACCAGCCGAATTTCGGATAAAGGAGAATTTCGGATTTCGGAAGGTGGGTCGGCAGGGGTCCGCGGGGGGGTCGGCGGGGGTCCGCGGGGGGGGGGTCGGCGGGGGGTCGTGCGCACGACTTACGCTGACGCTCAGCGTAAGTCAGTCGGGGTCGGCGGGGGTCGGGGCCGGCGGGGTCCGCGGGGGGGTCGGCGGTTGTCGGGGCTGGCGGGGTCGGCGGTTGTTGGGGCCGGCGGGGTCGGCGGGGGGGATCGGCGGTTGTCGGGGCCGGCGGGGTCCGCGGGGGGGTCGGCGGTTGTCGGGGTCGGAGGTTGTCGGGGCCGGCGGGGTCCGCGGGGGGGTCAGCGGTTGTCGGGGTCGGAGGTTGTCGGGGCCGGCGGGGTCCGCGGGGGGGTCGGCGGTTGTCGGGGCTGGCGGGGTCGGCGGTTGTCGGGACCGGCGGGGTCCGCGGGGGGGTCGGCGGTTGTCGGGGCCGGCGGGGTCCGCGGGGGGGGGGGGGTCGGCGGGGGGTCGTGCGCACGACTTACCCTTTATCCGAACTTCCGAAACCGGAACCCTCTAAAAACCGAAGGTTTTTTCGTTCGTACGCACGACTTACGCTGAACGAAAAAACCTTCGGTTTTTAGAGGGTTTCGGTTTTCGGAAGTCCGGATAAAGGGTAGTCTACCTGTACTTCATTGACTGTAAAGCGCTTTGAGATGTCCGGTGGTCATGAATAGACGCTATAGAAATGCAAGTCTTTCTTTCTTAAGACCATCCTATAAATATAAGATAAGAACGGGGAATGGGTGCCTCATTACGTAGAATGCAAACTAACTAGATAAGGTTTCAATCTTTTAGCTGAAGAATTGCTAATGATACAATGGTTTATGGAAAGCCTCGTTATAAAAGTACTTCTGTTACATTCCCTGACTTGTTCCCTTCACCAGCACAGAAGCACTGATGGGAATCTCTAGCATTTTTATTACTGTCACATATCTTTCTCAGTTGACAGGGTAGGTAACCAACCTACTCCCTAGCTTGTGCTGATGCCGCCTTGTTCTGCTACTTTGTGACGAGAAGGAGCACCACTGGAAATGCAACTTCTGTCTTTACATTAGATCAGCTACAGCTATCGAACAGAATTTCATTAAAAAATGACTATCCCCCAATTACATTTCTTTATTAAAGTCACACAAAACATTATTCTGTCTTTTATGTGCCTTCACTGACAAAGATACCAAACCATTAAAAAAAAAACTTTATCAGTGGTTTGAAGAAGACTTGCATTTATACAGCACCTTTCATGACCACCGGACATCCCAAAGCACTTTATAGCCAATGCAATACTTTTGAAGTGTAGTCACTGTTGTAATGTAGGAAATGCAGCAGCCAATTTGCGCACAGCAAGCACCCACAAACAGCAATGTGACAATGACCAGATAATCTGTTTTTTAGTGATGTTGATTGAGGGATAAATATTGACCAGGACACCGAGGATAACTTGAAATAGTGCTATAGGATCTTTTACATTGACCTGAGAGGGCAAACAGGGCCTTGGTTTAACATCTCATCTGAAAGACGGCCCCTCTGACAGTGCAGCACTCCATCAGCATTGCACTGGAGTGTCAGCCTAGGTTTTTTGGAGCTCGAGTGTCTGGAGTGGGACTTGAACCCACAACTTTCGTGACTGCAGAGGCAAGGGTCCTACCAACTGAGCCACTGGCTGACCCCTAAAGTGCTATAATTAATTTATCCAGACCATTTGTCCTTTCAAAAGTCTTGCGAATGTTACTTCAGTCTATAGCGATTGATTGTCCCATATGTAAATCAGGTTGAAATGCACAGAGATTTTCAATGTATTACATTGACCTAGGAATAGCAGACAGACAGCTGGCAAAAGGGACAGTCCAGCTTCAATACAGCTCTGTGAATGCTCTAACATACTGTGGATCGCTGCATAAGGTACACATTTTATTCCTGGGTAACAGTTTTAAACAACACCTGAATTGAACCCACTAAAATACAAACGCGATGATTTTCAAATTTAATGGCAGAAAATGTACATTCACTGTTGTCTTTTAATGACTGAGGCAGTACTAACTATGCCTCAGCTGCAAAGGATGCTGCTCAGCTCACCAAAGGTAGTTTAAGGCTGGCACCTTTAATTGATGCATTAATATTGATGAATTCAGAACTCAATCTTGGCAAGACTAGCAGTTTTGGAGCATCCCATAGAAGAACGTTCACTGCAATTCCAATTCCACTCATAGTGTAGGCTTAGCTACAACACTGGCATCTACCCGACAATGTGGAAAACTGCCCAGGTATGTCCTGTCCACAAAAAGCAGGACATATCCAATCCGGCCAATTACCGCCCATCAGTCTACTCTTAATCATCAGCAAAGTGATGGAAGGTGTCTTCGACAGTGGTATCGAGTGGCACTGACTCACCAATAACCTGCTCACTGATGCTCAGTTTGGATTCCGCCAGGTTCATTTGGCTCCAGACCTCATTTCAGCCTTGGACAAAACATGAATAAAAGAACTCAATTCCAGAGGTCAGGTGAGAATGACTGCCCTTGACATCAAGGCAGCATTTGACCGAGTGTGGCATCAAGGAGCCCTAGTAAAACTGAAGTCAATGGGAATCAGGGGGAAAACTCTCCAATGGCTGCAGTCATACCTAGCACAAAGGATGAGGGTTGTGGTTATTGGAGGTCAATCATCTCAGCCCCAGGACATCGCTGCAGGATTGCCTCAGGGCAGTGTCCTAGGCCCGGCCATCTTCAGCTGCTTCATCAAAGACCTTCCCTCCATCATAAGGACAGCTTCCCTCCATCATAAGGACAGAAGGGGGGATGTTCGCGGATGATTGCACAGTGTTCAGTTCCATTCGCAATCCTTAGATAATGAAGCAGTCCCTCTCCGCATGCAGCAAGACTTGGACGATATTCATGCTTGCGCTGAAAGTGGCAAGTAACATTCGCCCCACACAAGTGCCAGGCAATGGCTATCTCCAACAAGCGAGAGTCTAGCCACCGCCCCTTGACATTCAACGGCATTACCATCGCCCAATTCCCCACCATCAACCTCCTGGGAGTCACAATTGACCAGAAACTTAACTGGACCAGTTACATAAATCATGTGGCAAAAAGAGCAGGTCAGAGGCTGGGTATTTTGCAGTGAGTGTCTCACCTCCTGACTCCCCAAAGCCTTTCCACCATCTACAAGGCACAAGTCAGGCATTTGATGGAATACTCTCCAATTGCCTGGATGAGAGCAGCTCTAACAACACTCAAGAAGCTTGACACCATCCAAGACAAAGCAGCCCGCTTTATTGGCACCCATCCACCACCTTAAGCATTCACTCCCTCTTCCACCGGTGTACTGTGGCTACAGTGTGCACCATCTACAAGATGCACTTCAGCAACTTGCCAATGCTTCTTCGGCAGCACCTCCCAAACCTGCAACCTTTAACACCTAGAAGGACAAGGGCAGCAGGCGCATGGGAACACTGCCACCTCCAAGTTCCCCTCCATGTCACACACCATCCTGACTTGGAAGTATATCGCCGTAACTTCATCGTCGCTGGGTCAAAATCCTGAGAATCCCTCCCTAACAGCACTGTGGAAGTACCTTCGCCACACGGACTGCAGCGGTTCAAGAGGGTGGCTCACCACCACCTTCTGGAGGGCAACTAGGGATGGGCAATACATGCTGGCCTTGCCAGCGACGCCCACATCCCATAAACAAATTAAAAAAAAACTCCCATAGCGGACAGATGCAGAATACTCTCATAGTGGACAGATCCAGAGTACTCCTATAGCGGACAGATCCAGAGTACTCCCATAGCGGACAGATCCAGAGTACTCCCATAGCGGACAGATCCAGAGTACTCCCATAGCGGACAGATCCAGAGTACTCCCATAGCGGACAGATCCAGAGTACTCCCATAGTGAACAGATCCAGAGTACTCCTATAGTGGACAGATCCAGAGTACTCCCATAGCAGACAGATCCAGAGTACTCCCATAGCGGACAGATCCAGAGTACTCCCATAGCGGATAGATCCAGAGTATTCACATAGCGGACAGATCCAGAGTACTCCCATAGCGGACAGATCCAGAGTACTCCTATAGCGGACAGATTCAGAGTACTCCCATAGTGGACAGATCCAGAGTACTCCCATAGCGGACAGATCCAGAGTACTCCCATAGCGGACAGATCCAGAGTACTCCCATAGCGGATAGATCCAGAGTATTCACATAGCGGACAGATCCAGAGTACTCCCATAGCGGACAGATCAAGAGTACTCCCATAGCGGACAGATCCAGAGTGCTCCCATTGCGGACAGATCCAGAGTACTCCCATAGCGGACAGATTCAGGTTACTCCCATAGCGGACAGATCCAGAGTACTCCCATAGCAGACAGATTCAGTGTACTCCCATAGCAGACAGATCCAGAGTACTCCCATTGCGGACAGATCCAGAGTACCCCCATAGCGGACAGCTCCAGAGTACGCCCATAGCGGACAGATCCAGAGTACTCCCACAGCGGACAGATCCAGAGTACTCCCATAGCGGACAGATCCAGAGTACTCCCATAGCGGACAGATCCAGAGTACTCCCATAGCAGACAGATCCAGAGTACTTCCATAGTGGACAGATCCAGAGTACTCCCATAGCGGACAGATCAAGAGTATTCCCATAGCGGACAGATCCAGAGTACTCCAATAGCGGACAGATCCAGAGTACTCCCATAGCGGACAGATCCAGAGTACTCCCATAGCGGACTGATCCAGAGTACTCCCATTGCGGACAGATCCAGAGTACTCCCATAGCGGACAGATTCAGAGAACTCCCATAGCGGACAGATCCAGAGTACTCCCATAGCGGACAGATCCAGAGTACTCCCATAGTGGACAGATCCAGAGTACTTCCATAGCGGACAGACCCAGAGTACTCCCATAGCGGACATATCCAGAGTACTCCCATAGCGGACTGATCCAGAGTACTCCCATTGCGGACAGATCCAGAGTACTCCCATAGCGGACAGATTCAGAGAACTCCCATAGCGGACAGATCCAGAGTACTCCCATAGCGGACAGATCCAGAGTACTCCCATAGCGGACAGATCCAGAGTACTCCCATAGCGGACAGATCCAGAGTAATCCCATAGTGGACAGGTCCAGAGTACTTCCATAGCGAACAGATGCAGAGTACTCCCATAGCGGACAGATCCAGAGTACTCCCATAGCGGACAGATGCAGAGTACTCCCATAGCGGACAGATGCAGAGTACTCCCATAGCGGACAGATCCAGAGTTTCCCATAGCGGACAGATCCAGAATACTCCCATAGCGGACAGATCCAGAGTACTCCCATTGCGGACAAATCCAGAGTGCTCCCATTGGGGACAGATCCAGAGTACTCCCATAGAGGGCAGATCCAGAGTACTCACATAGCAGACAGATCCAGAGTACTCCAAAGCAGACAGATCTAAAGTATTGCCATAGCGGACCGATCCAGAGTACTCCCATAGCGGACAGATCCAGAGTACTCCAATAGCGGACAGATCCAGAGTACTCCCATAGCGGACAGATCCAGAGTACTCCCATAACGGACAGATCTAGAGTTTCCCATAGCGGACAGATCCCGAGTACTCCCATAGCGGACATAGCCAGAGTGCTCCCATTGCGCAAAAATCCAGAGTGCTCCCATAGCGGACAGATCCAGAGTACTCCCATAGCGGACAGATCCAGAGTACTCACATAGCGGACAGATCCAGTGTACTGCCATAGCGGACAGATCCATAGTACAGCCATAGCGGACAGATCCAGAGTACTCCCATAGCGGACAGATCCAGAGTACTCCCATTGCGGACAGATCCAGTGTCCTCCCATAGCGGACAGATCCAGAGTACTCCCATAGCGGACAGATCCAGAGTATTCCCATAGCGGACAGATCCAGTGTATTCCCATAGCGGACAGATCCAGAGTATTCCCATAGCGGACAGATCCAGAGGACTCCCATAGCAGACAGATCCAGAGTGCTCCTATAGCGGACTGATCCAGAGTACTCCCGTAGCGGACAGATCCAGAGTAATCCCATAGCGGACAGATCCAGAGTACTCCCATAGCAGACAGATCCAGAGTACTCCCATAGCGGACAGATCCAGAGTACTCCCATTGTGGACAGAGCCAGAGTACTGCCATAGCGGACAGATCCAGAGTACTCCCATAGATGACAGATCCAGAGTGCTCCCTTAGCGGACAGATCCAGAGTACTCCGATAGCAGACAGATCCAGTGTACTCCCATAGCGGACAGATCCAGAGTGCTCCCATAGCGGACAGATACAGAGTGCTCCCATAGCGGACAGATCCAGAGTACTCCAATAGCGGACAGATCCAGAGTGCTCCCATAGCGGACAGATACAGAGTGCTCCCATTGCGGACAGATCCAGAGTACTCCCATAGCGGACAGATCCAGAGTACTCCCATAGCGGACAGATCCAGAGTACTCCCATAGCGGACAGATCCAGAGTACTCCCATAGCGGACAGATCCAGACTACTCCCATTGCGGACAGATCCAGAGTACTCCCATAGCGGACAGATCCAGAGTACTCCCATAGCGGACAGATCCAGAGTACTCCCATAGCAGACAGATCCAGAGTACTCTCATAGCGGACAGATCCAGAGTACTCCCATTGCGGACAGATCCAGAGTACTCCCATAGCGGACAGATCCAGTGTACTCCCATAGATGACAGATCCAGAGTACTCCCATAGCGGACAGATACAGAATGCTCCCATAGCGGACACACCCAGAGTACTCCAATAGCGGACAGATCCAGAGTACTCCCATAGCGGACAGATACAGAGTACTCATATAGCGGACAGATCCAGAGTACTCCCATAGCGGACAGATCCAAAGTACTCCCATCGCGGACAGATCCAGAGTACTCCCATAACGGACAGATCCAGAGTACTCCAATAGCGGACAGATCCAGAGTACTCCTATAGCGGACAGATCCAGAGTACTCCCATAGCTGACAGATCCAGAGTACTCCCATAGCGGACAGATCCAGTGTACTCCCATAGCGGACAGATCCAGAGTTCTCCCATAGTGAACAGATCCAGAGTACGCCCATAGCGGAGAGATCCAGAGTACTCCCATAGCTGACAGATCCAGAGTACTCCCATAGCGGACAGATCAAGAGTACTCCAATAGCGGACAGATCCAGAGTACTCCCATAGCTGACAGATCCAGAGTACTCCCATAGTGGACAGATCCAGAGTACTCCCATAGCGGACAGATCCAGAGTACTCCCATAGTGGACAGATCCAGAGTACTCCCATAGCTGACAGATCCAGAGTACTCCCATAGCGGACAGATCAAGAGTACTCCCATAGCGGACAGATCCAGAGTACTCCCATAGCGGACAGATCCTGAGTACTCCCATAGCGGACAGATCCAGAGTACTCCCATAGCGGACAGATCCAGAGTACTCCCATAGCGGACAGATCCAGAGTACTCCCATAGCGGACAGATCCAGAGTGCTCCCATAGCAGAAAGATCCAGAGTGCTCCCATAGCGGGCAGATCCAGAGTACTCCCATAGCGGACAGATCCAGAGTACTCCCATAGCGGACAGATCCAGAGTACTCCCATAGTGGACAGATCAAGAGTACTCCCATAGCGGACAGATCCAGAGTACTCCCATAGCTGACAGATCCAGAGTACTCCCATAGTGGACAGATCCAGACTACTCCCATTGCAGACAGATCCAGAGTACTCCCATAGTGGACAGATCCAGTGTACTCCCATAGCGAACAGATCCAGAGTACTCCCATAGCGGACAGATCCAGAGTACTCCCATAGTGGACAGATCCAGACTACTCCCATTGCAGACAGATCCAGAGTACTCCCATAGCGAACAGATCCAGTGTACTCCCATAGCGAACAGATCCAGAGTACTCCCATAGCGAACAGATCCAGGCTACTCCCATAGTGGACAGATCCAGACTACTCCCATTGCAGACAGATCCAGAGTACTCCCATAGCGGACAGATCCAGAGTACTCCCATAGCGGACAGATCCAGATTACTCCCATTGCAGACAGATCCTGAGTACTCCCATAGCGGACAGATCCAGAGAGCTCCCATAGCAGACAGATCCAGAGTGCTCCCATAGCGGACAGATCCAGAGTACTCCCAGAGCGGACAGATCCTGAGTACTACCATAGCGGACAGATCCAGAGTACTCCCATAGCGGACAGATCCAGATTACTCCCATTGCAGACAGATCCTGAGTACTCCCATAGCGGACAGATCCAGAGAGCTCCCATAGCAGACAGATCCAGAGTGCTCCCATAGCGGACAGATCCAGAGTACTCCCAGAGCGGACAGATCCAGAGTACTCCCATAGCGGACAGATCCAGAGTACTCCCATAGCGGACAGATCCAGAGTACTCCCATAGCGGACAGATCCAGAGTACTCCTATAGCGGACAGATCCAGAGTACTCCCATAACGGACAGATCCAGAGTACTCCCATAGCGCATAGATCCAGAGTACTCCTATAGCGGACAGATCCAGAGTACTCCAATAGCGCATAGATCCAGAGTACTCCTATAGCGGACAGATCCAGAGTACTCCCATAGCTGACAGATCCAGAGTGCTCCCATAGCGGACAGATCCAGTGCACTCCCATAGCGGACAGATCCAGAGTACGCCCATAGCGGACAGATCCAGAGTACTCCCATAGTTGACAGATCCAGAGTACTCCCATAGTGGACAGATCAAGAGTACTCCCATAGCGGACAGATCCAGACTACTCCCATAGCGGACAGCTCCAGAGTACTCCCATAGCTGACAGATCCAGAGTACTCCCATAGTGGACAGATCCAGAGTACTCCCATAGCGGACAGATCCAGAGTACTCCCATAGCAGACAGACCCAGAGTACTCCCATAGTGGACAGATCCAGAGTACTCCCATAGCGGACAGAGCCAGGCTACTCCCATTGCGGACAGATCCATAGTACTCCCATAGTGGACAGATCCAGAGTACTCCCATAGCGGACAGATCCAGAGTACTCCCATAGCGGACAGATCCAGAGTACTCCCATAGCGGACAGATCCAGAGTACTCCCATAGCGGCCTGATCCAGAGTACTCCCATTGCGGACAGATCCAGAGTACTCCCATAGCGGACAGATTCAGAGAACTCCCATAGCGGACAGATCCAGAGTACTCCCATAGCGGACAGATCCAGAGTACTCCCATAGTGGACAGATCCAGAGTACTTCCATCGCGGACAGGCCCAGAGTACTCCCATAGCAGACATATCCAGAGTACTCCCATAGCGGACTGATCCAGAGTACTCCCATTGCGGACAGATCCAGAGTACTCCCATAGCGGACAGATTCAGAGAACTCCCATAGCGGACAGATCCAGAGTACTCCCATAGCGGACAGATCCAGAGTACTCCCATAGCGGACAGATCCAGAGTACTCCCATAGCGGACAGATCCAGAGTAATCCCATAGTGGACAGGTCCAGAGTACTTCCATAGCGAACAGATGCAGAGTACTCCCATAGCGGACAGATCCAGAGTACTCCCATAGCGGACAGATGCAGAGTACTCCCATAGCGGACAGATGCAGAGTACTCCCATAGCGGACAGATCCAGAGTTTCCCATAGCGGACAGATCCAGAATACTCCCATAGCGGACAGATCCAGAGTACTCCCATTGCGGACAAATCCAGAGTGCTCCCATTGGGGACAGATCCAGAGTACTCCCATAGAGGACAGATCCAGAGTACTCACATAGCAGACAGATCCAGAGTACTCCAAAGCAGACAGGTCTAAAGTATTGCCATAGCGGACCGATCCAGAGTACTCCCATAGCGGACAGATCCAGAGTACTCCAATAGCGGACAGATCCAGAGTACTCCCATAGCGGACAGATCCAGAGTACACCCATAACGGACAGATCTAGAGTTTCCCATAGCGGACAGATCCCGAGTGCTCCCATAGCGGACAGATCCAGAGTACTCCCATAGCGGACAGATCCAGAGTGCTCACATAGCGGACAGATCCAGTGTACTCCCATAGCGGACAGATCCATAGTACTGCCATAGCGGACAGATCCAGAGTACTCCCATAGCGGACAGATCCAGAGTACTCCCATAGCGGACAGATCCAGTGTACTCCCATAGCGGACAGATCCAGAGTTCTCCCATAGTGGACAGATCCAGAGTACGCCCATAGCGGAGAGATCCAGAGTACTCCCATAGCTGACAGATCCAGAGTACTCCCATAGCGGACAGATCAAGAGTACTCCAATAGCGGACAGATCCAGAGTACTCACTTAGCTGACAGATCCAGAGTACTCCCATAGCGGACAGATCCTGAGCACTACCATAGCGGACAGATCCAGAGTACTCCCATAGCGGACAGATCCAGAGTACTCCCATAGCGGACAGATCCAGAGTGCTCCCATAGCAGAAAGATCCAGAGTGCTCCCATAGCGGACAGATCCAGAGTACTCCCATAGCGGACAGATCCAGAGTACTCCCATAGCGGACAGATCCAGAGTACTCCCATAGTGGACAGATCCAGAGTACTCCCATAGCGGACAGATCCAGAGCACTCCCATAGCGGACAGATCCAGAGTACTCCCATAGCTGACAGATCCAGAGTACTCCCATAGTGGACAGATCCAGTGTACTCCCATAGCGAACAGATCCAGAGTACTCCCATAGCGGACAGATCCAGAGTACTCCCATAGTGGACAGATCCTGCGTACTCCCATAGCGGACAGATCCAGAGTACTCCCATAGCGGACAGATCCAGAGTACTCCCATAGCGGACAGATCCAGATTACTCCCATTGCGGACAGATCCAGAGTACTCCCATAGTGGACAGATCCAGAGTACTCCCATAGCGGACAGATCCAGAGTACTCCCATAGCGGACAGATCCAGAGTGCTCCCATAGCAGACAGATCCAGAGTGCTCCCATAGCGGACAGATCCAGAGTACTCCCAGAGCGGACAGATCCAGAGTACTCCCATAGCGGACAGATCCAGAGTACTCCCATAGCGGACAGATCCAGAGTACTCCCATAGCGGACAGATCCAGAGTACTCCCATAACGGACAGATCCAGAGTACTCCCATAGCGCATAGATCCAGAGTACTCCTATAGCGGACAGATCCAGAGTACTCCAATAGCGCATAGATCCAGAGTACTCCTATAGCGGACAGATCCAGAGTACTCCCATAGCTGACAGATCCAGAGTACTCCCATAGCGGACAGATCCAGTGCACTCCCATAGCGGACAGATCCAGAGTACGCCCATAGCGGACAGATCCAGAGTACTCCCATAGCTGACAGATCCAGAGTACTCCCATAGTGGACAGATCAAGAGTACTCCCATAGCGGACAGATCCAGACTACTCCCATAGCGGACAGCTCCAGAGTACTCCCATAGCTGACAGATCCAGAGTACTCCCATAGTGGACAGATCCAGAGTACTCCCATAGCGGACAGATCCAGAGTACTCCCATAGCAGACAGACCCAGAGTACTCCCATAGCGGACAGATCCAGAGTACTCCCATAGCGGACAGAGCCAGGCTACTCCCATTGCGGACAGATCCATAGTACTCCCATAGTGGACAGATCCAGAGTACTCCCATAGCGGACAGATCCAGAGTACTCCCATAGCGGACAGATCCAGAGTACTCCCATAGCGGACAGATCCAGAGTACTCCCATAGCGGCCTGATCCAGAGTACTCCCATTGCGGACAGATCCAGAGTACTCCCATAGCGGACAGATTCAGAGAACTCCCATAGCGGACAGATCCAGAGTACTCCCATAGCGGACAGATCCAGAGTACTCCCATAGTGGACAGATCCAGAGTACTTCCATCGCGGACAGGCCCAGAGTACTCCCATAGCGGACATATCCAGAGTACTCCCATAGCGGACTGATCCAGAGTACTCCCATTGCGGACAGATCCAGAGTACTCCCATAGCGGACAGATTCAGAGAACTCCCATAGCGGACAGATCCAGAGTACTCCCATAGCGGACAGATCCAGAGTACTCCCATAGCGGACAGATCCAGAGTACTCCCATAGCGGACAGATCCAGAGTAATCCCATAGTGGACAGGTCCAGAGTACTTCCATAGCGAACAGATGCAGAGTACTCCCATAGCGGACAGATCCAGAGTACTCCCATAGCGGACAGATGCAGAGTACTCCCATAGCGGACAGATGCAGAGTACTCCCATAGCGGACAGATCCAGAGTACTCCCATAGCGGACAGATGCAGAGTACTCCCATAGCGAACAGATGCAGAGTACTCCCATAGCGGACAGATCCAGAGTTTCCCATAGCGGACAGATCCAGAATTCTCCCATAGCGGACAGATCCAGAGTACTCCCATTGCGGACAAATCCAGAGTGCTCCCATTGGGGACAGTTCCAGAGTACTCCCATAGAGGACAGATCCAGAGTACTCACATAGCAGACAGATCCAGAGTACTCCAAAGCAGACAGATCTAAAGTATTGCCATAGCGGACTGATCCAGAGTACTCCCATAGCGGACAGATCCAGAGTACTCCAATAGCGGACAAATCCAGAGTACTCCCATAGCGGACAGATCCAGAGTACACCCATAACGGACAGATCTAGAGTTTCCCATAGCGGACAGATCCCGAGTGCTCCCATAGCGGACAGATCCAGAGTACTCCCATAGCGGACAGATCCAGAGTGCTCACATAGCGGACAGATCCAGTGTGCTCCCATAGCGGACAGATCCATAGTACTGCCATAGCGGACAGATCCAGAGTACTCCCATAGCGGACAGATCCAGAGTACTCCCATAGCGGACAGATCCAGAGTACTCCCATTGCGGACAGTTCCAGTGTACTCCCATAGCGGACAGATCCAGAGTACTCCCATAGCGGACAGATCCAGAGTATTCCCATAGCGGACAGATCCAGTGTATTCCCAAAGCGGACAGATCCAGAGTATTCCCATAGCGGACAGATCCAGAGTACTCCCATCGCAGACAGATCCAGAGTGCTCCTATAGCGGACAGATCCAGAGTACTCCCGTAGCGGACAGATCCAGAGTAATCCCATAGCGGACAGATCCAGAGTACTCCCATAGCAGACAGATCCAGAGTACTGCCATAGCGGACAGATCCAGAGTACTCCCATAGATGACAGATCCAGAGTGCTCCCATAGCGGACAGATCCAGAGTACTCCGATCGCAGACAGATCCAGTGTACTCCCATAGCGGACAGATCCAGAGTGCTCCCATAGCGAACAGATACAGAGTGCTCCCATAGCGGACAGATCCAGAGTACTCCAATAGCGGACAGATCCAGAGTGCTCCCATAGCGGACAGATACAGAGTGCTCCCATTGCGGACAGATCCAGAGTACTCCCATAGCGGACAGATCCAGAGTACTCCCATAGCGGACAGATCCAGAGTACTCCCATAGCGGACAGATCCAGAGTACTCCCATAGCGGACAGATCCAGACTACTCCCATTGCGGACAGATCCAGAGTACTCCCATAGCAGACAGATCCAGAGTACTCTCATAGCGGACAGATCCAGAGTACTCCCATTGCGGACAGATCCAGAGTACTGCCATAGCGGACAGATCCAGAGTACTCCCATAGATGACAGATCCAGAGTACTCCCATAGCGGACAGATCCAGAATGCTCCCATAGCGGACACACCCAGAGTACTCCAATAGCGGACAGATCCAGAGTACTCCCAAACGGACAGATACAGAGTACTCATATAGCGGACAGATCCAGAGTAATCCCATAGCGGACAGATACAGAGTACTCCCATAGCGGACAGGTCCAGAGTACTCCCATAGCGGACAGATCCAGAGTACTCCCATAGCGGACAGATCCAGTGTACTCCCATAGATGACAGATCCAGAGTATTCCCATAGCGGACAGAGCCAGGCTACTCCCATTGCGGACAGATCCATAGTACTCCCATAGTGGACAGATCCAGAGTACTCCCATAGCGGACAGATCCAGAGTACTCCCATAGCGGACAGATCCAGAGTACTCCCATAGCGGACTGATCCAAAGTACTCCCATCGCGGACAGATCCAGAGTACTCCCATAACGGACAGATCCAGAGTACTCCAATAGCGGACAGATCCAGAGTACTCCTATAGCGGACAGATCCAGAGTACTCCCATAGCTGACAGATCCAGAGTACTCCCATAGCTGACAGATCCAGAGTACTCCCATAGCGGACAGATCCAGTGTACTCCCATACCGGACAGATCCAGAGTTCTCCCATAGTGGACAGATCCAGAGTACGCCCATAGCGGAGAGATCCAGAGTACTCCCATAGCTGACAGATCCAGAGTACTCCCATAGCGGACAGATCAAGAGTACTCCAATAGCGGACAGATCCAGAGTACTCCCATAGCTGACAGATCCAGAGTACTCCCATAGTGGACAGATCCAGAGTACTCCCATAGCGGACAGATCCAGAGTACTCCCATAGCGGACAGATCTTGAGTACTACCATAGCGGACAGATCCAGAGTACTCCCATAGCGGACAGATCCAGAGTACTCCCATTGCAGACAGATCCTGAGTACTCCCATAGCGGACTGATCCAGAGTGCTCCCATAGCAGAAAGATCCAGAGTGCTCCCATAGCGGACAGATCCAGAGTACTCCCATAGCGGACAGATCCAGAGTACTCCCATAGCGGACTGATCCAGAGTGCTCCCATAGCAGAAAGATCCAGAGTGCTCCCATAGCGGACAGATCCAGAGTACTCCCATAGCGGACAGATCCAGAGTACTCCCATAGCGGACAGACCCAGTGTACTCCCATAGCGGACAGATCCAGACTACTCACATAGCGGACAGATCCAGAGTACTCCCATAGCTGACAGATCCAGAGTACTCCCATAGTGGACAGATCCAGACTACTCCCATTGCGGACAGATCCAGAGTACTCCCATAGTGGACAGATCCAGTGTACTCCCATAGCGGACAGATCCAGAGTACTCCCATAGCGGACAGATCCAGAGTACTCCCATAGCGGACAGATCCAGAGTACTCCCATAGCGGACAGATCCAGAGTACTCCCATAACGGACAGATCCAGAGTACTCCCATAGCGCATAGATCCAGAGTACTCCTATAGCGGACAGATCCAGAGTACTCCAATAGCGCATAGATCCAGAGTACTCCTATAGCGGACAGATCCAGAGTACTCCCATAGCTGACAGATCCAGAGTACTCCCATAGCGGACAGATCCAGTGCACTCCCATAGCGGACAGATCCAGAGTACGCCCATAGCGGACAGATCCAGAGTACTCCCATAGCTGACAGATCCAGAGTACTCCCATAGTGGACAGATCAAGAGTACTCCCATAGCGGACAGATCCAGACTACTCCCATAGCGGACAGCTCCAGAGTACTCCCATAGCTGACAGATCCAGAGTACTCCCATAGTGGACAGATCCAGAGTACTCCCATAGCGGACAGATCCAGAGTACTCCCATAGCAGACAGACCCAGAGTACTCCCATAGCGGACAGATCCAGAGTACTCCCATAGCGGACAGAGCCAGGCTACTCCCATTGCGGACAGATCCATAGTACTCCCATAGTGGACAGATCCAGAGTACTCCCATAGCGGACAGATCCAGAGTACTCCCATAGCGGACAGATCCAGAGTACTCCCATAGCGGACAGATCCAGAGTACTCCCATAGCGGCCTGATCCAGAGTACTCCCATTGCGGACAGATCCAGAGTACTCCCATAGCGGACAGATTCAGAGAACTCCCATAGCGGACAGATCCAGAGTACTCCCATAGCGGACAGATCCAGAGTACTCCCATAGTGGACAGATCCAGAGTACTTCCATCGCGGACAGGCCCAGAGTACTCCCATAGCGGACATATCCAGAGTACTCCCATAGCGGACTGATCCAGAGTACTCCCATTGCGGACAGATCCAGAGTACTCCCATAGCGGACAGATTCAGAGAACTCCCATAGCGGACAGATCCAGAGTACTCCCATAGCGGACAGATCCAGAGTACTCCCATAGCGGACAGATCCAGAGTACTCCCATAGCGGACAGATCCAGAGTAATCCCATAGTGGACAGGTCCAGAGTACTTCCATAGCGAACAGATGCAGAGTACTCCCATAGCGGACAGATCCAGAGTACTCCCATAGCGGACAGATGCAGAGTACTCCCATAGCGGACAGATGCAGAGTACTCCCATAGCGGACAGATCCAGAGTTTCCCATAGCGGACAGATCCAGAATACTCCCATAGCGGACAGATCCAGAGTACTCCCATTGCGGACAAATCCAGAGTGCTCCCATTGGGGACAGTTCCAGAGTACTCCCATAGAGGACAGATCCAGAGTACTCACATAGCAGACAGATCCAGAGTACTCCAAAGCAGACAGATCTAAAGTATTGCCATAGCGGACTGATCCAGAGTACTCCCATAGCGGACAGATCCAGAGTACTCCAATAGCGGACAGATCCAGAGTACTCCCATAGCGGACAGATCCAGAGTACACCCATAAC
This sequence comes from Somniosus microcephalus, assembly GCF_052327205.1. Taxonomy (NCBI): domain Eukaryota; kingdom Metazoa; phylum Chordata; class Chondrichthyes; order Squaliformes; family Somniosidae; genus Somniosus; species Somniosus microcephalus. Next base: position 330,716,476 of record NC_140990.1, on the reverse strand, counting down.
GGACAGATCTAGAGTTTCCCATAGCGGACAGATCCCGAGTGCTCCCATAGCGGACAGATCCAGAGTACTCCCATAGCGGACAGATCCAGAGTGCTCACATAGCGGACAGATCCAGTGTGCTCCCATAGCGGACAGATCCATAGTACTGCCATAGCGGACAGATCCAGAGTACTCCCATAGCGGACAGATCCAGAGTACTCCCATAGCGGACAGATCCAGAGTACTCCCATTGCGGACAGTTCCAGTGTACTCCCATAGCGGACAGATCCAGAGTACTCCCATAGCGGACAGATCCAGAGTATTCCCATAGCGGACAGATCCAGTGTATTCCCAAAGCGGACAGATCCAGAGTATTCCCATAGCGGACAGATCCAGAGTACTCCCATCGCAGACAGATCCAGAGTGCTCCTATAGCGGACAGATCCAGAGTACTCCCGTAGCGGACAGATCCAGAGTAATCCCATAGCGGACAGATCCAGAGTACTCCCATAGCAGACAGATCCAGAGTACTGCCATAGCGGACAGATCCAGAGTACTCCCATAGATGACAGATCCAGAGTGCTCCCATAGCGGACAGATCCAGAGTACTCCGATCGCAGACAGATCCAGTGTACTCCCATAGCGGACAGATCCAGAGTGCTCCCATAGCGAACAGATACAGAGTGCTCCCATAGCGGACAGATCCAGAGTACTCCAATAGCGGACAGATCCAGAGTGCTCCCATAGCGGACAGATACAGAGTGCTCCCATTGCGGACAGATCCAGAGTACTCCCATAGCGGACAGATCCAGAGTACTCCCATAGCGGACAGATCCAGAGTACTCCCATAGCGGACAGATCCAGAGTACTCCCATAGCGGACAGATCCAGACTACTCCCATTGCGGACAGATCCAGAGTACTCCCATAGCAGACAGATCCAGAGTACTCTCATAGCGGACAGATCCAGAGTACTCCCATTGCGGACAGATCCAGAGTACTGCCATAGCGGACAGATCCAGAGTACTCCCATAGATGACAGATCCAGAGTACTCCCATAGCGGACAGATCCAGAATGCTCCCATAGCGGACACACCCAGAGTACTCCAATAGCGGACAGATCCAGAGTACTCCCAAACGGACAGATACAGAGTACTCATATAGCGGACAGATCCAGAGTAATCCCATAGCGGACAGATACAGAGTACTCCCATAGCGGACAGGTCCAGAGTACTCCCATAGCGGACAGATCCAGAGTACTCCCATAGCGGACAGATCCAGTGTACTCCCATAGATGACAGATCCAGAGTATTCCCATAGCGGACAGAGCCAGGCTACTCCCATTGCGGACAGATCCATAGTACTCCCATAGTGGACAGATCCAGAGTACTCCCATAGCGGACAGATCCAGAGTACTCCCATAGCGGACAGATCCAGAGTACTCCCATAGCGGACTGATCCAAAGTACTCCCATCGCGGACAGATCCAGAGTACTCCCATAACGGACAGATCCAGAGTACTCCAATAGCGGACAGATCCAGAGTACTCCTATAGCGGACAGATCCAGAGTACTCCCATAGCTGACAGATCCAGAGTACTCCCATAGCTGACAGATCCAGAGTACTCCCATAGCGGACAGATCCAGTGTACTCCCATACCGGACAGATCCAGAGTTCTCCCATAGTGGACAGATCCAGAGTACGCCCATAGCGGAGAGATCCAGAGTACTCCCATAGCTGACAGATCCAGAGTACTCCCATAGCGGACAGATCAAGAGTACTCCAATAGCGGACAGATCCAGAGTACTCCCATAGCTGACAGATCCAGAGTACTCCCATAGTGGACAGATCCAGAGTACTCCCATAGCGGACAGATCCAGAGTACTCCCATAGCGGACAGATCTTGAGTACTACCATAGCGGACAGATCCAGAGTACTCCCATAGCGGACAGATCCAGAGTACTCCCATTGCAGACAGATCCTGAGTACTCCCATAGCGGACTGATCCAGAGTGCTCCCATAGCAGAAAGATCCAGAGTGCTCCCATAGCGGACAGATCCAGAGTACTCCCATAGCGGACAGATCCAGAGTACTCCCATAGCGGACAGACCCAGTGTACTCCCATAGCGGACAGATCCAGAGTACTCCCATAGAGGACAGATCCAGAGTACTCCCATAGCGGACAGATCCAGAGTACTCCCATAGTGGACAGATCAAGAGTACTCCCATAGCGGACAGATCCAGACTACTCACATAGCGGACAGATCCAGAGTACTCCCATAGCTGACAGATCCAGAGTACTCCCATAGTGGACAGATCCAGACTACTCCCATTGCGGACAGATCCAGAGTACTCCCATAGTGGACAGATCCAGTGTACTCCCATAGCGGACAGATCCAGAGTACTCCCATAGTGGACAGATCCAGTGTACTCCCATAGCGGACAGATCCTGAGTACTACCATAGCGGACAGATGCAGAGTACTCCCATAGCGGAGAGATCCAGAGTACTCCCATTGCAGACAGATCCTGAGTACTCCCATAGCGGACCTATCCAGAGTGCTCCCATAGCAGACAGATCCAGAGTGCTCCCATAGCGGACAGATCCAAAGTACTCCCATAGCGGACAGATCCAGAGTACTCCCATAGCGGACAGATCCAGAGTACTCCCGTAGCGGACAGATCCAGAGTACTCCCATAATGGACAGATCCAGAGTACTCCCATAGCGCATAGATCCAGAGTACTCCTATAGCGGACAGATCCAGAGCACTCCAATAGCGCATAGATCCAGAGTACTCCTATAGCGGACAGATCCAGAGTACTCCCATAGCTGACAGATCCAGAGTACTCACATAGCGGACAGATCCAGTGTACTCCCATAGCGGACAGATCCAGAGTACGCCCATAGCGGACAGATCCAGAGTACTCCCATAGCTGACAGATCCAGAGTACTCCCATAGTGGACACATCAAGAGTACTCCCATAGCGGACAGATTCAGAGTACTCCCATAGTGGACAGATCCAGAGTACTCCCATAGCTGACAGATCCAGAGTACTCCCATAGTGGACAGATCCAGACTACTCCCATTGCGGACAGATCCAGAGTACTCCCATAGTGGACAGATCCAGAGTACTCCCATAGCGGACAGATCCAGAGTACTCCCATCGCTGACAGATCCAGAGTACTCCCATAGTGGACAGATCCAGACTACTCCCATTGCGGACAGATCCAGAGTACTCCCATCGCGGACAGATCCAGAGTACTCCCATTGCGGACAGATCCAGAGTACTCCCATAGCGGACAGATCCTGAGTACTACCATAGCGGACAGATCCAGAGTACTCCCATAGCGGACAGATCCAGAGTACTCCCATAGCGGACAGATCCAGAGTACTCCCATAGCGGACAGATCCTGCGTACTCCCATAGCGGACAGATCCAGAGTACTCCCATAGCGGACAGATCCAGAGTACTCCCATAGCGGACAGATCCTGAGTACTACCATAGCGGACAGATCCAGAGTACTCCCATAGCGGACAGATCCAGAGTACTCCCATAGCGGACAGATCCAGAGTACTCCCATCGCTGACAGATCCAGAGTACTCCCATCGCTGACAGATCCAGAGTACTACCATAGAGGACAGATCCAGAGTACTCCCATCGCTGACAGATCCAGAGTACTCCCATAGCGGCCTGATCCAGAGTACTCCCATAGTGGACAGATCCTGAGTACTACCATAGCGGACAGATCCAGAGTACTCCCATAGCGGACAGATCCTGAGTACTACCATAGCGGACAGATCCAGAGTACTCCCATAGCGGACAGATCCAGAGTACTCCCATAGCGGACAGATCCAGAGTACTCCCATTGCAGACAGATCCAGAGTACTCCCATAGCGGACAGATCCAGAGTACTCCCATAGCGGACAGATCCTGAGTACTCCCATAGCGGACAGATCCAGAGTACGCCCATAGCGGACAGATCAAGAGTACTCCCATAGTGGACAGATCCTGAGTACTCCCATAGCGGACAGATCCAGAGTACTCCCATAGCTGACAGATCCAGAGTACTCCCATAGCGGACAGATCCAGAGTACTCCCATAGCGGACAGATCCAGAGTACTCCCATAGCTGACAGATCCAGAGTACTCCCATAGCGGACAGATCCAGAGTACTCCCATAGCGGACAGATCCAGAGTACTCCCATAGCTGACAGATCCAGAGTACTCCCATAGCGGACAGATCCAGAGTACTCCCATAGTGGACAGATCCAGTATACTCCCATAGTGGACAGATCCAGAGTACTCCCATAGCGGACAGATCCTGAGTACTCCCATAGCGGACAGATCCAGTATACTCCCATAGTGGACAGATCCAGAGTGCTCCCATAGCGGACAGATCCTGAGTACTCCCATAGCGGACAGATACAGAGTGCTCCCATAGTGGACAGATCCAGAGTACTCCCATAGCGGACAGATCCTGCGTACTCCCATAGTGGACAGATCCAGAGTGCTCCCATAGCGGACAGATCCTGAGTACTCCCATAGCGGACAGATCCAGAGTGCTCCCATAGTGGACAGATCCAGAGTACTCCCATTGCGGACAGATCCTGAGTACTCCCATAGCGGACAGGCCCCGAGTACTCCCATTGCGGACAGATCCTGAGTACTCCCATAGCGGACAGATCCAGAGTACTCCCATAGTGGACAGATCCAGAGTACTCCCATTGCGGACAGATCCTGAGTACGCCCATAACGGAGAGATCCAGAGTAATCCCATAGTGGACAGATCCAGAGTGCTCCCATAGCGGACAGATCCAGAGTACTCTCATAGCGGACAGATCCAGAGTACTCCCATAGCGGACAGATCCAGAGTACTCCCATAGCGGACAGATCCAGAGTACTCCCATAATGGACAGATCCAGAGTACTACCATAGCGGACAGATCCAGAGTACTACCATAGCGGACAGATCCTGCGTACTCCCATAGTGGACAGATCCAGAGTAATCCCATAATGGACAGATCCTGAGTACTCCCATAGTGGACAGATCCAGAGTACTCCCATAGCGGACAGATCCAGAGTACTCCCATAGCTGACAGATCCAGAGTACTCCCATAGCGGACAGATCCTGAGTACTCCCATAGCGGACAGATCCAGAGTACTCCCATAGCTGACAGATCCAGAGTACTCCCATAGCGGACAGATCCTGCGTACTCCCATAGCGGACAGATCCAGAGTACTCCCATAGCGGACAGATCAAGAGTACTCCCATAGCGGACAGATCCAGAGTACTCCCATAGCGGACAGATCAAGAGTACTCCCATAGTGGACAGATCCTGAGTACTCCCATAGCGGACAGATCCAGAGTACTCCCATAGCTGACAGATCCAGAGTACTCCCATAGCTGACAGATCCAGAGTACTACCATAGCGGACAGATCCAGAGTACTCCCATAGCTGACAGATCCAGAGTACTCCCATTGCGGACAGATCCAGAGTACGCCCATAGCGGACAGATCCAGAGTACGCCCATAGCGGACAGATCCAGAGTACGCCCATAGCGGACAGATCCAGAGTACTCCCATAGCTGACAGATCCAGAGTACTCCCATAGCTGACAGATCCAGAGTACTCCCATAGCGGACAGATCCAGAGTACTACCATAGCGGACAGATCCAGAGTACTCCCATAGCTGACAGATCCAGAGTACTCCCATAGCGGACAGATCCAGAGTACTCCCATAGCTGACAGATCCAGAGTTCTCCCATAGTGGACAGATCCAGAGTACTCCCATAGCGGACAGATCCTGCGTACTCCCATAGCGGACAGATCCAGAGTACTCCCATAGCGGACAGATCCTGCGTACTCCCATAGCGGACAGATCCAGAGTACTCCCATAGTGGACAGATCCAGAGTACTCCCATAGTGGACAGATCCAGAGTACTCCCATAGCGGACAGATCCAGAGTACTCCCATAGTGGACAGATCCAGAGTACTCCCATAGCGGACAGATCCAGAGTACTCCCATAGCGGACAGATCCTGCGTACTCCCATAGCGGACAGATCCAGAGTACTCCCATAGCGGACAGATCCAGAGTACTCCCATAGCTGACAGATCCAGAGTACTCCCATAGCGGACAGATCCAGAGTACTCCCATAGCTGACAGATCCAGAGTACTCCCATAGCGGACAGATCCAGACTACTCCCATAGCGGACAGATCCAGAGTACTCCCATAGTGGACAGATCCAGAGTACTCCCATAGCGGACAGATCCTGAGTACTACCATAGCGGACAGATCCAGAGTACTCCCATAGCGGACAGATCCAGAGTACTCCCATAGCTGACAGATCCAGAGTACTCCCATAGCTGACAGATCCAGAGTACTCCCATAGCTGACAGATCCAGAGTACTCCCATAGCGGACAGATCCTGAGTACTACCATAGCGGACAGATCCAGAGTACTCCCATAGCGGACAGATCCAGAGTACTCCCATAGCGGACAGATCCAGAGTACTCCCATAGCGGACAGATCCAGAGTACTCCCATAGCGGACAGATCCAGAGTACTCCCATAGTGGACAGATCCAGAGTGCTCCCATAGCAGAAAGATCCAGAGTGCTCCCATAGCGGACAGATCCAGAGTACTCCCATAGCGGACAGATCCAGAGTACTCCCATAGCGGACAGATCCAGAGTACTCCCATAGCGGACAGATCCTGCGTACTCCCATAGCGGACAGATCCTGAGTACTCCCATAGCGGACAGATCCTGAGTACTCCCATAGCGGACAGATCCAGAGTACTACCATAGCGGACAGATCCAGAGTACTCCCATAGCGGACAGATCCTGAGTACTCCCATAGCGGACAGATCCTGAGTACTCCCATAGCGGACAGATCCAGAGTACTCCCATAGCGGACAGATCCAGAGTACTCCCATAGTGGACAGATCCTGAGTACTCCCATAGCAGACAGATCCTGAGTACTCACATAGCGGACAGATCCAGAGTACTCCCATAGCGGACAGATCCAGAGTACTCCCATAGCTGACAGATCCAGAGTACTCCCATAGCTGACAGATCCAGAGTACTCCCATCGCGGACAGATCCAGAGTACTCCCATAGCTGACAGATCCAGAGTACTCCCATAGCGGACAGATCCAGAGTACTCCCATAGCTGACAGATCCAGAGTACTCCCATCGCGGACAGATCCAGAGTACTCCCATCGCGGACAGATCCAGAGTGCTCCCATAGCGGACAGATCCAGAGTACTCCCACTGGAGGAAACAGTTGACGATGTTTCAGCAAATGGTTGTTCCAGGTTTAATGTATTCGCCAGTCTTTGTAGTGCCCACAGGATCCCACCAAAATGTCAATATATAAAACTTCTCACTGCCTGACCTCTTCCCTGTGACGATCAGATTGTGGTGGCATCAGATACAAAACATGAACTGGATCACCCACCAATATAAAACCAGTTCCACAGCAGGTTCCCTTTTGAACACGCTCGCGTAACTTGTAAGCTTAAATTCTGAATGATATTTGGTCAGGTGCACTCACTTTGCACACTTTAACATCAGACATTATTACTATGGGAAGATAAAGATAAGATCAAGTGATGAATCCCTAGTTAAATATTTAATGAGCTTAGTTATATTTCTGGCATGGTTTAATAGCCAAGTGCGACCATCATGTAATAAGACCTTGCTCTATGTGAATAGATCTGGGAGAAAGTTATGAATTTTACCTCTGGTTAACATACATTTGCTATTCTTTCAGAGAAGAGATGGAATCCCTAATTCTCCTTAACTGGCCTTTGCAAGATTCATCCGTCTTTCAAACTCCGTATTCAAATAATTGCTGTTGATTTATTCATCTGCTATATCTTCAAAATGCTTGAGTTTTATTCCTTTGCAGTCCAGTCTTTGCAGTGCTGTATATATCTTTGATTGACTGCATGTTCAGAGTATCTGATGCATAATTTATATAATAGATCAAGGCGATTTGACTAGGTATAGTGCTTTTTTATTCCATTTTTGCTGGATTGGCCAAGATGCTATCCTCCAGTTCCAATATTAGCTTTCTGTATTCATTGCATTTTATCACACACCAGATGGAAGCATCCAGCACGCAAAATTATTTTGTATCTATAGATGCATTTAAGGGGAGGCTAGGTAAGCATATGAAGGAGAAGGTAATAGAGAGTTAAGCTGGTAGAGTTAGATGAGGAAAGACGGGAGGAGGCTCGAATGGAGCATAAACGCCGGCATGGACTGTGTAAAGTCTGTGAGTTGTACAGTTAATAACGACACAGACTTCAGAAGTAACAAACAAACAGGTCTTTACTATTCGAAGGTCAGGGCGAATCTGCCCCAGCAATCCTGCCACAACACTTATATACTGGTGTGGTCACTATCGGTATTACAGTATACAGAAGCCAAACAAATCGTGCCACACCTAAAGCAGTTCTCTTAAAGGTGAACGGTTACATTCAATAGTTCCCTTAAAGGTAGACGGGTACATACACTACAATCCTCCCTTTTTAGCTTATTACTTACAGAGTCCCCGTTAAACATACATATCTTCAACTTCCTATAAAACAAATTACAGATATAATCTCGGTGGAGTCAATGTCATATAAAACAATTTACAGATATAATCTTGGTGGGAACAGTTCACAGGTTCAGTCTCTGCGGAAACAGTTCATAGAGTCAGTCTCTGATCTTGACTCGTTCCAAACAACATCTCTTTGGTGTAGCCGGTTCACATGGCTAGCGTGACTCCTCCATAGCCTTTTTCTTGACGTAACAGCTTGAACTTTCGTCCTGTTGAACCAGCAGTGCGGACTTTTACAACCAACTGGCTGTCTTGATATTTTCCAGTTTTTCAACTAATTTAGTTCCTTTCGTAGTGTCCCGCCTGAGATGGTAGAAGTGCTAATATTTTAGACAGTTATTACCTTCTGCTTCTTCTTTTTCTTTTCTGCCTTTTTGCCACTCTCGGAGCTCCTTTCTCAGCTGCCAGCTGTAGCGCCACCAACTCTCTATGTTCCTTAGACCTTAAGTGCTTCATCCGGATTTCAGCACTTTGGGAGTTTTCATCACAAACTGAGCAGACCAGATCCTCGTAATATTCAGTGTCACTCAACAGGTCATGGTAATATTCGGGGTAGTCCTTAGTTAGGCCAGTGAGAGGCCCTTCTACTTCCTTCTTATCCATCTGGACGTTAGCCGACGGTGGTTCCTTCCCTAACCATCTTTCTTGAAAAGACTTCTTCAAACATTCATATTCATTCCGCTCTTCCGGGGATGTCTGCCATTCCTTCACTACTGGCCTCATTTGTGAGTTCGATACCTTCCCTTCCATCGGGGATTTCGTTGTCAGGCTATTTAATCCTTCTACTGGCGTATCTGTTTCCACCCCCTTCTGTTCCCCTTGACGCAATTCAGCGTACTTTTGGCATCCTTGTAAAAGCTGTGTTGCCACCTCAGCTATCTCCGTGACTTTTGGAAGCTCCGAATTCTTTCCCTTTGAACCCTGAAACTCGTGTTCCCATTTTGGAGTCTTGTCCCTCAGCGTGTGTAAGAGTTGGCTGGCCGTTAACTCTTCTACGGGGACACTGTGGATTAGAGTCTTCTCCATTTCATCCACCTTTCCCTCCAATGTTTTCACCTTCCTTTCCTCCGGTACTTTGGTTTTAAGCGCTCGAAGAAATTGCGCCTTGATGTTCTCTAACTCCTGTTCAGGGGCCATTCCTACAGTCTCTGTGATCCTTCCAGTTGCCTTTCCTTCCACTGCCCGAATTCCTAGTTGAATATGTTCTTCAAGTTGTTGAACCTCGGCCATTGCCGCCTCATATTTGTCCTGGGTTGCCTTCAATAATTTAATGAGTTCTTGGACATCTTGAATTTCATGTTCTGCTATGTCTTCCACCTCTAATTTTTCATCGATGGATGGAATCTCTACCGATGAGTCTGTCTTGGCCTGGAGCTCATCAAACATTTCCTGCAGCCTTTGTAATTCTCGCTCATGTTCAACCTTTAGCTGTTCAGATGCTTTCACTAAAACTAGCTTTTCGGAGGTTGCCGAGTTAACCCCTTCCAGGATTGTAGTCTGGGCCTGTTCATACTGTTCTTTCAACTCGTTACACTCTGCTTGCAACGAGTCGTAGAGATGAACTGGGATAAAATCCTGGCTTCCTGAAGATTCCTCTTCCTTTGGTTCGTTCTGTAAATATTCTAGTTCCTGAACAGCATCAGGGGAATGTGATTGGTATTTGGCCACGATGGCTCTATGGTCGCTCTCTGCTTGAGCTAGCTGTCTCTGTTGTCTTTCCAGGTTCTCCCATTCGGTGTCCCAGAACTTTTCCATATTTTTCATCTCTTGTACGAGACGGTCACTCAACTGTTCTAATTGTTGTCGTACTTTGACATAAGTTTGAGTCCGAACTCGGTGTTCTTCCGTCGTGGATGAATCCTTTGCTTGAAAAGGCTCAGAATTCTCTGTCAACCTGGAGTTCTGCTCTGCAGCTTTATTCTTCTTGGTAACATACGTCCTTCTGCATGTCTTCGTTTCCTTCCCCATCGTCGGCAAGTCCCTTTTAGCCTTGTCTTCCATATTTGAATTGGTCTTATCGTCATCCATTTCAGAATCTGAGCTGATAGCTTGCACTGAGTCCTCCCTCATTATGGCTTTTAGGTAGTGCCATTCCATATCTATTTTCTTAATCCACTCCCGTCCTAGAAGTGGTGGTCCTCCTTCAGGTAATACGTACAAGTTCATTCTTGGGTGTTCTTTACCCCTATCTCTCACCTTGACTCTTATTTTCCCCATGGGGTATACGTTATGCCCCGTGTATGTCTGTAATACGAACTTGGTATTTCTTAAAGGTATGTGAGAGAATAGCCGGTGGTAGTCCCTTCGGTTGATGACTGATAGAGCTGATCCAGTGTCCAGCTCCATCCTTACTTGGACTCCAGCTATTTTTAGTATGACCCAGATGGTTTGTAGATCCGTTTCTTTACCCACATTGTGGATTCTCAGACTACCCAGCTCCTGGTTGTTTGGGTCTGAGTCTGAATTCTGTTCGTCTGAACTCTTCTCAGCCACCTTGTGTACCTTGTTGTACTTTTCTTGTGATGGCTTCCTTTGATTGTTGGTCTTCTTCCCTGACCGGCATACCTTCGCGATGTGACCCAGTTTGCCACATTTCCTACACTCTTGGTTCTTAAACCAGCATTGATTCTGGTCATGCGTTGCCTTCCCACAACGGTAGCATTTTGTTGTGCTTGAAGTAATTTGGTCCACCCCGAGTGCCGCCGCCTTTAGTTGCATTTCCGCCGCTCCTTTCGCTGCGGCTTCGTGCGATGCAGCTATAAGGACAGCCCTGCCCAGTGTGAGGTCGTTCTCTTCCAGTAGTCGCTTCTGCGTCCCTTCTTTGGACAATCCGCATACGAACTTGTCCCGCAGTGCTTCTGTCAGATTCCCTCCGAACTGGCAGTATTTCGCTAGCCTACGCAGTTCGACCAAGTACTCCGCATTGCTTTCGTCTTTCCTCTGCGTTCTTGCGTAGAATTTGAATCGTTCAGCCAGCATCAACGGTGTGGGGTTCAAGTGGTCCTTCAGCACAGCCACAATCTCTTCGAAGGTCTGATCCGCTGGTTTATCTGGTGCTATTAGATGCTTCAAGAGCCAGTATGTTTTTGCCCCCATCGAGTTTAGCAATGTTATCGCCTTGTCGTCTTCCTCTATTTTGTTGGCTTCGCAATAGATCTCTATGCGTTCCACGTACGTGGCCCAGTCTTCTATTTCAGAATTAAAGTCGTTAATATTCCCTCGCTTAGGCATCTTTCTTCCCTTGGGAGCAGCACTAGTATTTCTTTAAGTATTCTTATTTATTTGTTTATTTCTAAGATGGCGGTTTTCCCGCGAAATCGGTGGTTTCCCGCTCTTTCCTTCTCTCCCCGCCCACTTCAATGGCGGTATGTCAGTTAAGATGGCGGTTTTCCCGCGAAAATGGCGGTTTCCTGCTCTTCCTTTCTCTCCCCGCCCACTTCAATGGCGATTTCCCGCTTCTGTCGTCTCCTCCGCCTAATGGCGGCTTCCCGCGTTTCTTCCTGGTGGAAGGGGTACGCTTTCCCCACAGCGGACAGGTTCAGCTGCTGGGCTGGCTCTCGCACAGCTCCCCTTACTCGGCTCTGTCTTTTCCTCCCGCCCGCACGGCTCTACCGGCGCTGGGTACACCCCGTTAACGGAGGACAGTTCAGCCGCTGGACTGGCTCTCGCGCAGTCTCTCTCTCCGTACCCGGCTCTGTCGCTCTCTCTCCCTCACGTTCGGTTCTACCGGCCCTGGGTACCCCATTGGTGGAGAACAGTTCAGCCGCTGGACTGGCTCTCGCACAGTCTCTCTCCCCTTGCTCGGCTCTGTCTCTCTCTCCCACCCGCACGGTTCCTGTTCGCCTCCCAGCCCTCTCGCAGACCGGTGTTTCCCTCCCCGGCTGCAGCTGGGTTTCTCTTCCCGCGCCTACTCCCAGTTTCAGCGCTTCGTGGCTGCGGTCGCTGCCCGGCTTTTCCCGCCGATCGAGGTCCGACTGTCTCACGACGCCGTTGGACCCGACTTTCTGACCGACTCCATTCCCCCTCGACCGTGGTCGAGTGCACAGCCCTTATCCTCCGGATATTCTCTACACCTTCCCCTACTCACAGTCTCTGCAGCCGCCTTGTTTCCAGCTGATCGGCTCACTCCGCACCGTGGTAGAAGGGTAGTCAGTGCCTGTTGCAGATGGAAGCTTTTATTGCTAAAGTCTTCCTCCTTCCTCCTGCTGCAGCCTCGTGTTTTCTTTCAGCAGCACGACGAGGGCGGTTGCCTCTCTTCGACGCTCTTTAGTTGCTTTGGTAGTCCTGCCGCAGGGTACGATCGGACTCGTCGCCACTGTAAAGTCTGTGAGCTGTACAGTTAATAACGACACAGACTTCAGAAGTAACAAACAAACAGGTCTTTACTATTCGAAGGTCAGGGCGAATCTGCCCCAGCAATCCTGCCACAACACTTATATACTGGTGTGGTCACTGTCGGTATTACAGTATACAGAAGCCAAACAAGTAGTGCCACACCTAAAGTAGTTCTCTTAAAGGTGAACGGTTACATTCAATAGTTCCCTTAAAGGTAGACGGGTACATACACTACAGACTGGTTGGGCCGAATGGCCTGTTTCTGTGCTGTAGACCCTATGTAATTCTATGTAATTGATTGAATCCTCTCCTTAGAACTCCGCCCTCGTGTTATTTGCCAGAGTTATTCTTTTAAATAAAACTAAAACCTTTTCTGGGGACAGGTTGGCGCACTTGGTGGATATAATGGGGCAGTAATTCCTCCCCAAACGCGTGAGTACGGAAGGGGTACTCACGCGTCTGGCCGGGGGAAATGCCGGTTTTCAGCATGCACAGCGCATGTGCTGAAAACCGGCATTTCCTCTCCTCCAACCCAAGAGGTGAAGAGGCTAGCGCGTGCGCTGTAGGGGGCAGCGCGTGCGTCTTGGATTTCCTCTGTTTTGGGGGATTTGCGCATGTCTAAAGGCCTCCGGTCTTTACGATTGTAAAAAGCACACGTAAGTATTTATTTTTACAGGTAAGTGGTGTTTTAGTGTAATTTAGAATTTTTTTTCCACAGGTTTATTATTTTAAAGAATCTACAATAAGGTAAGTTTAGTTTTAGACCCTTTTTATTAAAAATTTATTTTTTTCAAAACAAAAAATTATTGTTTAAATTATTTTTTTTAACTTATTTATACTTAATTTAATGATTGGGATGTTTTTTAAATTTTTATTTAAAGTTTAAATAGTGTTTTGGGCCCCCGTAGTTTTCATGAGTTTGACAGTTCTTACTCTCAAACTCATGAATGAACCTTCCCCTCCCCTGATTGGTTGTACAGTGCTCACCTGATCCCAGCCGGCACATCGCACTAACTACGCCGCTGGATCAGGTAAGCACTGCGCGCTGACATCTGAACCGGGCCTGTCACAGGAAATGCAAGCAGGCCCAGGCTTCAGATGTCAGCGCGCAGGGTGAGTGCACATCGGGGGCTTGCACGCGCGGCAAGCCCGACACCAAGTTCTGGGCCATTCAGTGCCAGGACCCAACTTGATGAATCTTGAACAATGGGCATAATCTTAAAATTACAGCCAAGCCATACAGGAGTGAAATCAGGAAGCACTTTTTCACTCAGGATAGTGGGAATCTGCAACTCTCTCACACAAAAGGCTGTGGATGCTGGGTCAATTGAAATGTTCAAGACTGAGGTGGCTAGATCTTTGTTTGGTTGGGGGATTAAGGGATATGGAGCAAAGGTGTGTAAATGGATTTGCACTGAATAGAGGAACAGGCTCAAGGGTTTGATGCAAGCCTCCGATCTCTCTGGTGGTTGTCAGGGTCACATGTGAAATTAATTTATGCAGTCTCAGCCTATGTTTTATTTCCAGACTGCCCACAATTCAGAACAAAGTGCCAATCAGAGAGGTCATAAGGATGGCTTGGTGTGGAACGTGGGAAAATTGTTGTGTCGCTATAGCAACAGTTCCTCCTCTATGCTGAAACAAAGTGTGGAAATGAGATTGGGCCACAATATTGTAGCCATGATTCTCCAACCTGCACTGCCTCCAAGCACGGCTCCACACAGGGAGTGTGGAATTACCCCTGTAGATAGATAATTAAAACAAAGATTGATTCCTTTTTATGGCCTTTCTCTGAGTGTTGGCTGTCCTGTTCCATATCCTTCCCTTTCTGTGCACTCTACTCTTGTTGGGATGAATTACAGCGCTCCACCAGATTTATCCAGACACTTAAAATAAAAGCCTTTCCTGCACTTGAAATTGAGGGGGTCTGTCAACCAGGCTTTTAAGTGTCACCCGAAATAACTCTGCCAGCCTGTAAAACTGGATAGTTCTCCCTCATTGTTTCTCTCGTTCCATTGGGAAGGATTTGAAGTGCATGGCACACTTGAAGGGAACATCAGTCACCTTCTCTAAGCAGTGGTGAGCTGTTGCCTGACTAATGTGGCAAAGGTCATTAGATGTTGCCTGGAAGGGTCCTAGTGCAAAAATGTTCAGGGCAGTGGTGACTGGTACAGACAATGCTGTTCTTCTGGTGGAAGTGGGTTGCAGGTCTTCAGCCAACAGTTGACATATCTCCCCAGTTGGCCCCGTGGAAAAACACAGCCTTCTGAAGCACTGCCATCCAGAAAAATCTAAATAAGACTATCTTGGTCTGTAAACCCAGGTGAGTGGTCATCTGCATGTAGGGAATAAATGCCTTCTGTGATGCTTCACTCAACATGCCTCTAATCCAGTTTCAATGCTTTCTAGCTGCAATGCTCCATCTCACCCTCAGTAAGCTCCCCGCTGGAGTGGAGCTAATTTACAGAACAAATGAGAAACTGTTCAACCTCCATCGCCTCCAGTCCAGATCCATCCTCTGTCATCGAATTACAGTGTGCAGACGATGCTTGCGTATGCGCTCACTTGGAGGTCGAGCTCCAAACCATCGTCAACACATTCACCAAAGAGCATGGGCCTTACACTAAACATCCGTAAGACAAAGGTCCTCTATCAACCTGCCCCCGCCACACAGTACTGCCCCCCCGATTATCAAAATCCACGACAAGGCCTTGGACAATGTGGACCACTTTCCATACCTCGGGAGCCTACTGTCAACAAGGGCAGACGTCGACGACGAAGTCCAACACCGCCTTTAGTGTGCCAGTGCAGGCTTCGGTCGCCTGAGCAAGAGCGTGTTTGAAGACCAGGACCTCAAACCTGGCTCTAAGCTCATGGTCTACAGAGCAGCAGTGATAACCGCCCTGCTGTATGCCTCAGAGACATGGACCTTGTACAGCAGGCACCTCAAAGCACTGGAGAGGTACCACCAACGCTGCCTCCGCAAGATCCTGCAAATCCATTGGCAGGATAGGTGCACCAACATCAGTGTTGTCGCTCAGGCCAACATCCCCCGCATCGAAGCTTTGACCACGCTCGATCAGCTCCGATGGACGGGTCACATCCTCTGCATGCCCGATACGAGACTCCCAAAACAAGCACTCTACTCGGAGCTCCAGCACGGCAAGAGGTGGGCAGAGGAAACGCTTCAAGGGCACCCTCAAAGCCTCCTTGAAAAAGTGTAACATCCCCACTGACACCTGGGAATCCCTGGCCCAAGACTGCACAAAGTGGAGGAATAGCCTCCTAGAAGGCGCCGAACACCTCGAGTCTCTTCGCCGGGAGCAAGCGCAAGCCAAGCGCAAGCAGCGCAAGGAGCGCACGTCAACCCAAGCACCCCACCCACCCACCCCTTCAACCACCATCTGCCCCACCTGTGACAGAGACTGTAGGTCCCGCATTGGACTCATCAGTCACCTGAGAACTCATTTTTAATGTGGAAGCAAGTCAGCCTCGGTTCCGACGGACTGCCTAAGAAGAAGAAGTAGGGAATAAATGCCTTCTGTGATGCTTCACTCAACATGCCTCTAATCTAGTTTCATCTCCTCGTCAGACTCCTCTTCAAAACATAGGAGTAAAGAGATTCCCATTGGGAAATCCATGTCCCCAGTGCACAGGAGTATTTTCTGCAAAGCTGGCTGAACAGGGCAGTAAAAGTCTGAATAGAATCTGTTGTTATGCATTTGTTATTCCTTCCTTCTGCAGAAAAGAAGCCCGGCACAGACACTGTAATGTATTATCACATGGTTTGTCAATGTTCCGTAGACATCTGGCCCAATCTCTGTCAGAAAAATTGCTTTATTACGTTCACAATTTACTTTATTTTGAGCTCGGTCATACATGCTGAGGCTTCCAATGAATCTCGTAGGCCTGGCCATGATTGTCCTGATTCCGTCAAACAGTGACTCAGCACGCTACCTGTGTACCTGTGAGAATCAATGCCGCTGTTTCTGTGTCTACATACCAGCGAAGCCAAAGCACAGATGATTCTGCATCAGCATTAACAGTAAAACATCGCAAAAAACTCAATTTAGGTGTCACAAATTCACCTTAAACTTTTCCACTCGAAGGTTAAACACTGTGTCCTTTCATGGTCCTTAAAAATGGCTTTGGGATTCCATTCTCGTCATCAGAAATGTAATATATGTGGGTAGAATAAATGAAGGACAGAGAAACGATGAGTTGCTAGTCCATGGGCTTGCTTTACAAGGCCAGAGCAAACTGAGCATGCTCATACTAAACCATGTGACAAACCATGTGATAATACATTACAGATACGATGGGCCGAATGGCCTCCTTCTGTGCTGTAAATTTCTATGATTCTATGAAGCTCCATCAACTAAAATCGATGTGCAGATAGAGTAAGAGTAATCTTCAGGAAACAAAATGTCCCCCTCTCCATGTGGTGTCCACTCAGCTACTCATATTACCACTTATATCCTGAAGATATTAATTAGGCTTGTACTTAAGAGTGAAAATTGGGGAAAAATGAAGCAGGAGGGTTAGCTGCGCCAACTTGAACCATTCAAATGCTGCAAGAGGGGCTCCCGGAAAGCATTGACGGGGAATGCTGTTTTTGGCAGAGGACAATTTTGGTGCCATTTATTTAGCAGCGGATTTGAGGCATTGGGCCTTGATGTGCCATCAATAACTCAAAGACAAGAAGTTAAAGGATTCAACTGAAGGCTTTTAATCGCTAAGAACATTGCACGTCATTCCACATCGGATTCGTCTGGCAGAATGACTCATACAGCTCTTGAGACCTTTATATGACAAAAGACAGGGGCGGAGCCAATACACACAATAGGGGAAAAGGGGGCGGTACACACAATACAATGCAGGTAAAACACAGGGGCTGATGAAGACATATATTTCATCACAGGCCTATCACCTCATTTTACTTTGTATAAGTGCTTCAAAACTGCCTATAAATGGGCGGTAAATCAAAAGAAAATCCAGCCCTAAATTACCGGCCATAATGTTTTCTTGTAACCGAGTGCTGCTTATCACTTTCTAAAAGTGCAGACCTCATAGCGCAATTCGCAATTCTTTCGTGAGTATATCATTGTGCATCACTTAACTGGCGTGCACTGGCTGTCGGAGACCTTTGCGAATTGCCTGCAGAAGAAGCGATCCTAATTCAGAATGAAGCTACCTCCTTGAATGCCACAATATTTATATTATATATATGTGTGTGAGGGGGAGAAAAGTAACAGATGCATGAGAGTTATTTCAAGGTTGCAGTCTCATGTCTGTTTTCAGATGACAGTTATAAGACACTCAAAGCTTAGCTCTGACAGTTTGAGATGTCATGTAAGCCAAGAGATGAGATTACTGCCTTGTAATGACTCCCTGTCATTCATTACTTCCAATGTGATGGGAAAATACAGCTTGCTTAGGCCTTAAAACTTTTTTTTTCCAGGAGGGGTCGATTCTGTTGTGTTACTGCAGGATTAATTTACGTGATCTCTGCAGTATTACCCCCCGCTGGCAGAAATACCTGCCTGGGAAGGAATGTGTTAAATCCAGACGGGGTTAGCAGAAATGACTACCTACCCATTATAAACCTCAGTGACAATTTGGATGAGAAAAGATGTCCCAATCGTTATGCTGGTATTGAGCATTTCAGGTATTAAGGCACCCAAGTACTGCTGGCGAAAAATTCCCATATCGAAATGAAGTTGTCTACTGCTGGCAGTTTCAAATGCAAAATCTTTGGTTATGATAGTGACACTTTATCCATGGAGGTAAATGTATGATGCTCACTGACAGCTAAATCGAAGTTTGAAAGCCTAAAATGTGCTTCTGCAGAAATTTGCATTGATTTTACTGTTATGCATTTACCAATATGGGCAGTCTCAATAAACTGTGACATACAATTTCAAATGTAAAGTCAGATTTAACAGCAGATACATAACATAAAAGTATCTTAGCTTTTAATATTTAGATAACAAGAAATATGATTAATCCCATATGGTTGCTTACAGAATGAAGATTCCAAATAAAACATACTTGGCAAAATTAATAAAATACAATGTTATCTGTGTTGCAGAGTTTTTCAATTTGATTTTACACTGTAAATCTGGTATGGAGTACAATCAGTTCTCTCCACGTAAAGTACGCACTAAAGACTTCAGTCTTAGAGGTAGAGAAAGCCATTATTAACACCAGCATGAACTGCATGGATAGAATTGAACAGCTCCCTCCCTGCTATTGGTAATCTAATCAAGCTATCATATGCTCAACCAAGGAACCCAGCAAAGTTATTAAGTGTGCAAGTCCAAAATAGCATTTTCCCCAGGCTTTGAAAGTAAATAGCAGAAAATCTGCACGACTCCCTTTGAAATCCAATTGATTTTAGTCTACGAGGCTTTGTATTATGCTGCACTGTCAATATTAAGGCTTAATTATTACATTTGTACCCATAGGGTTACAAAGATATTTGCATCATCTCCAGGTTTATGAGGAAGAATGTGAAAGTGGGGCAGTTAGTTATATTAATCTGTTAGGCTTAAACCTTGATCTGTTGCCAATGGTCCTAGGTATAGATGCAAGCTGTGGGTAGAGCTTCTTGCCTATTTTATTGTGATTAATAGGTTTCCTTTTCCCCCAGAGGATAAATCTTTAATTAAATAATTACTGTAGTAATTAATCAAATAGTGTATACTCTTGCTTTCTCTGTCTGTCTGTCTGTTTGTCTAATTGAAGGGATTTAAAATTCTTGGACTTACCCAGTGTGTATCTAACAGCAATTAGACTTTGTGACTTTAAAAGGAAGGCACCATCTTAGCAGTAGAATACTATATTCTGCATTCCATGGTATACCGTGTAACTGCACTTCAGGCAGCTCACTGTGAGCGAGATGCTATAATATGACAGATATGTGACAAAATGCTGCAAATAAATACACAATGAAAAGTCAATTATCATCTAAAAGGGAAAGCTGGGATAACATTTCAGTTGCAACCTTTCATTAACATTGAGTCCGCTGAAGGGTTATACATGAAATGCCAACCTACCTATCTTTCTCTTTCAGATGCCGGTGCTGTGCATTTCCAGCAGCTTCTGTTTTTCCTCTTTTATGTATAGCAGGTCTTTTTTAAGCTCTGCAATAATACTTATGGTTTTTTTTCCCCCTCCTCAAACTGCAGTTTGTTAATTGGTGAGCTTGTAATCAATTGCATTGTGTAGTTTTTTTTTTAATTTACAAAGAAAAAATTGAACATTTTTAAACTGCATGGAATCAATTTCAAAAGTAATGCAGTCATTTTTCATAGCATTGCATACACTTTAAGGCCAATAGTTTTGGAGTTACATTACGTAAAGCACAAGTATAAAGAACTAAAAGAAAAATCACTGACATTGTCTGGTATAAACTAGTGTCTTATATTAAAAAATAAAAAACACATTATTCATTCACTTATTTTATGATGAATACATTTAATATTATCATAACCAAAGTTCTAAATAAATCATAGATAAACTGATTATACATGATAATATCTTATTAATTGCTGAACATATTAGTTACGAGTTAAATCACAGTCTTTGCAAACATAAGAACATAAGAACATAAGAAATAAGAGCAGGAGTAGGCCATACGGCCCCTCAGGCCTGCTCCGCCATTCAATAGGATCATGGCTGATCTGAATCTAGACTCACGTCCACTTCCCTGCCCTCTCCCCGTAACCCCTAATTCCCTTATCTGCTAGGAAAATGTCTATCTCCATTTTAAATTTATTTAATGTTGCAGCTTCCACAGCTCTCTGGGGTAGCAAATTCCATAGATTTACTACCCTCTGAGTGAAGAAGTTTCTCCTCAGTTCAGTTTTGAAAGGGCAGCCCCTTATTCTTAGATTATGCCCCCTAGTTCTAATCTCACCCATCAGTGGAAACATCCTCACCGCATCCACCCGATCAAGCCCCCTCACAATCTTATATGTTTCGATAAGATCGCCTCTCATTCTTCTGAACTCCAATGAGTAGAGTCCCAACCTACTCAACCTTTCCTCATACGTCAACCCCCTCATCTCTGGAATCAACCGAGTGAACCTTCTCTGAACCGCCTCGAGAGCAAGTATATATTTTCTTAAATATGGAAACCAAAACTGCACGCAGTATTCCAGGTGTGGCCTCACCAATACCCTGTATAACTGCAGCAAGACTTCCCTGTTTTTATTGTTTTGATTGTAGTTATATATTATATTGTAGTTATATATATTTTCTTGATTGTAGTTATATATTACAATGAATGAATTACAATACCCTAATTAGGTGTGATATAACTCTACTGGAAGTAGAAATTTTTGCATAATATTCCAGACTGTATAACACTACTATTGCATTATCTGCAGTAGCACATTGTTTTTCTTAATTGATTTTTTTTTTATTCATGTGGGCATATTCATGTGGGCATTGCTGGCAAGGCCAGCATTTATTGTCCCATTCCTAATTGCCTGTGAGCAGTTGATTGGTGAGCTACTTTGTTGAATAAAACTGAGTGGCAGGGGGCAGTTAAGAATCAACCACATTGCTGTGGGTCTGGAGTCACATATAGGCCAGACCGGGTAAGGACGGCAGATTTCCTTCCCTAAAGGACATTAGTGAACCAGATGGGTTTTTAATGGCAATCCGGTAGTTTCATGTTGCTACAGATTGATACTTTGGCACTTTTCCAGATATTGATATATCTCTCTGTGCAAGCCAAGTTATTTTATTTACACTGGTACAACAATGCTTTTATGAAGAATAAGCAATTAAAAATCAACCCTGTCATTTAATATAAGTAGATGAGCAGCAGAAACAAGCAGAAACAAAATGAAGCAACTTGATATTCCATGCATCACAGTGGTAGTTTTGTGCGGTGGCATATGAAGATAAGGGTAACAGCTTAAAGCGAACATTTCAATGGGGGCGGGAGGACTGGCTGGAGGGTGGGTAGGGGGTGGAGAGAATGTTGCTCCTTAATAAGAGGTCAGGTTAATTCGACTTCCCATTACCTGCACTTAAATCCAGTTATGTCAGTTGGGCCACTGAATTTGATCTATTGTAGCAGCATCGACTCATACTGGAGGGGGGAAGTGGGCAGAGAGAAAGCTGATCTTGTTCTGCAAACCTAACGGCAATCATCATTCCTGCACAAAGTGGCTCCATAGCAGTCACTGTAACTCATTCTGAAGTGCTTTGAGACATTTCCGAGAAGTGATAAACCGCTATGATAACTTAATCTTTTCTTTGTCTTTCCTAACCACACAGCTATCTTCCCCAGTCCCCATGCTCCAAAATAATGATTTTGGCCCAGTGGCCAGAAATAGAGGAAGTAAAAAGACGCGTGTAAAGTTAAAAAAAAAAGTAGATTTTCAGTTTTCTGCCCAGGCGTAAAACTGGCATTGCAGATCGGTCGTTCATTAAAGCAGTTGTCCTATTTTCATTTCTATTGATTTCAAAAAAATACAGAAAGACTTGCATTTATACAGTGCTACTCATGACCTCAAGACATCCCAACGTGCTTTGCAGCCAATGAAGTACTTTTGTACTGTTGTAATGTAGAAAATGTGGCAGCCAATTTCCGCACAGCAAGGGCCCACAAACAGCAATGTTATAATGACCAGATAATCTATTTTGGTGAATGTTGGTTGAGGCACAAATATTGGCCAGGACACCGAGGAGAAGTCTCCTGCTCTTCTTTGAAATAGTGCCATGGGATCTTTTATGTCCACCTGAGAGAGCAGACGGGGCCTCGGTTTAACATCTCATCTGAAAGAAAGACTTGCATTTATATAGCGCCTTTCACGACCACCAGAAATCTCAAAGTGCTTTAAAGCCAATGAAGTACTTTTGGAGTGTAGCCACTGTTGTAATGTGGGAAATGCGGCAGCCAATTTGCGCACAGCAAGCTCCCACAAACAGCAACATGATAATGACCACATAATATGTTTTTGTTATGTTGATTGAGGGATAAATATTGGCCAGGACACTGGGGATAACTCCACTGCTCTTCTTCGAAATAGTGCCTTGGGATCTTTTACAGCCACCTGACAGAGCAGACGGGGCCTCGGTTTAACATCTCATCCGAAAGACGGCACCTCCGACAGTGCAGCACTCGCTCAGCACTGCACTGGGGTGTCAGCCTAGCTTTATGTGTTCAAGTCCTTGGAGTGGGACTTGAACCCACAAACTTCTGACGGAGAGGGAAGTGTGCTACCCACTGAGCCACAGCTAACACTATGTGAATGGAATGGAAATAAACCAGGTGGATTCTATAATGAGTGCCTGATCCGCCACACTACTTTGATGTCCAAGTCCAGAGATTAATTTGAGTTTCTTGTGTACTCATACCACTGCCCTCTGCTTTTCACCCTATGGTAATCTGGGATGTAATGTTTAAGTTATCCACCAGATGGAGCCAAATATTAAGGGTTCACATTCACCAGTATTTAAGGTAATGGGTCATGTATTCAATGTCCTGGTACACCAGTTTATACGGTAATGTGGCATTGCATTATGGGTATGACTCAGAGGTTCATCCTCCATCTTGGCTCGTGCAGTAAGAATTGTGTGCTTGCCTCCAGCTTGTAAGAGCTATGTCTCTCTGCTACACCGTGTAAATAAACAGTTGGGTTTGTTCCTAATATCTCGCTTCTCTCAGTTTCTGACCTTACCACTTGGATATCACACACCCCTAAAGTTCTGGCTTTATAATTGGGAAGAATCCAAAAGCAAGATCAGCGATGTTAACTCAACTTCCCTGGATTGAACATTGCTACAAAAGTTTAAGTATCTCCATAATGATTGGTGTCATGAAGAATATCTTTGAACTGGGAGGGTTCTTTTGTATCTTAGCTAAGTGATATTCTTTGAGTGCCAGTAGTATCTAACATATAAAGTGAGATACAATTGTGGGATGAAGCATGTTCCAATATTCTGTCCTCCTCCCTTGAAGCCATCACTTATGCTGTCTATTTATACTCAAATTTCCTGGGCGGCGTTCAAGGAGGAGATCCGGAGGGTTCAGACCAAATGTGCCCTTAAAGAAAAAAGGTGGGACTAACAAATCTAGAGCCCCCTGGATGTCTGGAGACATACAGAGTAGGATAAAGAAAAAAAGGGAGGCGTATGACAGATACCGAGGGCTAAATACTCCAGAATCTTTAGAGGAGTACAGAAAGTGCAAGGGTGCAATTAAAAATGATATTAGGAAAGCAAAGAGAGAGCATGAAAAATTCTTGGCAAGTAAAATCAAGGAAAACCCAAAGTTGTTTTATAAATATATTAAGAGTAAGAGGATAACTAAAGAAAGGGTAGGGCCTATTAGAGATCATGAGGGTAATCTGTGTGTGGAGGCAGGAGATGTCGGTAGGGTTCTTAATGAATACTTTGCGTTTGTTTTCACAAAGGAGAGGGGCGAAGCAGACATTGTTATCAGGGGGAGGAGTGTGAAATATTAGATGAAATAAACATAGTGAGAGAGGAAGTATTAAGGGGTTTAGCAGCTTTAAAAGTGGCTAAATCCCCAGGCCCGGATGAAATGTATCCCAGGCTGTTAAGCGAAGCAAAAGAGGAAATAGCAGAGGCCCTGACTATCATTTTTCAATCCTCTCTGGCTTCAGGTGTGGTGCCGGAGGACTGGAGGACTGCTAATGTGGTAGTATTGTTTAAAAAGGGAGAAAAGGATAGACCGAGTAATTACAGGCCAGTCAGCCTAACCTCGGTGGTGGGAAAATTATTGGAAAGAATTCTGAAGGACAGGATAAATCTTCATTCAGAAAGACACAGATTAATCAAGGCTAGTCAGCACGGATTTGTTAAGGGAAGGTCGTGTCTGACAAACTTGATTGAATTTTTTGAGGAGGTAACAAGGAGGGTAGATGAGGGTAGTGCATTAGTGTATATGGACTTTAGCAAGGCTTTTGCTAAGGTTCCATATGGCAGACTGTTCACGAAGTTAAAAGCCCATGGGATCCAGGGCAAAGTGTCAAGTTGGATTCAAAACTGTCTCAGAGACAGGAAGCAGAGGGTAATGGTTGATGGGTGTTTTTGTGACCGGAAGGCTGTTTCCAGTGGGGTTCCGCAGGGCTCAGCACTACGTCCCTTGCTTTTTGTGGTATATATCAATGATCTTGACTTGAATATAGGGGGTATGATTAAGAAGTTTGCAGATGATACTAAAATCGGCTGTGTGGTTGATACTGAAGTAGGAAGCTGTAGACTGCAGGAAGATATCAGTATATTGATCAGATGGGCAGAACAGTGGCAAATGGAATTCAATCCGGAGAAGTGTGAGGTAATGCATTTGGGGAGGGCTAACAAGGAAAAGGAATACACATTAAATTGTAGGACACTGAGTAGTGTAGAGGAACAAAGAGACCTTGGAGTGCATGTCCACAGATCCCTGAAGGTAGCAGGCCAAGTAAATAAGGTGGTTAAGAAGGCATACGGAATGCTTGCCTTTATTAGCCGTGGCATAGAATACCAGAGCCGGGGGGGGCGGTTATGCTTCAACTGTATAAAACACTAGTTAGGCTTCAGCTAGAGTACTGCATGCAGTTCTGGTCACCACATTACAGGAAAGATGTGATTGCACTAGCGAGGGTACAGAGGAGATTTACAAGGATGTTGCTGGGAGTAGAGAATCTTAGCTATGAGGAAAGACTGGATAGGCTGGGCCTGTTTTCCTTGGAACAGAGGAGGCTGAGGGGAAACCTTATTGAGGTGTATAAAATTATGAGGGGCATAGATGAAGTGGATAGAAAGGACCTATTTCCCTTAGCAGAGGGGTCAAAAACCAGGGGGCACAGATTTAAAGTAATTGGGGGAAGGTTTAGAGGGGATTTGAGAGGAAATTTCTTCACCCAGAGGGTTGTGGAGGTCTGGAACTCACTGCCTGAAAGGGTGGTAGAGGCAGGAACCCTAACCACATTTAAAAAGTACTTGGATGTGCACTTGGGATGCTGTAACCTGCAGGGCTACGGACCAAGAGCTGGGAAGTGGGATTAGGCTGGATAGCTCTTTGTTGGCCGGCACGGACACGATGAGCCAAAATGGCCTCCTTCCGTGCTGTAACTTTCTATGATTCTATGATCTCATTAACATCCGGCAGACTGTAAAAATGGGCATTAATAAGTGGAAATCATCGTAAACAATCGGACTTGGAGAAAAGCACTGAACTCACAACATCCTTTTTTAAGTATGAAAAGTAAAGTTTCAAGTCATCTAACAACCATTCATGCACATTAAGCACAGTGTAGGAGTCTACATACTCCTAGCAAAAAATACTGAACTCGGAGAGGTTCAACAGAAAAGGTTTAATTGTTGAGACTGCATGTTGAACACAAAATGGCGTCAGAGCCTACACCAAGTCCGACTGCCTTTTCTCAGTCCACAGCTTTGACTGCTCCTCCCCCGCTCTGGGCTTAACTATGTTGCAGATCGAGTTTCTTAAAGGTGTGATCCTTCTTAAAGGCATGACGCCTGATTTATAGTCTACGGACTGAAAAGCGGATTGTGTCCTTTCTGTGATCGGTACGCCACAGAGCTCCCCCCAGAATCCGCTAGTAGGGAGTGTACGAACCGGCGTGGTGGCTTAATGGCACGTCCGGAACGGCTCTTGGCGGTTGGTGTCGGGAGCGGGGCGGTCGGACGCGTCGGGCTCTTAGGCGGTCTGCCCCGCGGTGGGGGTTGGCCCACTTGAACGGGTTCGTCGGGCTCTAGGTGCGCCAGCTTGAGCCGGTCGACCGACACCTTGTCAGTTCTGCCGCCCACTTCGAGGAGGAAGAACTTGTTCCCCGTCTGGAGTACCTTGTAGGGTCCGTCTTATGGGGGCCGTAGAGGTCCTCGGTGGGCGTCATGGTGCACGCAAACAAATTTGGCCATGTGCAGGCTAGGTGGTACGCGGGTTGCTGGTTCGCCGTGCCGGCCGGTGGGCACCGGAGCGAACTGTTGTGCTCGGTTGGCGAAAGCGCGGCGTTGCTGGTCAGCCGACCAGGGGGTCGTGGCGGTGGGCAGGAACTCTCCGGGTACATGCAGTGGCTGGCCGTACACGAGTTCCGCCGTCGAGGCTTGCAGGTCTTCCTTGACCGCGGAGCGTAGGCCAAGTAGCACCCACGGGAGGCGGTCGATCCAAGCCTCGTCCTCGAGGCTGGCGCGGAGGGACGCCTTCATGGACCTGTGGAGTCGCTTGCACAGTCCGTTGGCTTGGGGGTGGTAAGCCGTGGTGCGGTGAACGGCCACCCCGAGGTTTCGGGCGATGGCGGCCCACAGATCAGAGGTGAACTGCGGGCCTCTATCCGACGTCATGTCGGAGGGGACGCCGAACCGAGCGACCCAGGTACCGATGAATGCCCTTGCGATGTCGGCGGTGGTGGTGGACGTCAGTGGAATGGCCTCGGGCCAGCGGGTGGTACGGTCCACGATTGTCAGCAGGTGGGTGTGACCTTGTGATGGCGGCAGGGGGCCGACGAGGTCGATGTGGACGTGGTCAAACCTTCTTTCTGGTACGGTGAACTCCTCGAGTGGGGCTTTGATGTGCTGGTGGATTTTGGCACGCTGGCAAGCTATGCAGGATCTGGACCAGACGCACACATCTTTGCGCAGGCCGCGCCAGACAAATCGGTTGGCCACCAGTCTAATGGACGCGCGGGTGCCGGGGTGTGAGAGGCCGTGGACGATGTCGAACACCCGTTTTCGCCAGGACGCCGGGACTACCGGGCGGGGTTGCGCCAAGGAGGTGTCGCATTTGACTGTGACGGCGGACGGGCCGCAGACGACGTTGGTCAGTCGCAGCCCTGGGAGGGTTGTGGGCGCGGAGAGCAGATCGGGGTCGGTGCGTTGCTCCACTGCCAGTTGAGCATAGTCCACTGCCAGGTGGGCGCCGTGGACGGCGGGGCGGGATAGGCAGTCGGCCACCACGTTGTCTCAACCGGAGACGTGCAGGATGTCCGTGGTGAATTCGGACACCGCGGCGAGCTGGCGTTGTTGCCTGGCTGACCACGGGTCCGCAGATTTCGCCATCGCGAATGTCAGGGGTTTGTGGTCGACAAACGCGGTGAAGGGGCGGCCCTCCAGAAGAAATCTAAAATGGCGGACTGCCAGGTACAGTGCGAGGAGCTCGCGGTCAAAGGCGCTGTATTTGGCCTCCGGGGGGCGCAGTTGGCGGCTGAAAAAGGCCAGCGGTTGCCAGGCCCCGTCGACCCACTGTTCGTACATGGCGCCGACCGCGTGGTCGGAGGCGTCCGTGGTGAGGGCCACCCTGGCATTGGGCTGTGGGTGAGCGAGCATGGTGGCGTCGGCGAGCGCCTTTTTGGTCGAGTCGAAAGCGGTCAACATGTCCGCCGACCACTCGATCGCCATTCTGTCTTTCTTACCCCGGAGGGCTTCGTATAGGGGCCGCATGAGGGAGGCCGCTCTGGGAATGATGCGGTTGTAAAAGTTGATCATCCCCAAGAACTCCTGGAGGCCTTTGATGGTGGTAGGCCAGGGGTAACTGCTGGACGGCTTGCACCTTGGCGGGCAGGGGAATGGCTCCGTCCTGCGTGATGTGGTGGCCGAGGAATTCGATCCTACTGAGGCCGAATTGGCACTTGGCTGGGCTGATGATGAGCCCGTGCTCACTGAGCCGCTGGAACAGGGTGCGGAGGTGCTCGATGTGTTCCTGCTTGGAGGAACTAGCTACCAGGATGTCATCCAGGTAGACAAAGAGGAACTTCAGGTCCCGGAGGACCGAGTCCGTGAGCCGCTGGAAGGCCTGGGCCGCGTTTTTGAGGCCGACAGGCATTCGGAGGAACTCGAATAGCCCAAAAGGGGTGATTATGGCCGTCTTGGGAACGTCCATGGGGTGGACTGGCACCTGATGGTAACCGCGCACCAGGTCGACTTTGGAGAAGACTGAACGGCCGGCCAGTCTAGCCGAGAAGTCTTGAATGTGCGGTATGGGGTACCGATCCGGCGTGGTGGCGTCGTTTAGGCGCCGGTAGTCCCCACAGAGGCGCCATCCCCCGTCGGGTTTGGTGAAGATGTGGAGTGGGGAGGCCCAGGGGCTGTTGGAGCGGCAGGTGATGCCGAGCTGTTCCATTGTGGCGAACTCGGCCCGCGCGATCTCCAGCTTGGCCGGGTCCAGCCTGCGGGCGTGGGCATACACCGGTGGGCCTGTGGTGGGGATGAAGTGTTCTACCCCGTGCTTGGCAACTTTCGCGGAGAAGGTCGGGTTGGTGAGGGCTGGGAACTCAGCCAGGAGTGCTGAGTAGTCGTCCGTTGAGCGGGCGCGGCACTGCCACGCCATTTTGGTGGGTTGGGGGGGGCCATGGCGCCCGGGAAGTCGTACATCATTGCGTCGGCGATGATGCCGCAGAGTCGGAATTGCGATTCAGCTTGAAGGAACCAGGCGGTGGCTAGGTTCTCCCAGAACTCCGGCAGCTTCACAGAAACTGCGTTTGTGTCAGCCATGGTTACGCTTAGGAGTCGTCCTGAGCGTCGGGGTCACCAATGTAGGAGTCTACGTACTCCTAGCAAAAAATACTGAACTCGGAGAGGTTCAACAGAAAAGGTTTAATTGTTGAGACTGCATGTTGAACACAAAATGGCGTCAGAGCCTACACCAAGTCCGACTGCCTTTTCTCAGTCCACAGCTTCAACTGCTCCTCCCCCGCTCTGGGCTTAACTATGTTGCAGATCGAGTTTCTTAAAGGTGTGATCCTTCTTAAAGGCATGACCAAAGATGTGCGGGTTAGGTTGATTTGGCTATGATAAATTGACCCTTAGTGTTAGGGGATTAAATACGTGGGGTTGCGGGGATAGGGTGGGATATGTGTCGGTGCAGGCTCGATGGGCCGAAATGGCCTCTATCTGCACTGTGGGGATTTCTGTGTTTCTGTGATTTCTGTGATGACGCCTGATTTATAGTCTACAGACTGAAAAGCAGATTGTGTCCTTTCTGTGATCGGTACGCCACAACAGCATATTTAAGAACGTGCAAAGTGAAAACTTTTCAATTTTCAATGTGACTCATACTGATGCCATGAAAATGCATTCAAGGAAACAGTGCCGGTCTCTGTGAGGACAATTTTTTTTTAATTGCTCAGAATATAGCAAAAAAAAGCACCAGAGAAATGACTTGTGTTTCCTGCTGTGCCTGAAATTCAGGGCTTAATTTTACACCCATTTTAGACTAGCCTAATTGCAGGAAATTTGCATGCATGGCTCTTCAACCTGAGGACAGAGCCATTATAATAAGCAAGATACGTTTGGGGACAGAGATTGATTGACGGCTGCAACATAAATTTGGCTATTGCATTATTATTATTATTACATAACACACTTGCACCCAAGTTTCCTCGATCATTTGCATCAGGTTTACACCCCGATTACACAAGTCTCCGGGTACAAATACACAGGAAATTTCACCTCTTAGAGTTCAGTCTATTGTGATTTATCCACTTTTCCAAGTTCTGAAAGATTATATGACTAGATGGTGGGGCTGGGAGAGGAGCGGGTGAGTTGGAGACGATGAAAAAATAAAAAATTTAAATAAATTGTTAACTTTCTCATAAAACAGTGTTTTATGTGCAGAAGTAGTTTCCTGATGATTTCACAGCCTTTTTTTAATACTTTGTTTCTACTTCAATAGTCACAGATTTTTTCTTTTCATATGCATTCCTTTTGTAACACAAAGAAATTGGATGTTTTGATCTGACTCTAGCTCTATGTGACTGGAAAATTATTCAGGCTGGAGATAATTTATTGGTGGTGCATTTGACAATGAGTTCATTTTTGCTAACTGTTCTACCAATGCAAGTATATAAAGTAGTTTTGACCTTCTTAGCATTGTTTCAAAAAATATTTTATATATTCTTTCTTCAGTAGCTTATTTTTCTTGATGTCAAAGAGCAAGAAGAAAAATAAAATTGCATTGATAGTTCAAAAAGCACCATGAAATTGAAACCATATAATGTACCATAAACAGTGTAAAGGAGGACAATACTTGCACAAATGGGCCTTGTTTCTTTTCCCCCAATTTGCTCCTGCCTTTTCTCAAGACAGTGACTACTGCTGGGGTACATTTCACACCACCCATCGTCTGATATCTTCCGCCAGTGGTCATTCTTGATGTGTGAGCTTAGATTGTGAGCATTTTGTTTTTTTCATTCTTAGAAACATAGAAACATAGAAGATAGGAGCAGGAGTAGGCCATTCGGCCCTTCGAGCCTGCTCCGCCATTCAATGAGATCATGGCTGATCATCCAAATTCAGTACCCGGTCCCTGCCTTCTCCCCATATCCCTTGATCCCTTTAGCCTTAAGAAATATATCCAACTCTTTCTTGAATATACTTAATGAACTGACCTCCACCGCCCTCTGTGGCAGAGAATTCCACAGGTTCACCACTCTCTGGGTGAAGAAATTCCTCCTCATTTCAGTCCTAAATGGCTTACCCCTTATCCTTAGACTATGACCCCTGGTTCTGGACTCCCCGGCCATCGGAAACATCCTTCCTGCATCTAGTCTGTCCAGACCCGACAGAATTTTATAGGTTTCGATGAGATCCCCTCTCAATGTGCTCAGCTGTGATAGCCTCCAACATTACATATAAAGGAGAGATTTGCATTTATATAGTGCCTTTCACGGCCTCAAGACATTTCAAAGAGCTTTACAGTCAATGACATACTTTTGAAGTGTAGTCGCTATTATAATGTAGGAATACAATACATATGCTTACAGTGCAGTGGTTCAAGAAGGCAGCTCAGCACCACGTTCTTAGGATGTGGGCATCGCTGGCAAGGCCAGCATTTATTGCCCATCCCTAATTGCCCTTGAGAACGTGGTGCTGAGCTGCCTTCTTGAACCACTGCACTGTAAGCATATGTATTGTATTCCTACATTATAATAGCGACTACACTTCAAAAGTACGTCATTGACTGTAAAGCTCTTTGAAATGTCTTGAGGCCGTGAAAGGCACTATATAAATGCAAATCTCTCATTTATATGTAATGTTGGAGGCTATCACAGCTGAGCACAGTGCCTGTTCTCACTTGAATGCCAGTCATAGCCAGCAGGAATCATGTTATCGTGGTCAGTAGCAGGAATCTTGACTGAATTGTTCCCTCCTTAGCCCAGGGGCACTGAAACTTGACCCAATTTCTAGGCCCTTAAGAAGTCCTATCTGACTATTCACCTTCCCCTAGGCCTGAGGATACTGAGGTCAACTGTAAGTGCCCCGCTGCTGCCATTAGCTAATTCAGAACAGACCAGGATTGAGTCTGCAGAGCTCAGCCTTGTACAAGTTAGTCATCCTTTTGTGTTACAAGTTGATCTTGGGAGGGCTCTATTTTGAGCTAATCCACCCTGGATTATTCATTAAAAGATGCAATTACTGAAACTTTGCACAGATAATGGCCACAAGACAAATTACCAACAGGGGCATGTATTCTCCTTCATAAGCAAAAATTGGAGAAAGATGAATAAAACATTGTTGAGCACTGCTTTTATAGCATCTTTTATTATTAGACAATACTCTATGGCAGAGGTGTCCAAATGTGTTGTTTCAATGGGCCACATAGGTGTGTACCATGGAGCTTCGGGAGCTACCCATAAACTTTAAATCCATGTTCCCATTAGAAACATAGAAACATAGAAGATAGGAGCAGGAGTAGGCCATTCAGCCCCTCAAGCCTGCTCCGCCATTCAATGAGATCATGGCTGATCATCCAAATTCAGTACCCTGTCCCTGTTTTCTCTCCATATCCCTTGATCCCTTTAGCCTTAAGAAATATATCTAACTCCTTCTTGAATATATTTAATGAATTGGCCTCAACTGCCTTCTGTGGTAGAGAATTCCACAGGTTCACCACTCTCTGGGTGAAGAAATTCCTCCTCATCTCTGTCCTAAATGGCTTACCCCTTATCCTTAGACTGTGACCCCTGGTTCTGGACTCCCCCGCCATCGAGAACATCCTTCCTGCACCTAGTCTGTCTAGTCCTGTTAGAATTTTATACGTTTCAATGAGATCCCCTCTCATTCTTCTAAACTCCAGCGAGTATAAGCCCAATCGACCCAATCTCTCCTCATACATCATTCCTGCCATCCCAGGTATCAGTCTGGTATTGCATTAATTTGCATGTATCTCAAACTGCTTATCCCAACAGATCTTGATGTACTGATTTAGGCTCTGTCCGCCATTGAGGTAACAATATTAAGAATAGCCTTTTCCAACACTCCTGGCCCATGTAATTTACACAGGACATACCAGTGACTAAGACATATAAGGGCATAGAGGACTAAGCTGCCTGACCCAATTGTCAGGACTTGGTCGATGTGCTGCACTTTGGATATCCCCTTTTTTATAAGGGGATTTCAAGTTCCATTTCAAATATTATAGTTTAATATAGGTCTTGTTCCCCTCAAATCAGTAGCAACAACAACAACAACTTGTATTTATATAGCACCTTTCACCTAGTAAAACGTCCCAAGGTGCTTCACAGCAGCGTTATCAAACAAAATTTGGCACCAGACCACATAAGGAGATATTAGGGCTGATGCTTGGTCAAAGAGGGTTGTAGGGCTGGAGAAGATTACAGAGATAAGAGGGACGAGGCCATGGAGAGAACTGAAAACAAGGATGAGAATTTTAAAATTGAAGAATAACAGGGCATTATTGCTTTCCTGTCTAACTTCCTTTTGTATTTTTCTGCTCCCCCCTCCATAGGCTTTCACAGGAAACTCCAACGCGGATGGTGTTGTGCGACACAAATTGCAGCATTCCGTTAAAGCGAGACTCCTTCGCTTCGTTCCTCTAGAATGGAATCCACATGGCAGAATAGGGATGAGAGTTGAAGTTTACGGCTGTTCGTACAGTAAGTAGAAGCTAATGAAGCAAAGGATTCTGTTTTAGAAGTGCATTTCTCAAGTACCGTTATCGTCTGGGTAAGCACAGCATTTCAGCTGAAATGAGGAATGCTGACGAATTGTAGTTCACTGCTACAAAGATTTAAATGAGAAGTCCTGGGGATAATGTTATTAAAAGTTAATTGAACGACAGTGGTTGCATCAAGCAACACAGGATGAGATGTGTCTTTTAATGAAGGTCGGTGAAAATTAAGTCAGAAGCTTTATCAGCTTTACTGCAAGAGCCTACAGTTATAAAACGTAACGGACTTATGTTAATTCACCTTGAAAGCAAACTTTTATTAGAATAACTAATAATTCAAATCTGTGGTTTCACATTACTTACAGCTTTGTGGCTAGAACATCTAAAAAGGGAATTTGCATTTATTTTGAAATTATTTCGAACAACACCAACATTTTTGCCTGATTCTGTGGGACGGGATTTTAACTGGGAGTGGACTTCGGACCAGCGCGGGGCAGGACGGGGCAGAATCGAGCGTAAAAACTAGCCCGATGTCGTCAGTTTGAGGCCCGGGCTATTTTAATTCCCGGGCCTCATTTACATAGAAACATAGAAAAATAGGAACAGGAGTAGGCCATTTGGCCCTTCGAGCCTGCTCCACCATTCAATATGATCATGGCTGATCCTCTATCTCAATACCATATTCCCGCTCTCTCCCCATACCCCTTGATACCTTTTGTGTGTAGAAATCTATCTACCTCTTTCTTAAATGCAGCCAGCTGCCCATCAGAAATGGTTGGAAAGAGGCATCCGGCAGTCTTTGGGCAGGTAAAAACCGTGGGGCCGGCGATGGAGGGGTTCGGCGCCATTTCACCGTTTGGAAGGAGTTCAGGGCAGCAAAGGCCCAGGATATTGGAATACAGAGTAGGATTTCTAAATTTGCCGACGACACCAAACCTGGGGGGTGTGGCAAACAGTGAGGATGATACAAATTGACTGCAGCAGGACATAGAAAGGCTAGCAGAATGAGCAGACAAGTGGCAGATGGAATTTATTAGAGAAGTGTGAGGTGATGCATTTTGGCAGAAGGAACAGGGAGAGGCAATATACACTTAATGGCACTGTTTTAAAGAGTGAGCAGGGACAGAGGGACCTGGGAGTTAATGTGCATAGGTCCCTGAAGGTGGCGGGACATATTGAGAGAGCGGTTAACAAAGCATATGGGATCTTGGGCTTCATAAATAGAGGTATTGAGTACAAAAGTAGAGAAGTTATGCTGAATCTTTATAAAACGCTGGTTAGGCCACAACTGGAGTATTGCATCCAGTTCTGGTCACCGCACTTTAGGAAGGATGTGAAGGCCCTTGAGAGGGTGCAGAGGAGATTTACAAGAATGATTCCAGGGATGGGGGATCTTAGCTACAAGGACAGGTTGGAGAAGCTGGATTTGTTTTCATTAGAGCAAAAGAGGTTGAGGGGTGATTTGATAGAGGTGTACAAGATTATGACGGGTTTGGATAGGCTAGACGGGGAAAGGTTGTTCCCACTGGTTGATGGTACAAGGACTAGGGGACACAGATTTAAGGTTTTGGGCAAGAGATATCGGGGGGAGGTGAGGAAAAACTTTTTTACGCAGTGAATGGTGAGGACCTGGAACTCGCTGCCGACGGAAGTGGTGGAAGCGGACACACTCAATGTTTTCAAGGGGAGACTGGATAGGCACTTGAGGGAAATAAACTTGCAGGGCTACGGGGATAGAGCAGGGGGAATGGGACTGACTGGATTGCTCTACAGAGAGCCGGCACGGACTCAATGGACCGAATGGCCTCCTTGTGTGCCGTTATGACTCTATAGGGGGAAAAATTTGGTATCGCCCATTTTGGGCACTAATATCAGCTGGGCGTAAAGTTTAGTGCCCAGCATTAATTATTGTCTCCGACCGCAAAATTTGCCTCTATCGCCCCGGAGGTGATTTGAGCACTAAATCAGGTGCTACACACCTCTCTTAAGGCGCAAACATGAGGGAGCGAGGCGCTACCACAGGACGCTACCGAAGCTCAGGCGATGCCAATTACCATGGAAGCCAGACAGACTGGCGCTGTCCAGTTCTTAAAGGGAGGGGCCATCTTGCTGGCCAGCCACTCCCTGCTCATTGCAGCCTTGACTCTCGGCCTGGAGAGACCTCAAAAACAATCGTGTTGGAAACACTAATGGATAGGCCCAGGGATAGAGCTCGGCGCTTAAGAACCTCAAAAGTGGTGCTGAGGGCCAAAGCTCCTTAGGACAGCGTTAAAACCAAAAATTTTGCTGACGAGAAAGGGCAGGAACGCCCCCCTTTAAATAACGCTCCTCCAGCCCCTTCCCAACTTGAAAATGTTCCCCTCTACCTGTTATTCCTAGCCGCAGGTGCTAAGGCAGGGGGCGCGACTCAATATCCGGTCTGGTGCGCTATCGGGGCGTTGCATGCTTGACTGACGTCACGATCTGCGGGCGCAGGAGATTGTGGCTGTAGTGTTTAGCGCTGCCACAAAACGACTGGTCAATTTCGCGAGTGGCGCTAAAATCGCCGCGCTCGGGCGCTAAGTTCCCAGCGCCCCGTTAGCGCCACCCCAGAGGCGCTAATGGGAGGCGCTAGCCAACCGAATTTTTCCCATTGTGACTTTCTTGGTGAGGACCAGAGGTGCGCTTGAAACACGAATACAGACCAATTTTCGCACATTGCAATTTTGCAATTCAATACAGTGTACAGTTTCACAGAAGGCTACACATGCACAGGATTGCCAGCATGTGAAACAGAAAAGACAAGTTTTTTTTAAGTGGATACCTTTTGTACCTTTCTGACATTGAGGATCTGTTGTGTGTTTTGAACATTTTCTGCTTTTTCGTTGCAGTTTTCCAGAATTCCCAGTTTTTGTTTATATTTAAGTTGATACATTTTTATGAATATATTTTTTAAAATTTATCTTTGTATGTATTGCAGAGAAAAGTCTCCTATTGGCACAATTAAAAAAATGAAATTTACTTTAAAATGCATCATGGTTATACTGACGGAGAATGTTGTTTGTGACTTTGGCTAAGGGGGTTTTGATGCTATGGGAGGTGCATAACCTGACTGGAGGGCTTTGAACAAGTGTCAGCCTTGGCTCAATTGGTGGCACTCTCACCTCTGAGTCAGAAGGTTGTGGGTTCAAGTCCCACTCCAGAGACTTGAGCACAAAAATCTAGGCATTTTAGAAACTCCAGTGCAGTGCTGAGGGAGCGCGGTACTATTGGAGGTGCCGTCTTTCAGATGAGACATTAAACCGAGACCCCGTCTGCCCTCTCAGGTGGATGTGAAAGATCTCATGGCACTATTTCGAAGAAGAGCAGGGGAGGCGTCCTGGTCGATATTTATTCCTCAATCAACATCACTAAGAAACAGCTTAGCTGGTCATTATCACATTGCTTTTTGTAGGAGCTTGCTGTGCGCAAATTGGCTGCTGTGTCTCTGACATTAAACTACATTTCAAAAAGTACTTCATTGGCTGTAAAAAACTTTGGGACATCCTGAGGTTGTGAAAGGCGCCATATAAATGCAAGTCTTTCTTTCATGGAGTTGTGGGAGAGATGGACATGGATCTTGAAGGCATTTATGGACTTTGGAGAGAATCATAGAATAGGATCATAGAATGGCTACTGCACAGAAGGAGGCCATTTGGCTGTTGAGCCCGTGCCGGCTCTCTGCAAAAGCATTTCAGCTAGTCCCACTCCCTGCCCTTTCTCTAGCTCTGCAAATGTTTTTCCTTCAGGTATTTATCCAATTCCATTTTGAAAGCCACGATTGAATCTGCCTCCAACGTGCATTGGGCTGGGACTCACAAGAGATTAAGCTTCCCTCGTCAGTCTGCACAATACCATTCGGGATATGCACATTGGCGAAGCCTATAATCCTCTCACCCCAAAACCACACCTACCACCCCAATGAATGGCTTGTTTCCTTTACTCCTATTTGTGAAGTGTCTTGGGTCATCTCTTTCCATTAAAGACAATATATAAATGCAAGGTGGTCTTCTTATGTTTACTGACGGCAAATTATTTAGTGTTTGGAATCACTTCAAGTTGCACTTGGTTTCCTGGGTGAATCCAATTTTCACCTTACTGACCTGTTCTTTTCCTGACCTTAATTGTAAATGGCTTCCTTTCCTCCTGGTTCAGCCTCAACTGGAGTATTGTGTCCAATTCTGGGCACCGCACTTTAGGAAGGATGTGAAGGCCTTAGAGAGGGTGCAGAAAATATTTACAAGAATGATTCCAGGGATGAGGGATTTCAATCACATGACTAGCCTGGAGAAGCTGGGGTTGTTCTCCTCAGAGAAGGTTGAGAGGAGATTTGATAGAGGTGTTCAAAAGCATGAGTGGTCTAGACAGAGTAGAGAGAGAGAAAAAGTTCCCATTGGCGGAAGGGTCGAGAACCAGAGGACACAGATTTAAGAAAAACCAAAGGCGACATGAGGAAAAACTTTTTTACGCTGCGATTCGTTAAGATCTGGAATGCACTGCCTGAAAGGGTGGTGGAGGCAGACTCAATCGTGGTTTTCAACAGGGAAATGACTAAGTGCCTGAAGGAAAAAATATTGCAGGGCTACAGGGAAAGGGCGGGAGAGTGGGACTAGCTGAAGTGCTCTTGCAGGGAGCCAGCACGGGCCCGACAGGCCAGATGGCCTCCTTCTGTGCTGTAACCATTCTATGATTCTATGATTCTAAGGTGCGGGATGTGTCAGCACTGACCATTCCGCAGTCCGGTCCAGCATGGCCAAGTACTAAATCAATCTCTCTCTAGCTGACGGCACAATATGCCTTGGCCCTTGTATCTGCTGCACAGTGCGAATTTGTGCATTTTCCAAACCAGCCATTCTAATGGCCTATTTGTGCAAAACTGCCAATTTGCTACCAATTGGTGTCAATTCATGGGTGGTCTTGTGTTTTGAACCTTTTCTTTGGCCTGGAATTTGCGGTGGGTAATAACAGCGAACGAACAGTGCTCGCTGTTATTACCCCTTGGAAACTGACTGCAACCTCAGGATGTAGCACGGGCGCATCCTAACGGGGAAATCCTGAAGTCGTGGTCAGTCATTTACTGCTTGGACACTGGCTGCGCTGTGCCCCGCCCCCTCACCCCCCCATAACCAGCAGTCAGTGTAATCAGTGAAATCAGTGAAACTGACGAAACTTGGGCTTTGCCACTGTAATATCACTGTTAAATAGCCCATTAAAAGTTAGTCGAGGAACAGCACCTCATCTTCCGATTAGGAACTTTGCAGACTTGCAGACTTCTGGACTCAATATCGAGTTCAACAATTTCAGATCATAACCTCGGCCCCTATTACTTTTTTACTTATATTTTTTTCCACCCCTTTGTTTTGGGTCTTCCTTTCCCCCCCACCGCTTTCCTTTTTTTTCTCCCTCCCACCTGGCAGCTGTCTCTTATCCTGCCAGTACACTTCACACCTAATCTCAGCTGACTTTTGTCTCCACTGGCCTATTACCATCTCGTCCAATTTTGAATACCTCTTTTACTTCTTTTGTTCGATCGCAGCCCTGCCTTTGATCTATTTTATTTCCTTTCCAATTTTGAAAAAGGGTTTCGACCCGAAACGTCAACTCAAATTTCCCTCCACGGATGTTGCCTGACCTGCTGAGTTTTTCCAGCATTTTCTGTTGTTATTTTGGATTTCCAGCATCTGCAGCATTTTGCTATCGTAAAAGTTAGGCCTTGTTGGATTAGGTGTAACTGGGACTTTAATAGCGTACTGGCTGCTAAACAAACGTTATGGCCCTGAAAAACTAATTTTAATTTTGTGCAGTGTCAAACTTCTCCACAATGATGAAAATTTATATTTTTTAAAAGCTTGTTCACATTTATTTAACGTTTACCTTTTCCCCTGTGTGAGAGCCCCAATCTTTGTTTTGCTCTCTGTAACATTTTTAAAAAATTCTGAATCAAAGCAACTTCTTCACTTCCTGGTTCCCGGTCTGTGAGAATTCTGCGTTGTGATTGGCTGCTTGGACAGCTTGTCGATGTCACAGCAGCTGGCGCTAGGGATTCCCCACTATTCTACGCTGATCTGACTTGCGGGTCGAGAAAGGCAAACTTCTCGCCACAGAGATTGCGAGCTCTTTGTGGGCACCTTTCTTCGGGGTCAGCGGTGGACGCCTTTGGAACCAGGAACCAAGTTGAGCCAGGCCAGATCATTATTTCACATG
The DNA here is from genome assembly GCF_052327205.1 of Somniosus microcephalus. Taxonomy (NCBI): domain Eukaryota; kingdom Metazoa; phylum Chordata; class Chondrichthyes; order Squaliformes; family Somniosidae; genus Somniosus; species Somniosus microcephalus. Next base: position 330,676,436 of record NC_140990.1, on the reverse strand, counting down.
GGACTCTTACAAAGAGCAGAGATTCCACTAGTTTGGAATGGATTTGAACCCATGTCCCTCCAACACGTAAAAGAAAACAAAATTAAAGAAAAATCAACTGAACCACCCAGTACACTTTAATAGGCATTTGTAGAACTATAATTCTGCAACTGTAAACACTTCTAGTTACTCTACTTTTTTCCTACTATGTTTCAACACATGCATATATTAAAATTCTTTTCAGCATATCATAAGAGAGAGCAACACTTCACTTTTACTACAGTGAGGAAAATAAAACTACAGTCTCAGTCCTATTGTTACTATAAATATAAGATTACTACAGTATTATAATGCTCAAAAATTAAAGAGATGGAATTACACTTAGTGCACAGGCAGTGTATTAAATGGGAGTTAAATATTTTGGCCGTTTTGTTTACCATATATATTCACTGAACACCCAAATTTACACTGTGGGCTTTCTGGAAGCTCGAGTGTATTAAAAATAACACACAGTTATGTAGTCAGTCGGAAAATACCTATAAAAATACCATTCAGTTAACCAAATAACGACTTAACCAAAGTAAATAGTGCACCATTCCTGTTGTGGAGCACGCAGTTACTGTGAGAAATGGAGGGAGGGAACGGAAGGCATGAAGATTATTAGATCTACAATAGTGAACAGTGTGATGGCACAGTGAAACGCTATACATAGAGCAAATGGGCAAATTATCAGTGTCCATAGGTAAGGTAGGCAGGGGAGGCCATCAAACAGGAGGCTACGCGTGCAGTCACATACCCGGAGTGTCTGGAAGCATACCTGGAAGAAGTAAAGTGCTAAGGGGAGAATAGCCATAGCCTGCCATATATGGAAGCAGACTTAAAGGGAGGTAGCCACTGATATCGGTCAAAGTAAGTTACAGGTGTCACATGGGTTTGCTTCTAATGCACATTATTCAGAACTACAGTCGAGTGGGATCGAAAAGGGAGAACCCAGAATGATGCAGCCGAGAAAGATTGAGAATTGACTATAATAAGTCAGATGTACAACTAACAATTACAATGCTTTTAGCCCAATCTCAAAGTTTTTGATGTCAAGGCATTTTACATTCAGGCTAAACATTGCATGATGCCACAAATTCATGTCTCTGCCTAAAGATATTTACTCATTATATACTGGAAAGAAAAACAAATTACAGGGCTACGGGGAAAGGGCAGGGGAGTGGGACTAATTGGATAGCACTTTCAAAGAACCGGCACAGACACGATAGGCCGAATGGCCTCCTGTGCTGTATCATCCTATTCAGCGCATAGTTATCCTCTCCTCACAGAAAAATGGCTGCCACCAATGGAAAACACAGAGCTTAGGTGGGGCTCAGCAGGATTTGCCAGATGAAGCACACAATAGCTCAGAGACATGGGCCTAGAAATTGAGTTTGCGCTGCGCCAGGGCTTTAGCGCCGGAAGTTAGCGCCGGCGCTAAGTCCCTTTGCGCGCGCCAAAAATTCAGTAGCGCCGCGCCCAAACGGCTGCCGGCGCTACTGAAGGGTTTTAGCGCCTGAAAACTGGCGCAACGCGCCGCATTGCGGTGCTATTCCGGCGCTGCGGCGCCCGCTGCGGTGCGGCAGGCTCGGGAAGTGCAGGCCTCCTCCTTCCGTTAAGGAGGAGCTGCCTGCACCCGGCCGCGGCCCGCGCAAATCTCTTCAAAAATGAGCCCGGCACCTCGGACAAGTGCCGGGCTTGCATCTGTTCCGGGGGGGGGGGGGGGGGGAGAAGTCCGGGGAGGGAGCTGCGGGCAGGCGGCCGGCGGGAAAGCGGCCGGCCGCCGCGCCTCCTTAAAGCGCCGGCGCAGACTCCGGCAACACTCGTTTGCCGGAGTCTTAGTTGCGGCTGCCACTGGCGAGGCGGCCGCAACTGAATTTCGGCTTGGGGCCGGGTTACCACGGCAACCGGGACGCTGCGCACACCGATGACGTCATCGGTGCCGGCGCAGCGCTACCGGTCTACCGCCGCGGAAGGGCCCCAGGCAATTTAGGAACCGGCGCCAATTGCAGCGCTAGGCCCTCTAGCGCCGCAAAATCGGTGTTAAGGGCACTGAATTTCTAGGCCATGCACTCATGAGAATTTTAGTGATTTTGAAGAAGTACATTGATCGGCAATAGATTGGGAGAAGGGGAAGTGCAACGAGACCTGGGCGTCCTTGTGCACCAGTCGCTGAAGGTAAGCATGCAGGTGCAGCAGGCGGTTAAGAAGGCAAATGTTATGTTGGCCTTCGTAGCGAGAGGGTTCGAGTACAGGAACAAGGATGTCTTGCTGCAGTTGTACAGGGTCTTGGTGAGACCACACCTTGAGTATTGTGTGCAGTTTTGGTCGCCTTATCTGAGGAAGGATGTTGTTACCATGGAGGGAGTGCAGCGAAGATTCACCAGACTGATACCTGGGATGGCAGGAATGACGTATGAGGAGAGATTGGGTCGATTGGGCTTATACTCGCTGGAGTTTAGAAGAATGAGAGGGGATCTCATTGAAACTTATAAAATTCTAACAGGACTAGACAGACTAGATGCAGGAAGGATGTTCCTGATGGCGGGGGAGTCCAGAACCAGGGGTCACAGTCTAAGGATAAGGGGTAAGCCATTTAGGACAGAGATGAGGAAGAATTTCTTCACCCAGAGAGTGGTGAGCCTGTGGAATTCTCTACCACAGAAGGCAGTTGAGGCCAATTCATTAAATATATTCAAGAAGGAGTTAGATATATTTCTTTAGGCTAAAGGGATCTAGGGATATGGGGAGAAGGCAGGGACAGGGTACTGAATTTGGATGATCAGCCATGATCTCATTGAATGGCGGAGCAGGCTCGAGGGGCCGAATGGCCTACTCCTGCTCCTATCTTCTATGTTTCTATGTTTACATGGTGAGTCCCAATGGTGGAAGCAGAGGGTTGATGGTGGAAGAAGGGCTACCGGCTGCTGAGCAGAGCTATAGGTATTGCTTTCTGATTCCAATCTTACAGAACCAGCTGTAACAAGGAAGGTACTTCAGGAGCACATGTGGATCTACCAGGCATTTGTCTCCTTGCAGCACCTGGTTCAGATAGTTTATGGTTGGGCGATGTAATGCTGCAAGGGTTGCCTCTTCTGCAAACTGCCATTGAGCATCCTACAGCATCAGGTGGCATCTGCGGGAGAAAGATCAGGCATGCAGATGGTTGGGGAGCTAATCGCAATATCTCTCATGAATGCTTCCCACTGCTGCTTTGAGGTGTTGAAGTCCGCTCCATAATGTATGACGATCGACTTAAAAGCACTGAGGGACAGACTTCAGAGAAATCGCTGGTGAGGGATTCAGGAAGCCCATGCTGGTGCAATGCTCTTTGTACAAACAGAGCAGTGTCTGTTGTGAAGACTCGACCTTTAGCAAGGATATACAGTTAGAAGCTCATCAACACCTCTATCTTGTCTGAAGCTTCCTCTCGACAAGCAACACAAGAGGCTCTTGGAACTTAAGTGTGCGCAGGCAGACCAGGGCATGCCATTACTGCCAAAGCGGCTATGGCTCGTAGGGTCGGACACCTGCTGAGGTTAGCGGCCAGTGGATGCTTGTTGGATTATCCCTGACACCGCCTCAAGTTCTGAATTCTTCAGCCCAAATAATTTCAGTTGGAGACACTTTTCGCCGATATCATTGTCCGAGTTGGCATCTGTGACTCGAAACTTCCACACTCTGCAGGAATCACACTTCACTGTCCCATAGATACTTAAAGGCCACATTGGTGCAGTCAGTGGGCACCATGTACTCTAAAAATTCCACGTCTGTTCAAAACTCAGCCTTTCTTGCTGGCCCTGGTTTAAATGTATTCACAGGCATGATGGACATCTGAGACCTGCGTAATACAGTAGTGAATTATAAACACATTGGGCCAGAAATTCAGGTTGGAGGCCTCCCGCGGGCGCAAGCCCCCGACCTGCACTTACATAGCGCGCCTGCCGTTGTGCTGTGGGCCCGCGTGGGATTCCGATCCTGGGCCTCCTCCAGCTGCTGGTGTGCAGTGCTCGCATATCCCAGCGGCGAAGTTAGTTCGCAGCATCCCCTGGGATCACGTGGACCATGGCGAGCCAATCGGAGCAGGGAATCTCCATTCATAGATTTGACAGGAAGGCCTGTCAAATCTATGACTAGAGATTGGCCCCAAAACCAAAGTAAAACTTTAAATACATTTTTTTTAAATCATATTTTTAAAAGAACTATAAATTAACTATTTTAAACAAAAATTTAAATTTTTGAAAAAATTAATTAAAGTTTTTAACAGAGCTAAAAATAAACTTACCTTTCGTTAAAGTATTTTAAAATGATAAACCTGTGGAAAAAATGTTTTAATTTTACTTAATTAACCTCTTACCTTGTTAAAAGCAGGCCTTGCGCCTGCTTTTTTCACGTGCAGCTGCTAGGGACTTACCAGTACGGAGAAACCTGTAAAAAAAATCGGAAGCTCCGGGTCTACGCGCTGCCTCTCCGGCGCACGCGTTTGACCTCCGAACCCCTTCCTTCAAGGGAACGAAAGTTCCCGTTTCCAGCGCATGCACAGTGCATGCGCGAAACCGGCACTTCCATTGGCCTTACGGGTGAGTACACAGCGCTTACTCACCCTTGGGGACCCGAATTTCTGGCCCATTATATTCTTGCTAAGTCCCATGCTGTTGCCTGGAAGAAGCCTATGGCAAAAAAATAAATAACAGATGAGTGCTGTTATCATGCCTATTATTAGCATACGTGATATTGCTCTTTAGTTGCAGGTCTGGTTCCAGGAGATAGGACTATTTATTTAAAGCCTCCTTCCTGAGACATTGCCTCCTGACATTTTGCTCCTTGGTGAGATCACAGATGCCTGTTTCTGGTGGTATACACTATGACTGAGGTCACAGTGGACGCTGATGCTCTTCTTTATATGGCCACCTCTACCGAATTACCTCCTCTTGCTCCTCCTCTGTGTTCAGCAGCAGCAGCACACTTGCCGATTCACCCATGCTGAGGCGTGGATTGAAACAGCTAAGCTGCTGTTTATAAGACGTCCTGCTCTGCTCTGTGCTGGTATCTATGCCATTGCCTTAACACCAATTTTATAGCGGGCATCGCAGATGTAGTAGTGATAAACAAACCCTTAACAAGCCAAACAATGCTTGGTCTGTGAGTTAATATGCACTAATCTGGTTCAGTCGCATGAGTAGCTTTGGAAATGTGAACAAAAGTGTGCTAATATTCGATTAAGAATATTAATACATTAATTCTCCACATTACTACACACTTAGAACATGCATTACTTCAATTGCACCCACTCCCCAACTGTTTTGGCTAACATACTAAATAAAGCGTGACACAAACTTCATCCCTATATCATTGAAATAGTGACATGGAAATTAAAACTTTTTTTTATTCATTTATGGGATGTGGGCATCGCTGGCAAGGTCAGCATTTATTGCCCATCGCTAATTGCCCTTGAGAAGGTGGTGGTGAGCCGCCTGCTTGAACCGCTGCAGTCCGCGTGGTGAAGGTACTCCCACAGTGCTGCTCGGGAGGGAGTTCCAGGATTTTGACCCAGCGGCGATGAAGGAACGGCGATATACTTCCAAGTCAGGATGGTGTGTGACTTGGAGGGCAGTTTATTTGTTTCACAAGAACAGAGCTGGGTATTTCGAGATTGGAGATTAGAAATGTGGCTGCAACCTTCAAAAGGAATTCTGTTTTGAGAGAAGATATTGGCCACTTTAAACTTTTACATCTGTTGAAATCTAAGTAACTTTCACTTGTATATGTGTTTACATTCAGACTGAAGCTATTTCATTTTCAGAGGAATAATCACACAGTAAAAGTGACTTGCATATGCGCACAAAAGAGCCTTGATTGGCCTAATTTTATAGCCTCAATTGTCTTCATGCTGAGTGACAAGTTTTGTGAATTTAGTAATAATCACTCCTTTGGTCTACTTTCCTTCTATTATATTCTTCTTTTTTTTCTCTTCATAGATCTGAATCCCCTGGGGAGGGTTGGCATTATGAACCATGAGTGCGTATAGTGCACCACACCTTGGCAATCTTTTTTTTTTAAACGCTAGAGATGATTGTCACTTCTTAGTTTGTGACATGGGGATGTGCAAAATTTATGCCTGGAAAGGAACACTAATTTGCATTAAAATTCTGCTCCTAAAATTCAGAATAAGCTCGCAAAATATTATTCATGGATGGAAGAATTCGGCTTCCCTGATGGGTTAATGAGCTTATCCAGAGAGTACCTGAGCCATAGGGCCCAGGTCCGATGCCTCATCTCAGCTGGTTTTATGCTAGGATTACTATGTTTGGTCTCAGTATCAATAGCTGAGAAAGAGGGAAGTCAGTCAGCGATCAGACTCTTGAACACTATCCAGTGAATGTGTTATCGGGTGAGAACAAGATTAAGCTGCAATGTGCTGCTGCTCACAGTGGTATGGAGTGACGACAGAGGCGTGCATGAACAACAGGCACTTGAGAGAGGTCTGGGGTAGGAGCTGATTGCTGTCTGTGGAACTGTACCCCAGCATTAGGCATACGGGATACTTGCCTTTATTAGCCGAAGCATAGAATATAAGAGCAGGGAGGTTATGCTTGAAATGTATAAAACACTAGTTAGGCTGCAGCTAGAGTACTGCGTGCAGTTCTGGTCACCACATTACAGGAAGGATGTGACTGCACTAGAGAGGGTGCAGAGGAGATTTACGAGGATGTTGCCTGGGCTGGGGAATTTTAGCTATGAGGAGAGACTGGACAGGCTGGGGTTGTTTTCTTTGGAACAGAGGAGGCTGAGGGGAGACCTAATTGAGGTATATAAAATTATGAGGGGCCTAGATAGAGTGGATAGGAAGGACCTAATTCCCTTAGCAGAGGGGTCAATAACCAGGGGGCATAAGTTTAAAATAATTGGTCAGAGGTTGAGAGGGGAGTTGAGGAGAACTTTTTTCACCCAGCGGGTGTCTGGAACTCACTGCCTGAAAGGGTGGTAGAGGCAGAAACCCTCATCACATTTAAAAAGTACTTGGATATTCACTTGAAGTGCCGTAACCTACAGGGCTACGGACCAAGTGCTGGAAAGTGGGATTAGGCTGGATAGCTCTTTGTCGGCCGGCGCAGACAAGATGGGCCGAATGGCCTCTTTCTGTGCTGTAAATTTCCATATTTCTATGATTAGTAATTATCCAACATCTTCAGGAAAAGAGGGAAGGTGAGAATATTAAAAAAGAACGATTGCCTTAGCAAATAAGTCACAGGATGTAAAATCTAGGATGTCTTTTTTATGTTCAGGTCATTTGAAAAAATTAAATATTTTACAATTTGTTCAGACAAGTTATCTTAACTTACAAGGAATGCAGGTCAAAAATAAACAACTAAACTGCTATAACAAAACCAGGGCAATGATGCAGTCATCCCACTTTAGTATTGAATTGTAAGTAGAATTCACAGTACCCCACCACATAACAATAAAACAATATTCAATGCAGATATCACATTGCATTCAGGTTACAACCTACTGGCTCTAAAGGAACTGGAGTAAGGTCCACACAACAAGCTGAATTAAGTGAAGACAGGCAGAGAGTGGCAACTTAATATTAGACCCTCTGTTGGTCTAGTTAAAAGATGAGACTTCATCCTGTCTGACTGCACCTTTCTCCGAATTGTACCGATCCTTGACTCAGCAGTCTAACTCAGACTCACAGTGGGGAATGTCAACTAACGGGATCGGGTGCAATGCTGGTTTTACATACCGCCCAATTATACTCTCCATTACTCTCATAAGAAATAGGAGCAGGAGTAGACCATTCGGCCCATCGAGCTTGCTCCGTCATTCCATAAGGTCATGGCTGATCTTCTACCTCAGCTCCACTTTCCCGCCCTATCCCCATATCCCTTGATTCCTTTGCTAGTTCAAGTGACAATCAAATTTGGGACATTGAGCTATGACTATCTTGTTGGGGGGGCATCCTACGGTGACAGCTGGTTTCAAGAGTAGAGCACATTCTTAAATAAAGAAGCACAGCTGAGGTTTAATTCAACTATTATAGCTACCATAAGAACAATAGAACATAAGAATTAGGAGCCGGAATGGGCCATTCGGCCCTTCGAGTCTGCTCCGCCATTCAATAAGATTATCAGAAAATTTTGAGAATTAGCACCAGGTGCTAATGCTTTAGACAACACGCAAAATTCATTCTCACTGCTCAAAGAAATGATTGGAGCACTAATTCAAGTCTTAAAGACCGAGCTCATTGGCGTTACACTTAAAGCGCTGACCAATATCAGGTGCAGTGTAATCGCAACTCATCATCGCCACAGGCTTTTCCCAGTACTTAAAGTTGAGGTTCACTGATACTACAGCACCTCAGTCTCAGCAGTGCTGGCTGTGCAGCTGTCTCAGCAAGGAGATGTACAACAAGGAGAAGGAGCCGGAGGACTGAAGCAGGTGTGTTCATGGCAGATCCACCTCAGTGGTCAGCATGATTGAATGCTTTAACAAATGCTACACGCCAGCATTTGTACCATAGGCTTCAAACACTGCCCAAAGCACCAGACCCCCAGGACTCACCCACCAACAATCTCTACCTACCAACACTCACACCCACATCTCACACCTTGCACACAATGACAGCTATTCAGCTATGGCAGGTGCAAGGATCATTAGTTGTTGGAATGAATGTGATTTGTGTGATATGTTTATGCATAAATTTATTAATGGAGTTTGCAATAATTTGTGGTTTCTCTCATTTCACCTTTGCACCCAGGAGGATGCTGTGTTATGGTATGACACAGGGATGGTATGATGGGGATGTAGTGAGCAAAAGGGATCTGGGGTTTAAGTCATCCTGGTGTGAGGCTGGAGGTCTGTTTGGAGGAGGTGGCAGAGTTCTGTGACTACCGCCTTGGTGATGCGGAGCCATCTAATACACTGCTCCTCACTTAATAGAAGGTAGGAGAAGTGCTGTCAGAATACCCTCAGAGAGTAAAGCCTCCTGGTGAGAGCCCTGATGTCCCTTCTCATCCCTCTGCGCACATGTTCTCATATTTCTCGCTGCCTCAGCTCCTTCCGCCATAGATCCTACAGGTAGCATGCCAGTACAGCCCCCATTAATGTTACGAAGTGTAGCAGTTTGAATCTTTGACCAATAATTGTAGCTACTTTGTAGTTGCCAGAAGACTGCTGATACAAAACAAGCTTGAAATTACTCCTAGAAACTGTTCAGTGGGCGCAATTGACAAGAAACCACTGAAACTAACCTGCCCTGGCAGCTGGGAGTGATTAATGCTGATGCCTTTAAATAATGTCGCTGGAGCCGGCTTCCCGGAGCTGCACGCCAGCTCTCCCTGTCGCTGTCTGGTCGAGGAACTAATGTAACTGACGACAATGAATTTTGCAAATCGGGCGGCCAGTGAGCGTTGCACACTCACTGACGTCACACACAATCTACCTGGCATTGACGTCCCCGGTGGTACTTTGTACCAACGGTGCACCGGGGGGGGGGGTGGCAGTGCTGGATTTTCCATGAGGCGCTGGATTCGCCTCACCTCGACACTACTGCTTGAGCGCTCCAATACCGCCATCTGCAGGCGCTAATGGAAGGCACTAAGGTACCGAATTTCTCCCCCATGGGTCTCTCTCTTTCTGCTGACCATTTTCAAGACACTGAGGTTAGAATGGAAAACCGGGCTATGTTGCATCTCAAGAGTTTGCCATGAATATATTCCACAGAAATTAGGTGAAGTTCTCAGCATAAGAATTGCACAGCGTGGAATTGAATTCCTGCCACAAAGGTTCTGTATTTATTGATGTGAAATACAATAGTCAAAGCTTTGATAGATTCAGATGGAGGTCTAGAAAATGATGGAGAATGGGAAGACTCATCTGCGATTAAAGTGCTAACTGCTGATTTATGTGGTACCCAACCTACTGTAGTTTAAATTGTCACTCGATGCAAACGGGATAATATTTCATGCTGCAGCACCATCGGCATTCATCCGAATGTGCACCAACATAAAAACTGAAAAGTTGACATATCGTGATAAGTGATGTGCTTAATAATGCTGTCTCTGTCATATAGCAGTGTGTTATTTTTGAAACTTCCAAAATTACCTTTGAATATCAGGAGATTCTGACATAGTTACTTCACTTCCTGTGGAAGACCTGTCGATTTTAACCACAGGGCTTCGTTTAAATCAAATTTCACAGACTCCTGCCTGACACCCTGCCAGATTCATCACCTGGCCGGTGGGTGGGTGTGGGGATTTGGGCGCAGGAGGCCGCGGTGGGAAAGGTCCCTGGCATTCAGTGGGTGGAGGGGGCTCCAGGGCAATCGCGGGGGGTCGGGGAGTTCTGGGCACTCTCTGCTCATGTTGGGATCAGAGCTCGGGGAGGGCTGGGGATTCTGTTCATGTAGGGGTCAGAGCTCGGGGAGGGCTGGGGATTCTGTTCATGTAGGGGTCAGAGCTCGGGGAGGGCTGGGCTCTCCCTGTTGTTGGGATCAGAGCTCGGGGAGGGCTGGGGATTCTGTTCATGTAGGGGTCAGAGCTCGGGGAGGGCTGGGCACTCCCTGTTGCTGGGATCAGAGATCAGGGACGGCTGGCGATTCTGCTCATGTAGGGGTCAGAGCTCGGGGAGGGCTGGGCACTCCCTGTTGTTGGGATCAGAGCTCGGGGAGGGCTGGGGATTCTGTTCATGTAGGGGTCAGAGCTCGGGGAGGGCTGGGCACTCACTGTTGCTGGGATCAGAGATCGGGGAGGGTTGGGGATTCTGCTCATGTAGGGGTCAGAGCTCGGGGAGGGCTGGGGATTCTGTTCATGTAGGGGTCAGAGCTCGGGGAGGGCTGGGGATTCTGTTCATGTAGGGGTCAGAGCTCGGGGAGGGCTGGGCACTCCCTGTTGTTGGGATCAGGGATCGGGGAGGGCTGGGGATTCTGTTTTTACACTGTGCGATTGAGGGGAGGCTGTGGGCTGAGCATTTCCTGTAAATCTGTGGGATTCTGGAGCTGGGAAGGCTCAAGGACTCACTGAGGGATCTGGGGGTAGGGTGGGGGGAGCACTCCTACTCCTCCTGGCTCACCAGGAGTTCAAAGACAGGCAAAGACATGGCCTCCTCTGGCCATAAGAACATAAGAAATAGGAGCAGGAGCGGGCCATTTGGCCCCTCGAGCCTGCTCCACCATTCAATAAGATCATGGCTGATCTTCGGCCTCAACTTCTCTTCCCTGCCCGCTCCCCATAACCCTTGACTCTCTTATCATTCAAACATCTGTCTATCTCCACCTTAAATATATTCAACGACCCAGCCTCCACAGCTCTCTGGGGTACAGAATTCCAAAGATTCACGACCCTCTGAGAGGAGAAATTCCTCCTCATCTCCGTTTTAAATGGGCGACCCCTTATTCTGAAACTATGCCCCCTAGTCCTAGATTCCCCCACGAGGGGAAACATCCTCTCAGCATCTACCCTGTCAAGCCCCCTCAGAACCTTATACGTTTCAATAAGATCACCTCTCATTCTTCTAAACTTCAATGAGTATAGGCCCAACTAGTATAGGATCCTCCCACCAGGTTGCTGCTGCTGGGCGTCAGACAGTGCGGGACTACCCGCGTAAACCTTAAGATTATATCACGGCGCCAATGACATCATCGGGGCGCGACCGTTAAATCTTAATTTGGCCCCCGCCTGGCTTTAGTGGGAGCCTCGACCAGGGCCTGAATCGTCTGCATAAATATTACGGCAGCTGGGAATGCGATGGCCTGGAAGCGGGGTCTATAATTTAAGGATTTTAACCCCTCGCCTGATCCTTTCCTACCTGTCGAGGGGGTTGGGTGGGGGGGGTGGGACGGGGTGGGTGCGGGGGCGGAGTGGTTGGCAGAGAATCGCTGCCCATATTGCAAAGCTTTGGCTCTGTCAATACCTCTCATGTGGGAGTTATACATTTTGTCTCAATGGAACTGTCTGCAGGCAAATAAAATGTTTTGAATAGCCATATTAGGTTCAATTGAGCAAAGAGTGCTTACTACTGGTGGTGATTACAATAAATTATGATCTATAATGTAAATCACTGTCCTCTTGAGAGACTGTTCATTTATCCTAATTGTTTGCGTTTGGGTGGACGTTTTACTGAGCCTGCCACACAGTAGCAGCAGTTTGAGCAGTTATGATTTATGAGTATTTTTAATTATCATGCCTGCTGAGTGGCTGCCTTTCTCGGCCTGCCTCACAGTTCTGTTCATTTTCCCTCTGTGACAGCATGGGAATGAAGAATTTTCTTTGAGCTCAGATGCAATCCTGCCTAAATCAACAAATACTACTCAACTCGCCCTTTGCATAATAACAACATGAAAATATCTAACTATGGAAGGGAATCTCGAAGCAAGACTTTTCACCAAATGAAACTGCATTTACCGCGTAATTATTCATTGATTTGCTTTTGTTGATGTCGCAGGCACTGTAGAATTAGATCGATCCACAGAGGCTTCACATTTTCTTTATTATGGAGCAGATCTTGCTTTTCGTCTCCTGTGTCTTCGAAGTACAGGCTGTCACCTGTCTTTTCAGACGCAAGACCACCGACCGTAGTCACTGTTGTAATGTAGGAAACGCGGCAGCCAATTTGCGCACAGCAAACAATACAGCATAAACGTCTGCTCTGTTTGCACCTCAGTCCTGTTAACACATTGGCCCAGAAATTCGGGTCAGGGGCTTCCCGCGGGTGCAAGCCCCCGACCTGCACTTACCTACCGCGCCGGCCGTTGAGCTGTGGGCCCGCGTGGAATCGCGATCCTGGGCCTCCTCCAACTGCCGGCGCGCAGTGCTTGCGTATCCCAGGGGCGCAGTTAGTTCGATGTGTCCCCTGGGATCACGTGGGCCATGGAGAGCCAATGGTAGCAGGGAATGCTTCATTCATAAGTTTGACAGACCTGTCAAACCTATAAATACTATAAGTCCCAAAACGTCACTAAATCTTCAAATACATTTTTTTTTTAAATCACATTTTTAAAATAAACTATAAATTACATGAAATAACTATTTTAAACAATAATTTAAATTTTTGAAAAAATTAATTACATTTTCTAACGGGGCTAAAAATAAACTTACCTTTCTTTAAAGTATTTAAAAATAATAAACCTGTGGAAAAAATGTTTTCATTTTAATTAATTCACCACTTACCTTGTAAAAAGCAGGCCTTGCGACTGCTTTTCACATGTCTAACTTCTGGAGATTTAACCTCCCGGGAAAACCTGCAAAAAAGACGTAAGTTCGGTGCGCACGCGCTGCCTCTCCTGCGCACACGTTCCACCTCTTAACCCCTTCTTTCAGGGGAACGGAAGTGCCGGTTTCCCACGCATGCGCAGTGCATGCACAAAACCGGCACTTCCATTGGACTTACGGGTGAGTACCCCGTGCGTACTCACCCGTGGAGACTCGAATTTCTGGGCCATTGAAAATCTTAATGGTATACATTTTGCTTGTTGTAATGCTAATAATGAATGTACACCATGTAGCATGACTCATTCATTTACCAAAGACCAGCAGGCTTATAGCAGACAATGTTATAGGTTCTTATAATAAAGGGGGCTGGGGTGCATATAATTATGGTTTGGGATGAAGTATTGAGGTAGAAGTGATCCAGATGATCCAGCATTTAAATAAAAAAGACAGATTTGTATTTGTGTGTTGGCCAAATGTTCATTTTTGCATTGATGACCAGTTTCAGGGACAGCTACCTAATGATTTTGATGTTGGAAAACGTCTAATTTTTAATTGCATTTTAAAAGAAAGACTTGCATTTATATAGCGCCTTTCACAACCCAAGGATGTTCTAAAGTGCTATACAGCCAATTAAGTACTTTTGAAGTGTCGTCATTGATGTGATGTAGGAAATGTGGCTCCCCTGCTCTTCTTTGAAATAGTGCCATGAGATCTTTCACGTCCACGTGAGAGAGCAGACAGGGCCTCAGTTTAATGTCTCATCCAAAAGATGGCACCTCCAACAGTGCAGCACTCCCTCAGTACTGCCCTGGAATGTCAGCCTAGATTATTTTTCTCAAGTCTCTGGAGTGGGACCTGAACCCACAACCTTTTGATTCAGAGGCAAGAGTACTACCAACTGAGCCACAGCTGACACAAATGCTGTTTTTTCTGGATCAATCGACCGTTTTTTGCTGGTAATGTCTACAAAGCAGTGTAAGACGTGAGGAATTACCCCTCGCCCCGTCCAACAGGTTACAGAGTTCGGACCTGAGACTTATGAGAAATTACACCAGACATGCAGGTTCTGTCTTTAACCTTTTATTGTTCCTAAGACAGATTCAAAACCCCACCCACTATTCGAGCAGTTCACCAATAATATTACAGGAAATCAGACATACAGCCACCCGCTGATGATCAGTCCAGCGTTGATTGTAGGTCCTCGTGGGTGAAAAGACTGGCCAGGCCCCTCCTTCTGACTGCAGCCTGATCCTCGTGGGCGAGATGACCGGCCAAACCACCCTCTTCTGACTGCAGTGCTGATATTCTTTAGCCACTGTGTTTTATACAGCTTTCTTTGCCTTTTGCAGTAAATCAATTATTCAGACACTGTGAAATGTTCCTTTAATATTGGTCTGAGCTGTTTGAGCAGTCAAACGTTCACATTCACACATCCTGTGCGACTATCCATTAGTTGTCCTTATCATGGCCCAAAATTGTTCATTCACTCCTAAAGTTTACAAAAGTGGCAGAAAACTACTTGGTTAGGTTCATGAGTTACATCGTATTCTGCATTCCAGAACTTCAAAGGTTTGACTTCTCCCCTTTAACCTCCGAAAAGTCATCAGAGACACGGGGCTGGGTTTTGTGAATGGAGTCGAGTTGGAGGCGGGACTGCTGCTTGTCGTGTCAATGTCCCGCCTCCAGCCTCGTCTGACCAGCCAGAGGGATTTTCCCCTGATTGACCTTGCTAAGCCTGCCCTGCGGGCTCAGCAGGCCAATTAGGGAGGAAATCACTGACAGAGCACGCCAAATGTCAGACGTGCTATCTGTCAAGACTTCTTGGAAGAAGAAATGTCAGCATTTGACAGCTCTGTGAAGCTGTCAAACACTGACATTCTCTGTAGTTTGATGAGTCCTTGTGTTCAGGACTCATCAAAACTTTCAACTTTGTCGATTTCAGATGACTGTTGGTTCAGAGGATCCAACAGCCAGTCTGTGAAATCGACAACGAGGATGTTGGATCTTCCGATCCAGAGAGGATGAAGGCTGTAGGAAGAAAACAAGGTAAGTGAACAATTTTTTACACTTATCACTCACCTTACATACTTACCACTCCATGCTTGCACCCATCACTCACCTCTACATCTTACTTCCAGGTGCCTCCGACCGCCGCAGACCTCCTCCACGTCTCCTCCAACCCGACGGGGTTCTCCGAGGTCGGGAAGCCTTCACCTGTGAAGGTAAAATGGCACTAATCCTTTTTTCTGCCGGTTAACTACCTGTTAACAGGCAGTTAAAAGTATTTAATGCCTTTCCCACCTTCAGGAGACAGGACCCGAAGCAGCACATCTTCCCGCCTCCTGGCAAAAGGGCACGGAGGCGGGATGGGGGCGGGTTTGCCATCCACCCACACTTTCTGCTAGTTTACCACCTGCCCCGCCTCCATGCCTGCCTCCTCAGGGCGTGGAAAAACCAGCCCACGATGTCTGCAAAATCTAACGAGGTTTGTTTATCTCTGTTGTCTCTGACTACCCCCTGCAGTCACAACCATGTTTCATGCCTTATCAGTGAAAGACTGCTTCTGACATTCACCAACTTTATTTAATTTTGAAAAAAACTTTTTGCCTGGCAAAGCATTTCAAGAAATATTAAAAATTCAGGGCCTGTATAAACCTTCTAAAGCAGTTCACCAAATTAATAAGAGGAAGGATCACATCTGCCACTAACAAAAAAGGGATAAAATTCATAAGGAATTGTTTGACAAATAAATGTGTTCTATTGAGGAGGAGATGAGTCATGTGTCAAATGATCAGCTGATGTACCAATAACACAATTGGGCCAGTTTTCCAAAAAGCACTGGGACCTGAACAATGCGCACCTGATGCTTGCCAACAACCCATGGGATTTCCCAAGGTCACCCTTAATTAGCTATACATGGCAAGTTGCCAGGCCACAGTGGGCCTTGTGTTGGTGCCCGCCTAAGTGGGGCAGTACCAACATTGAAACGATTCTGGCCACTTAAAAGGAACTGGTCATTTAAGAGGTCAAAAATTGTTTCAGCTTTTCCAACAGTTGCAAATAATTTACATGCGATCCCACAATCAACAGATCAAATCAAAGCTCTGCAGTCCTGCCACATCCAGTCATGAATGGTGGTGGACCATTAAACAACTAATGGGAGGAGGAGGCTCCCTGAATATCCCCATCCTCAATGATGGTGGAGTCCAGCACGTGAGTGCAAAAGACAAGGCTGAAGCATTTGCAACCATCTTCAGCCAGAAGTGCCGAGTGGATGATCCATATCGGCCTCTCCCTGAGGTCCCCACCATCACAGAAGCCTGACTTCAGCCAGTTCGATTCACTCCATGAGATATCAAGAAACGGCTGAGCGCACTGGATACAGCAAAGGCTATGGGCCCAAACAACATCCCGGCTATCGTGCTGAAGACTTGTGCTCCAGAACTAGCCGCAACTCTAGCCAAGCTGTTCCAGTACAGCTACAACACTGGTATCTATCCGACAATGTAGAAAACTGCCCAGGTATGTCCCGTCCAAAAAAAGCAGGACATATCCAACCCGGCCAATTACCGCCCCATCAGTCTGCTCTCAATCATCAGCAAAGTGATGGAAGATGTCATTGACAGTGCTATCAAGCGGCACCAACTCACCAATAACATGCTCACTAATGACCAGTTTTGGGTTCCGCCAAGACCACTTGGTTCCCGACCTCATTACAGCCTTGGTCCAAACATGGACAAAGGAGCTGAATTCCAGAGGTGAGGAGAGAGTTACTGCCCTTGATATCAAAACAGCATTTTGACCGAGTGTGGCATGAAGGAGCCCTAGTAAAACTGAGGTCAATGGGAATCGGGGGGAAAATTCTCCACTGGCTGGAGTCTTACCTAGCTCAAAGGAAGATGGTTGTGGTGGTTGAAGGTCAATCATCACAACTCCAGGACATCGCTGCAGGAGTTCCTCAGGGCAGTGTCCTAAGCCTAACCATCTTCTGCTGCTTCATCAATCACCTTCCCTCCAACATAAGGTCAGAAATGGGGATATTCACTGATGACTGTACAGTGTTCAGTGCCATTCACAACTCCTCAGATAATGAGGCAGTCCATGCCCGCATGCAACAAGACCTGGACGACATTCAGGCTTGGGCTGATAAGTGGTAGGTAACATTAGCGCCACAGAAGTGCCAGGCAATGACATAGAAACATAGAAGATAGGAGCAGGAGTAGGACATTCGGCCCCTCGAGTCTGTTCTGCCATATAATGAGATCATGGCTGATCATCCAAATTCAGTACCCTGTCCCTGCTTTCTCCCCATATCCCTTGATCCCTTTAGCCTTAAGAAATATATCTAACTCCTTCTTGAATATATTTAATGAATTGGCCTCAATGGCTTTCTGTGGTAGCGAATTCCACAGGTTCACCACTCTCTGGGTGAAGAAATTCCTCCTCATCTCAGTCCTAAATGGCTTACCCCTTATCCTTAGACTGTGACCCTTGGTTCTGGACTCCCCCGCCATTGGGAAGTCCAACAAGGGGATGACTATCTCCAACAAGCGAGAGTCTAACCAATGCCTCTTGACACTCAATGGCATTACCATCGCCGAATCCCCCACCATCCTGGGGGACACCATTGACCAGAAAATTAACTGGACCAGCCACATAAACACTGTGGCAACAAGAGCAGGTCAGAGGCTGGGTATTCTGTGGCAAGTGCCTCACCTCCTAACTCCCCAAAGCCTTTCTACCATCTACAAAGCACAAGTAAGGTGTGGGATGGAATACTCTCCACTTGCCTGGATGAGTGCAGCTCCAACAACACTCAAGAAGTTTGACACCATCCAGGACAAAGCAGCCCACTTGATTGACACCCCCTCCAACACCTTAAACATTCACTCCCTCCACCACCAGCATACCGTGGCTGCAGTGTGTACCATCTACAAGATGCACTGCAGCAACTCGCCAAGGCTCCTTCGGCAGCACCTCTCAAACCCACGACCTCTACCACCTAGAAGGACAGGGGCAGCAGACACATGGGAACACCACCACCTCCAAGTTCCTCTCTAAGTCACACACCATCCTGACTTGGAAGTATATCGCTGATCCTTCATTGTCGCTGGGTCAAAATCCTGGAACTTCCTCCCTAACAGCACTGTGGGAGTACCGTCACCACACGGTCTGCAGCGGTTCAAGAAGGCGGCTCACCACCACCTTCTCAAGGGGCAACTAGGGATGGGCAATAAATGCTGGCCTTGCCAGCGACGCCCACACCCCATAAAAATGAATTTTAAAAAATGCAGATCAGGCACAATCTAATTGAATGGTGGGACAGGCTCGAGAGGCTGAATGGAGTTCAATGTGGTGAAGTGTGAGGTTATCCACTTGGGATCTAAACAGAAGACATTTGTTGAGGTTCCGCATAAGTTATTATTAGCAAAAATTAGAGTTCATAGAATTGAAGATATGGGTCAGGAATTGGCTCGGAGATAGGCGACCGAGAGTAGAGATACAAGATTTGTTCTCGAATTGGTGGGATGTGACAAATGGTGTTCCCCAAGGACCTGTACTGGGGCCTCAGCTTTTCACCATAATTATTAATGACTTGGATGAAAAACTAGAGAGTTGTACATCCAAGTTTGCAAATGACACGAAATCAAGAGGCACAGTAGACTGCATCCAGAGGAGCAGACAGTTGCAAAGAAATATAGACAGATTAAGCGAGTGGCAGATGGAGTTCAATGTAGGAAAGTGTAAGGTTATCCACTTTGAATCTAAGAAAGATAGGGGGAAAAATTCAGTATCGCCCCGTTTGGGGCGCCATTATTGGCCATGCGCAAAGTTTAGCGCCTGGCGCTAATTATCGCCTCCGACGGCAAACTTGGCTTTTATCGCCCCTGGAGGTGATTGGAGCGCTAAATCAGGCGCTTCACACCTGTCTTAAGGCGCAAATGTCGAGGAGCGAGGCGCTACCTCAGAGCGCGGATGAAGCAAGGAAGAGCAAATCAGAATGAACCTGCAAAGTGCTGTTCAGTACCCAAAACCCCTTCACACAGCGTTGAATCTCTCCAGAAGTCTCTCTCTCTCTCTCTCAGAATCTGTGGTGCAAAAATATCACCAACAAAAAAAGGCAGGAAGTGGTCACCTTTAAATAGCGCTCCCCCAGTCTCTTTCTGACTGCAAAAAACTCCCCTCAACCTGTCGTTGCTAGCGGCAGGCGTTAAGGCAGGGGGCGCCACTCAATATCCGGTCTGGGGCTCTACCGGGGCGTTGTGCACTCGACTGACGTCACGATCTGCCGGCGCAGGAGATCGTGGCGGTAGTGTTTAGCGCCGCCGCAAAATGTCTAGTTAATTTCGCGAGCGGCGCAAACATCGCCGCGCCCGGGCGTTAGTTGCTTTGCGCCCCATTAGCGCCCTCTTAAGGCGCTAACGGGAGGCGCAAACCAACAGAATTTTCCCCCCCCATAAATTCTTAATGGTGAGAGACTGAATCTGTGGAGGAGCAAAGTGATTTGGGTGCCCATGTATATAAATTACTAAAAGCTAGTGCAAGTAATGAATAAGGCTAATGGAATGTTGACCTTTATCTCAGGGCTGGAATTGAAAAGTGAGGAAGTGATGCTTCAGTTGTACAAAACCTTGGTCAGACCCCATCTGGAGTATTGCGTTCAGTTTTGGGAACCTCAGGAAAGTTACATTGGCCTTGGAAGGAGTTCAACACAGATTTACCACTATGACAGCAGGGCTCAAAAGGGTGAAATTATGAGGACAGGTTGCATAAAGTTGGTTTGTGTCCTCTTGAGTTTAGAAAGTTAAGGGGTGATCTAATGAAGTTATTTAAAATGAAAAAGGGATTCAATAGGGTAGATACAGAGAAACCATTTCTACTGGTGGGGTATCTAGACAGGAGGGCATATTCTTAAAATTAGACGCTACGCCATTTAGGAGTGAATTAGGAGCACTTTTTTACACAAAGGGGAATGGCAATCTGGAAAATGCTCCTCCAAAAAGCTGTGGATGCTGGGTCAATTGAATTTTTCAAGACTGAGTGTGATGAGTTTTGTTGAGTAAGTGTATCAAGGGATATGGAACAAAGGCGGGTAAATGGAGTTGAGTTAGAGATGGTAGAACAGGCCCAAGGGGCTGAATGGACTCCACAACTCCCCGAGTCATCTGCGCTCCTCTATTTCTGGCCTTTTGCGCACCCCTGATTTTAATCGCCGCACCATTGGCGGCCATGCCTTCAGCTGCCAAGGCCCTAAGCTCTGGAATTCCCTCCCTAAACCTCTCCTCCTTTAAGACACTCCTTAGCACCTACCTCTTTGACTAAGCTTTTGGTCACCCGCCCTAATATCTCCTTATGTGGCTTGGTGTCAAATTTTGTTTTATAACATGCCTGTGAAGTGCCCTGGGACATTTTACTACATTAAAGGTGACGTAATAAAACTCACTACACACTTGGTTTGAGTATAAAGCAAGGCTTTAATTAACTTGTTTCAGAACATGGAGGTCTAGTTGTACTTCACTAGTTCCAGTCTTACAAAATGTCCCTGGCAAGCTGGGGCCAATGCCCGAGTATTTATACTCCTTGGACGGCGCCACCAGCTGGCCGTCCAGTGTTATTTCATAGGTAGTTTCTCGATGATGAGATTTATGACAAAAGGCGCTATATATAAGTTGTTGTTGTTGTTCCTTTGATGAAATTGGGTGTGCGTGTCATGGTGTTCAGTGGGAAAGGAGATAAAAGAGCTGGCCATGTTGACCAATATATTAGTCACCTTTTTGATGCAGTAAAATCATATGTTAAGTTGCTTTCTTTCTAATGCTCAGAAACAAAAGGTAACTTTCAATTACAGGGTAGCTGCTTAATATCGGGTGACCATATTTTCTAAACTGAATCCGGGGACACACAGGGTGGGAGCACAGCAAAGCAGCCAGGACACGTGTCAAGAAAACCGGCATGACTACTTTGTTGCTTCTGCTAGTGGAATACGCATAGTGACAACACCATTTTCACTTTGCACCGAATCTCGAATCTTGCATGTATTCTTGCAATAGTGCTGTACGATCTATACCCGTCACCCAATACCCTAACTTTTAATTTCCCAATTTTAAATCTGTTCCAAAACAGACTGAGATTTTCCATATAAGCTGTGAAACACCCTCTGTCGCAGAAAGTTTCAGAAACCTTTTCCTGGTGGGAGAATTTACAGCTTGCCTTATTCAGCAAAAAAAATACGATGCACCATACTGATCGGAGGTAAAGAAAATCTACTCACCCACCGGCTGTCACTGCGACCTCGGCTTCTCCCGCGCATTTTAAAGGTTCCGCCATCCAGCCAGTCACTATTGGCTGAAACATGGGGTCAGGTGCCTCAATCCCCCAGAGTGCAGTGCGGCCCGAGCTATCGATGGCGCCTTTTCTCCACTGCACTGCATTTTGGGAGGGCGGGGCCGCCATTGTCGCCTCCATTCAACTGCTTCCTGGAATCTGTTCCTGAGCTCAAATGGGCAGGGAGGTGGCTTTGAGCCCAAGATCAGCCATGATCTTATTGAATGGTGGAGCAGGCTTGAGGGGCCAAGTGGCCTATTCCTGCTCCTATTTCTTATTGTTCTTATGTTCTAGTGCTTTGCTATTTTTTTTGTTGAAATAATGTAACGTCGCCATTTATTTTGTCAATATTTCGCATTAAAGTAAGATCACTGTCTTGTACAATCTTTTGATAAAACTTCATTTTATAACAGAAATCAATAAATGTGTTTCCCCCTCAAAGTAAATGATACTGCTGCTGTAATTTAAAAGAGTTCAGACATGCGATCAATAAAACTTTAATATCTGTCAACAAATAGTATATTGGTGCAAAACAGGTTTCACTGATGAAAATACATCTAAACAGGAAAACTTAAATGTCCCAGAGGACAAGGAGGCAGAAATAGATGCTAATCAATTACAGTATACACTCAATAAAAGCTATCACTATGCATGTTACACATTTTGCATGACAACTGCATTCTATTAATATAACAACAACAGCAACTTGCATTTATATAGCGCCTTTAATGTAGTCAAACATCTCAAGGCGCTTCACAGGAGCGTTATCAGACAAAATTTGACACCAAGCCACATAAGGGGATATTAGGGCAGATGACCAAAAGCCTGGTCAAAGAGATAGGTTTTAAGGAGCATCTTAAAGGAGGAGAGAGAGGTAGCGAGGCAGAGAGGCTTCGGGAGGGAATTCCAGAGCTTAGGGCCTCAGCATCTGAAGGCACGGCCACCAATGGTTGAGTGATTATAATCAGGGATGCTCAAGAGGGCAGAATTAGAGGAGCGCAGATATCTCGGGGGGTTGTGGAGCTGAAGGAGATTACAGAGATAGGGAGGAGTGAGGCCATGGAGAGATTTGAAAACAAGGATGAGAATTTTGAAATCGAGGCATTGCTTAACCGGGAGCCAATGTAGGTCAGCGAACAAAGGGGAGATTGGCAGACAGGACTTGGTACGAGTTAGGACACGGGCAGCCGAGTTTTGGATGACCTCAAGTTAATGTAGGGTAGAATGTGGGAGGCCAGCCAGGAGTGCGTTGGAGTAGTCAAGTCTAGAGGTAACAAAGGCATGGATGAGATCGCGGAGGATTGTAGGGCTGGAGGAGGTTACAAAGATGGGGAGAGGCGAAGCCATGGAAGGGTTTGAAAACAAGACCGAGAATTTTAAAATATATCTGAGAGACTCGATGTAAGATATATAGGGGATGATTTTCAACTTACTGCTCGGGTAAGTTAACTATGAAAATCGAGCAGTTTCTATAATGCGTTGCCGATCCACAATGCTGGTTTTAAGCCTGGGTGGGAAGTTGAAAATCTACCCATAATATGAACATGGCTGCTCTTTGTCTCTGGGATTCTAACTGAATTAACCATCATTTAATATTTAGTAGTCTTACGGTATCATGTAGAATTAACCATTACCTGTTGAACTAGAACTGTTGGAGCATTCAGGAGGCCTATGGAGCCTGCCCAAACTCACAAGATGAGTTCGGATGAAGAAAACCCTGTAGCCCATTATACCAGCAACTCTCTCCTCTGAAGTTGCCTATCTCAAATTAAACACTGAGAGGGTAGATTTCCACAGGGGGTTCACCCCATCATCCCCCGTACACCTCGATGGAAGAGCAGCAGAAACCCCAGGGGAAAAAAACACAGTCAATGCCATTTTTCTGGAGCTTCCGTGCCTGTTCCACCAAAGTTACAGCAGGCGAGCAGCAGAACCCCCAAAGAAATTTACCCCCATCTGAGATTTGGTTCTGTGTCTGCATTGTTCCCCAAGTCAGATGGAAAGTTATCATACTGTGGTTAAGATTGCCTAGCTTCTCACTTCTATTCCCAGTTGTCCCTGTCTCCATAAGAACATAAGAAATAGGAGCAGGAGTAGGACATTCTGCCCCTCGAGCCTGCTCCGCCAATCAATGAGATCATGGCTGATCTGATCTTGGCCTCAACTCCACCTTCCTGCCCGCTCACCATAACCCTCGATTCCCCTGTTTTTCTAAAATCTGTCTCTCTCCGCCTTGAATATATTCAGTGACCCAGCCTCCACAGCTCTCTGGGGTAGAGAATTCCAAAGATTCACGACCCTCTGCGAAAAGATATTCCTCCTCATCTCCATTTTAAATAGACGACCCCTTATTCTGAAACTATGCCCCCTAGTTCAAGGTTGCTCCACTAGGGGAAACATTCTCTCAGCATCCTCCGTGTCAAGCCCCCTCAGAATCTTATATGTTTCAATAAGATCACTTCTCATTCTTCTAAACTCCAATGAGTATAGGCCAAACCTGCTCAACCTTTCCTCATAAGACAACACCTTCAACTCAGGAATCAACCTAGTGAACCTTCTCTGAACTGCCTCCAAGGCAAGTATATCCCTCCTTAAATAAGGAGACCAAAACTGGACACAAAGTGTGGTCTCACCAATGACCTGTACAGTTGCAGCAAGACTTCCCTACTTTTAAATTCCATACCCCTTGCAATAAAGGCCAATATTGCATTTGCCTTCCTAATTATTTGCTGTACCTGTGTGCTAACATTTTGTGTTTCATGTACGAGATCCCTCTGTACCGCAGCATTCTGTAGTCTCTCTCCATTTAAATAATATTTTGCTTTTTTATTCTTCCTACCAAAGTGGATAACCTCACATTTTCCCACATTATACTCCAGTTGTCCCTGTCTCCAGCTGTCCCTGTCTCCAGCTGTCCCTGTCTCCAGTTGTCCCTGTCTCCAGATGTCCCTGTCTCCAGCTGTCCCTGTCTACAGCTGTCCCTGTCTACAGCTGTCCCTGTCTCCAGTTGTCCCTGTCTCCAGCTGTCCCTGTCTCCAGTTGTCCCTGTCTCCAGCTGTCCCTGTCTCCAGCTGTCCCTGTCTCCAGCTGTCCCTGTCTCCAGTTGTCCCTGTCTCCAGTTGTTCTTGTCCCCAGTTGTCCCTGTCTCCAGTTGTCCCTGTCTCCAGTTGTCCCCATCTCCAGCTGTCCCTGTCTCCAGTTGTCCCTGTCTCCAGTTGTCCCTGTCTCCAGCTGTCCCTGTCTCCAGTTGTCCCTGTCTCCAGTTGTCCCTGTCTCCAGTTGTCCCCGTCTCCAGTTGTCCCTGTCTCCAGTTGTCCCCGTCTCCAGTTGTCCCCGTCTCCAGCTGTCCGTCTCCAGCTGTCCCCGTCTCCAGTTGTCCCTGTCTCCAGTTGTCCCTGTCTCCAGCTGTCCCTGTCTCCAGCTGTCCCCGTCTCCAGTTGTCCCTGTCTCCAGCTGTCCGTCTCCAGCTGTCCCCGTCTCCAGTTGTCCCTGTCTCCAGTTGTCCCTGTCTCCAGCTGTCCCTGTCTCCAGTTGTCCCTGTCTCCAGTTGTCCCTGTCTCCAGCTGTCCCTGTCTCCAGCTGTCCCTGTCTCCAGCTGTCCCCGTCTCCAGTTGTCCCTGTCTCCAGCTGTCCATCTCCAGCTGTCCCCGTCTCCAGCTGTCCGTCTCCAGTTGACCCTGTCTCCAGCTGTCCCTGTCTCCAGTTGTCCCTGTCTCCAGTTGTCCCCGTCTCCAGTTGTCCCTGTCTCCAGTTGTCCCCGTCTCCAGTTGTCCCCGTCTCCAGCTGTCCATCTCCAGCTGTCCCCGTCTCCAGCTGTCCGTCTCCAGCTGTCCCCGTCTCCAGTTGTCCCTGTCTCCAGTTGTCCCCGTCTCCAGTTGTCCCCGTCTCCAGTTGTCCCCGTCTCCAGTTGTCCCCGTCTCCAGTTGTCCCTGTCTCCAGCTGTCCGTCTCCAGCTGTCCCCGTCTCCAGTTGTCCCCGTCTCCAGTTGTCCCTGTCTCCAGTTGTCCCTGTCTCCAGTTGTCCCTGTCTCCAGTTGTCCCTGTCTCCAGCTGTCCCTGTCTCCAGCTCTTCCTGTCTCCAGCTGTCCGTCTCCAGCTGTCCCCGTCTCCAGTTGTCCCCGTCTCCAGTTGTCCTTGTCTCCAGCTGTCCCTCTCTCCAGCTGTCCGTCTCCAGCTGTTCCTGTCTCCAGCTGTTCCTGTCTCCAGTTGTCCCTGTCTCCAGCTGTCCTTGTCTCCAGCTGTCCCTCTCTCCAGCTGTCCATCTCCAGCTGTTCCTGTCTCCAGCTGTTCCTGTCTCCAGTTGTCCCTGTCTCCAGCTGTCCTTGTCTCCAGCTGTCCCTCTCTCCAGCTGTCCGTCTCCAGCTGTTCCTGTCTCCAGCTGTTCCTGTCTCCAGCTGTTCCTGTCTCCAGCTGTCCCCGTCTCCAGTTGTCCCTGTCGCCAGCTGTCCGTCTCCAGCTGTCCCTGTCTCCAGCTGTCCCTGTCTCCAGCTGTCTCAGTCTCCAGCTGTCCCTCTCTCCAGCTGTCCGTCTCCAGTTGTCCCTGTCTCCAGCTGTCCCTGTCTCCAGTTGTCCCTGTCTCCAGTTGTCCCTCTCTCCAGCTGTCCGTCTCCAGCTGTTCCTGTCTCCAGCTGTCCCTGTCTCCAGTTGTCCCTGTCTCCAGCTGTCCTTGTCTCCAGCTGTCCCTCTCTCCAGCTGTCCGTCTCCAGCTGTTCCTGTCTCCAGCTGTCCCTGTCTCCAGTTGTCCCTGTCTCCAGCTGTCCCCGTCTCCAGTTGTCCCTGTCTCCAGCTGTCCCTATCTCCAGCTGTCTCAGTCTCCAGCTGTCCCTCTCTCCAGCTGTCCGTCTCCAGCTGTCCCTGTCTCCAGCTGTCTCAGTCTCCAGCTGTCCCACTCTCCAGTTGTCCCTGTCTCCAGCTATTCCTGTCTCCAGCTGTCCATCTCCAGCTGTCCGTCTCCAGTTGTCCCTGTCTCCAGCTGTCCATCTCCAGCTGTCCCTGTCTCCAGTTGTCCCTGTCGCCAGCTGTCCGTCTCCAGCTGTTCCTGTCTCCAGCTGTCCCTGTCTCCAGCTGTCCCCGTCTCCAGTTGTCCCTGTCTCCAGTTGTCCCTGTACCAGTTGTCCCCGTCTCCAGCTGTCCCTGTCTCCAGGTGTCCCTGTCTCCAGCTGTCCCCGTCTGCAGTTGTCCCAGTCTCCAGCTGTCTCTGTCTCCAGCTGTCCCTGTCTCCAGTTGTCCCTGTCTCCAGTTGTCCCCGTCTCCAGCTGTCCCTGTCTCCAGCTGTCCCTGTCTCCAGCTGTCCCTGTCTCCAGTTGTCCCTCTCTCCAGTTGTCCCTCTCTCCAGTTGTCCCTGTCTCCAGTTGTCCCTGTCTCCATCTGTCCCCGTCTCCAGTTGTCCCCGTTTCCAGCTGTCCGTCTCCAGCTGTCCCTGTCTCCAGCTGTCCCTGTCTCCAGATGTCCCTGTCTCCAGATGTCCCTGTCTCCAGCTGTCCCTGTCTACAGCTGTCCCTGTCTACAGCTGTCCCTGTCTCCAGTTGTCCCTGTCTCGAGCTGTCCCTGTCTCCAGTTGTCCCTGTCTCCAGCTGTCCCTGCCTCCAGCTGTCCCTGACTCCAGCTGTCCCTGTCTCCAGTTGTTCTTGTCCCCAGTTGTCCCCGTCTCCAGTTGTCCCTGTCTCCAGTTGTCCCCGTCTCCAGCTGTCCCTGTCTCCAGTTGTTCTTGTCCCCAGTTGTCCCCGTCTCCAGTTGTCCCCGTCTCCAGCTGTCCCTGTCTCCAGTTGTTCTTGTCCCCAGTTGTCCCCGTCTCCAGTTGTCCCTGTCTCCAGTTGTCCCCGTCTCCAGCTGTCCCTGTCTCCAGTTGTTCTTGTCCCCAGTTGTCCCCGTCTCCAGTTGTCCCTGTCTCCAGTTGTCCCTGTCTCCAGTTGTCCCCGTCTCCAGTTGTCCCCGTCTCCAGCTGTCCATCTCCAGCTGTCCCCATCTCCAGCTGTCCAACTCCAGTTGACCCTGTCTCCAGCTGTCCCTGTCTCCAGCTGTCCGTCTCCAGCTGTCCCCGTCTCCAGTTGTCCCCGTCTCCAGTTGTCCCCGTCTCCAGTTGTCCCTGTCTCCAGTTGTCCCTGTCTCCAGTTGTCCCTGTCTCCAGCTCTTCCTGTCTCCAGCTGTCCCTGTCTCCAGCTGTCCATCTCCAGCTGTCCGTCTCCAGCTGTCCCCGTCTCCAGTTGTCCCCGTCTCCAGTTGTCCCTGTCTCCAGTTGTCCCTGTCTCCAGTTGTCCCTGTCTCCAGCTGTCCCTGTCTCCAGCTGTCCCTCTCTCCAGCTGTCCGTCTCCAGCTGTTCCTGTCTCCAGCTGTCCCTGTCTCCAGTTGTCCCTGTCTCCAGCTGTCCCTGCCTCCAGCTGTCCCTGACTCCAGCTGTCCCTGTCTCCAGTTGTTCTTGTCCCCAGTTGTCCCCGTCTCCAGTTGTCCCTGTCTCCAGTTGTCCCCGTCTCCAGCTGTCCCTGTCTCCAGTTGTTCTTGTCCCCAGTTGTCCCCGTCTCCAGTTGTCCCCGTCTCCAGCTGTCCCTGTCTCCAGTTGTTCTTGTCCCCAGTTGTCCCCGTCTCCAGTTGTCCCTGTCTCCAGTTGTCCCCGTCTCCAGCTGTCCCTGTCTCCAGTTGTTCTTGTCCCCAGTTGTCCCCGTCTCCAGTTGTCCCTGTCTCCAGTTGTCCCTGTCTCCAGTTGTCCCCGTCTCCAGTTGTCCCCGTCTCCAGCTGTCCATCTCCAGCTGTCCCCATCCCCAGCTGTCCATCTCCAGTTGACCCTGTCTCCAGCTGTCCCTGTCTCCAGCTGTCCGTCTCCAGCTGTCCCCGTCTCCAGTTGTCCCCGTCTCCAGTTGTCCCTGTCTCCAGTTGTCCCTGTCTCCAGTTGTCCCTGTCTCCAGCTCTTCCCGTCTCCAGCTGTCCCTGTCTCCAGCTGTCCATCTCCAGCTGTCCGTCTCCAGCTGTCCCCGTCTCCAGTTGTCCCCGTCTCCAGTTGTCCCTGTCTCCAGTTGTCCCTGTCTCCAGTTGTCCCTGTCTCCAGCTGTCCCTGTCTCCAGCTGTCCCTGTCCCCAGCTGTCCGTCTCCAGCTGTTAATGTCTCCAGCTGTCTCTGTCTCCAGCTGTCCCTGTCTCCAGCTGTCCGTCTCCAGCTGTCTCTGTCTCCAGCTATTCCTGTCTCCAGCTGTCCATCTCCAGCTGTCCCTGTCTCCAGTTGTCCCTGTCTCCAGCTGTCCCTGTCTCCAGTTGTCCCTGTCTCCAGTTGTCCCCGTCTCCAGTTGTCCCTGTCTCCAGTTGTCCCTGTCTCCAGTTATCCCCGTCTCCAGCTGTCCCTGTCTCCAGTTGTTCTTGTCCCCAGTTGTCCCCGTCTCCAGTTGTCCCCGTCTCCAGCTGTCCCTGTCTCCAGTTGTTCTTGTCCCCAGTTGTCCCCGTCTCCAGTTGTCCCTGTCTCCAGTTGTCCCCGTCTCCAGCTGTCCCTGTCTCCAGTTGTTCTTGTCCCCAGTTGTCCCCGTCTCCAGTTGTCCCTGTCTCCAGTTGTCCCTGTCTCCAGCTGTCCCAATCTCCAGTTGTCCCTGTCTCCAGTTGTCCCCGTCTCCAGTTGTCCCTGTCTCCAGTTGTCCCCGTCTCCAGCTGTCCCTCTCTCCAGCTGTCCGTCTCCAGCTGTTCCTGTCTCCAGCTGTCCCCATCTCCAGCTGTCCATCTCCAGTTGACCCTGTCTCCAGCTGTCCCTGTCTCCAGCTGTCCGTCTCCAGCTGTCCCCGTCTCCAGTTGTCCCCGTCTCCAGTTGTCCCTGTCTCCAGTTGTCCCTGTCTCCAGTTGTCCCTGTCTCCAGCTCTTCCTGT
This sequence comes from Somniosus microcephalus, assembly GCF_052327205.1. Classification (NCBI taxonomy): domain Eukaryota; kingdom Metazoa; phylum Chordata; class Chondrichthyes; order Squaliformes; family Somniosidae; genus Somniosus; species Somniosus microcephalus. The sequence goes on along the minus strand of NC_140990.1, from coordinate 330,647,046 downwards.
CTCCAGCTGTCCCTGTCTCCAGCTGTCCATCTCCAGCTGTCCGTCTCCAGCTGTCCCCGTCTCCAGTTGTCCCCGTCTCCAGTTGTCCCTGTCTCCAGTTGTCCCTGTCTCCAGTTGTCCCTGTCTCCAGCTGTCCCTGTCTCCAGCTGTCCCTCTCTCCAGCTGTCCGTCTCCAGCTGTTCCTGTCTCCAGCTGTCCCTGTCTCCAGCTGTCCCCATCTCCAGTTGTCCGTCTCCAGCTGTCCCTGTCCCCAGCTGTCCGTCTCCAGCTGTTAATGTCTCCAGCTGTCTCTGTCTCCAGCTGTCCCTGTCTCCAGCTGTCCGTCTCCAGCTGTCTCTGTCTCCAGCTATTCCTGTCTCCAGCTGTCCATCTCCAGCTGTCCCTGTCTCCAGTTGTCCCTGTCTCCAGCTGTCCCTGTCTCCAGTTGTCCCTGTCTCCAGCTGTCCCCGTCTCCAGTTGTCCCCGTCTCCAGTTGTCCCTGTCTCCAGCTGTCCCTGTCTCCAGTTGTCCCTGTCTCCAGCTGTCCCTCTCTCCAGCTGTCCGTCTCCAGCTGTTCCTGTCTCCAGCTGTCCCTGTCTCCAGTTGTCCCTGTCTCCAGTTGTCCCTGTCTCCAGTTGTCCCTGTCTCCAGTTGTCCCTGTCTCCAGTTGTCCCTGTCTCCAGTTGTCCCTGTCTCCAGTTGTCCCTGTCTCCAGTTGTCCCTGTCTCCAGTTGTCCCTGTCTCCAGCTGTCCCCGTCTCCAGTTGTCCCCGTCTCCAGTTGTCCCCGTCTCCAGTTGTCCCTGTCTCCAGCTGTCCGTCTCCAGCTGTCCCCGTCTCCAGTTGTCCCCGTCTCCAGTTGTCCCTGTCTCCAGTTGTCCCTGTCTCCAGTTGTCCCTGTCTCCAGCTCTTCCTGTCTCCAGCTGTCCCTGTCTCCAGCTGTCCGTCTCCAGCTGTCCCCGTCTCCAGTTGTCCCCGTCTCCAGTTGTCCCTGTCTCCAGCTGTCCCCGTCTCCAGTTGTCCCTGTCTCCAGTTGTCCCTGTCTCCAGCTCTTCCTGTCTCCAGCTGTCCCTGTCTCCAGCTGTCCATCTCCAGCTGTCCGTCTCCAGCTGTCCCCGTCTCCAGTTGTCCCCGTCTCCAGTTGTCCCCGTCTCCAGTTGTCCCTGTCTCCAGTTGTCCCTGTCTCCAGTTGTCCCTGTCTCCAGCTCTTCCTGTCTCCAGCTGTCCCTGTCTCCAGCTGTCCATCTCCAGCTGTCCGTCTCCAGCTGTCCCTGTCTCCAGTTGTCCCTGTCTCCAGCTGTCCGTCTCCAGTTGTCCCCGTCTCCAGTTGTCCCTGTCTCCAGTTGTCCCCGTCTCCAGTTGTCCCCGTCTCCAGTTGTCCCTGTCTCCAGTTGTCCCTGTCTCCAGCTGTCCCTGTCTCCAGCTGTCTCTGTCTCCAGCTGTCCGTCTCCAGTTGTCCCTGCCTTCAGCTGTCCCCATCTCCAGTTGTCCGTCTCCAGCTGTTAATGTCTCCAGCTGTCCCCGTCTCCAGTTGTCCCTGTCGCCAGCTGTCCGTCTCCAGCTATTCCTGTCTCCAGCTGTCCATCTCCAGCTGTCCGTCTCCAGTTGTCCCTGTCGCCAGCTGTCCGTCTCCAGTTGTCCCTGTCGCCAGCTGTCCATCTCCAGCTGTCCCTGTCTCCAGCTGTCCCTGTCTCCAGTTGTCCCTGTCGCCAGCTGTCCGTCTCCAGCTGTTCCTGTCTCCAGCTGTCCCTGTCTCCAGCTGTCCCCGTCTGCAGTTGTCCCAGTCTCCAGTTGTCCCTGTCTCCAGCAGTCTCTGTCTCCAGCTGTCCCTGTCTCCAGCTGTCCCTGTCTCCAGCTGTCCCTGTCTCCAGCTGTCCCTGTCTCCAGCTGTCTCTGTCTCCAGCTGTCTCTGTCTCCAGCTGTCCCTGTCTCCAGCTGTCCCTGTCTCCAGCTGTCCGTCTCCAGCTGTCTCTGTCTCCAGCTGTCCCTGTCTCCAGCTGTCCCTGTCTCCAGTTGTCCCTGTCTCCAGCTGTCTCTGTCTCCAGCTGTCCCTGTCTCCAGTTGTCCCTGTCTCCAGCTGTCTCTGTCTCCAGCTGTCCGTCTCCAGTTGTCCCTGTCTCCAGTTGTCCCTGCCTCCAGCTGTCCCTGTCTCCAGCTGTCCCTGTCTCCAGCTGTCCGTCTCCAGTTGTCCCTGTCTCCAGTTGTCCCTGCCTCCAGCTGTCCCTGTCTCCAGCTGTCCCTGCCTCCAGCTGTCCCTGTCTCCAGCTGTCCCTGTCTCCAGCTGTCCCTGTCTCCAGCTGTCCCTGTCTCCAGTTGTCCCTCTCTCCAGTTGTCCCTCTCTCCAGTTGTCCCTGTCTCCAGCTGTCCCTGTCTCCAGTTGTCCCTGTCTCCAGCTGTCCCTGCCTCCAGCTGTCCCTGACTCCAGCTGTCCCTGTCTCCAGTTGTTCTTGTCCCCAGTTGTCCCTGTCTCCAGTTGTCTCTGCCTCCAGCTGTCCCTGACTCCAGCTGTCCCTGTCTCCAGTTGTTCTTGTCCCCAGTTGTCCCTGTCTCCAGTTGTCCCTGTCTCCAGTTGTCCCCGTCTCCAGCTGTCCCTGTCTCCAGTTGTTCTTGTCCCCAGTTGTCCCCGTCTCCAGTTGTCCCTGTCTCCAGTTGTCCCTGTCTCCAGCTGTCCCTGTCTCCAGTTGTCCCTGTCTCCAGTTGTCCCTGTCTCCAGCTGTCCCAATCTCCAGTTGTCCCTGTCTCCAGTTGTCCCCGTCTCCAGTTGTCCCCGTCTCCAGCTGTCCATCTCCAGCTGTCCCCATCTCCAGCTGTCCATCTCCAGTTGACCCTGTCTCCAGCTGTCCCTGTCTCCAGCTGTCCGTCTCCAGCTGTCCCCGTCTCCAGTTGTCCCCGTCTCCAGTTGTCCCCGTCTCCAGTTGTCCCTGTCTCCAGCTGTCCGTCTCCAGCTGTCCCCTTCTCCAGTTGTCCCCGTCTCCAGTTGTCCCTGTCTCCAGTTGTCCCCGTCTCCAGTTGTCCCCGTCTCCAGTTGTTCCCGTCTCCAGTTGGCCCTAACTCCAGTTGTCCCTGTCTCCAGTTGTCCCTAACTCCAGTTGTCCCTGTCTCCAGTTGTCCCCGTCTCCTGTTGTCCCCATGTCCTGTTGTCCCCGTCTCCAGTTGTTCCCGTCTCCAGTTGGCCCTAACTCCAGTTGTCCCTGTCTCCAATTGTCCGTAACTCCAGTTGTCCCCGTCTCCAGTTGTCCCCGTCTCCAGTTGTCCCTAACTCCAGTTGTCCCCGTCTCCTGTTGTCCCCGTCTCCAGTTGCCCCTAACTCCAGTTGTCCCGGTCTCCAGTTGTCCCTGTCTCCAGTTGTCCCCATCTCCAGTTGTCCCTGTCTCCAGTTGTCCCTGTCTCCAGTTGTCCCCATCTCCAGTTGTCCCCGTCTCCAGTTGTCCCTGTCTCCAGTTGTCCCTGTCTCCAGTTGTCCCGGTCTCCAGTTGTCCCTGTCTCCAGTTGTCCCCATCTCCAGTTGTCCCTGTCTCCAGCTGTCCCTGTCTCCAGTTGTCCCTGTCTCCAGTTGTCCCTGTCTCCAGTTGTCCCTGTCTCCAGTTGTCCCTGTCTCCAGCTGTCTCTGTCTCCAGCTGTCCCTGTCTCCAGCTGTTCATCTCCAGCTGTCCTGTCTCCAGCTGTCCTGTCTCCAGCTGTCCCTGTCTCCAGCTGTCCGTCTCCAGTTGTCCCTCTCTCCAGTTGTCCCTGTACCAGTTCTCCCCGTCTCCAGTTGTCCCTGTCTCCAGCTGTCTGTCTCCAGTTGTCCCCGTCTCCAGCTGTCTGTCTCCAGTTGTCCCCGTCTCCAGCTGTCTGTCTCCAGCTGTCCCTTTCTACAGTTGTCCCCGTCTCCAGTTGTCCCCGTCTCCAGTTGTCCCCATCTCCAGTTGTCCCTGTCTCCAGCTGTCCCTGTCTCCAGTTGTCCCTGTCTCCAGCTGTCCCTGTCTCCAGTTGTCCCCGTCTCCAGTTGTCCCCGTCTCCAGCTGTCTGTCTCCAGCTGTCCCTCTCTCCAGCTGTCCCTGTCTCCAGCTGTCCCTGTCTACAGCTGTCCCTGTCTCCAGCTGTCCCTCTCTCCAGCTGTCTCTGTCTACAGCTGTCCCTGTCTCCAGCTGTCCCTGTCTCCAGTTGTCCCCGTCTCCAGTTGTCCCCGTCTCCAGCTGTCTGTCTCCAGCTGTCCCTGTCTCCAGCTGTCCCTCTCTCCAGCTGTCCCCGTCTACAGCTGTCCCTGTCTCCAGTTGTCCCTGTCTCCAGTTGTCCCCGTCTCCAGCTGTCCCTGTCTACAGCTGTCCCTGTCTCCAGTTGTCCCTGTCTCCAGTTGTCCCCGTCTCCAGTTGTCCCCGTCTCCAGTTGTCCCCGTCTCCAGCTGTCTGTCTCCAGCTGTCCCTGTCTACAGCTGTCCCCGTCTCCAGTTGTCCCCGTCTCCAGTTGTCCCCGTCTCCAGTTGTCCCCGTCTCCAGTTGTCCCTAACTCCAGTTGTCCCTGTCTCCAGTTGTCCCTAACTCCAGTTGTCCCCGTCTCCAGCTGTCCCTGTCTCCAGTTGTCTGTCTCCAGCTGTCCCTGTCTACAGCTGTCCCTGTCTCCAGCTGTCCCTCTCTCCAGTTGTCCCCGTCTCCAGCTGTCTGTCTCCAGCTGTCCCTGTCTACAGCTGTCCCCGTCTCCAGTTGTCCCCATCTCCAGTTGTCCCTAACTCCAGTTGTCCCCGTCTCCAGTTGTCCCTAACTCCAGTTGTCCCTGTCTCCAGTTGTCCCTAACTCCAGTTGTCCCCGTCTCCAGCTGTCCCTGTCTACAGCTGTCCCTGTCTCCAGTTGTCCCTGTCTCCAGTTGTCCCCGTCTCCAGTTGTCCCCGTCTCCAGTTGTCCCCGTCTCCAGTTGTCCCCGTCTCCAGTTGTCCCCGTCTCCAGTTGTCCCCGTCTCCAGTTGTCCCTAACTCCAGTTGTCCCTGTCTCCAGCTGTCCCTGTCTCCAGCTGTCCCTGTCTCCAGTTGTCCCCGTCTCCAGTTGTCCCCGTCTCCAGTTGTCCCCGTCTCCAGTTGTCCCCGTCTCCAGTTGTCCCCGTCTCCAGTTGTCCCTAACTCCAGTTGTCCCTGTCTCCAGTTGTCCCTAACTCCAGTTGTCCCCGTCTCCAGCTGTCCCTGTCTCCAGTTGTCCCTGTCTCCAGCTGTCTCTGTCTCCAGCTGTCCCTGTCTCCAGCTGTCCGTCTCCAGCTGGCTCTGTCTCCAGCTATTCCTGTCTCCAGCTGTCCATCTCCAGTTGTCCCTGTCTCCAGTTGTCCCCGTCTCCAGCTGTCTGTCTCCAGCTGTCCCTGTCTCCAGCTGTCCCTGTCTCCAGCTGTCCCCGTCTCCAGTTGTCCCCGTCTCCAGTTGTCCCTGTATCCAGATGTCCCTGTCTCCAGTTGTCCCTGTCTCCAGCTATCTCTGTCTCCAGCTGTCCCTGTCTCCAGCTGTCCATCTCCAGTTGTCCCTGTCTCCAGTTGTCCCTGTCTCCAGCTGTCACTGTCTCCAGCTGTCCCTGTCTCCAGCAGTCCGTCTCCAGCTGTCCCTGTCTCCAGTTGTCCCTGTACCAGTTGTCCCTGTACCAGTTGTCCCCGTCTCCAGTTGTCCCCGTCTCCAGTTGTCTCTGTCTCCAGCTGTCTGTCTCCAGCTGTCCCTGTCTCCAGCTTTGCCTGTCTCCAGCTGTCCCTGTCTCCAGCTGTCCCCATTCTCCAGTTGTCCCCGTCTCCAGCTGTCCGTCTCCAGCTGTCCCTGTCTCCAGCTGTCCCTGGCTCCAGCTGTCCCTGTCTCCAGTTGTCCCCGTCTCCAGTTGTCCCCGTCTCCAGTTGTCCCCGTCTCCAGTTGTCCCCGTCTCCAGTTGGCCCTAACTCCAGTTGTCCCTGTCTCCAGTTGTCCCTAACTCCAGTTGTCCCCGTCTCCAGTTGTCCCCGTCTCCAGTTGTTCCCGTCTCCAGTTGGCCCTAACTCCAGTTGTCCCTGTCTCCAGTTGTCCCTAACTCCAGTTGTCCCCATCTCCTGTTGTCCCCGTCTCCAGTTGTCCCCGTCTCCAGTTGTCCCCGTCTCCAGTTGTCCCCGTCTCCAGTTGTCCGTAACTCCAGTTGTCCCCGTCTCCAGTTGTCCCCGTCTCCAGTTGTCCCTAACTCCAGTTGTCCCCATCTCCTGTTGTCCCCGTCTCCAGTTGTCCCTAACTCCAGTTGTCCCGGTCTCCAGTTGTCCCTGTCTCCAGTTGTCCCCGTCTCCAGTTGTCCCTGTCTCCAGTTGTCCCTGTCTCCAGTTGTCCCCATCTCCTGTTGTCCCCGTCTCCAGTTGTCCCTAACTCCAGTTGTCCCCATCTCCAGCTGTCCCTGTCTCCAGCTGTCCCTGTCTCCAGTTGTCCCTGTCTCCAGTTGTCCCTGTCTCCAGTTGTCCCCGTCTCCAGTTGTCCCCGTCTCCAGTTGTCCCTAACTCCAGTTGTCCCGGTCTCCAGTTGTCCCTGTCTCCAGCTGTCCCTGTCTCCAGCTGTCCCTGTCTCCAGCTGTCCTGTCTCCAGCTGTCCCTGTCTCCAGTTGTCCCTGTCTCCAGTTGTCCCTGTCTCCAGTTGTCCCTGTACCAGTTGTCCCCGTCCCCAGTTGTCCCTGTCTTCAGCTGTCCCTGTCTCCAGTTGTCCCTGTCTCCAGTTGTCCCTGTACCAGTTGTCCCCATCTCCAGTTGTCCCCGTCTCCAGCTGTCTGTCTCCAGCTGTCCCCATCTCCAGTTGTCCCCGTCTCCAGTTGTCCCTGTCTCCAGCTGTCCCTGTCTCCAGCTGTCCCTGTCTCCAGCTGTCCTGTCTCCAGCTGTCCCTGTCTCCAGTTGTCCCTGTCTCCAGTTGTCCCTGTCTCCAGTTGTCCCTGTACCAGTTGTCCCCGTCTCCAGTTGTCCCTGTCTTCAGCTGTCCCTGTCTCCAGTTGTCCCTGTCTCCAGTTGTCCCTGTACCAGTTGTCCCCATCTCCAGTTGTCCCCGTCTCCAGCAGTCCGTCTCCAGCTGTCTCTGTCTCCAGCTGTCCCTGTCTCCAGCTGTCCTGTCTCCAGCTGTCCCTGTCTCCAGCTGTCCCTGTCTCCAGCTGTCCCTGTCTCCAGTTGTCCCCGTCTCCAGCTGTCCGTCTACTGCTGTCCCTGTCTCCAGCTGTCCCTCTCTCCAGCTGTCCCTGTCTCCAGTTGTCCCCGTCTCCAGTTGTCCCCGTCTCCAGTTGTCCCCGTCTCCAGTTGTCCCCGTCTCCAGTTGTCCCTAACTCCAGTTGTCCCTGTCTCCAGTTGTCCCTGTCTCCAGTTGTCCCCGTCTCCTGTTGTCCCCATCTCCTGTTGTCCCCGTCTCCAGTTGTCCCCGTCTCCAGTTGTCCGTAACTCCAGTTGTCCCCGTCTCCAGTTGTCTCCGTCTCCAGTTGTCCCCGTCTCCAGTTGTCCCTGTCTCCAGTTGTCCCTGTCTCCAGCTGTCCCTGTCTCCAGCTGTCCCCGTCTCCAGCTGTCCCCGTCTCCTGTTGTCCCCGTCTCCTGTTGTCCCCGTCTCCAGTTGTCCCTAACTCCAGTTGTCGCGGTCTCCAGTTGTCCCTGTCTCCAGTTGTCCCCGTCTCCAGTTGTCCCTGTCTCCAGCTGTCCCTGTCTCCAGCTGTCCCTGTCTCCAGCTGTCCCTGTCTCCAGCTGTCCCTGTCTCCAGTTGTCCTCGTCTCCTGTTGTCCCCGCCTCCTCTTGTCCCCGTCTCCAGTTGTCCCCGTCTCCAGTTGTCCCCGTCTCCAGTTGTCCCTGTCTCCAGTTGTCCCTGTCTCCAGTTGTCCCCGTCTCCAGTTGTCCCTAACTCCAGTTGTCCCCGTCTCCAGTTGTCCCAGTCTCCAGTTGTCCCTGTCTCCAGTTGTCCCTGTCTCCAGTTGTCCCTAACTCCAGTTGGCCCCGTCTCCAGTTGTCCCTGTCTCCAGTTGTCCCCGTCTCCAGTTGTCCCCGTCTCCAGTTGTCCCTGTCTCCAGCTGTCCCTGTCTCCAGTTGTCCCTGTCTCCCGTTGTCCCTAACTCCAGTTGTCCCCGTCTCCAGTTGTCCCCGTCTCCAGTTGTCCCCGTCTCCAGTTGTCCCCGTCTCCAGTTGTCCCCGTCTCCAGTTGTCCCCGTCTCCAGTTGTCCCCGTCTCCAGTTGTCCCCGTCTCCAGTTGTCCCCGCCTCCAGTTGTCCCCGTCTCCAGTTGTCCCCGCCTCCAGTTGTCCCCGTCTCCAGTTGTCCCCGTCTCCAGTTGTCCCTGTCTCCAGTTGTCCCTGTCTCCAGTTGTCCCCGTCTCCAGTTGTCCCTCTCTCCAGTTGTCCCTAACTCCAGTTCACTGCCACAAGAACCAAGTCCAGAAGACTGTCAACTCTTGTGGGCTCCCTGGTGCACTGAGCCTGGAAGCAGTCGTGCAGAACATTAATTCTGCTGTTAGCTCTATCAGAGCATCCCTATATTAGCAATAGGCCTGGAGCTCTTCTCACTACACCATCGTAACTTCGCCGGAAGTGTAGTAAAACCTCGTGTAAACAGAGATTCAGCCACAAAAGCCGTTACCAGCAAAGTTATGATGGTGGAGCAGGAGCAACCCTGAGGAAATTCTAATGTTAACATCATTGGTGAATCTAAGATTGTTTACAGAATGGTGTTTAAATACAACAGCTATATTGTGTCATCAAATTAAATTGTGATAATTACATTAAACAGTATTGGAGACAGAAAGCAAGCTCGTTTTGAAGAACAATTTCAACTTGCGTTTTTGTAGAGGAAGTCATGTTTGTTAAAGTAATACTCTGGGGAATGCTCATGAAAATTGTGTTTGCGAACCTTTGCTTATGAATTGGCAGATGATATGTTGGAAAATAAAATCTAGAAACTTACTTTCAATAATAATTCTCGAAGGGTTCACGGCAGGCATTATTGTTTAAGAGAAACATCAAAATGCTCTGCTGGTTTCAGAATTATTCATAAAAGGCGTCAAAATAGTCAAAAGATAGAAAAAAATAGTCTTTTTTTCTTTAGATGTGACAAAAACTACTAAAATATACTGTTAAGGAGCAAAAAATAGTTGCTTAAACAAAAACAGCTGTAACAGATTGACAATTTACAAAAAAAAATCATCTTGCTAACATCTGTGCTCTGTCCAGTCTTCTATTAAGTTGACTACAGTGGTTGAGGAGAATGATGTGACATTTTAGTGTTGATAGATCCTTCGTACATGCCATCATTAACTGTGACCCATCGCTCCTCGATTCAGACTTGCATTTTGTAAGAGGAATTTTTCTCTATGACAATATCCAGTGGATATAGTGGACTAAATAATTGGTAGACAATATTGGCCCAGAAATTCGGGTTGGGGGCTTCCCGCGGGTGCAAGCCCCCGACCTGCACTTACCTTGCGCGCCGGCCGTTGAGCTGTGGGCCCCCGTGGAATTCCGATCCTGGGCCTGCTCCAACTGCCGGCGCGCAGTGCTTGCGTATCCCAGGGGCGCAGTTAGTTCGATGCGTCCCCTGGGATCACGTGGGCCATGGGAGCCAATCGGAGCAGGGAATGCTCCATTCATAAGTTTGACAGGAAGTGCTGTCAAAACTTAGAAATACTACGAGCCCCAAAACATCACTAAATTTTCAAATAATTTTTTTTTTAAATCACATTTTTAAAATAAACTATAAATTACATGAAATAACTATTTTAAACAATCATTTAAATTTTTGAAAAAAATAATTTTATTTTCTAACGGGTCTAAAAATAAACTTACCTTTCTTTAAAGTATTTAAAAATAATAAACCTGTGGAAAAAATGTTTTAATTTTAATTAATTCACCACTTACCTTGTAAAAAGCAGGCCTTGTGACTGCTTTTTAAATGTGTAAATTCTGGAGACTTACCCTCCCGGGAAAACCTGCAAATAAAACGCAAGTTCGATGCGCACGCGCAGCCTCTCCTGCACACGCGTTCGAACTCTGAACCCCTTCGTTCAGGGGAACGGAAGTTCCTGTTTCCTGCGCATGCGCAGTGCATGCAGAAAACCGGCACTTCCATTGGGCCTACGGGTGAGTACCCCGTGCGTAACTCACCCGTGGAGACCCGAATTTCTGGGCCAATATTATTGGGGTCAAGGACAGTCACACACTGTTTTGAGAGGACAGTTCGAAGTATTTCTTTTTTAAAATTCGTTCCGAGATGTGGGCGTCGCTGGCAAGGCCAGCATTTATTGCCCATCCCTAATTGCCCCTGAGAAGGTGGTGGTGAGCCACCTTCTTGAACTGCTGCAGTCCTTGTGGTGAAGCTACTCCCACAGAGGGAGTTCCAGGATTTTGACCCAGTAACGATGAAAGAACGGCAATATATTTCCAAGTCAGGAGGGTGTGTAACTTAGAGGGGAACTTGCAGGTGACAGTGTTCTCATGCCCCTGCTGCCCTTGTCCTTCTAGGGGGTAGAGGTCGCGGGTTTGGGAGGTGCTGCCAAAGAAGCCTTGGTGAGCTGCTGCAGTGCATCTTGTAGATGGTGCACACTGCAGACACGGTACGCCGGTGGTGGAGGGAGTGAATGTTTAAGGTGGTGGATGGGGTGCCAATCAAGTGGGCTGCTTTGTTCTGGATGGTGTTGAGCTTCTTGAGTGTTGGAGCTGCACTCATCCAGGCAAGTGGAGAGTATTCCATCACACTCCTGACTTGTGCCTTGTAGATGGTGGAAAGGCTTTGGGAATTTAGGAGGTGAGACACTCTCCACAGAATACCCAGCCTCTGACCCGCTCTTGTAGCCAGAGTATTGATGTAGCTGGTCCAGTTAAGTTTCTGGTCAATGGTGACCCCCCAGGATGTTGATGGTGGGGGATTCAGCGATGGTAATGCCAAAGGGAGTTGGTTAGACTCTCGCTTGTTGGAGATAGTCATTGCCTGGCACTTGTGTGGCGTGAATGTTACCTGCTTCTTATCAGCCCAAGCCTAAATGTCATCCAGGTCTTGCTGCATCCGGGCATGGACTGCTTCATTTTCTGAGGAGTTACGAATGGAATCATCCGCGAACATCCCCACTTCTGACCTTATGATGGAGCGAAGGTCATTGATGAAACAGCTAAAGATGGTTGGGCCTAGAATACTGCCCTGAAGAACTCCTGCAGTGATGACCTGGGGCTGAGCTGATTGACCTCCAACAACCACAACCATCTTCCTTTGTGCTTAGTATGACTCCAGCCAGTGAAGAGTTTTTCCCCTGATTCGCATTGACTTCAATTTTAATAGAGCTCCTTGATGCCACATTCGGTCAAATTCTGCCTTGATGTCGAGGGCAGTCACTCTCACCTCACCTCTGTAATTAAACTCTTTTGTCCATGTTTAGACCAAAGCTGTAATGAGGTCTGAAGCTGAGTGGTCCTGGCGGAACCCAAACTGGGCATCACTGAGCAGGTTATTGGTAAGTAAGTGCCACTTGATAGCACTGTCGATGACACCTTCCATCACTTTGCTGATGATTGAGAGTAGACGGATACGGTGATAATTGGTCGGATTGGATTTGTCCTGCTTTTTTTGGACAGGACATACCTGGGCAGTTTTCCAAATTGTCGGGTAGTTGTAGCTGTACTGGAACAGCTTGGCTGGAGCCACGGCTAATTTTGGAGCACAAGCCTTCAGCACAACAGCCGGGATGTTGTTGGGGCCTTTGCTGTATCCAGTGCGCTCAACCGTTTCTTGATATCACGTGGAGTGAATCGAATTGACTGAAGACTGGCTTCCATAAGGGTGGGGACCTCAGGAGGCCGATATGAATCATTCACTCGGCACTTCTGGCTGAAGATGGTTGCAAATGCTTCAGCTTTTTCTAATCAAGAGGTATGGAACACCACTGTCAGGATTTTGTGGGAAAAAATGAAGGCCCCAAAAATGCGTAGGAGGGCACATCTCAATGCAAGTGTTAAGATACACCCACCCCTGCCAAAGTTCATGGGGTCAGCAAGGTCATATGATTTGCATGCATTCGATGGGTTAAGGGAGTATCTGGGGTGCACCGCTCGCTGAAGGGCTGCTAGTCATTTGACCTCATAAAGGAGACCACTACAAACAGAAAAGGAAAAAAAATAGTTTTCAGATGTTTTGGAATCCTGGCCTGGATCTTCAGGTGGTGGGTTGTCTGGTACACCTGGACTGACCAAGCGTACGTGTGCTGACCACACACAATTTCCCTCAGCAGGCCAAAGGGGTGTAAACTCCAACATTTGGAGTCATCGATGGCCTTGAAAGTTGTGGGCAAAGGTGGCGACCCACAATGCTAGCCAGAATCTTCAGCGTATATCTGGAGTCTGCCATAACTGGTTCTAGTTTCCGGCTGTTCTGATGGACTTGTGCCAAAGTTACTGCTGGAATGGCTGCAGATTTTTGGGTCAAAAATGTTTCTTCTTGTCAGTGAAAATAGGCCAGGGCTAGGGCCGCAAGACTCTAAGGCAGATTTCCCTCTTACTGTGCTTAGACATGATGGATTTCTTTGGTGGAGTGCACATAAGAAAGTTGAGCGTCCTCCTGTTCAAATTTACTTCCCTCCTGTTATGAGGATAGCTCATGCATAACGGAATCGTCCAGTTTTCCGACCAGTGATGGATGGAGCATCAGACAGGCTTCATTACAGGTGTGGGGTCCTCCCTGACTGATTTTTCTCCATGAATTGCACCCAGGTAATCCTGTACAAATAAATGCATTAAGGGGCAAATCAGTCTTAGTAGTGCCAATTCTCTAACTTGTGCACCCCTTGCTCTATGTTTGCTGTTGGGTATGCCAGTTTGGTGAATTTACCTTATGCAGTCTGTATCGATTTCTTTGTGGGTTCAATGACGAGACATTTACGAAAGAGAATGTCTTTTAATCTAAAGTATGTTCAACTCTTTTTAACAGCATTTACAGGAGACACCATGCTAGAGATCCATCTAGAACGAAACTGAAACTAAACTCAAATGCTTGTCTCTGTCACATGACCTCTGCTGGTCAGGCATAAGTAATCAATACATGCAAACATGCTGGTAAGGCATCATAATCAAACAGGCAAATAACATCACTATTTGCTGATATCATTACATCTCCCTTTCTTAAAACAAAAGTATTTTACTTTTAACTAACAACATGTTTTCTTTGTATTAATCTGCATTTTAACGGTAACACTTAATGAACTTACATTATCATTATCATGATCAAGGTTTTTTAACCTTGCTTTGTGTGTTCACATGAAATATGTAACTACACTAGAACTTGAAGAAAGAATAAGGTAACATTACTTCCTTCTATAACAATAGTCCTTAAATTTGCTCAATGAGTCTCTCAGGAGGCTTCACATGTCTTGAGGATTTTCTGATTGATTGTCCTTGAATCTGAGTTGTTGCCTCAGATGATGGTTTCTCAGCTGTGTGATCAGGTTGTTCAACAGTATCAGTCTTCTGACTTGCTGTGGCTGGTCCCATGAGAAGATCTCGACGATTTCTTCTCAGAACAGCACCCTCATCTGTCTGAATGGTGTATGATCTTGGTTGAACTTCACTCAGGACAGTTCCCTTCTGAGTCCATATGTTTGTTTTGTCTTTGAACCTTACTTGGTCACCAGTGTGGAGTTCAGGTAGGTTTTGTGTTCCTCTGTCATAGTAGTACTTTTGCTTTTCTTTCTGTTGCTCTTTGAACTTCCTCACTTTCTCCCCCTCTTTGTTTTCAGGAGGTTCTCCGGGATGGGTAGGTTTGACCTTAGCATACGTCCCATAAGGAGTTGGGCTGGTGACATACCACACTTGAGCGGCGTTGTGCGGTATACAAGCATGCTCTGGTAGAAGTCAGTTCCACTGTCTTTTGCCTTGTACATCAGTCTTTTCACTGTGTTTGTGGGCTCTCCTGGGTCAACAGCTCTGGACAACGTGTCTGCTGCATACATCAGCTTACCCGGTGTGTACACAACATTCAGTTCATCATAGACTGTCTCTCCTTCGCTTTCCACAATGAGGACTCTCTTTACCAGGTTCAGTCTCTCACAGGCTTTTAAACCTAGTATGGCTTGCAGATCCTTTGGCACCACGATTAATGCTAGCGTGTGCTCTCTGTCCTTGTGTGTTACTTTGACAATGCATCTTCCTTTCACTGGTATATCAGTACCTGTGTATCCTGTCACTTTCACTTTTATTCCATGTATCTTTGGTCTGGGTCTAATTTTCTTAAAATCAGTCTCTGATATCACATTAACTTGTGCTCCAGTATCCAATTTAAATGGAATATGTATGTCATCCACTTTTAGTGTCAACATCCAGTCTCTTTCTTCTTTTTTGTTTTCGGTCACAACATCCACATTGAACTCCTCTATCTCGCTTTCATCTACTGCATGGACCTTGCTTTGTTGCGCTTGGTTCTTACAGCAACGGGCATAATGGTTGTTTTTGTTGCAACTATTGCATGTTTTACCATATGCTGGACACTTTCTTGGTGGATGCTGTGTACTGCATCGACTACATGACTTTCGATTGTCCCTTTCATTTTTGTTCGCTGGCCACGCCTCTTTTTTCACATTGGCGCTCTTTTTGTTAAACGGTTTGTATCCGTTCATTCTCACTGCATCCACGTTGCAGCTACTGTCACTGAACAGCTCCTTTGCCTGCAACTTCACAGTCTCTGTAGCCCTACACAGTGCTATGGCTTTTCCCAGGTCTAGATCTTGCTCCCTTAGCAGTCTTTCCCTTAGACCATTATCTGGAATACCACACACCAGTCTGTCTTTTATCAGCGAGTCTGTCAGTCCCCCAAATTCACATGTTTTGCTTCAGTTTCTCAGTTCAGTCACATACTGATCAATAGTCTCTCCCATTTTCTGTACACATGTGAAAAATCTGTGCCTCTCAAACGTCACGTTACATTTAGGTATGCAGTAGGCCTCAAACTGTTCAATTATTTTATCCAGCTTCATATTGTCTCCATCAGCAGCGAATGTGAAGTTATTATACACCTCCAGCGCTTCATCACCCACGACATGTAAGAACAGTGACGATTTATTTTTATTACTTTTCTCGTCAGCTCCGATTGCCGCTAAATACAATTCCACACGTTGTTTGAATCTCCTCCAATTTTCAGCCACATTACCTGTCAACTGAAGCTTCGCCGGTGGGTGTAATCCTTCCATTTTTTCACTTCGTTAGCTATTCTCCAATGGTAAGCAACGATGTTCTCTTTTGGCTTGCTAATATGTGGAGAGCTGATTTAACTTCAGATTTTTCCTCTTCATCTCTTTCAATCACTTCTGACACCATGTATCGATTTCTTTGTGGGTTCAATGATGAGACATTTATGAAAGAGAATGTCTTTTAATCTAAAGTATGTTCAACTCTTTTTAACAGCATTTACAGGAGACACCATGCTAGAGATCCATCTAGAACGAAACTGAAACTAAACTCAACTGCTTGTCTCTGTCACATGACCTCTGCTGGTCAGGCATAAGTAATCAATACATGCAAACATGCTGGTGAGGCATCATAATCAAACAGGCAAATAACATCACTATTTGCTGATATCATTACACAGTCTGTTCCCATTTCACAACTCTCAGCTAAAAGGTTATCTCATTATAACATTGGTCTTTTATGACTCTTGTTTCTCCCATGCAGAATTGCTCACTTTAATTAAGAAATAAGCACCAATGGGGGGTAGATTTTCCTTGTCACTCACACTCGGTTCTTGAACATCTACGTCTCATTACAGATTAAAGCCACAGGAAAAAAGTATGAAAGATTTAAATAAGTTGTTGATCCAGTCGTCTAAACTTAATACTTTAAGAGATTCCTTAAATCACTCATTAAAACCCAGTGCGCAAAAAGTTCAACATTATCAATCTTCACAATAAATGGTTTGACAGAAGTCATGTTCTCTTCATTTCACATGCATGACATCTGGAATTGAAAAGATAATGTAAGTGTCATTGGTTCAATTAACTCCTGACAATATCAATGGAAGACTACATAGAATAACGGCCCAAAATAAATTAGCCCATAATATTCAAATACATCTATTCAGAATTTCAAATTCATGTCTCGTCTCGAGTTAAACTATATTTTTGTGCTGTATAAGTAACAAACATCAATGGTCGGCAATAGAGCACTTTTCCCTTTTGTGCAGCCAGTGTTAACAACAACACTCATATAAGGGGTAAAATTCCACACCCGTCCAGGACACAGAGTGGGTGGAAGTGGATCGGCCGCCCATTATACATCCCGCTTGATTTTCCTTTCTCTTGCGCTCCTGCTGGCCTTGAATTTTACCCTCTGCTGCCTTGAGAGTCACAAAGCGTCCCGAGGAACTTCCCAAAGGGGCAGATTGAGCAGGAGCAGGGAGAAGGTTAGCCGAGCTGGCTGAGACTGTGGTGGAAGAGGTAGGTTTTGATTAAGCTTTTGAAATTGGGAGAGAGACAGAGGTAGACGAACGTGTGTTGATCCCCACCTTGTGCATCCTGTGCTGTACCAACGCAGCGAATGGAAACAAAAATGGGGAAAGGTGTTCAACGGGTGGCCGAGCCGATACCGCTCATTTCACACTATTGTCAAAAGTCGAAATTACCCCCAGCATATATTAACCTGAGACTGCGCAATGCAGCTACAGGATTTCAGGATTTTTGTTTTGCCTTCCATATTTTTTCTCAGGAAATAAAGTTTTAAAA
Organism: Somniosus microcephalus; assembly: GCF_052327205.1. Classification (NCBI taxonomy): domain Eukaryota; kingdom Metazoa; phylum Chordata; class Chondrichthyes; order Squaliformes; family Somniosidae; genus Somniosus; species Somniosus microcephalus. Next base: position 330,630,419 of record NC_140990.1, on the reverse strand, counting down.
ATCCAAAATAAGGGTTTTAACCAATTAAAAAATTCAAAAAGAAAACATAATAACATGAAAAAGAAAAAAACAAAGACTTGCATTTCTATAGCACCTTTCACGACCACCGGGCGTCCCAAAGCGCTTTACAGCCAATTAAGTACTTTTGAAGTGTAGTCACTGTTGTAATGTAGGAGACACAGCAACCAATTTGCACACAGCAAGCTCCCACAAACAGCAATGCGATAATGACCAGATCATCTGTTTTAGTGATGTTAATTGAGGGATAAATATTGGCCACGACACCAGGGATAACTCCCCTGCTCTTCTTCGAAATAGTGCTATAGGATCTTTTACATCCACCTGAGAGCGCGGACGGGACCTCGGTTTAACGTTAAATCCGAAAGACGGCACCTCCGACAATGCAGCACTCCCCTCAGTACTGCACTAGAGAGTCAGCCTAGATTTTTGTGCTCAAGTCTCTTGAGTGGGGCTTAAATTCACAACCTGCTGACTCAGAGGTGAGGGTGCTACCAGCTGAGCCACGGCTGACACAGCTTGTACATTGAGTTGTCTGTTGTGTATTTTAATGCCTTCATGAAAGTTTTTACTTGAATATCTCAGACTCTCCTGAAAAAACCTGGGCTTGGACTTGATGCTTCTGCCTGAAGAAGTGAGTGAAAGCTAAGTTTAGCTTGTGCAGAACTGACCATGTGCAGTCTACCTAATTTCCCAGGATACATTAGTACTGTTCAGTCAGCTGTACTGATGACAATTTTTCTTTAGCTCCTAGCACTTTCTGCCCAGTAGCTTGTCTTCAAATTATTTTTTTAAAAACAAGAGGACAAGTTTCAAAGCTTTACTGAGGTAAAATTTATATTGCACGGGGGTCATTTTGAATTTTGCCACCTGGGCAGCAACCTGGCAGAGCTGATCGCCCGCCCATTGTAGAACCCAACCTACTTTCGTCACACTGATGCCAGAATTAAAAGGTTTAATCAAAGAGGAGGTGTTATGGAGTTGGGATGGAGGTGAGGGGTGGCAGGAAGGGGAATGGGTAGCGGAAGGATGAATGGGAAGAAAAGGTGATGGGAGCAAAAGGGTGGGTTGAAGCATTGTGCCATTGACCATTTTCTTCAGCCGGTACAAGTGAGTGGGAACAAAAGTGCATTTCAGAGGTATTCTTTTTCCGCTTACACAGCTGGAGTACTGTCGCCAAAAGGACAGGATTCAACACTACTTGTGGCTGTGTCAGCCCCAGGAGATAGAATGCCTGCTGTGGTAGGGATAGGCACAAGCTGCAGTTTAGTTGACATTACTCCAACCACCTGTGGTACCAGAAGCCAATTGTGAGAAATCAGGTAGTCGACGCATCCACTTCTGAACTGACTCATTCTTTCTCCAACTAATGAAAGCAATCAAAAATACAGTCATAGACACTGGGCAGGATTTTCATTCAGGAGTCGGGTTGGAGGCGGGACTACAACTTTCGGGGTTGTAGTCCCGCCTCCATCGAGATGCGGCCAATCCACACGATTTTAACTTGATTGACCTTGTTGAGCCCACCCAGCGGGCTCAGCAGGCCAATTAAGGGCCACCCGGCAACAGGTGACGTCACAGACTAAAATTTCATCTGTCAAGATGTTTTGACAGATGAACTATCAGCGTTTCACAGCTGTTTGAAGCTGTCAAACACTGACAGTCTTACTTCTAACCTGAGTCCTTCTCCACAGACTCAGTTAGAAATCTCTCCTGCACAGAAAGCTGGAAGCTGTCACTTTTGACAGTTCACAGCCATTCTGCTTTCTATGCCGGTGAGATGAGGGACTCCCAGAACCTAAAGGAAGGAAGGCTGAAAAGTTAAGAAAAGGTCATTCAAACTTCTTTAATCACTTTAGACACACCAAACACACTTACCTTTGCACTCATGCACACATCACTCACCTGAACACCGACATCTCGACCCCTCCGAGTCCTTCAACCCAACGGCCCGACTCCTCTAACAGGCAGTTAATTGGCACTAATCTCCTTCCTGCCTCGGGTAGGCGGGTCCCAGTGCAGCGCGGGTACCCGCTTCCTTTGAAACTGGCATGGAGGTGGGTTTGGGTGTGGGATGGGGCCGGGACACCCGATTTCTGGATTTTAACCCCCCACACACCTCCAATCCCGACTCCACGGCCCAATGAAAATCCTGCCCAATATATCTGAGACTTTTTTTTTCTGCTCCCGTTTAAAGTACACATACTTAAATGGTGGCATCATTCACAGCTACTGTCAACAAAAATATACTGCCCTCATTTCTGCGCTACCTGAAAACAAAATTATGGCATGTTAGAAAAATTGCTGAAGTTTTTTTTTTAGAGAGAGTTACTGCGAGAGTTTTCAGTGCTGGGCAACGGACCGCTTCTCCCACTTTGGGCAATGAGAGTTAACATCAAGCATTTTAAAATTAGGCACAGTGGAGTAGAGTTTCTGCTAGGTTGTGATTCGCCCGAAATCGGCCAAGCCAACGCAAAAGATTGCGGAATTTCAAGCGCAAATTGAGTTTCCGCAATCTTTTGCGCTGGTTTAAAAAACATTGCGCTGGAATGGGGCCCCGCCCACAAAACTGGCCATGCCCCCAGATCGAATTAATCACCATGGCAAGTTTCCGCCTAATTGCGCCTGTTTGTGGCCCTACGAGGAGGCTCGTTAAATTAAGCTATTTTTATTTGCAAGGACACTAATAGGCACCTCTTAAAAGCTTCTAAATATGAAAAAGTATTTAATTTACCAGAAACTGACTAGTGTACACCAATGAAACTAGTAAATGGTTCTGTATAGTTTTTCTAAAGTCATTTTCAGTTATTTAAAATTGGGTTGCTCACAGCTGGTGGACTAGACACTGTGATTAAAAAGGCTTATTTTTTGTGATAAACCCATTTTCGGCTGTATTAATAAAACTGAACCAGGTTACCGCTCTTAAATATATTAAGGAATATATTTTATTGCAAGGGGAAAAATATAAACAATTGCGTTCTAAAACGCTGCCCGATTGCGCTGGTTCGTGGAAGATTTAACGTTTGTGATTACGCAAATGAGTTTGAGCAGAAACTTGAACCACAACTTTGCTTCGGAAAACTAGCGGAATTTTGAACGCAATTTGCGCCCGGATTGCCGATTGCGCCCAAAGCGGAAACTCTACCCCAGTGAGACCAAATGAAAAGTAAAGCACTTACTATCACTGTTCTGCCCACCGCTTCGGGATAACAACTCCTACTGTGTTTTCCATATCAACCAGCCCCGAGAGATACAATATTGAATGGACATCCTGAAGGGGAGAATAATAAATAAGGAGCATAGGAACAGAAGTGTGCCATTCAGTTCCTCGAGCCTGTTCCACCATTCAATTACATCATGGCTGATCTGTAGCTTAACCCCATCTACCCGCCTTGGTTCCGTAACCCTTAACACCCTTGCCTAACAAAAATCTCAGTTTTGAAATTTTCAATTGACCTAGCCTCAACAGCTGTTTGGGGAGAGAGTTCCAGATTTCCACTGCCCTTTGTGTAGCCAGACAATTTTGAATAATAAGAGCAGTAAGAGCATACCTCCACGGGAGGGAGATTATTCCGTAAAGAAAATAGTAGTGGACTTGGTGGAAATGGAGCGCTCAGTGGCTGTTATACATGAAGTTGAAAGGCATTGAATGGGGAGATGAGGCTTCGGAATTGGATGGAGATTAGTTGAATCAAAGGAATCATTGTAAATGGAGCTGCACTGGTGTGGAAGGAGCTGCCCATCAGCGTGCCTCAGGGACCAATATCTGGACAGCTGCTGTTTAAAATATACACAAACTGGGGGTAGTTTTCACACGTGGCGCGATACCTGCGCTCCTCCAATCATCTTGTGCATCCCCAATTTTCATTGTTACACCATTGTGCTTTCAGCTGCCTGGGCTCTAGGCTCTGGAAGTCCCTCCCTACAACTCTCCGCCTCTGTAACTTGCCTCCACTAAGGTGCTCCTTAAAATCTACCTCTTTGACCAAGCTTTTGGTCACCTGTCATAATATCGCCTTATGTGAGCTGTGGCTCAGTGGGTAGCACACTTGCCTCTTAGTTAGAAGGTTGTGGGTTCAAGTCCTCACTCTAGGGACTTGAGCGCATAAAGCTAGGCCGACAGTGCTGAGGGAGTGCTGCACTGTCGGAGGTGCCGTCTTTCAGATGAGACGTTAACCCGAGGCCCCGTCTGCTCTCTCAGGTGGACGTAAGAGATCCTCTGGCACTATTTCGAAGAAGAGCAGGGGAGTTATCCCTGGCGTCCTGGCCAATATTTATCCCTCAACCAACATTATAAAAACAGATGATCTGGTCATTATCACATTGCTGTTTGTGGGAGCTTGCTGAGTGCAAATTGGCTGCTGCGTTTCCCACATTACAACAGTGACTACACTCCAAAAGTACTTAATTGGCTGTGAAGCGCTTTGAGACGTCCGGTGGTCGTGAAAGGTGCTATAAAAATGAAAGTCTTTGGGCTAGATTTTCAGTATAGACAGTTTTGGGGCGCTAACCTTAGCGCCCGCCCGAAGTTAGCGCCCGCCCCAAAGTAGCGCCCCGTTGCCGGAAATTCAGTGGCTTCGCCCTAAGAGGTTGGTGGAGCGCTAAAAGAGGCGTTCCACTACTATCTTTAGGCGCTAAGCCGGCGGTGCAGAGCGCAGCGCCCGAGCTCGGGCGCAGCGCACGGCAGACACTCTGGTGCCAGTGAGCTCTTAAAGGGGAAGGGTGCATGTGTTTTTTGAGGAAGAGGAGGAGGAGGAGGAGGAGGAGGAGGAGGAGGAGGAGAACATAAATACACCATTCACAACAACACACTGGATCCTTCCACACAACACATGCAGACTGCCGTTTATAGTGCAGGAGGAGTGCCCTTTAATTTGCGCTCCCCAGGGTGTGTTGCGTTCCATTTTACAAACGCTCTGGACGCCAGCCGCACAATGGGGCGGTCCGACTGAAGTTTGGATTCGGGGCGGCCAAAGGGCGTTGCACGAGGATGTGACGTCATTTTCTGCGCGCGCATCCGGGCGGCCGCTAAACTTTGCGCCGGCGCTAACGGGCAACTTAATTTGGGGCGGGGTGCAAACTGCGCTGCGCCCGGGCGCTACACGAATAGCGCCCGAAAATCACTTCTCTTAAGGCGCTAACTGCTGGCGCAAGCAACTGAAAATCTAGCCCTTTCTTTCTTTCTCCTTATGTGGCTCAGTGTCAAATTCTGCTTGATAACGCTCCTGTGATTAGGATGTATAGTGGGAGGCGATCCACTACTGAGAGTTTTACTACGTTAAAGGTGCTATATAAATGCAAATTGTTGTTGTGGCAGGGGCACAAAACTGGCGGCAGTGGATCAGCTGCCCGTTGTACACCCTGTCTGATTCTCCTTTCTATTAATGGCGAGTTAAACTGAGCGGTGTGTATAGCCGACTGCCAATCCGTTACTGCCAGTTTTCCACCCCCACTGGAAGCCGAACTGACCCCGTTGTTTGGAACTGAGGTTGAAAATAAAACTGCGAAGTTTGCAGATGATTCCAAATTTAGGACAGCGATTTCAAGTATAATCAGAAACAAGTGGACCAAATAAGAGAGGCGGGAATAGCAGAACCCAATTGCGCCAGTAACATAAACAAATTAAAAGGGGGCCAGATAGATATTTGGTGAAGGATGTGACTGAGGGTTATATATTAAAAAAAGGGGTGCATGCTCGTTTCTGGATTTTGGCCGCACGATGATGATCTTCCAGTCGTGTATTTTACTTTCGAAGTGTGCCTTTTGCAGTGACCTTTCCTTTTATTGTAGCAACTCAGCTAAATCTTTACATTCAGTACCATTTCAACAATTCCATAATTTGCAGAAAGTGTGGTTCATATTACAAGTTTGCTGGCAAAGCTCTGTGAAAAACCACTGTTGGTTATATAGGAAACTTTGATATGCAATCTCGCGAGTCAGCTTACAGATATGGTAGGGGAAAAAAATAATAATCTTCACGTATTGAAGTGTGTTGAAAGAGGACCTATGCATGGTCAGCATACAAATTGCAATGTAAAATACATAGAGTAGATAGACAGTCCCTATTGATTTCCTTGAGGAAAAAAAATCAGTCAGGTGAATAACATCATTTGTTGGTGCGCTTTCCTTACATCTTCATTGACTCGCTGACTCCATGAATTTATCTCCTCAGAATAATTACCTATTTTTCTTGTTAGTACTGAGGGTGATTAGTGGCTTTGTCAAATATTGGAATTTTTTTCCCTCTTTTTTTACTTTAAATTGTCATTATGCTATGCACCTTCTCCAGCCGGGATTGCAGCTAATCAGATTTTGTCTTGTGTGGTTTTGCTGTCTGAATTGTCACATATCAAACCATTAGCTCTCTGAAGGACCTGCGACTGGGAGATTAGGTGGACAGAAGGTCATTGCAGACTTGGCTACAACTCACAGAACCTTCCATTTAATTTTTGGAATCTTAACAGCTGTCAGTGAGAGGAGACATTCATCCCTTTCCCCAAATGGATTTAAATCTGGGCTTCAAAAGTGAAGGACATTTATTGAGATTAGTGGCTCAGCCAGCATTACATTTTAAGCTATCAAAGTTATTTCATGCTATGTAAGCACTTTTAATGAAGGAAACAATAGACTTGCATTTATATAGTACCGTGCTTGGCTGCAGGACATCCCAAAGTGCTTCACGGTCAATGAGGTAGTCCTCAACTATAGTCACTGTTGTAATGTAGGGAAACACAGCAGCTAATTTGCACACAGCAAAGGCCCACAACAGCAATGAGATCTGATTTTTTTTTACTGCAGTTGGTTGAGGAATAAATATTGGAAGGACGCCCCTGTTCTTCTTCAAACGCATCCACCTGAGAAGGCAGACTGGGCCTCAGTTTAACATCTCATCTGAAAACAGCACCTCTGACAGCGCAGCACTCCCTCAGCCCTGTGCTGAAGTGCCAGCTTAGATTATTTGCTCAAATACCTGGAGTGGGAGCTTGAAACCACAACCTTCTGACTCACAGGCGAGAGTGCAACCATTGAGTCAAGGCTGCCACCTTAAGCAGGGGGAGCCCATGCATTTCTGGATAATATTTTTGTTATTGAGGCTGAACAATTGCAGATCAACTAGTATAACCTTCCAAAGTAAAAACAGGACATGCTGAAGTGTACAGATCAGTCAACAAGTGAAAGATTAAGATAGGCCATGGTTTTGGGTGAGACCTTTCATCAGGCCAGGCAGGAGAGGTCACTTTATAATACAGAAAAGAAAACAGAAGTTTGACAAAGCTGATATAACAAAAAGACAAATGACAGTAACTTAAAAGAGAGATTCTGGCTGGGAATCTTCATCATAACTGGCATGTAACAAGATTTTCCATTCTATAAGAGCAGTCACTGTGAGCTTTTTTCTCTTGTACCTAAGGTCAGAAACATCTTTAAAGATCATCCATCTTGCATACATACAAAGAATCTTTTTCATCTTGCATACATACAAAGGATGCAAATCAGAGATCCATGGGATAAAAATACTCGTCCAATGGTGGGGAATATGATAATGAGTCTGCCCGTTCAATACATGCCAAGTTCAATGGACAAACTTGGCATCATTTCTATTCTTACCATATTAAGTTTCTATAGTTACAGATTTCTTTAAACTTTTCTTAAACTTGGAAAAGATCAAGAAATAGCAGTAAAGGCTAATGCTGTTTAAGGTGATACGGCGCACAGTAACATTCTTTCAAAAGCAAGAAAATAATTGGTTCTCTTTTGATCGTGGCTGTGATAGTTTCAATTAGTTCAGTCTCCAGTCTACTGTTCTTTTGTGGCACTGCGGTTGCTAGGGAGATTTTTATCATCGGGTGCATAATTTTTCTCCAGGATGTAAATAAAGGAAAACCGCAGTTCAGAATTTGTACGGTGAATGTCCTGCACGGAATTAACTTTGATTTGTGAAAATTGTAGCTCATGGGCAATATCTCATGTCATAAACAAGTCAGACTGTGACAAAGAGTTTTATAGCTCACTATCTTATATTTTGATTATTGATAGTTAATGTTAAATATGGCAATAAATATATCTTATCAATCAAAGATAGAAGGAGAATTACAAATGGAAGGAAGAATTATTAAAAGTAGACTACAGGCATCTGAAATAACAACAGAAAATGCTGGAAATACTCAGCAGGCCAGGCAGCATCCGTGGAGAGAGAAACAGAGTTAACGTTTCAGGTCTGGGACCCTTCATCAGAACTGGAAAAAGCTGGAAATGTAACAGATATTAAGCAGGTGCAGAGACGGCTGGCGGGGGGGGGGGGGTGGTGGGGGGGGGAGGTTTAGGAGGGGAGGAAGGAATTGAAAGAACATGCTGTGAAAATGTTGCAAATGGGAATGGCAAAATCATACCGCATGAAAAATGGGAGCAGGGATTATGATCTGAAATTGTTGAACTCTATGTTGAGTCCGGCAAGCTGTAAAGTGCCTAATCGAAAGATGAGGTGCTGTTCCTCGAGCTTACATTGAGCTTCAATGGAACAATGTAATAGGCCGAGGACAGAGAGATCAGAGTGGGAGTGAAGTGGTGAATTAAAGTGACAGGGAACCAGAAGCTCAGGGTCACCCTTACGGACTGAACGGAGGTGTTCCGCAAAGCGGTCGCCCAACCTGCGTTTGGTCTCCCCAATGTAGAGGAGACCGCATCGTGAGCAGCGAATACAGTATACTAAATTTCAAGAAGTACAAGTAAATCACTGTTTCACCTGGAAGGGGTGTTTGGAGCCCTGGACAGTGGTAAGGGAGGAGGTAAAAGGGCAGGTGTTGCATCTCCTGCGCTTGCACGGTTGGTTAAATGGTCTCCTTGGTAAAGGAATGCAGTCTGAAATAGTAGTTCTTGATGTAAAAAGGAGTCTCACACATCAAGGAACTTTAAAGTAAGCTTTAAGCAACTTATAATTATACTATATACAAGAGCGGTCTTCACCATTGTGGTGTATGTAACCTGTTCCACCTTAAGAGAACTTAAGCCTGTTCCACCTTAAGAGATGTACTACTTTCTCTGGCTGCTGTATACGTAGTACCGGTGGTGACCACCGGTATATAAGCACTGTGTAGTAAGATTGTATTTCATATCGTCCGGACCTCCAACCAGTAAAGACCTGTTGAACTTTAATCTTGTAGTCTGTGTGTTATTAATTACAACTAGAACACCCAGACTTTACAACCATGCCTCTAGGAGAAGCCCTTTTACCATACTGAGCAGTTCAGTATTTATACTAGTCCAAACACAGGAAGTGACGTATGCACAGGAAGTGATGTATGCACAGAGTTCACAGTTCACAGTTCACCGGAAGTGATGTGCACATAACTTCATCTGGAAGTTATTTATTATTATTACAGTTCTCATTGATATTTAAATATCTTCCAACAGCAATTTTTGGCAGTTATTTTGTATTTTCTCCCATCTTTTTTAATAGTTCACCCTGTGTCATGCATTCTAGTCTTTACCAGTGGTGTTCTGGCTGCAGAACTCCCCACCCCAAGGCAACTTGCCCTACGGCGTGGTGTCTGGCCTCTTCTTGCAGGTTCTCTCTGGTGGTATGGCCGTGACTTGACACTCCACTCACCGCGAAGGAAGTTGCAGGTCAGAACCTGGTTTTGGCATCAATAACTTAATTCTTTTGAGAATAGTACTGCAAGGGAGTACCGAACAGTTTCAGCAGGTTTATCTGATAAGATTTCCCTTCACCATATAAGGCACCTCTGTTAGCAACTCCAGGGACCCGAGCACATAAAGCTAGGCTGACACTCCAGTGCAGTGCTGAAGGAGTGCTGCACTGTCGGAGGTGCCGTCTATCAGGTGAGACCTTAAACCGAGGCCCCGTCTGCTCTCTCAGGTGGACGTAAAAGATCCCATGGCACCATTTCGAAGAAGAGCAGGGGAATTATCCCCGGTGTCCTGGCCAATATTTATCCCTCAACCAACATAACAAAAACAGATTACACTGGCTCTTATATTTTAACTGTTTTATTGCGTGATTTAGATACTATTGCTCTGAAACTTTCTAGTTAGAGTTTAAGAGTTTTTGATTCATTCATGGGATGTGGGTGTTGCTGGCAAGGCCAGCATTTATTGCCCATCCCTAATTGCCCTCGAGAAGGTGGTGGCAAGCCGCCTTCTTGAACCACTGCAGTCCGTGTGAAATACTTCAAAATAATACAAGTCACCTCACCAAAAGAGGGGAGTTCCAGCCGAACAACTGCAGAGGAACAAACATACAGAAAAAAATGAAACTATGCAATCAGTATTGGCATGAATCTTATATAAAAACAATCCCTGAAATCACTTGTTTTGCAAAGAAAATTCGATTTTCCTTATAATCGCAAGCATGCAATGCTGACTCACTTGGATTTCTTCAGTGTTTTTGTTCCATTAATGCTGAAAGTTATTAAGGATTCATGCATGCAAACCTACTCTATCGCTGAAGAGAAAAATAGGATTTTGTGACTTTAAATAAAATGAAATTACACCTCTTTCCACAATGGAAATCCATTGATAGTAATTCTAGATTTTTGAAAAAAAAAAAATTCTTAGATAGGGCCACAAAATGAATTTACAACACCTTCCATTCCTTACATAATCTGATGTCTGTCTATCTTTAAGACTCACCACACTGAGAAGCTTTGGGCTAATGGGTCAAAACTTTGTTGGATTGATTGGATTGGTGATCAGGCAGGGCTGTGGGGGTGTTGGAGGGAGGGGGGTGCAGGGGAGGGGAGGGTGATGCTGTGAGGTGTTGGAGTACTTCTTTGATCCAATTCTTTTCTAAATATTTCTATTTCTAAATATCTCAGAACTTTACAACATTTCACGTGGGAGGGGAGGAAAGAACAATGTTAGATCCGTGTATTTTGATGTTGTGTGTCCTTCAATAACTAGACACGAGACTGCAGGGAACAATCAACAGGTGTTTACTGGATGACAGTTACTCTAAAACTAAACGTACAGATCCCTACTCAGGGTTTATATACAGGTGTGGTCACTGCCGGTACTACAGTAAAAAGTAGTTCTCCCCTTAAAGGTACATACACTACAAACAAAAGGGAAGGACTGTGATAGGGTTGAAGGCAGGAGAGAAAAGGAATGATGGTGCAGTTGCTGTCGGAATGAATGGGGGCAGTGGTTATAATCTGAAATCGTTGAACTCAATGTTGAGTCCGAAAGGCTGTAAAGTGCCTAATCGAAAGAATGCAACTGGTGATGATTCTATTGTTGTCATTTACAGCTCCTCTAGACCCATCTTTTATTAATTTACTCGTCCCATTACCATCCCCATTTCCTTGCACCAAATAGCGCAAAAGATTGTAGAATTTTAAGTGTGAGTGGTGCTCTTTACCACTTTACACTCGAGAATCCTCGATCTTTTACACTGGCTCAACAGTCTGTTCACCCGAAGCTGTCCCTGCCCACAAAACCGGTCATGTCCCCAGGTCAGAAAGGCGAGTTTCCACTGATTGTGCTGACATGAGGAGATTCATCACATTGCGCCCAGCTTCTCGGGCGCTCAGGCACCCGTGGTCACATGAATCCAGTGTTAATCACCTGACCAGCAGTGACCAGCAGTCAATTGAAGCCACAGGCCTGCCCTGCTGCTGCAGAAACCATTGATGAGTTTAAAACGTTGAAGAATGCCTCATTGCCTGGCAATCCCCTTCCTCTTTGTGATGCTGGAGGATGCCCTGTTCCAGTCACGAATTGATTACGCTGCTTGACTGTGCTGACTCGTGGGAGATTTTACGCTTATGCTCATGGGTTTGTGCAGAAACTTGGGCGTAACTTCAACTTGGCAAAACTAGCGCAGTGCCGGGCGCATTCTGGGCCCAATTTGCCGTTTGCCCCCCTAGCAGAAATGGCAGGCCACAAACTAGGCTAACACTTAAGTGCAGCCCTGAGGGAATACTGTACTGTTGGTGTTGTGTATGTAATATGTGTGCTACTTTGAACCTATGGACAGGACTGCACTACTTGTTGGGCGTAGTGATACGCAGTACCACTCCTGGCCATAGGGGTATAAATAGTACTGTGGGTACTGATCTCCCCTCAGTTCCCGCCTGTGGGCATGAAGTAAAGACCTACGTATAGTCCCTACCTCCAACCAGTAAAGACCTGTTTGAGTTATACGTTTAAGTCTTTGTGTTAATTGTTCAATACAATACACATACTTAACACTGGCGACGAGTCAGGTTCTTACCCTGCGGCAGTTGAAGAGAGGTTTCAAACATCACCACCCCACTAGAAGCGACAGGCTTTAGGACTCTGAAGCCTCCATCAGCGACTGAGCACTGGAGTGCAGCAAACATCCTGACAGCTTCCAGCGACTGACAGAAGTCTTTCTGCAGTTTCCTTGTTCAACCTAGGTGGTGGGGTAAGCCGTGCAGTGTTGGCTGCAAAGACAGGGCTGGGGAAGTTGGAGAAGATAAGGGCGATCGCAATCCCTGATAAGAGCCGCGGTGAAACGCGCGAGCGGGTGAGCCAGAGGCCGGGAGCCGCTTCAAGTGCGAGGCGCAGCGCGGGCCAGCGATCGGGACCAAAGATAAGGGCCGCACTCGGGGGCTGAAGGGAGACGGCGTCGGGGGACGGGTGAAGACCGCCAAGCGCGGGAAAACCGCCATTTTGTGGGCGGAGGACGACGGCAAGAGCGGGAAGCCGCCATCTTTGATAACAAGTAAACAAAATAAAATCTGAGAAATTGCAAATCTACAATGCCTAAACACGGGAATATTAGCACCTTTGATAGTGACCTCGAAGATTGGGCCATATATGTTGAAAGAGTAAAAAATTATTGTAAGGCCAATAAAATTCGTGACCAAGATAAAGCTCTAACATTATTAAATTTAATGGGTGCGAAGACATATGGGCAATTGAAACACCTGTTATCACCAGATGAACCGGCGGATAAGACGTTCGATGAGATTGTTACTGTCCTGAAAGATCATCTAAACCCCACGCCGCTGATGCTAGCGGAACGATTTAAATTTTACGACAGAAGGCAGCTACAGCATGAAAGCAATGCTGAATATTTGCTGGAATTGCGTAAATTAGCGAAATATTGCCAGTTTCGAACGGGACTGACAGATGCACTACGAGACAAATTTGTGTGTGGTTTATTTAAACAGGATACACAAAAGCGACTGCTCGAGGAGAATGAGCTGACGCTTGAGAAGGCGGTCACTATGGCAGCAGCACACGAAGCCGCAGCGAGAGGCACGGCAGTAATGCAGCTACGGTCACCGGAGCTCAGTGCACACAAATTGGGTGTGAGTTCTGGCAAATGTTATCGTTGTGGAAAGACAACGCATGATCAGAACCAGTGTTGGTTTAAAAACCAAGAATGTAGAACTTGTGGTAGGCTTGGACATATAGCTAGAGTATGCAGGTCAGGGAAGAAGACCAGCAACAAGAAGTCACCGCAAGGAAAATACGCAAAGGTACACAAGGTGACCGAACAGGAGTCCGATTCAGACGCTAGCAGTAATGAACTGGCTAGCTTAAGCTGTAATGAACTGGCTAGCTTAAGAGTACTCAACGCTGGTAAGGGTGCAGACCTCCAGACAATTTGGGTCACTCTTCAGATAGAAGGAGTCCAAGTAAAACTGGAATTGGACACTGGATCGGCATTGACGGTCATAAATAAGAAAGATTACGGAAAGTTATTCCAACATATTCCCCTACAGGATACGGGGATTATATTGAAAACATACACGGGGCAAAGAGTGTACCCCATCGGGAAAATAGAGGTTGCAGTGGTCCACAAGGGCGAAGACAGTCAAATAATGGACTTATATGTGATATCTGAAGGAGGTTCTCCGCTACTAGGACGGGAGTGGATTAGGAAAATGAATATGGACTGGCATTTCCTACAAACAATAACGAGTGAGAACTCGGTGAAGATAGTCGGCCCAGACTCTGGAACGGATGGTGGTAAGCCCAACTCAGGTGCAAAAGACAAAGTTTCAGCACAGAATTCCACTGAGCAACAACAACATAGTTTAACTGTGGATTCTGAGTCTGGCAAGTCTACTGATGTGCCCATTTCTGAGGGACACCGGGCTCGAACTCAACTCCATTTCAAACTACAACAGCAATTAGAACAAATGCTTCGCCGTTTTGAGCAAGAGTTGAATGCAACGAAAGAGTTCTTTGATATAGAGTTGGAGAATCTGGAAAGACAACAGAAGCAGCTGATGGAGAAAATGGAGCAGGAGCACACAAAACGTCTGATGTCAGAGGAGTTAACGGTCAGCCAACTCCTGCATATGCTGAAGGACAGGACTCTGAAATGGGAAAAACTTGAACACGAACTTCAATATTCAAACGAAAGGGGTTCGGAGCTCTCAAAGGTTATTGGAAGAGCTGAGGTGGCAACACAGACTGAGATGACTGCAACAGAGCAGCCCTTGGATGCCAAAAGTACGCTGACTCACGTCAACGTAGAACAACAGACCGCTGAAACAGCTGCTCCGGTAGAGGGATTGAATAGTCCGATCAATCAATCTCCAAAAGAAGTTGAAGTAGTAAAATCTCAAATGAGGTCATTAGTAAACGACTTGCTGAAAGCCCAGAAAAAGCTGGATGAAGAGGTACGCATGAAGAAGTCTCTTCAGGAAAGATGTCTGGACTTGGAACAAAAGCTGGCTAACGCCCAGCTGGGTATGGAGGAAATAGAAGACCCTCTCGCTGGCCTAGATCAGGACGACACCGAATATTACTATGTCCTGTCCTGCCCAACTTGTAACTTCGACTCCCACCATACAGAAATCATGGAGGAGCACCGAAAGTCTACGGAACATCGGGAGAAACATAGAAACATAGAAACATAGAAACATAGAGATAGGAACAGGAGTAGGCCATTCGGCCCTTCGAGCCTGCTCCGCCATTCAATGAGATCATGGCTGATCTTCGTCTGAGATCATAGCTGATCTTACCAGTTCAGTACCCCGTCCCCGCCTTTTCTCCGTAACCCTTAATCCCCTTAGCCTTCAGAAATATATCCAATTCTCTCTTGAAAATATTTATTGAATTAGCCTTCACAGCCCTCTGTGGCAGGGAATTCCACAGGCTCACCACTCTTTGAGTGAAGAAATTCTTCCTCATCTCTGTTTTAAATGATTTGCCCGCTATTTTTAGACTGTGGCCCCTGGTTCTGTGCTCCCCGGCCATTGGAAACATTCTCTCTGAATTCAGCCTGTCCAGGCCTGCCATAATTTTATATGTTTCGATGAGATCCCCTCTCAATCTTCTAAACTCCAGTGAGTACAAGCCCAAACTATTTAATCTCTCTTCGTAGGTCATTCCCGCCATTCCAGGTATCAGCCTGGTGAATCGCCGTTGCACTCTTTCCATGGCAAGAACATCCTTCCGCAGATGGGGCGACCAAAACTGTACACAATACTCCAGATGCGGTCTCACCAGCACCTTGTACAGCTGTAGTAAGGTATCCCTATTCCTATACTCGAACCCCCTTGATATGAAGGCCAACATACCATTTGCCTTCTTAATCGCCTGTTGCACCTGCATGCTCTCCTTCAGTGACTGGTGCACAAGAACACCCAGGTCCCTCTGCACTTCCCCATCTCCCAATCTATTGCCATTTAGATAATAATCTACCCTCCTGTTTTTACCCCCAAAGTGGATAACCTCGCATTTATCCACATTATAGTGCATCTGCCACGTATCCGCCCATTCCCCCAACCTGTCCAAATCGCACTGTAGCCTCCTGACATCCTCATCAGAGCCCACCCCTCCTCCTAGTTTAGTGTCGTCAGCGAATTTGGAAATATTGCATCCAATTCCCTGATCCAGATCATTTATATATATTGTGAACAGCTGGGGTCCCAGGACAGATCCTTGCGGCACCCCGCTGGTCACTGCCTGCCACTCCGAAAACGAGCCGTTTATTCCAACTCTCTGTTTTCTATCCGCCAGCCAGTTCTCTATCCACGTTAATACTTTGCCCCCAATCCCATGAGCCTTAATTTTGCATGATAATCTTTTGTGTGGAACCTTATCGAAGGCTTTCTGGAAGTCAAGGTACACCACATCCACTGGCTCTCCCCCATCTATTTTACCAGTTACTTCCTCAAAAAATTCCAGCAGATTAGTCAAACACGATTTACCCTTTGTAAATCCATGTTGACTCTGTCCGATCCTTTCCCCATTTGTCAAGTGCTCCGCTATTTTATCCTTAATAATGGACTCTAGCATTTTGCCCACAACCGATGTAAGGCTTACTGGTCTATAATTCCCTGCTTTCTCTCTACCCCCCTTTTTAAATATTGGGGTAACATTAGCTACCCTCCAATCCACGGGTACTGTTCCCGAGTCAATGGAGTTCTGGAAGATGATCCTTAGAGCATCTGCTATCTCCAGGGCCACCTCCTTAAGTACCCTAGGATGTAGTTTATCAGGCCCCGGGGATTTGTCGGCCTTCAGTCCCCTCAACTTACCCAACACCATATCCCTAGAGATACTAATTTCTGTCAGCTCCTCCCTCTCATTAGTCCCTATGTTTGCCGATATTCCTGGGAGGTTATTTGTGTCCTCCTTTGTGAATACAGAACCAAAGTATGAGTTTAATTGGTCTGCCATTTCCTTATTCTCCATTATATATTCTCCCGAATCGGACTGCAAGGGACCGACTTGGGATTTTACCAGTCTTTTCCTCCTGATATACCGATAAAAGCTTTTGCAGTCTGTCTTTATGTTTGCTGCAAGTTTACTTTCGTATTCTATTTTCCCCTTCCTGATTAATCCCTTTGTCCTCTTTTGCTGTATCCTGTACTGCCCCCAATCTTCCGGTCTGGTGCTTTTTTTTGCCAGTTGATATGCCCTTTTTTTTGATTTTATGCTGTCCCTAATTTCCCTCGTTATCCACGGTTGAGCCACCTTTTTAGGTTTATTTTTATGCCAAACCGGTATAAACATGTTCTGGAATTCTTCCATTCTATCTTTGAATGCTTGCCATTGTCTCTCCACTGTCAATCCCCCCAGAAACACCACCCAATCAATCTTACCCAATTCCCGTCTCATACCCTCGTAATTCCCTTTATTTAAGTTCTGGACCTTAGTCTCTGATTCAATTTCCTCACTCTCCATCTCGACTGAGAGCTCGATCATATTATGATCGCTCTGACCCAAGGGGCCTCGTACAAGAAGATTGCTGATAAGTCCCTTCTCATTGCACAATACCCAGTCTAAAATGGCCTGATCTCGAGTCGGCTCCTCGACATATTGGTCCAGATAACCGTCCCGAAAACATTCCAGGAATTCCTCCTCCTCAGAATTTTTACTAATTTGGGTAGTCCAATCAATATGTAAATTAAAGTCACCCATGATGACAGCTGTGCTCTTATCGCACGCTTCTCTAATTTCCCTTTTTATGCCTTCCCTCACCTCCATATTACTATTTGGAGGCCTATATATCACACCCACTAACGTTTTCCTCCCCTTGCTATTTCTCATTTCTACCCATACAGATTCCGTTTCATCCGAGTTAATATCCTTCCTTTCCATTGCATTAATCCCCTCCTTTACCAGCAATGCTACCCCACCTCCCCTACCTTTTTGCCGATCCTTCCTAAATATTGTATATCCCTGGATGTTAAGTTCCCAGCCTTGCCCACCCTGCAGCCACGTTTCTGTAATCCCAATCAAATCATACTTGTTTACCTCTATTTCCACAACTAATTCATCCACCTTGTTCCTAATGCTTCTAGCATTAAGATACAAAGCCTTCAGGCTTGCTTTTTTCACACTCTCATTATGAATTAGTTTGGCCCTTTGTGTTTCTCTCCTTTGCTTATTGCTTCTCACCTTTCTACCATCTATTTCTGACTTCATATGACTTCCCTCTTTTCCACTACCTAGGTTCCCATCCCCCTGCCAAATTAGTTTAAATCCTCCCGAACCGCCCTAGAAAATATTACCCCGAGGACATCGGCTCCCTCACAGTTCAGGTGTAGACCGTTCCCTTGGTACAGGTCACTCCTCCCCAAGAACTGGTTCCAATGCCTCAAGAATTTAAATCCCTCTCCCTTGCACCACTGCTCAAGCCACGTATTTAGCTTATCTATCTTACTCTCTCTAAACTTATTAGCTCGTGGCACTGGTAGCAATCCAGAGATTACTACCTTTGAGGTCCTACTTTTCAATTTAGCTCCTAACTCCCTAAATTCAGCTTGTAGGACCTCCTCCCTCTTTTTACCTACATCGTTGGTACCTACATGTACCACGACAACTGGCTGATCCCCCTCCCCCTTCAGAATGCTCTGCACCCGCTCCGAGACATCCTTGACCCTTGCACCAGGGAGGCAACACACCATCTTGGAGTCTCGGTCTCGGCCACAGAAACTCCTATCTATCCCCCTTACAATTGAATCCCCTATCACTATAGCCCTATCCCTCTTTTTCCCGCCCTTCTGTGCAGCAGAGCCAGTCATGGTGCCCTGAACCTGGCTGCTGGTGCCTTCCCCTGATAAGTCATCTCCCCCAACAGTACCCAAAACGGTAAACCTGTTTTGGAGGGAGATGACCGCAGGTGACTCCTGCACTACCTTCCTGCCTTTACCCTGCCTTTTGGTCACCCATTTACTGTCTGAGCTAGCCTTTACCTGCGGTGTGACCAACTCACTGAATGTGCTATCCACAACATCCTCAGCATCGCGTATGCTCCAGAGTGAGTCCATTCGCAGCTCCAGCGCCGCCATGCGGTCCGCTAGGAGCTGCAGCTGGACACACTTCCTGCACACATAGTTGTCAGGGACAGTGTCCCTGATTTCCCACATGGCACAGGAGGAGCATGACACGGGTCTGAGCTGCCCTTCCATGACTTAACCCTTACAATACCTTTTTATTTACTACGATTTAGCTTAATTATTGAATTCTACTTAGAATAAGTTTGTGAAAGTACTCACCAACCAGTCACCTACCTGTTTTCTGGTGTTGTATTTTCACTGCCGCCTCCTGTCCTGGAACCTTTTCCACCTAGGTTAGGCTCCTGAAATAAAATAAATTGAACCTACCTTTTCAACTTCCCCTAACCCCTAAAAGGTTAGAGGAGGTGGAAGGGTGGGAGACACTACACTGTAGTGTTTCGGGTTTAGCAACAGCTCCACCTATATAAGAGTTACTGGCCTCCTGCTCTCCCGACTGCACCAGCTGCTCCCTGGTGACGTCACACACTGATTACTATTTACCCCTCTCCTCTGCTGTTGATTTGGTACGCCTCGCAACTGCCGCCGGTTTTTAAGCCGGCCTCCTCCTCGCTGCTCTCTGCAGGCCTCGGTGCTCGCGCCGGTTTTTCTACCGGGCTCCTCCTCGCCTCACTGCTCCCTGGAACTGGTCGGGCCTCGGTGCTCGCGCCGGTTTTTCTACCGGGCTCCTCCTCGCCTCACTGCTCCCTGGAAGGTGGCTCTACTACGGAAAAAGGAGGAAGAGAAGGAGGAACTGCGCATGCAGCTGGCAGTTGACAGTGGAGCCCAGAGAGTCTCCAAGAAGCAGAAAAGGAAAAGTCGAAACAGAAGATGACCCATCTGAACCATTATTACCTCTACCAGATCACACACGTGGTCCCTCCGAACGGAGCCAATTCAGTTCGGAAGTTCAAACTGTTAAATCCATGGAAGGACTATTGAATGAGTCACTCCAGCAATGTGAACCGACTACACCACAGAGATTGAATCTGTGAACTGTTTTCCGCAGAGACTGAATCTGTGATCTGTTTTGACATGAAGTTATCTATGTCTCTATGTTATTCTGTTATGTAAACCTGAAGTTATATATGTATATATGTTATTACGTTATGTTAAATGGGGAGATGACTGTAAAGCTAGGAAGGGAGGAATGTTGTGTATGTAATATGTGTGCTACTTTGAACCTATGGACAGGACTGCACTACTTGTTGGGCGTAGTGATACGCAGTACCACTCCTGGCCATAGGGGTATAAATAGTACTGTGGGTACTGATCTCCCCTCAGTTCCCGCCTGTGGGCATGAAGTAAAGACCTATGTATAGTCCCTACCTCCAACCAGTAAAGACCTGTTTGAGTTATACGTTTAAGTCTTTGTGTTAATTGTTCAATACAATACACATACTTAACAGTTGGAGGTGCCATTTTTCAGGTGGGATGTTAAACCAAGGCCTTGTCTGCCCTCACAGGTGGCCATCCACAACTAAGCTGCAGACTTGTGAATTTCTGGTGGATAATTGGTTTAGCCACCCATCACCAAATCTGGCTGGGCCACTACTCCAAGAGCATCTTGGCAAGCAAAATAATGCCTTGCTTCTTCTCTCCACCTCTCCTTAAACTCCTCTCCCCGCCCTACCCTCACTTTCAACAGCAAGTGTGATGAGTTCATGAACTTCTTTGTCACTAAGATTAGGACCATCTGTTCAGCTGCCTCTGTTGCTTGTGCCTCTTTTGCTTGCCCACCAGACCAAACCTCCCCCAAGATCCCCGCTCCACTAGCCTTGAACCTACATCTCTCTCTAGTTTCTTTCCTATTTCCTCTCATGCTCTCTCCAAGTTCATCTCAACTATAAGGCCAACTTCCTGCTCCTTTGACCCCACTCCTACTATACTGCTGACCTCCCTGCTTTCCTACCTGGCCCCCATGTTAGCGAACAATGGTTTCCTCTCCTTGGGTACTGTCCCCTTCTCTTTCAGAAGTGTCGTTATCATGCTTTCCTCAAAAAGCCCACCCTCAATACTTCTGTCCTTGCAAGCTACTGCTCCATCTTCAACCATCCTGTTTCCACCCCAAAGTTCCTGAACATATTGCCGCCTCCCAAATCTGAACCCATCTTTCCTGCGATTCCATGTTTGAATTTCTCCAAATGGGGTTATGTTCCTACATAGCTCCAAAAGAGACCTTACTAAAGTCACAAATGACATATTTATGTGACTGTGACCATGGTGCATTATCCTTCCTTATCTTTCTTCAGCCTTTGACACGGTCGACCACATCATCCTCCTCCAACACTGTTCAAGACACCAGGAGAACTTCCTACTCTACTTCGAATGGTGCTGTGGGATCTTTTATGTCCAGTTGAGCAGACAGCATCTCTCCTGAAAGCCACCATCTCCCACATTACAGTGCACCCTCAGCATTGCGCTGAAGTGTCAGCTTAGATTATGGGCTCAAATCCACCGGGGGGGCTGGATCCCACTGCGATATTTGATGCCTCGCGGACGAATTACTGCAGGGGTTCTCCTGATCGGGCGCCGTAACTCCAGCAGAAGATCCACTGCAATCCCGGAGCTGGTGTTTGCACCATTTCTCCAGGGTTTCCGCGGACCTTCAGCCGGAGTCACGGTGGCCGATGCTGCATGGAAATTCAACCCCTTCGTTTCAGCTTTGCCACGAGACAAAAAAGCACTTTCAGAAATTTCACGTTAATATTTTTTTTTCCTCTGTAGAATCTGATGTAGCTGACTTTGATGGCAGAAGTTCCCTACTTTACAGATTCAATCAAAAGAGCATGAGCACGGTCAAGGACATCATTTCTTTGAAGTTCAAGACGATGCAAAGTGATGGAGTTATGTTGCATGGAGAGGGACAACGGGGAGATTGTATCACACTGGAACTAAAAAAAGGCAAACTCTCACTGCAGATCAATTTAGGTAAGTATTTAAGTACCTAAATTGCCAAAAATAGTTAACAATAATCCACTAATCCATCCAGATTATGTCACCAAGTGGCAGCATATAGATGAGGCAGAGGAAGTGGTCAAGGAGACCCTGGAGGTAACGATGTGGGGGTGGGAGGAACAGCCATTGCTGGGGATGCTCTGGCAACAGTCGGATAGATAGGAGTGGAACCAAGCAAGGCCAGTTCCAGTGAGCTTGATACCAAAGGAGGATAGTGTGATTGACCGTGTCAAAGGATTCAGAAAGTTTGAGGAGGATGAGGAGGGAGAATGCACCACAGATATGGTTGCTGAGGATGTAATTTTTTACGATGGTTACATTCACTGCTGCCGGCAGAGTGTAAACCTGTTTGGAGAGATTTAAACCCGGAATTGTGGGAAAGATAGGCATGGATCTGGGAGGCGACAAAACGTTCAATGATTTTAGAGAGGTTGACGATGGCACAGGTGTTTTCAAGGACAAAGGGAACGAGGGTGGAATTTTTTTGCAAGAGAGAGTGATAATGTTAGTTTTGAAAGGGACGTGGACAGTACCTGAGGAAAGGGAACCATTTACAATTTCAACGAGCATGGGAGCCAGGAAGGGAAGTTGGGCGGTCAGCAGTTTTGTGGGAATGTGCTCAATGGAGCAGGAGGTAGGTCTCATGGACAAGATGAACTCAGAGAGTATATGAAGAGAGATAGGAGAAACATTAGAGAGCGATGCAGCTTCAAGCTAAAATGGGTAATGCCTTGGGGCAGGTTTGGCTTGATGCACAAGAGGGAAGAGGGAAGCAGCAGAGGCAGCTGAACGGATGGTTTCATTCTTAGTGACAAAAAATGTCCATAAGCAGCTCAAACTTGTTTTTGGAGGTGGGGTTAAAGGAGGCAAGGGAGAAGTTTTAAGGAGATGGTTGGGAGTGGAGATAAGAAGCTGAGGGTTATCTTTGTTTACAGGATGATCCTGGAGTAGTGGACAGTTTTTGCAGAGGAGAGCGAGGCCCAACATCACTTCATAAGGTCCAGCCAGCTGTGGTGATGGATGGCCAAGCCAGTTGTGCATGAGATACCCTCAGATCTACACCCCTTGGACAAAAAGGAGTGAAGTTGGGGCGGTACTGGGGTAATAGCCATGATGGGAGAGAATAAAGATTTTGCTGGGGCAAGGGTATGGAAGGTGAAGGTGAAAGAGTTATCAAGCAAATCAATAGCTGCAGAAGAATTGTGGTGAATGGAGGGTCAAAAGTCTGGGCAGTTGGGTTTAGAAATGCAGTTTTATGTCACTTGGGGGGATGTGGGTGGTGAGGAATACAAGGAAATAGTCGGAGATGGCTTCATCATTGATCGAGAGTCGAGATGCCATTGCAGAATGCAAGGTCAAGGGGATGGTTGTACAAACAAGTAAGAGATTTATATGGAGGGATAGGTTTATGTAGGAGAGAAGCACAGTGAGAGGGAATGGTTAGCTGAGATGCAGATTGAGATTATCGAAGATGAGGATCCATTTAGTGCAGAGGCTGAGGGGCGAAAGGAGGGAGGATATCTCAGAGAAACTGAGATGGGGTCCGGTGGGGCAATAGACAATTAAGATTTGAAAGGAGAAATGAATGGGTGGAACATGGTGAGGTGCCTGAAGGAAAAGAAGTGGGGGAGACCAAGATGTGACTTGGTGATGAAGCCCATACCATAACCACAGCAGTTTGGACAGGGCAGGTGGTTGAAAGAATAATCAGGCAACGAGACTTAGGTGAGGGGCAAGATGTCATCACCAATTAGTTAAGTTTCAGTCAAAGCCAGGATCTCAGTGCAATCATCTACAAAAAAGTTGTGGATGACAAGGGGCTGGTTCACGAGTGTACGCACAGTCTGGAGGGAAGGGTTGGAAAATGTACTGCAACAGAGTCAGCATCTGAAAGAGAAAAATAGGCTAAAGTTCAAAATTATGAGGCTTTTGATAGGATAGATAGGGACCAACTATGTCCATTATTTGGTAGAGGTCATTAATTCATTAGCGAAACAGCGAAGGAAAAGACTGGGAGAATCTTATTGTACACAGACGGTTGTTAGCACATGAAATGCTCCGACCAGAAACAGCGTTGGAAGTAGAGCCCATAATAGCTTTAAAAAGGGATGTGGATAAAAGAGGATATCGGGAACGGGCAGGGGAAAGAAGTAAGGGGAAAAAGGACACAGGCACAACGGAGCGAATGGGCAGACACATGACAGGTAAAAATTGAATGCAGGGAATTGTGAAGTGATGCATTTTGGTAGGAAGAATGAGGAGAGGCAAAATAAATGATACAATTTTAAAGGGGGTGCAGGAACAGAGAGACCTGGGGTTCACATACACAAATCTTTGAAGGTGTCGGGACAAGTTGATAAAGCTGTTAAAAAAACATATGTGATCCGTTGCTTTATTAATAGAGGCTTGGTGTACAAAAGCAAGAAAGGTAAGCTAAGCCTTTATAAATCACTGGTTAGGCTTTAGCTGGGTTATTGCATCCAATGCTGGGGACCACACTTTGGAAGGACGTTAAGGCCTTGGAGGAGGTTGTAGAGGTGATTTACCAGAATGATATCAAGGATGAGGGCATTCAGTTATATGGAGAGACTTGAGAAGCTGGGATTGTTCTCCTTAGAGCAGAGAAGGTTAAGGGGAGATTTAATAGAAGTGTTCAAAATTATGAGGGGATTTAATAAAGTAAATAAGGAGAAACTGTTTGAACTGGCAAAAGGGTTCATGACCAGAGGACGCAGATTTAAGACAATTGGCAAAAGAACTAGCGGGGAAATGAATAGAACTATTTTTACGCAGTGGGTTACGATCTGGAATGCATTGCCTGAAAGGGCGGTGGAAGCAGAATCGATAGTAACTTGCGGAATGTAATTGGATAAATACTTGAAAAGATAACAATAGCAGGGCTTTAGGGAAATAGCTGCACAGGCACAATGGCTCGAAAAGCCTTCTACTGGGTTGTAAGATTCTTTAACTCTATGAATGGGCTCCTTTTCTGCTGTAACATTCAGGTGGATTTCCACCATTTGAAATTTTTCAAACAAGTTTTCTCTATTGATTTCACAGTTCCAGTATCTATATTTTTTTATTAACTAGCTCAGCTGGCTTTCCATTTCTGAGGCAACAGCTTCATGCATTCCATTCAAAGGAGCAGCTTGTTGGATGTTTCATTGATTTGGGAATGTGTAACTGTAAAGCAGACTTTCTATATTTCAGGTGATACAAAGCTGCGATCCGTTAATGGCCACACCTCGGTCACATTGGGGAGCCTGCTGGACGATCAGCACTGGCACTCCATTACAATGGAACGCTACAACAAGCAAGTGAACTTCACCGTCGATAAGCACACACAGCACTTTCGAACCAAAGGAGAGTTTGACTATCTGGATATTGATTACGAGGTGAGACTTGTGCTCAAAGAATAAAGCAAACCAAACATTGAAAATAAATGTGTAAACATTCGATCCACATTGCGGGCGAGTCCAGAACTAGGGGCCATAATTATGATAGACGCTAACAAATCCAATTTTTACAAAGATGTTGCCGGGAGTAGAGAATCTTATGAGGATAGGCTGGGTCTGTTTTCCTTGGAACAGAGGAGGCTGAGGGGAGACCTTATTGAGGTGTATAAAATTATGAGGGGCCTAGATAAAGTGGATAGAAAGGACCTATTTCCCTTAGCAGAGGGGTCAAAAACCAGGGGGCAACAGATTTAAAGTAATTGGGGGAAGGTTTAGAGGGGATTTGAGGGGAAATTTCTTCACCCAGAGGGTTGTGGGGGTCTGGAACTTGTTGCCTGAAAGGGTGGTAGAGGCAGGAACCCTAACCACATTTAAAAAGTACTTGGATGTGCGCTTGGGATGCTCTAACCTGCAGGGCTACGGACCAAGAGCTGGGAAGTGGGATTAGGCTGGATAGCTCTTTGTTGGCCGGCGCGGACACGATGGGCCGAAATGGCCTCCTTCCATGCTGTAACTTTCTATGATTCTATGATTCAATAGGGAATGCGGGAGGAACTTCTTTACCCAGAGTGTGGTTAGAATGCGGAACTCGCTACCACAAGGAGTAGTTGAGGCGAATAGTATAGGGGAAGCTAGATAAGGACGTGAGGGAGAAAGGAATAGAAGGATATGTTGATGGGGTGAGATGAAGAAGGGTGGGAGGAGGCTCGGGTGGAGCATAAACACCGGCATGGACCTATTGGGCCGAATGGCCTATTTTTGTGCTGTAAACACTTTGCAATACTTTATAATATTTAATGTTGCAATTTTTTGTTGTTATTCAATTGCAAACCACTTGTACTACACAGTCTGTTTGATGTCAAGTGATTTTCTTTTCACATCAATGTAAACTGCTTAGCATAACCTAAGTATGGAGTAAGCTGCAGCTAATTTATTGAAGCGTGTGATGTCACCCATAGGCGTCTCATGCCCCATCAGCTTTGCATTGCTCAGTAATATAACGTTTTAAATTAAAAAGTTCTTTTTAAACTTCATTTGGAATCTTTTTCAACATTAGCAGAGAGACAATGGGACAGTTGGCCTTCTGCTACCATTAAAACTAAACCGGCATTTCAACAATGGTAAAGAGAGAATTTCCGTTTCCCTGGCCAGAGAGTGACATGGGTCTGGCAACATGACTCGGGTCTGTCATCTGCATATGTCTCTCTGAGCAGGTCCCATTGCCAAATCAGTACTTGTAGTAAAATAACACTCTTGGAATTGTAACAAAACCAGGATTGGATAAAACATTACAGAAACTCCTAAAAAGTGCTTCCATTTAAAAAAAAATCATCCCTTCTACATAATTGACAATAACTTTTCCCAGTCTGTAGGCACAACAGAAATAATTTAAAATGTCCTTATCGAGAACTCTGTCACATTTGTTTAGTGTAACTGGAAACAGAACCAATCCTACCTAGTTGGATTAGAGGTTCTACTAATGCATTCTCTCACATCCAGGGCTTGCTTCAATGCCACGCTTGTAATTCCTGAAGCCACCACGTCCCATCCTCACAACATTAACCTTTATCACAATTCTCAAAGATCGTGAACAAATCGGAGAAGGAGATTCCAAGCGTTTACATTCCCCGCCACCAACCCCCCGCAATTTTCTCCTTCCTATCCTGAAGCTTAAACTGAGGATTAAACTGGACTATGGTTCGACATATGCCAATCTGATAGTTCATGTGTGAATGCGGATAGTGAGTGTCACCAGGCTGGTTGACTTTGGGATCCATCCCAGCTGAGCCTGATCCTGTCCTCCAGTACCCCAAAATCCATTGGCCCGCATTTTTTGGCCCCTACAGGTGCGTGCGTGGTGTGTACGCACCCGTAAGGGCCACGCAAGCTCCAGGTTTTCGTGCGTAAATCATAGTCATCCCTGGGAAATGGACATCCGCGGGTGGAGAGTTGGACTATTTGCCCAATTTCTGCCCAGCAAATGCCCGTGGGATTCTTACGGCTGGTAAAAGCAGCGGAAGGCCTGCTTTTACCAGCATTAGAGTTTAAATGAATATAAAATTAATTTCTTTTCAACCATTTAAACATTAACCCCTTTAAAACATTTAAATTTATTTTTGAAAAAATTTAATTTTTGTTTTAAATGTTTCATTATATTGGCCCAGAAATTCAGGTCGGGGGCTTCCCGCGGGTGCAAGCCCCCGACCTGCACTTACCTAGCGCGCCAGCCGTTGAGCTGTTGGGCCCGCGTGGGATTCTGATCCTGGGCCTCCTCCAACTGCCGGCGCGCAGTGCTTGCGTATCCCAGTGGCGCAGTTAGTTCGAAGTGTCCCCTGGGATCACGTGGGCCATGGAGAGCCAATGGTAGCAGGGAATGCTTCATTCATAAATTTGACAGGAAGAGCTGTCAAACCTATAAATACTAGAAGTCCCAAAACATCACTAAAACTTCAAATAATTTTTTTTTAAACCATCACATTTTAAAAATAACTATAAATTACATGAAATAACTATTTTAAACAATAATTTAAATTTAAAAAAAAATTAATTACATTTTCTAACGGGGCTAAAAATAAACTTACCTTCCTTTAAAGTATTTAAAAATAATAAACCTGTGGAAAAAATGTTTTAATTTTAATTAATTCACCACTTACCTTGTTAAAAGCAGGCCTTGCGACTGCTTTTTAAAAGTGTAACTGCTGGAGACTTACCCTCCTGGAGAAACCTGCAAAAAAAACGTAAGTTCGATGGGCACTCGCCGGCTCTCCAGCGCACACGTTCCACCTGTCAACCCCTTCTTTCAGGGAAACGGAAGTTCCGGTTTCCCGTGCATGCGCAGTGCATGCGCGAAACCAGCACTTTCGTTGGGCCTGCGCGTGAGTACCCAGCGCGTACTCATGCGTGTGGACCCGAATTTCTGGGCCATTGTATTTTAATTCATTTTAAATATGTAATTTAAAAAATGTATATTTTTTATGTTCATGTGTTTTTTATGTGATTCCCCATTCTTGCTTATGGGGATTCCATACAGAATCCTCAAAAGCATGAATAGCGATCCCCTTTCTTTCATTGGTTGGGCCAGCCTACGTGATTCATGGGGCGCCTGCGAACCGCCTGCGCCCCTGGGATAGGTGGGCCTCTACGCATGCCTACGCGTTGAGGCCCAGGAGCGCCAGTCTCCGCCGATCCCGAGGTAGAAGATTTTTTGCCTATCGGAGGCAGCCGCCCGTGCAAGACCGCAAATTCAGGCCCGTTAATTCCGGCAGGGGTCATTAGAATTCTGTGGCCCTCATCATTACCCCCAGCTGATATCACCTACCTCAGTACAGACCTTGGAACAAATCTAGAATCTACCTGGTCCGCATGGTTCAGTATAGCCCTGCTCATTACTACATTCACTACCTTGTTTATTCATGCAACATCAGGGGCGATAGCTATTCGAGATAGCTATGTTTATCAGTTCATACCCAAATCAATCATGAATAATTTACTTCTTGTCTCAACTTAATGTTCCATAAAGGCAGCATAATAAAGAACAGAATATCTTGCAGTTCCATTAACTCCAAGTGAATATTAAATGAAAATAAAAGTCACACTTTGCTTCAGAGAGATTTAACGCTGCACCGTAGCGTAGTGTTGGATCTTAACCCTGTGGAGCTTGGGCTCAATGTAGGTGGAAACAAGAGTTCTTGCAAAGATGCAAGCGTTCCAGTGGGAGTGGATGCGAGATTTCCAAGTGTGCAAGAGTTTGGAATAATTGAGCAGCCAGAGTGGGAGTGACAGGTTTATATATCAGGCAGCAGCAGCAGCAGTGATGGCTCATTACAGATTTAAAGAGGAGGAATACATTTGCCTGGGGGAGGGGTGGTAGAGCAAAATGGGCCATAGCTAATTGCCAGCCTGTTTTACACCGACCACAGTGGGGAATAAATGGGGCAGAGTGTAAAATGGGAGGCCAGATCTCTATTGCCCGCAGCCGCCCAAGGCAAATGTCTACCGCGAGCAGTTCCATTTTGTGGGAGCAACAATTTGCCGCAATGTGAAGAGCAGCTGACAATTTTATATGAAATAATTCATACCTAACTCGTTTCAAACTGAAGGGCTGAAGTGATATTTTAAAAGGGGGGGGCTGATGAAACCAAACAGCTGACATTTTTAATGGGGGTCTGGGCCTGGAGCCCCCAGGTTGGACGCACAAATACTTGGCCAAGGCCCGGTCACCTTGGTTGAGCCTGGTGCACTGGCTGCTCGGTATAACTCAGGCCAGGGATGACGAAATTCCTGGCTTGGGAATTTCCTCCTCTGGCTGTATATGGGGTGAACTAACTAATGAGCTGGGTCAAGGGAGCCTGCAAGGTGGACTCAGCCCAAGGCCCATGTCTTAGACGCCACCATCTAGGATGTGGTCCAGTGGATGTCAGATGTCTCATCCAAATGGCCATTCTTCATATACGATTCTAAACAGTGAGTACTAGCCTGATACTGGCTGTGGGGAACATCACAGCTACGCCGAATCCTATTCTTACCAGAAATCTGCACCATATACTATCCAGCAAAGGTGATTAGATTATAATGAAGAACAGGTACCTGGACTTTCTCCTGCCTACCCTTGGGCATCAAGGCCAATTGCAGCATTAAAACCAGCACCCAGGCTGAGATCAGCACTGTTGGATTGAAGAGGTTTTACTCCATACCTATTTGGGTGGGAAGGGACCAACTGTCCTGCAAGAATTGCATCTCATGGCTGAAACAATACAGCCCAAAATATTTACTGTGGGGTTAAACAATTGTGCATTGCTTTGTGGCTAACAATTGCCAGTGTGTTTATTTTGAACGTTTGCAACACTCACAAAAAAAAAATCCAAACTCTACTATAAAAAAATTATTCATAAATAATTTCTAAATTAATTATTTCTTAGTAATCAGAAAAACATTTTTTCCTTTATTTGTTACTCTGCCAGCTATTGCAGTGCGATTAAAAATTAATAAAGTAGTTTAATCATCGGGGATGAATCGCTATATTAAAAAGAAAGACTTGCATTTATATAGCACCTTTCATGACCACCGGACGTCTCAAAGCGCTTTACAGCCAATGAAGTAATTTTTGGAGTGTAGTCATTGTTGTAATGTGGGAAACGCAGCAGCCAATCTGCACACAGCAAGGTCCCCCACAAACAGCAATGTGATAATGACCAGATAATCTATTTTTTATGTTGATTAAGGGATACATATTGACCAGGACACCAGGGATAACTCCCCAGTTCTTCCTCGAAATAGTGCCATGGGATCTTTTACATCCACCTGAGAGAGTAGACAGGGCCTCGGTTTAACGTCTCATCCAAAAGATGGCACCTCGGACAGTGCAGCACTCCCTCAGTACTGCACTGGGAGTGTCAGCCTAGATTTTTGTGCTCAAGTCTCTGGAGTGGGACTTGAACCCACAACCTTCTGACTCAGAGACAATTGTGCTACTAACTGAGATATGACACTGACAGAAAAGCACTAGAATTCTTCAAACTAACTAGCATCTATAATTATTTAGTGTATTTTCGTTATTTTATCTTGTGAAGAAATGCTGTAATAATCATTTTTTCTATCTTTTTTTTTCTTTCAAAGCTCAGCTTTGGAGGGATTCCAGTTCCAGGCAAATCGGTGACTTTTCTGAAGAAGAACTTCCATGGCTGCATTGAAAATCTCTATTACAACGGAGTGAATATTATCGATCTGGCCAAGAGACGCAAACCTCAGATACACATTATGGTAAGAATTT
This sequence comes from Somniosus microcephalus, assembly GCF_052327205.1. Lineage (NCBI taxonomy): Eukaryota > Metazoa > Chordata > Chondrichthyes > Squaliformes > Somniosidae > Somniosus > Somniosus microcephalus. The sequence continues at coordinate 330,599,487 of NC_140990.1, read as the reverse complement.
CAACATGTTCACTCTGAGAATAAAATGGAGGAAGATTATGCCCATGGGATTAAATAGAGCCTTTAAAGGGACCCAGAGGTTCTGCCCTATAGTAAAACAGATGTTCTGAAAGGCTTGAAGCACAAAGCGGACAAGCATTTGGTAGAATGTATCATCATGGAAAACAAGATCTGACAAGGTTGTGCTTCTTGTCCTGGTCTTGTGCAGCTTTAGTCTGCTGTCTAATCGAACACAAAGGCATGGGAAGCTACAGAGGAATCCGCAGCTTAGGCTCGGAATACCTGGTCAAAAGCATCATGATTGGGTGATACATCAACAACTCTTCAAAAACGGCATGGGGAAAAAAAACTTAAATAACGATGGAGGAACAGAAACAAGTGAAAAAGAAAAAGAATATAAAATAGTTATAAAAAGATTGTCCTGATGAAGAGTCTCAACCTGAAATCCAATCTCATCTTTTCTCTTTTCAATGACAAAAACAACTTGCATTTATATCATGGCCTAGAAATTCACTTTGGGGCGGCCAGCTCGCTCGCGCCCAAAAGTTAGCGCTGAGCGGGAAGCCATTAGCGATCGTCAGATATTCAGTGTTGCGCCCCAATTCGGAACCGGGCGCTATACCAGGGTGTGCCCTCCTCCGCTTGGGGCGCTGACACTGAATTTCTGCGCTCTTGGCGCCGCTGCGCCAGCCGCTGCGGAGCGGCAGGCTGCGGTACTGCAGGCCTCCTCCTTCTCTTAAGGGGGAGCTGCCTGCAACGGGGAGATCGCCGCTGGAGAGTGCCGGCAAATGAGCCCGGCACCACGGAGAAGTGCCGGGTTCGCGGAAAGCAGCCGGCAATGCCGCGGGGGGGGTGGTGGAGGAGGCCGGGGAAGGAGGTGCGGGCAGGCGGCTGCCGAAAAAGCAGCCGGCCGCACCTTCCCCTTTAAAGCGCCCCACTAAGGCTACTGCATGGCCCCGTTTTCTGGTCGCTGTTTGCGGCCGCTTCGGAGGAGGCGGCCGCTACTAAGTATGGGGATCGGGCCGGTTTCGGGGCGGAACCGGGGCACTGCGCACACCGATGACGTCATCGGTGCCGGCGCAGCGCTAACGGCTACCGCCGCCAATACCGCTGCGCTGAATATCAGCGCAAACTCATTTTTGGCGCAGAAGCCCTCTTTAGGCGGTAACTGGCCGCAAAGCTGGCAGCGCCTTAATGAATTTCTAGGCCCATGCCTTTAATGTAGGAAACATAAGAACATAAGAACTAGGAGCAGGAGTAGGCCATTCGGCCCCTCGAGCCTGCTCCGACATTTAATGAGATCATGGCTGATCTGGTCATGGGCTCAGCTCCATTTTCCTGCCCGCTCCCCATAACCCTTGACTCCCTTATCGTTCAAAAATCTGTCTATCTCCACCTTAAATATATTCAATGACCCAGCCTCCACAGCTCTCTGAGGTAGAGAATTCCAAAGAGTCACGACCCTCTGAGAGAAGAAATTCCTCCTCATCTCCGTTTTAAATGGGCGACCCCTTATTCTGAAACTATGCCCCCTCGTTCTAGATACCCCCACGAGGGGAAACGTCCTCTCTGCATCTACCCTGTCAAGCCCCTCAGAATCTTATACGTTTCAATAAGATCACCTCTCATTCTTCTAAACTCCAAGGAGTATAGGCCCAACCTGCTCAACCTTTCTTCATAAGACAACCCCTTCATCCCAGGAATCAACCTGGTGAACCTTCTCTGAACTGCCTCCAATGCAAGTATATCCCTCCTTAAATAAGGAGAACAAAACTGTGTGGTCTCACCAGCGCCCTGTACAGTTGTAGCAAGACTTCCCTACTTTTATACTCCATCCCCTTGCAATAAAGGCCAACATTCCATTTTGCCTTCCTAAGCACTTGCTGTACCTGCATGCTAACTTTTTGTGTTTCATATAGAAGGATCCCCAGATTCCTCTGTACCGTAGCATTTTGTAGTCTCTCTCCATTTAAATAACAATTTGCTTTTTTATTTTTCCTTCCAAAGTGGATAACCTCACATTTTCCCACATTCCTACATATACTCCAATGTCCCAAGGCGCTTCACAGGAGCGTAAGCAGCCAAAAATTGACACCGAGCCAAAGAAGGAGATTTTAGGGTGGGTGACTGAAAGGTTTGTCAACGAGTTAAGTTTTTTAAGGAGGGCCATCAAGGAAGTGAGAGAGGTGGCGAGATGGAAAGGTTTAGGGAGAAAATTTGAGAGATTAAGGCCAAGACAGCTGAAGGAATGACTGGCTATGGTGGGTTGAAGGGAATGCACAAGAATTCAGAGTTGGAGGGACGCAGTGTTTTTGCAGGGTTGTAGGGCTCGAGGAGGTTACAGAGAGAGAGAGATGGGTGAGGCCATGGAGGGATTTAAACATGAGGATGAGAATTTTAAAAATGACCGGGAGGACCAGAATGGAGGTCAGCGAGCACAGCGGTGCTAGATGAACGGGACTGTATGCGGGTTAGGATACAGGCAGCAGAATTTTGGATAAGCTCATGTATACATGGACGGTGGACGATGGGTGGCCAGCCAAGAGAGCTTTGGAATAGTCAAATCTGCAGGTAGCAAACACATGGATGAGGGTTTCAGCAGCAGATGAACTGAGGCAGGGGAGGAGACGGGCGATGTTACGGAGGTGGAAGTAGGCGGTCTTTGTGATGGAACACACACCTGTAAGGAACCCACCTGAATGTCCTCCTTTTAAATTAATTTGTGAAAGAATCACCTGCTGCAGTGGGTAAAAAGCCATTCATAATGCAAAATTAATGCAAATTAGACCTTATTTTACAACAGCAACTTGCATTCATATAGAGCCGTTAATGTGGTAAAACGACCCAAGGCGCTTCGCAGGAGCGTTATCAAACAAAAATCGACATCGAGCCAAAGAAGCAGACATCAGGAGAGGTGAACAAACGCTTGTTCAAAGAGGTAGATTTTGAGCATCATCATAAAGGAAGAGAGGGAGGTGGAGAGGCGAAGAACTTTGGGGAGGGAATTTGAGAGCATGAGGCCTAGACAGCTGATGGCATGGCCACCAGTCGTGGGGCAAAGGAAGTGGAGGATGCACAGAGGCCATCGTTTGAATTGATTTGATTAGCTAAACATCGTCCATTCACATTAATTATCACATCACTTTCCTGGCTATCATGGGGACAAAGCTCTATTCAAAAACAGAGAAATTTAATTTAAAGTTATTCAGTTGGTATTTTACAACCTGCCCAACTTATTATTTATTTCTATCCAGTTTTATTTTCTCTCTTCATGGCTTCATGCTTCGAGACATCACTGTTTGTTTGGAAGGATGGATGAAGGAAATATGGACTCCCCTGAGACTGCCAAGAATAATGGTTTCGGGCAGTCAAGTGAAGGAAGGCACATTCAGTATATCACTCACCAATCAGTTAAGACAGATGGCACCTCCAGCAATTCCATCTGGCAGCCTATCTAAAACTAATGGAACTCACAAGCAGACTGAAACTGATGGCTGTAAAGGTGTGAAGCGAGTCTTAACCCTCAAACGGCGGAGAAAATCTTGCACCTTAGCCCCTGATCCCATTACCCCTCCTGACAGTTCGCGCAGGCAGAGCCAGTGTCAGAGGTTTGGTCGATCCCCTGCAAGAATTGTTCTGCCTGCCTTACTCCCTCTCCCCTGACCGTGTCTGGTAAATGTAACCATCTGGAAAATTCAGAAAGTTGTGAATTATATCCTCTACTATCCAGAATTACCCCACTTCCAGTATTTCACACAGTTTAATGTTACTCCACCAACCTTCCTTTGAAGTAGCAGGCGCGGCTGCATGAACGAGAGCTTTACAGTCTAAAGAAACTAATGCACTGCCCAAAAGGGTGGAAGCGGATTCAATAACAACTTTCAAAAGGGAATTGGATAAATACTTGAAAGGGAAAAGGGAATGGGACTAAATGAATGGCGCTTTCAAAAAGCCGGCACAGGCATGATGGGCCAAATGGACTCCTTCGCTGCTGTAACATTCCATGATTCTATGAATAACTTTATTTACAATTAAATAGTAAGGAGAGGCAGAAAAAATATCAATATATAAAAATGCACACAATGCGAAAGTCTGTAACGGATCAAGTATGTTCTGTAAGCTCCATTGTTGTGTTGACTGAAAGAGGCTCTGTTGATTCTATAACGTATCGGATTCTAGCAAGGCAGTGCTGGAATCAGCTGCCCGTTATACAGCCCGCCCGACTTGCCTTTCCATTGACCGCCCATTTCTTTTCCCTCAGAGGCCACAGGGATTTAGGAAGCGGAAATTTCTCATTGAGGTGGTGATTTTCCGAGATTGGGAAAGGCATTTTTTTTATATTCGTTCATGGGATGTGGGCGTCGCTGGCAAGGCCGGCATTTATTGCCCATCCCTAGTTGCCCTTGAGAAGGTGGCAGTGAGCCTTATATTAAACATCCGAAAGACAAAGATTCTTTACCAACCTGCCCCTGCCATACGAACATCCCCACTTCTGACCTTATGATGGAGGGAAGGTCATTAATGAAACAGCTGAAGATGGTTGGGCCCAGGACATTGCCCTGAGGAACTCCTGCAGTTATGTCCTGGGCTGTGATGATTGACCTTCAACCACCACAACCATCTTCCTTTGTGCTAGCTATGACGCCAGCCAGTGGAGAGTTTTCCCCCCGATTCCCAGTGACTTCAGTTTTACTAGGGCTCTTTGATGCCATGCTCTGTCAAATGCTGCCTTGACATCAAGGGCAGTCACTCTCACCTCATCTCTGGAATTCAGCTCTTTTGTCTATGTTTGGACCCAAGGTAATGAGTTCTGGAGCCGAGTGGTCCTGGCGGAACCCAAACTGGGCATCAGTGAGCAGGTTATTGGTGAGTAAGTGCTACTTGATAGCACTGTCGACGACACCTTCCATCACTTTGCTGATGATTAAGAGTAGACTGATGGGGCGGTAATTGGCCGGATTGGATTGGATTGATAGGGCAGAGTTGAGGAAGCTTTATTCTTCATCTAACTCTTTTTGTCTTGGCTCGGTGGGAGCTAAATCGAGACATAATTCAATTGCTAACATTAATGTTGCTCACCTGCCTGATCATAAAAAATCACCAAGCCAAAATAAAACTGTTCCATGCACTTGAGACATCACATTAATGTACCATTTCATCTCCTAATTCTCTTCAATTGCAGATTTCCATGGAAGTCCAGCGACACTATTAATCAAAAGATTTAAACAAAGCATTAATTTAGCATCCTTTTAAATAGAGTAAGCACTATGACTGCTATTAATTCTATTGAACAACATCATGAAAGTAATAAGAATTTAGCTTTAGAATGCTCAGGGCAATTAATCACTGGGATTTATCTGATGGGCGGCTTCATAAATATGTGTGAGCTGGTAATGTTATGAGCTTCTTCAAAGATGAAGTCCAAAACAGACTGTTCTTTCAAGTTCTTAATCTGGTATCAGCAACGTTAAAAAAGCGAGCATTCTTGCTTCTTGGAAGATATTATTAATATTGTGAAACAAAATGAATGGGGGTAAAAGGGATTGTTAGATTCCTCATTAAAAATTAGAAATTTATTTTTAATTTACATATTGGAGTAATATATTTTACACTGACAAATTAGCCCAGATTTTACGATTGGGTTTAATAGCCCTCACCAGAAGCGGTGTTGCTTTTATTCATTCACAGGATGTGGGCGATGCTGGCAAGGCCAGCATTTATTGCCCATCCCTAATTGCCCTTGAGAAGGTGGTGGTGAGCTGCCTTCTTGAACCGCTGCAGTCCGTGTGGTGAAGGTACTCCCACAGTGCTGTTAGGGAGGGAGTTCCAGGATGTTGACCCAGTGACGATGAAGGAACAACGATGTATTTCCAAGTCTGGATGGTGTGTGACTTGGAGAGGAACTTGGAGGTGGTGCTGTTCCCATGCGCTTGCTGCCCTTGCCACGGGTTTGGGAGGTGCTGTCAAAGAAGCCTTGGCGAGTTGCTGTAGTACATCCTGTAGATGGTACACACTGCGGCCACGGTACGCTGGTGGTGGAGGGAGTAGATGCTTAAGGTGATGGATGGGCTGCCGGTCAAGTGGAATGGTTTGTCCTGGAAAAAGTGGATTTCTTTTCAATTAATGCAAGAAGTGGCATGATGTGTAGGGCCACAAGGATGAAAGCTATAGTTTCTCGGTTTCCGAAAATCCTACCATTTGGTAAGATTGCACACTCCTCTCATGCTGTTGCATGGAGAAGGAAATGGAATTGCTTCCTCAAGCAAGAAAAGCATTGGTCACTTCCTTTGTTTATCGCTGTGCTCCTGATTTGACTAATGTGGGTAATGTTGTCTGTGGCTACTTCGAATGATCCGAATGCATAGAACAGAAAAGCAGTTGTGAGCTCCACAGCCATTGGTGCTGCCATGCCTGTGGGTGAGAGTGGATGTAGGTCACTTGGCTGCAATGTTCCCTCTAATTTGCAGTCTAAGTGCGCGGTCCCTTTAAATTTGCTGCGCGGCCGCGCATGCACGGCGTCTTCCAGCGACGGCAGCTGGTGAGCGGCCTGCACAGGACCTCCTGATTGGTGCGTGGTCGCGCACCTTAGGGGGAACATTGCTTGGCAGCATAAGTTAGTCATAGCCTCCCTCGTGAAGTGCAGCCTGCGCCAGCACTGCTTCTCTGGCAACTGTAGGTATGCATGCCTTGTGCTATAAATGCAAGTCCAAATGTACCAGTGGGTGGATGGACAACACCTTGGTGCAGCCTGACTTGTCCTCTTCTTCATCCAAAAAAACACAAGTGAAGGGGAATTCCTATGGGGAAACTCATTGTGGGTTTTGGTACAAAAATTTCTCTGGCCCAAAATTTGTCACAAAATTATCTACACTCCAGAATAGTAACAGCAATATAAAAAAAGGGGATACATTATTCTTCAGTCTTCAGGTAGGGCTCTTTAAAAGCCCATCCATCAAAAGCTCAGGTTCTAGCAATCCTGGACACCCATTTTAAATCGATGGAACTATGAAATTGCGAGAAAGATATTTGGGCCTTCTTTACATAAGCAAACTATCAAACAGCCCTGGCGCCAGAGACAAATGTCGATGGCACTTCCCATGTGCCATCAACTGCACAGAGGATCATTGTAACTGTTCTTCACTCTGATTTCCGGTCCCCTGTTTACGGCCATTTTTTGGGACAATATCAATTAGACAAATGTTAAATTAAAAAAAAATGTTGTTGTTTTAAAATTTGCTGGTGGTGAAGATTAGGTTGAATCCAATTTGTAACGTTATGGGCTAAGTATTTAAATGTGTTCCTTAGTAGTTCATATCAGTTTGAGTTTGCAATTTAAAGACATTTCTTTAACAATCAGTATCTGACAATGTATCGATGTATGATGGAGACTGCTGCAGCCTATAGGTGCAGTTTTGTTAGTAAAACCTGCCATGTTGGTGTATATAATGGAGTTAGATTGTAACCAGGGGCGGACTTTGGGCAAGCGACAGGAGGAGCAGTCGCGCCACCCACCTGAAGGCATTGCGGAAAGGCCCGACCCATTTTTTGAGTGCTGGGCAGCATTTCCATAAGCCCAGTGAGCTGCTAGTGCTGTCCGGGTGCTCAAAAGGTAACTTCCTGGTCGGGGGGGGGAAGGGAAATTCTGACAGTTCCACTGTGGGGCGGCAGGGGGGGAGGAGGGGGTGCTACAAATGGGCCAGCAACTAGATTGATTCCTGGGATGAGAGGGCTGTCCTATGATGAGAGATTGTGTAGAATGGGCCGATACTCTCTGGAGTTTAGAAGAATGAGAGGTGATCTCATTGAAACATACAAGATTCTGAGGGGGATTGACAGGGTAGATGCTGAGAGGTTGTTTCCCCTGGCTGGAGTGTCTAGAACTAGGGGGCATAGCCTCAGGATAAGGGGTCGGCCATTTAAGACTGAGATGAGGAGGAATTTCTTCACTCAGAGGGTTGTGAACCTTTGGAATTCTCTGCCCCAGAGGCTGTGGATGCTGAGTCTTTGAGTATATTCAAGGCTGCGATAGATAGATTTTTGGACTCTAGGGGAATCAAGGGATATGGAGATTGGGCGGAAAAGTGGAGTTGAGGTCGATGATCAGCCATGATCTTATTGAATGGCGGGGCAGGCTCGAGGGGCCGTATGGCCTACTCCTGCTCCTATTTCTTATGTTCTTATAGCAGGTCGGAAGACTTCTGTGGAGCCAGGAGGATCATCCTGCCTATCAGTACCTAAAAAATTGTTTTGGGATCCCATGTACGTCATAGGACTCTGTTTAGCATCTTGAAATAAGGCTCCCACCTGGACCACAGATGCGGAGGGCCCAAAGAAAATGGATCCAGGCAGGAATGGAACGGTTACGGGGCAGTACGTACAGAACAGGGCTTTTCGGGTCACTACCGCCTTGCTCCTGCCTGGCGGAGCAACTGAAAATCAGCCCCAATGTACTTAAAGCGCATAGAAAGCAAGTTCTTCTTTTTCATTCAATCTTGGTTTACAAAGAATCCTGACACAATCAGCATTTTAAAAAAAACATTCATTACTATATGTTTCTTTTTCTCTTCATATTCTTTTAGGGCAATGTAACATTTTCATGTTCAGAGCCACATGTCATTCCAGTCACATTCATGAGTTCCAGCAGTTACTTGCTGCTGCCCGGCACACCTCAAATGGACGGACTGTCTGTTAGTTTCCAATTCCGCACGTGGGACAAGGGTGGCCTGCTGCTGTACAATGAACTTCGCGAAGCATCCGGAGCTCTGCAGATTCACCTCAGCGATGGAAAGCTGAAAATAACCATTCTGAAACCGTCAAGGACCCAAACTGACATTGCTACAGGTAATTGCAACAGTTGATTACTTCATGTTCAGTGAGAGCCGAAATATTGAAGCTGAAAGTCAGACAAATCTCTTAGGTTTTAGGAAGGCATTTTGGCAGACAAATTATTTTTCTTCCTAGGGGTTGTGAACATGTCAGTGGGTTCTGTGTTAATGCTTCAGTACTTGACAGAAAATGAGTTCTGTGGATGTTTGAGAACTATTTATCATGGAACCCTACCGCTTCAATACCCGGGCGGGAAAATTCGGTATCGCCCCATTTGGGGCGCCGTTATCGGCCGTGCGCAAAGTTTAGCGCCTGGTGCTAATTATCGCCTCCGACAGCAAACTTGGCTTTTATCGCCCCTGGAGGTGATTGGAGCGCTAAATCAGGCGCTTCACACCTTTCTTAAGGCGCAAAGGCAGAGGAGCGAGGCGCTACCTCAGAGCGCTGGCGAAGCAAGGAAGGGCAAATCAAAATAAACCTGCAAAGTGCTGCTCAGTACTCAAAACTCCTTCACACAGCGTTGAATCTCTCCAGAAGTCTCTCTCTCTCTCAGAATGCATGGTGCAAAAATGTCACCGACAAAAAAAGGCAGGAAGCGGTCGCCTTTAAATAGCGCTCCCCTAGTCCCTTTCTGACAGCATAACGCTCCCCTCAACCTGTCGTTGCTAGCGGCAGGCGGTAAGGCAGGGGGCACCACTCAATATCCGGTCCGGGGTGCTAACGGGGCGTTGCGCACTCGACTGACGTCACGATCTGCCGGCGCAGGAGATCGTGGCGGCAGTGTTTAACGCCGCTGCAAAATGTCTAGTTAATTTCGCGAGCGGCGCAAACATTGCCGCGCCCGGCCTCTAGTTGCTTTGCGCCCCAATTGGCGCCCTCTTAAGGCGCTAACGGGAGGCGCAGTCAACTGAATTTATCCCCCCTGGAGTTTGGGGCGTCAATTTGGGAAGCCTCGACTCTCAATCATGGACCCAGCCTGCAATGCCTGTGCAGAGAGCTAATTGTCGGATGGCGATAGGCTTATATCCTGGCTGTGAGCAAGGCTGGAACATTCACCTGTAGAGCTCAGAGTCAGTTTATTCAGGACTTACCCGAAGGTATTCAGGAAATCATTGGCAAAGGACATGAGGAGCTGAAAGAAAGCAAAGTACGAACGTGCATTTATATAGCGACTTCCACATTCCAAAGCGCTTTACGGCCAATGCAGTACTTTTGAAATGTAGTCACTGTTGTAATGTAGGATACCCAGCAGCCAATCTACACACAACAAGGTCCATCAAACAGCAATGAGATAATGGCCAGATAACCTGGGATTTTCTTTCAGTAATGTTGGTTGAGGGATAAATATTGTCCAGGACACCGGGGAGAACTCTTCTGCTCTTCTTCGAAACAGCGCCATGGGATATTTTACGTCCACGTGAGAGGGCAGACAGCGCCTCGGTTTAATGTCTCATCGGAAAGCCGCCACCTCCGACAGGGCAGTGCTCCCTCAGTACTGCACTGAAGTTGTCAGCCTGGATCATGTGCTCAAATCTCTGGAGTGGGACTAGAATGCACAACCTCTGACTCAGGCGCGAGTACGATCCACTGAGCCACGGCTGACACCTATGTTCCTATGTTAGTTCGCCAAGTGTAGGCTCACCATTTTTGCCATGACTAATCCATGATTTTAACCCCAAAAATGACCATGGCAAATTAAAGCCTTAGTTGTGGTACAAAGTACAAGGTTAGAAGTCTTTGTATGTTGCAATAGAATTAATGCTGAAGATATGCACACTTTGAAAACTTTTTAGATTTGGAATTTTCCTTTTGACTTTGTTGGTTTACTTGGAGCAAACCAAGCTCCCACTCCCCAACTTGTTCAATCAACACCATCACAGAATTTGCGAACAATGACTCTTTATTTTCTAAATATATTCAAATGACTAGTATTTGTAATATAATCTAAATCCCAAACAAGTAAGATTTGCCACATCACTTCCCTGCATTTTTCCTTCAGATTGAGTTCTGCAGAAAGTTGCGTCTGTTTCAATACAAATCCATAAAGTGTCCCCCCCCCCGCCACCCCCCCACTCCACCCCCCCGCCACCCCGCCGGCCCTTTAATAATAATAATCATAATCATAATCAACTTTATTGTCATTGTTAGTGCACAAGTGCAGTACAACGAAATGTAGGCTTGCAGCTCCCGAGAGTGTACATTTAGATTAAGACATTTAAACATTCAACATTCATTTGGCTTGTAATACATTAACATAAACATAACCATAATAAAGTGCATTGGCAGATGTGCAGGCTTTAGAGTTTATTAGCAGAGTTCAGTAGGATGACAGCCCTGGGAAAGAAGCTGTTCCTAAATCTGGTCGTTCGGGTGCGAATGCATCTGTAGCGTCTCCCAGATGGCAGGGGGGCAAACAGACTGTGGCTGGGGTGGGTAGGGTCTTTGATGATGGTCCGTGACCTCCGTAAACAGCGTTTCTGGTATATGTGCTCTATGGTCGGTAGCCGGGTGCCGGTAATGCGTTGGGCAGTTTTGACTACCCGCTGCAGGGCTTTCCGGTCATAGGAGCTACAGCTGCCATACCATACTGTGATACAGTTCGTCAGGATGCTCTCTATTATGCAGCGGTAAAAGTTAGAGAGGATCAGGGGTGACAGGTTACATCCCTTCAGCCTCCTTAGGAAATATAGGCGCTGCTGGGCCTTCTTCACCAGAGAGGAGGTATTGAGGGACCAGGAGAGGTCTTTCAATATCCATTCCACATCTGGATTTGTCACTGAGGACATTGGTTGTTGCAACAGATGCCATTCAAAGGGGTGCAAAAATTGGCAGTAGAATTTCTGCAGTTATATTCCCTATATAGCATAACCTATTAAAGAAAGGAAATAACTTGCATTATGTAGTACCTTATCATGTCCTCAGGAGGCCCCAAAGTGATTCGCATCGAATTAATGACCTTTTGAAATATAGGCGGTGTTGTGACAGCAGTTAATTCGCTCACAGCAAGGCCCCACAAACAACAAAGGAGACAAACACTGTTTAATCTGTTTTTAGTTGAAGGTGAATGCTGACCAGGACACCAGGAGAACTCTCTTTGTTATTTGTCAAATAGTACCATGAGATCTTTTACATCCACAGACAGACAGACAGGGTCTGAACAATGTCACCTTCCCTAAGGCAACATGCCCACAGCACAGCACTGAGTAGATTAAAAATCAGCAATCATATGGCTTTTTTTTAAACGTGGTTCTTAATATTTAATTGGAGGGTCTAGATTCATGAATCAGATAGCCAGATTTTCACAAAGCAACTGTTAGTTCAGTTGTTGCATAGATTAGTGTTTAGCAGATGTTAGCAAGCACATTTAAAGGAGGTAGAATGGCTGGAATTCAATGTCATGTGCAAAGTATTCTCTTTTAAAACAATATTAACAAACTATATCTCATCTGTTAGGAGATATGTTTTTTTAGTAGTGCACTTTGCCTGCCAACGATGCCCCCCGCACCCCCACCACCCCCGCCCTCCACTTCCCAAGCTATGACTGAGCTCTTAAATGATTACTCTGCATCAGTCTATACTCCTATGGATGATGCTCCGTTTTCAGCTGTGGAATGTACAGTGGACAATAAACTCATAAAGAGAGACTTGCATTTATATTTATAATAAATATTAAAATAGATAGGGATGTCCTCTAGGATAGAATAGGAAGATTGGGCTTCAGGTCCCGATGACATCCACCCAACGGTGCTGAAAGAGATGAGACAGGTAGATTGTGAGCCCTCATGCTCATACCTTCAACAGCTCAATAGAGTAAGTCATTGTTCCTTTAGATTGCAAGGTAGCTCATGCAGCTTTGATTGTAAAAAAAATGGGGCAAGACAGAGCCAGGTCCATTGGTTTGACAGGAGGAAACATGCTACAGTATTTTAAATCTAGTATTGTGCAATGAGACAATATGTATGTGTATGTTGCCCCTCTGCACGCCTTCAAAAGAGAGCTGGACCGGTTCTTGTCTGGGGCAGAGACCGTGTCTTGTATAAAGTACGCGATTTACCAGTTAACATAACCTTGGTCAATATGGGCTCTTGGATGGGTTTTGATCATCTGAGGGGGTCAGAGAGGAATTTTCCTGATTTTTTCCTTTTCGGACGTTTTTTTCTGTTTTTTTGCGGCTCCCAGGAGATTACGTGGCTGCTGGGAGGTAGGAGGTTTCTCGGCACGATGCTGCAGGCATCATCAGCCAGCTGGTCTTTTCCTGCCCATCATATGTTTGTATATTCGAACTCCTCATTATCTATCTCCACTTGTATTCCTGAGCTGCTCTCGCTGTGAATATTACAGGAGTGGTCATGTATCTCATAACATTTCCATTGATTTAAATGCGAGTAGGTAGATTGGCCCAGTCTGGAGTGCCCAAGTTACTTTAGAGGGTGGATTAAGGTCATAGGACAGTGGCATTGTCGGCTGGAGAACAATCAGGAGCTGCCATGAAGTCGTGGTTCAGATTCAATCTCCCGTACCATTGAGTTCCTGATCTTGGCTGTGCTCATGTGGGGGGATAACAAGAAGCCCCTTCAGTAACGAAGAAAAATTGAATTGGTGGGAAATCATCCCCACTGAACTCCTTTTGATGTTTAGTTCAGGACTGCAATCAGCTGCTGGCCTTTGTCTTATCAGATACAGCAACAAAAACAACAACTTGTATTTACAGGAAACTGGAGCCACCGGCAAAAATCAGGAGCCGTTTTTTATTCTTTCTGTTTGTTTTCTTTGCTTTTTTTTCACAGTCAAGCAGTGCAAGGTCTGTAGCTATAGCAACAGCTTTAGCTACAGACGCTTGCAGCCACACCCGAGTGTTTAGAAGCTGTTAGTGTTTGTTGTCAGGTATCTTTCAACATTAACTCTGGAGTGTACGGCAGTTTTGAGGGAACGGCAGCAGCTCGGTCCCGTCGGTGCCGGATTGCACAAAGTTTCCTGTATATAGCGCCTTTAACATAGTAAAACATCCCAAGGCGCTTCACAGGAGTGACACCGAGCCACATGAGGAGAAATTAGGGCAGGTGACCAAAAGTTTGGTCAATGGGCTAGGTTTTAAGGAGCGTCTTAAAGGAGGAAAGAGAGGTAGAGAGGTGGAGAGGTTTAGGCAGGGAATTCCAGAGCTTAGGGCCTAGGCAACAGAAGGCACGGCCACCAATGGTTGAGCGATTATAATCAGGGATGCTCAAGAAGGCAGAATTAGAGGAGTGCAGATGTCTCGGGGGGGTGGGGTTGTGGGGTTGTGGGGCTGGAGGAGATTACAGAGATAGGGAGGGGCGAGGCCGTGGAGGGATTTGAAAACAAGGATGGAGAATTTTGAAATCGAGGCGTTGCTTAACCGGGAGCTACTGTAGGTCAGCGAGCACAGTGGAGAACCATTGACAGAACATGCGCAGAAGAGTCTATGTGCATTTATTTAGTATGACATGCACATGAGTAATAAATGTCTCTGCTTTGGAGCTGTGTTAGTAATCTTCAGAGCAATCCAATAGCTATTTGCGAATAGCCTGGAGTAGTTAATTAAGTTTTCTATCCCAGCCGACAAAGGGGGATGATGGACTCCGACTACATACTGAATGTGATGCTGTGATAACAGCTTCACTGCTCTTTCATGCTTGTAAATGATGAGATAGTGTAATGTGCGGGCTTTTTCTTATGATTTACCCTTTTATTTCAGAAAAATGGTGATGGGTAATGGCAGTATTCCCTTTTCCTTGTTGGTACAACAATAGTGAAAGAAGCAATTACCCTTACTACTGACCTGAAACATGAGGCTAGTCCTAGACATGAATTTTGATGGTACCTCTGGTCACATACAAATGTCTTCCAGGAATCAGAGCGGGCGATACCAACTCCTTCATACCAGTATGAACACTACCTATACGTTTCATGTTTTCTTCGATCTGTTCCTGCACTTTCCGCCATTTACATAAATGGTGCTCGAAGTCACGTCTCTGACACAGCTCTGAATAGAAAGAGTTAAAAAAAAAAATCATTCTCGGGCTGTGGGCTTCGCTGGCAAGGCCGGCATTTATTGCCCATCCCTAGTTGCCCTGAGAAGATGGTGGTGGGCCTTCCTCTTAAACCGCTGGTACAAGTTTGCTACAACTAAGTGACTTGCTAGGCCACTTCAGAGGGCATTTAAGAGCCAACCACATTGATGTGGGACTGGAGTCACATACAGGCTAGAATAGATAAAGGCAGCAGGTTACTTTCCTTTAAGGACATTAGTGAACCAGTTGAGTTTCTACGACAATCCGACAGCTTCGTAGAATAGAACAAGTGCAGACTTTCTACTGAGATATTAATGACTAGATCCTCTTGTCCAGTCACTGGTAATTGTACAAAGAAACTATAGGGTGGATTCTAACTTCCAGCGGAGCAGGCGAGTCGGCATTAGCAGATTGGCAGCAAGCTGCACGCCCCGAGTGGGCATTCCGATGCAGCTCGCCCGCTCCGAGCCAGCGCAACGTTGGGTGGCCAGTTTGGTGACCCAGCTGGTGAAAAGGTAGGCCCGGGGTGGGGTTTGCAAACGTGGAGAGGGAGGAGCCCAGGGCAACAGTGGCTCACATTATTCTTGTGGAGCACTATCTGCTTCTCCTAGCCCCAGAAAAATAATTTTAGCACCGACCGCGAAGAGTCCCTTCTGCTGTTTTTCCAGGTTTTTGCTAAGCCTAACGTCCACAGTAGACACAGCAGGCATTAAACTTAGGGTTGGCTCAATTCTGCTGGTGGGTTTATTTTGGTGCAATTTGGCCGAATTTGGCGTAACCGCCCACAAACTGGCTGCGCCCCCAGGATGAATTAATCACCATGGCGAGTTCCGCTAATTGCGCTCATTTGCAGGCCTTCGAGAAGGCTCCAAAAATTAAGTTGGTTCTTTCGATTGCAAGGACACTACAAGGTACGTTTTAAAAGCTTTTAAAAAGGTGATTTTTGTTTTAATTTACTAAGAAACTGAATAATGTACCCCAATATAACTAGAAAATAGTTTTATATATTTTTTGAAAGTGAGTTTCAGTGATTTAAAATCAACTTACTCACAGGTGGTGGGTTGACGCTGGGATTAAAAATGCTTATTTTTTTTGTGATAAACCTATTTTCAGCTGTTTTAATCAAACTTCACCAAGTTACCGCTCTTAAATATATGAGGGAAATTTTTTAAAGCAAAAAACAAGTTACGTTTTAAAACGCTGCCCGATTGCGCTGGTTCAGGGCAGATTTCGCGTTTGCCAATATGCAAATGAGAGGAAACTCGGCAGGAAATAAAACACTTTTTTAAAAACGGGCGCACTTTTTGGGCGCAATTTGTGCCGGAATGGGCAATCGCGCCCACAGCGGAAACGTTACCCCTGGCAGATCTGGCTGGGCGTCGCCCTGGAGGTTTCATCGCACAACTTCTTGCCTCAAAAGTGCCCCGCCCCCCACGCTCCCGCCATTGGTCACCCGACAGGACCATCTTCACGCCGTACCGCCTTCCCGCGGCCAATTGGAAGGCAAAACAGGCTCTTAATTACCCGATTGGATGATGCTCGACTGTCAGTCAAACTGACTTTATATCCCATCTACAATATTTTTATAATAACTAACAATTGTTTAAAAGAACAAGAAAGAAAGACTTGCATTTATTTAGCGGTTTTCATGACCGCCGGACGTCCCCAAAGCGCTTTACAACCAATGAAGTAATATTTGAAGTGTAGCCGTTGTTGTAATGTAAGAAACGCGGCAGCCAATTTGCCCACAGCAAGCTCCCACAAACAGCAATGCGATAATGACCAGATAATCTGTTTTAGTGATGTTGATTGAGGGATAAATATTGCCCAGGACACCAGGGATTAACTCCCCTGCTCTTCTTCGAAATAGTGCCATGGGATTATTTATGTCCACCTGGGAGAGCAGACGGGGCCTCGGTTTAATGTCTCATCCGAAAGACAGGAATGAAAAACCACATACCAGTTTTTTTTCAATGCCCCTATGTTTTTTTTCTCCCGGGTTGCTTGCAGCAGTGTCCTGGATATTAATCTTTCATTCCTGGAGCCTCCAGGACTATCTTGGAGGGTTAGCAATCCTAATTAAAATGCCATCAGAGTCCTATGTGCATCGAAGGACCTTGGTTAGCTTGAATTAATGAGGCTCCAGCCTGATTCAGGTTTTGCATCCCAGCTGCCTGTGCGGAAGACCCCGGGATCAATGGTGGCAGAGCGGGAACGAGGCACTCAGTCCAGCACCTCCGTTCTAACTCCGCTACCGCCCTATTTCGGCCAGGCGCAGGGTGTAGAAATCGGCGCTATGTCTTAATTGGCAACAGAATGGATGTTTTTGCAATTCTGTTGCAAATAATCTGGCAGCGTGCTTTAACAACATGCTTTAAAACTAAAATTAACAAGCATGACTTTGCTGCAACCACCTTGGGACCAGCAGGCTCTGCTCAGGGCAGCCCGATTTCCCAGAGGGGTCCAAAACCAGGCATTCGGCCCCTCATATACAAGTGGGCGGACGCCTGTTTTCAGTGGTGGGCCTGTGCCTGAAAAATGGCCCAACCCTATAATGGGTGGGAAGTCTTTAAGACGTTCTTGGGCTTCAGGACATTGATCCCCGAAATTGGGCCTCGTTGTGCCCATTTACAATGTTCAATTTCCACCCTGGAGTTATTAATTCTGGCTAATTTGAGGACACAGCATTTCCACTCTCCGGTTAGCATTGAGGTATCCAACATTTAAAAAAAAAAAAATGTTTTACCCAAAACATCAACAGAGTACAATAAATGAACCTAGGAATTCATGACAAGTACTTTAATAGCAAGCATGACAACTTGATGACAATTTCCTTAATGTGAGCACAGCTTAGTTGTGCACCAGCAAAACCTCTCCCCAGATGAAACATCTGTTTGTAATAATCCATTAAAATGGATATGAAGGATGTTTATGAATCGAGGCTCGTACTGTTGTGTTTTTTAAAGGCTGGTGTCATTATTTTAGAGCCTTCACTCTACTGTTTGAGAGATTGTTTGGGGATCAAATACTAAGTTGGATGTATCAAGAAGACCTTTCGTCATCTGGAATTTAGAATCTGATCCACTACAGCTCATCAGAGCATTATAGAAAATCATTAAGTTCTCAAATGGACAACATGGGACCTGCCCTTCAGCGGGTTTTGTTGACTGCAACAAAATCAAGTGATACAGTTAGGGTTACTAACTTTTACCAAATCCAAAACCAGATAGAGAACAGAGCTTGCAAGGGGGGACATGTTTAAGAAAAAAAACTCGTTGGGCTAGAAATTTGGCTCCTTTGCGCCTGCCGTTAGTGCCCAGGGCTTATCGCCCGGCGGGGGGGCGGTGCGAAAAAAGTGGCTCCCGATAAATTCGGTGGGGCATTGCTAAGGTGCTACCCGATAGTGCCATGCTCCCGCCGGTAGCACTCCGGGCCCCTGTGCCGCCGGTGATGAGGTCATCGCCGTGCGCCATGACCCCTTAGCGCCCCGCGGCAGAAATTTGGTTGTGCCCTGCGAGGCTGCCGCAGGTGATGTCAGCGCCAGCCTCGTGGGTCGCGAACCGGGCCGACCCCCGCTCGCGGGGCGGTATTTAAAGGGGACCTGCGGACGTGACCCACGCCGCCATTTTCCACTTTGAAGGCATCCCATTGGTTTTTATTGTTTTGTCTACCAATTTTTGATTCCAATCCACCTGGGCCAGATCTCTTTTCAACTCACTGAAGTTAGACGCCCTCCAGTTAAATATTTGTATGCTTGATTTTATCTTGCCCTTTTCCATAACTATTCTAAACATGATGATATTATGATCACTGTTCCCA
Organism: Somniosus microcephalus; assembly: GCF_052327205.1. NCBI lineage: Eukaryota > Metazoa > Chordata > Chondrichthyes > Squaliformes > Somniosidae > Somniosus > Somniosus microcephalus. The sequence goes on along the minus strand of NC_140990.1, from coordinate 330,580,814 downwards.
AACGCACTCCCACTAAAACATGCTCCACCTGCCCCACTTCATTCATTGGAACTAGATCCAGACACTGCTTCCTTCCTTGTTGGGCTAGAAACACACTGATCAACAAAGATCTCTTGTACACATTTCATGAATTCCTCCTCCTCTTTACCCTTTACACTTTTACTATCCCAGTCTACATTAGGATAATTGAAGTCCCCCATTATCTGTAGTTCTTGCATCTTTCCATAAGTTGCCTGCAAATTTGCTCCTCTTCTCCCCACTACTTGGTGGCCCGTAGTACACACCCAGTAGCATAATAGATATTGGGCTAGATTTTCAGTTGCTTGCGCCAGCAGTTAGCACCTTAAGAGAAGTGATTTTTGGGCGCTATTCGTGTAGCACCCGGGCGCAGCGCAGTTTGTGCCCCGCCCCAAATTAAGTTGCCCGTTAGCGCCGGCGCAAAGTTTAGCGGCCGCCCGGATGCGCGCGCAGAAAATGACGTCACATCCTCGTGCAACGCCCTTTGGCCGCCCCGAATCCAAACTTCAGTCGGACCGCCCCATTCTGCGGCTGGCGTCCAGAGCGTTTGTAAAATGGAACGCAACACACCCTGGGGAGCGCAAATTAAAGGGCACTTCTCCTGCACTATAAACGGCAGTCTGCATGTGTTGTGTGGAAGGATCCAGTGTGTTGTTGTGAACGGTGTATTTATGTTCACCACCACCACCACCACCACCACCTTCTTTCCCCTTTAAGAGCTCACTGGCACCAGAGTGTCTGCCGTGCGCTGCGCCCGAGCTTGGGTGTTGCGCTCTGCACCGCCGGCTTAGCGCCTAAAGATAGTAGTGGAACGCCTCTTTTAGCGCTCCACCAACCTCTTAGGGCGAAGCCACTGAATTTCCAGCAACGGGGCGCTACTTTGGGGCGGGCGCTAACTTCGGGCGGGCGCTAAGGTTAGCGCCCCAAAACTGTCTATACTGAAAATCTAGCCCATTGTTCCTTAATTCATACCAAATAAACTCTATCTTTGACCCCTCAACTACATCATCCCTTCCAGTGCTATAATAGTTTATTTGATCAAGACTGCCACCCCTCCCTCTTTTTTTTCCTTCCCTATGTTTCCTGACTACCTTGTAGATTGTCACAAGATATCACCGATCAATTTGATCAGCACAAATGACTTGGCCCTCACTTACTCCAGCCTGTCACCAACACTCTCTGGCTTATATTCACACCACACATCAACATGAGAGGTATCACTGAACAAAGCAAAACGATGGACGGCACACTGGCACATATGGTAAACATTTGGAAGATTGCATTAATGACAGTAAACATCAGAAGCAGGTACAAATTCCAGAGATGTCAAAAAATAAAGCCAAGGAATGAACAATATAACAACCAAAACAGAACCCAATCATTTTAAATCAAACCTTTAGTGACCACAGGTGCATATACTTGCCTTAGAGGGAGTGCATTGAAGGTTTACTAGAGTGGTTCCTGAGATGAGGGGATTGTCCTCAGAGGAGAGATTGAGTAGACTAGGGCTATATTCCCTCGAGTTTAGAAGAAAGAGAGGTGATCTCATTGAAACATATAAAATTTTTACAGGGCTTGACAGGGTAGATGCTGGGAGGATGTTTCCCCTGGCTGGCGAGTCTAGAACCAGGGGTCACAGTCTCAGGATAAGGAGTCGGTCATTTCAGACTGAGATGAGGAGACATTTCTTCACTCAGAGGGTGGTGAATCTTTGGAATTTTCTTCCCCAGAGGGCTGTGGAGGCTCAGTCGTTGAGTACATTCAAGACAGAGATCGATAGATTTTTGAATATTAAGGGAATCAAGGGATATGGGGATAGTGCAGGAAAGTGGAGATGAGGTAGAAGATCAGCCATGATCTTATTGAATGGCAGAGCAGGCTCAAAGGGCTGAATGGCCGACTCCTGCTCCTAATTCTTATGTTCTTATGTGCCACATTCAAACAATGTGGGGGAACTAAGTCACTTGAATGTTTCGTAATGTCCTCTATTTGCTGCATTGAAAAGCAACTGTGCCATCACTGGCTATTTCAACTCTCTATGCTATGCAGCAACTAGGCAACAACCATGGACAAAATGTGTGTGTAGCATTTAGAATGAAACACAAATGCCTTGATTTACACAAGGGAATAATAGCTCTTATTTTGCATAAAGTGTGCACCGTTTTACAACCAAATGTGCAATAAAACACACATTTTTTAATGAAGTTAACAGTGGTACTGTAATGCTAAACAGAGCTTTACAACTTTCATTTTTAACATTTAAATTAATTCAACGCCATTCTGCAACGAAACTGTCAATTATATTCAGAACCTCTTATCTAAATGCTTTACCAATAATTTTCCTCTGTTGAATAAAGCAAAGATACCACTGAACAATTACTTTATAAACTATTCAGCAATGACTTTCCTCTGAACAAAGATGGAAAATTACGGCTGAGAAGAAATGTCAGTGATAAAAGTTTCATAGTAGAAGTGACACTGAAGTCCACATTTCTGCTCTTATGTTTAGCAAAAATTATCACTTTTGTTATTCATTTTGTCTTTTGAAGTAAAGATAATACAGCTAAATAACTGAGAAAAAGATCTGGCACTGTAAATAAACATAAGTTACAGTGGCTAAAAGTTAAACTGGAAATAAAATTAAAAGATTTGTACTGAACATACGGGGACGCTAACGGGACGCAAAGCACCTAGCACCCGGGCGCGGCACCGCTATCCTCTCCCGCAAAATCCAGCGGGAGGTTAGCGGCGGCGGTAGCCTGTAGCGCCCCGTGGTGCTGCGCCTCCGGCGATGACATCATCGCCGTGCGCAATGCTCTGACCACAAATATCGGTCAGCCCTCTGACCTACCACCAGATGATATGTCAGACAGGGTCAGGGTGGTGTTTCAGCGGCCGTGGCAGTGGCAGTGCAAATTAAAGGGCAGATGCCAGACGGCCATTTTTTTTGGGCCGCCTGCCAGCACCTGCCCCCCTCTCCCCTCATCATACGGGGTGCCGGCCTCGATCGGTCAGCCCGGCACTCCTTGAGTGCCTGGCTATTTTTCTGGCACCCTGCTCCCCGATGGTCCAGCAGGGCCCCAGTGGGCACTGCGCTAGGCCCCTCCCCTTTAATCAAGGGAGGGAGGCCTGTTACACCACGGCGCTAAGTGCCGACGTGCGTGGCGCTGTTGCACGTAGCACCGTGATATTGAATGGGAGCGCCCCAAGAGGGAGGGGGAGTGCTTCCAGTAGCGCCCCGCCTCCTGCTTGGGGCGCTACCACTCAATTTATGGCATGGGGGCGCTAATTTTTTTGCGGTGCTAAAAGTAGCGCCCCAAAGGGTCCGTGACCCAATTTTTCCCCCATAATACCTTATCAAGTTTTCTTGGAAAAAGCTCAAAATGTTTAAGTGTTGTCATGTAGTCAAATATGGCAGCCATTTTGGACACAGCGAGTTCCCACAAATACTGATGAGAAAGTGTGACAGGAAATGAATGTGACAATATTTAATTATCTTTTGCGTAAGCTGCTGCTTCCATTATAAATGCCAAACCGAGTTCAGACGTACTTCAATATGATTGCGTATCTGTGAAATTGATTAGAACACCTTCGTAGTAGAAATACTCCAACTTTAACAATCTGGTTTGTTTGGAAGTTATCTCTGACAATGACTTATAGAATCCTGACAGTCTAGTGTGATCCAAAATGAAGCATAAATTAATCTTCTCCCAGTTAGTGGAAATAGCACTTCTTTACTGGATTTCTCTTGATGTTGCAAGGTGAGGCACATTAAAAATGGGATCTGTCTTAAACTAGGTTTGATTCTAATTTGGAACGACTGAAATGTAGATAGCAATAGATGTGCGTGTATTAAACTCATAACTCAAAATGCAATTTGTGAGTGTTTTTCACACTTACATCTAACCCGAGAAGAAGTTTTATTGACACTTCTTGAAAATTGCAACATGAATTTTATGTTTCATTCTCTGATTGAACAGATAGCTATCAAGATGTTGGAGAATTGCATTGCATTGTTATAAGGATTGATAGTTTATCATTGTACCGTAAAAGAGACAAACCAACTGACAGCTCGTAAAATTGTTCAAGTTATTGTATTTTATTCATGTCCATAAATTATAACTCAAAAGCTCACCTGATGTCTCAGCAAGTTTATCTAGTGAGTAGGTGAGACATGTAGACCCAGAAGGTTCCAAGTCTGATCTCCGGTCTGCACTGGGTTAACCAAATCAGCAGAAGGATGTCACACAACAGTCCTCAACACTCCTTTGTAAGGGGCAGGAATAAAGGTTCCTCCTCCTAATTGTTACCCAGCGATTCCTGCTGAAAGTGCACCTGTGTGGATGTCAGCTGAGGGCTGGTTTGGGATTTACTGTGATTTCCCTCCACAATCACCGTCAGATGTTACGTTATTTGAAAGTTTGCTTAAAAATCTTGGCTGATGCTCCAGTGCAGTGCTGAGGGAGTGCTGCACAGTCGCAAGTGTCATCTTTCAAAAAGATGTTAAACCTCTCGGTGGGCGTAAAAAGTCCAATAGCACTATTTCGAAGAAGAGCAGGGGAGTTCTCCTTAGTGTCCTGTTATTCCTCAACCAACATCACTAAAACAGATTTTCTGGTGTTTGCTGTTTGTGGGAGCTTGCTGTGCGCAAAATGACTGTCGTGTTTCCTACATTAAAAAGAAAGAAAGACTTGCATTTATATAGTGCCTCGCACGACCACAGGACGTCTCAAAGCACTTTACAACCAATGAAGTACTTTTGAAGTGGAGTCACTGTTGTAATGTGGGAAACGCAGCAGCCAATTTGCGCACAGCAAGCTCCCACGGCAATGTGCAGAACAGCAAATTGACCAGATAATCCGTTTTTGTTGTGTTGGTTGAGAGAGAAATATTGGCCAGGACACCAGGAAAATTCCCCTACTCTTCTTCGAAATAGTGCCATGGGATCTTTTACGTCCACCTTAGCGAGCAGCCGGGGCCTCGGTTGAACATCTAATCTGAAGGACGGCACCTCCAACAGTGCAGCACTCCCTCAGTACTGCACTGGAGTGTCAGCCTAGCTTTATGTGTGCAAGTTCCTGGAGTGGGACTTGAATCCACAAACTTCTGACTCAGAGGCGAGGGTGTTACCCAATGTTTTTTATATATATATTATTTATTGAGCATTAAGAACATTTACAACATCGTGATCATTTCATTGTATCATACAAATCAATTCCGCCGCTCTGCACAGCCATTCCTCCACCACATTTTAACATCAAAACCTGAAGTTTAATTTGTCTCCCGTAACATATATTAATCGATTGTACCTTAAATATTGATTGTAAAATACTATCTTTAAATTCCTTTCTGAATAAAACATCCACAGAGCCTTATAATGATCTTTTAGCTTATATTTAAAATACTCTTTTAGATTGATTCTCCTCCCCTTAAAAAACAGAGCATTCCTTCTTTGCACAATCACGAATCTAGCCAAACTGAACATTAAATTAATTGCCGCTCTGCTAGACTCGGGCAGACTCTCCTGCATTCCCCATCTCAAAATTGAGTCCCATGGGATTCCCATTCTCGCTCTTCGGTCCCCACCCAGCAAAAAAACTTCACACAACTGTCGAACATAGTACTTAAAATCACTTAACTGCAGACATAACACCAGTAAATGGGACAGAGTCTCATCCCGTGTCCCACACATTGGGCAAGTTGCCCCCTCCACTCGTCCAATCGTACACAAGACCGTCATGGTAAAAATCCGGTTGTGAGCCAATTTGAAATCCAGTTCAATCCACTCTGGACATTTAAAATTCGCCCACACTCCCTTCCAATTCCTATTGAAGTCCAGCTGTGGGTATATACTCTGCCAAAACTCCTGACCAGCAGGTGTCTTGAATCTCCATTCTCTAAATACCTCATAGAAATCTCGAGTATTACAGTTGTTAAATTGGACCAACTCTCCCCCTTTCTCCACCAGAAATCTTGGAAAAGCAGGACGCATTTTACTTCCTTTGGAGATTTCTGCATTTATTTCTTCCATCCAATCCTGTGGCATTGCCCTCACAATCTTCTCATACATGATTCCTATTGGTTTTTCCTCTACCTCCTGATCCTCCTCCCACACCATGTCCCTCACTATCGCTTCCAGCAACCAACCTGGAATTACCTCGTATAATACATCTTTCACACATATAATACCAGCTTTTATAAAAGCTTGATTAAATAAAACCTCTCCTTCAATGTTGACCCACCTGTTCAAAAATAAGGGTTGTTCTAAAAATTCCTCAGCACCCTTGGGCATAAACTGCACACTTTTTAAAAATTGGGCCCAAGTCTTGACAACCCCCTTATAAAACCTAGGGAGACATTTAATCTATTTCAAAAACATATTATTGTATTCCATATACAATATCCCCTGCCCTCCTATCCCACTTCATTTTTAAAAATGCTCAAAACAACTCTTCCAAAAACTTGTATTTGACTTCTGAAGAAATCTCTTCACCCATTTGATTCTAAAGGAATTTTTCTTCAAATCAATATCTGGGAAATTGAGTCCTCCCTGAGTTCTCTGTCCAATGATAGTATTGTAAGCAACCAAGGCTGGTTTCCCTTCCCATAAAAACCTCACACAAACCTCTCAGATAGACTTTTCTGCCCACTCAAGAATATCCTCCACCATCAATAAGTACCATAGCTTAGATAGCAGGAGAGCAAACACCACTGTCACTCTTCCTTGCACTTTCAACCACCTTCTTTCCCAGCTTCCCAAAATCTTTTTAATTTTCATAACCTTTGGTTCCCAATTTAATCGATCCACTTCATCCCTGTCTTTCTTGCACCCCATATGCATCCCCAGAACTTCCAAAATCTCTACCACCTTAAAGGGACATTCCTCCAACCATTCCCTCCTACCCCTTCCTACAACCAGGCATTGGGACTTACTATAATTCACTCTGGCTCCTGAAGCTCTACAATACTCCGCCATTACGTCCATAGCTTTCCTCACTGACTCCCCATTTCTCAATGTTAAGATTGTGTCTTCTGCATATTGGTGTATCACTGACACCAGCCCGGAACTGGGAACTGCAATCCCAACTACACCTTGTTTCTTTCATATCATGTAACCTAATGGTTCTGCTACCAGTGTGTACAACAATGGGGACAGGGGACAACCCTGTCACACTGACCTCTGTATCGGAATTTCTGCACTTGGCTTTCCCCCCTCCCTTCGTTCCACTTATTGCTACTTTTATTTCTGCTAATCCTACTTCTTTGTCACACATGCTTCTCTCATCCTCCTTTAAACCCTCTTCAATAAATGCACTAACCTTCTCCATCGCCAAATTGGAAATGTCTTCTTTTGTATGTAACTCTTGATAAAACCTGCTAGCCGCCTATAAAATTTCCCCACTTTCATTAATGATCTTCTCTCCAACCTTCAACTCTCCAATTAATGATAATCCCTGTCGCAGCTTCTCTTGCTCTAGAAAATATCTAGTGCATCTTTCACCCTACAATGCATCTTTAGCCTTTGCACGGAGAATGGCCCCCTTGCATTTTTCAGCTTGCAATAATTCCCACTCTTCCTTTAACACCTGGAACTTAGTCTCAGCTCCCTTATCCCCTCAGTCAACTGATTTACAGACATCTGTAAACCTTTTGTTTATATTCGCTTCTCGACGCCGATTAGCTGCCACACTCTTTTTCCCATAACGTACCGAAAAAACTTTTACCTCATATTTGAAATTGTCCCACCAAACTCTTCTTTCTTTCAAGAACAAAGGTTTCTTCCGAGCATTCTTTATTATATTTAAAATCCCTTCTTTATAAGCAATTTCTTTCAGGTGTTGATTGCTTAAAATCCACACCCTTGAATCGATCTTAACTCTAATTCCATCCTGTTCTCTGCTCTGCAATTTTCTGCTTCTTCCTGCACTCTTTTCTCCTTCAATTCACCAGCTGTGTCCTCCGAGTGCTCCGCTCCTCGAGATGTTCCACTCACACCTCCTGCTCCTTCTCCCATCTCCTCGTCACTCATAGAGCTTCCTCCTGCCTCACACTCACAGTGGGTGGGGCCTTTGTGACACACCCCACAGTTCTCCACCTTGCAGCTCCAAATGATGTGTCCAGACTCGCCGCAATTATAACAGTACAAGTCCGGACAGTTTCTTACAAGGTTGTTTTGTCCAAGACAATAATAACAAACCTTCACTTGGTTATCATGCAGTGTTCGGAACTACTGCACTCCTTCCATTGTCTCGAATTTCAGGCTGTACAGTAATGTCTTCACCCCCTCTGGGAACCGCACCTTTATGTAACGGGTTCCTTCTGCTACCCGTGCTCCTGGATAGTATCTCCTCTTTATTGCTGAGCAAATTTTTATGTCCCACGACTCCAACTTTTTGATTAGCACATCGTCCTCAATATAAACCGGCAAGTTTAAGAATGAGACCACCACCTCTTCCGAATATAGCAGAGACACCTCCAAGAACTTATCAGCAATGTTCAAACTGAGTTAAAGTCTTTCCACCTCCTCTCGGCCACTGACCGTCACCTCAAACCCATCATTCGGCTTTGGTCGGCAAGCAAAGCAGCTTCCATCGCCACAGTCCTCATGTACCACTTGGATAATATCCCAAGCTCATATCTCCTTATCCTCGCACTGAACCACCACCGTGTTTTCTTTTCCAAGGCTCCTAGAATCCTGGCCCAAATCTTTGGGCCCTTTTCTCTCCCTTCCAGCAACAGTTTCTCCCCTGATTAAATTCATTTTGGGAACACTGTCCTCTGAGGGGCCCAGCACTCCGGGCCCCTCAGCAGCCACCTGGCTACTGTTTATGGGCTAAAAAGGGCCTAAAAACTGAAAAAAATTCCACCACCAACTTTTCACAAACTCACTCCAACTCCCTGCAGCAATCAGGCAACCAGCAGCGCCTGTTCACTCTTAGCCCCTCCCCCCCTAGAGAGTGCCACCCACTGAGCCACAACTGACACTGTGACTACAGTTCAAAAGTACTTAATTGGCTGTAAAGTGCTTTGGGATGTCCTGAGGTCATGAAAGGCACTATATAAATGCAAGTCTTTCCTTTTATTAACTGGAAATAGATTAATAAATATTTGCAATGTTAAAATATATTGGCCATTATAATGCTGCTTAAAACTGTCAACCAACAGTCGATGACAATGTCAAAATCTTGACTGGACTGGTGAAAAAGTGTCCAGATGGCAGTCCTAATTGTAATAGTCATGCAAGTGCAGAGTATTTCATTGGTGCTCTTTTGCTTAGAACCAATTGACTGTAAATTAATGAAATTTTAAATAAAACTTAACAAATTAAATTAAAATTTGGTTTGCCGGGGTGATGATGCACTCCAGTCCCCGTGGCGCCCAACGGTCTCGGAAGGCCTCAAGCCTGCCGGCGGACACCGCGTGCTCCATCTCCAGGGCCAAGTACTCCATTGGTGATCCATGTTAAGGTCAATTTTCAATCTTCTTTAAGTAAAGAGCAATATTTTTTTTATTAAACATATTTATTTAAATATGGTAGTACTTGTTACAATTCACCAGTTACATAATAAATCCATTACATTCATTAGCCGCAATAAAACAAAGCCTTAAAAAAACAGCTTTAGGGTTAACAGTATAAATGCAGTGGTAAATTTTACAGATAAACCAATAATATTAACAGTACAGGTACCCATAGTGAAAAACAATTTTACGCCAGTCCTATTGGCAATCTAGTGACTCTTCGTTTTTGCTTGGTATTACCTGTTGTCCTTTTTTTTTTAACATTCAAGTACAAAAGTACTTATACAACTCATCAATTACATAGTAAATCCATTACATTCATTGACCACAATAAAAAGGATAAAGCCTCAAAAAACAGCTTTATGGTCAACAATATAAATACAATAGTAAATTTTTACAGGTAAATCAAGTAAAGAGCAATGTTAATGTTCCAATTGTTTCATATCTGACAATTAAATTGCATTTAAGGAACTTGCTGCAATGGGAATTCATGGACACACAGACCAGGAGGATTCCAGGTTCACCACCTGGTCGGTGTTGTATTAGCTGACTTCACTTTGAAGCAACTGTAGTGGTGTTATAATTGTCCTCAGTACTGCCGTGCTGGGGTTGGGAGCAAATCACCCTGATTGCTATCCAGTAACCCCCGCTGAAAAACGCACTGACCCCTGCTAAAAAATGCACTGTCGTGTACATCCTATTTTTGTAGGTACAGAAACAAATCAGCTTTTTGCCTTGTCATTTAAATTTTTCATGTGTAGGGGTAGAGATTGGTATGCGTCGCGCCCATTTTTGGGCCTAAAATGCTGCAAAGCAGACTAATTTAGCGGTGGGACAGCCTGTGCCCAATCTGCGCAAGCGTTGGTCACACTACTAAATTCGTGGACCCCTTATTTTAGGCGCCCCCAGACGTAAATTAGGGGCCTAACACCCACTGAAGGACCCCATCCAGGAACTGTCATCGATGACCACGACAGGCCTTGGGCCCACTCAAGATTTTTCAGCAGCCGGCCAGAAAAGGTAAGTTAACTTTATATTCTTAAAAGAAAAAGTTCCTGTGGAGCCTGGAGGAGCAGGAGCACGTGCTTCAACCCACCCCACCCCACCCCATAGCCCGTTCCAATCCCCTCCCCTCCCAGGACTTTCCTGATGGCCGCTGTCGGCAAGGCAGGCGGCCCGACATTGATGTCCTGGCCCAGGCGAGCTGCCTGTGGAGGCCCGATAAGGCCCGAGGACCGATTTCCATCGATCATTGACCCTCTCGGATCGGGCATGTGCCAGTTTCGAAAACCGGGCCGGATAAAATCTGCCCCACGAGGTTTTGTTTTCAAAGAAGGAGAGGGCCTTTAGATGGTCTTGCACTCACAGTATTTAAAGAGTCGGCCTGCGTTTTCTGCTCTTAAAATTTTACAAGTCCACACCAATGTTCCCTGTGAGCCGCGCTTTCTTCTGCGCGGCCTGATTCTCTTAATACGCGGTCCCTTTAAATTTCTGCGCGTGCAAGGTATCTACAGTGTAAAAGCCGGTGAGCGGGCTGCGCGGGACCTTTCAGATTACTGCGTGGCCGTGCGCGCGCATTTTAGCGGGAACATTGGTCCACACCCGTCAGCAGTGTATATCCGAAATATATGCTGGCCATAATTCTTTGACCCAATGTCGCACTTTTAAAATTCAAGTGGAAGGTGCTCACGATTTTGTGAACATCATGTTCAGAAAATCATGGGCAGCATGTGCCCGGATTTCTGATATGCATTGCCAGCACGTGAGTCTCTTTTATCCCTACGAGCGCTGCCAAAGCCAGGAGGGATCTGGAGGCAGAGCACTGAGTGAAAACACTGAAGCAAATCAATGCTGAGCATTATTTTCTAGTCAAAGAACTGCCCACTTGGATTAGTTTACTCAGTTTGCTTTGTCCTTGTACTTTTGCTGTCTGTTTAATGTTATCACAGCCTGGATGTAAAAAAACAAATCAATTGTTAAAAAAAATTCTCAAGGAATCAGTCAGCAGAATGTAAAATCTCGTGTAACAGCAACTCATCACAGACGTTATTTTGGAATTCTTGAGTCCTCAAGCAGCTCGACACCATCCAGGACAAAGCAGCCCGCTTGATTGGCACCCCATCCACCACCTTAAACATCCACTCCCTCCACCACCGGCATACCGTGGCTGCAGTGTGTATCATCTAAAAGATGCACTGCAGCAACTCGCCAAGGCTCCTTTGGCAGCACCTCCCAAACCCGCGACCTCTACCACCTAGAAGGACACGGGCAGCAGACGCGTGGGAACACCACCACCTCCAAGTTCCCCATCAAGTCACAAACCATCCTGACTTAGAAGTATATCACCGATCCTTCATCATCGCTGGTTCAAAATCCTGGAACTCCCTCCCTAACAGCACTGTGGGAGCATCTTCACCACACGGACTGCAGCGCTTCAAGAAGGCGGCTCACCACCACCTTCTCGAGGGCAATTAGGGATGGGCAATAAATGCTGGCCCTGCCAGCGATGCCCACATCCCAAAAACACATTTAAAAAAAATATTACTCTGAATTCCTTTACGTAACAAACTTATTGGGAGTTGAATTTCCTTTGCGTGCTATTTGTCGTGCACTAGTTAATGCAGTTGTGTAAAATCCCTGTCTGCACTGTATTTATGTAGTTCTTAATGCGAGTTAAAAAGCCGACAAAGAAAATGAAATCCCATAGTGTACTGTAGGATCAAAACTACCTGTTTTGGGAGGAAAGTCATCATCATAAATCTCCCTCAAGCTACAACATAATTTAGCTGCAAGGGAGTCATTAATTGCACTTTCTCAAAATGGAAATGATTCCTTTATTTCAATGCAGTGGGGTATAAACTTCGTACCTTGTTATAGTCATGTTGTGAGAAGAATTAAATTTTTCATCTGACGCATTATTTTGAAGGTTGGCTTTTTTTGATTTATTGCGTCCTCAAACTGAAAAACAAAATAACTGCATAGAACAGAAATCTCAAATTGGCTGCTCAAAGTTCCCTAAGTTAGAACCGCAAAATCCATGAGATCTTGGGTCGGGTGCACAGCGCTACTGATGTCGTACTGGCATGTTCTGTCAACCCTTTGCAAAACTTCAGCTAGCATAGCATCAGAAGAGTTGCGAGCAATTCGGCTAGACATCTACTTTCATGACAGCAACAACTTGCATTTATATAGCAAATTTAACGTAGCAAAACGCCCCAAGGCGCTTCACAAAAGCTTTATTAATCAAAATTTGACACTGAGCCACATAAAGAGATATTAGAACAGGCGACCAAGAGCTTGGTCAAAGAGGTAGGTTTTAAGGAGCATCCTAAAGGAGCAGAGAGAGGCGGAGAGGTTTAGGGAGGGGGTTTCAGAGCTTAGGGCCCAGGCAGCTGAAGGCACGGCCGCCAATGGTGGAACGATTGAAATCGGGGATCCACAAGATGCCAAAATTGGAGAAGCACAGAGATCTCGAAGGCTTGTATGTCTGAAGGAGGTTACAGAGATAGGGAGGGGCGAGGCCATGGAGGGACTTGAAATCAAGGATGAGTATTTTAAAATTGAGGTGTTGCCGGACCGGGAGCCAATTTAGGTCAGCAAGCACAGGGGGTGATGGGTGAACGGGACTTGGTGCGAGTTAAGATATGTGAAGCAGAGTTTTGGATGAGCACCAATTTATGTGGGGTGGAAGATGGGAGGTCAGCCTGGAGAGTGTTGGAATAGTCAAGTCTAGAGGTAACAAAGGCATGGATGAGGGTTTCAGCAGCAGATGAGCTGAGGCAGGGGCGGAGTGTTACGGGGAGTGTTACGGAGGTGGAAGTAGGCATCCTGGTGATGGAGTGGATATGTTGTTGGAAGCTCATCTCGGTGTCAAATATGACGAGAGCAGAAAAGCTGCTGCAGCTGTGCCTGAGCATCCTGCATCAATCCAAAGTACAGAATACCGACAACAAAACTTCACAGACCACTACTGCCGTTGCCTGTGGAACTTCCTCCCAGACAGTGTTGTCGGCTGTAATGCTCTCACCCATATGCACAAGATCAGTTGCTGAGCCAGAAGACACGGAAGCATTCATTGGCCATGAGAAGGTTCTGGCTTTCTGGTCACTGCAAGCACTAGGGTCAAGTCTGTATTGCAATCGTCCCCATTACTTTGAGCTGCCACCTTGTTGTCAATGCCGCATGCAAACCTCAGTGACCGTGGTATTCCAGTTGATTGGGAGAGAGACGCAATCGGGTTGAACTTTAACTGACAGTCAATAGGAGATGGAATATAAGTGACTATATCACATATTTTTTGCACATCTCTTATGTTGTTGAGTGTTAGATTTTTCAATGGCAATAGCTTGATGTGCATGTTACATATTTACCTGTAGGAGTGCAGCAATAACTTAAAATATACAAAATTTGACGGACAGATGCCATAAATAAAATGTTCACATAAATTATGTTGCACCTTTAGTGTTGTAAGTCAGAACATTAGGACATGTACTAAAACACACACACATCAGCCCACTATTTCCAGTCCCTGCCATATTCTAGCACATAAATCTTGCAGAGTCATAGCAATCCATTGAGATTGTATTTAAATTCAGAAAACATCAATCAAGAGCCAAGAGCCCTGTAAGTGGAGAATAAAGATCCTTTTGCTCTGCCCCAGCACTGTGCCTTAGCCCCAGCCTGAGAACAGCATACGCTACTACGCTAGTCTGACTTCCATTCCCACACCACCCATCCATCATATCATCCCTGAGCGAGACTGAAGGTTGAGTGCCATTTACTGTAGAAAAACAGACAATTTTGGACAGGAATTAGGATTGTTCAAACTCACTTTCTGAGCGCAAGCAGAGAGAGAAATTCATGGCATCACCCTGGGCTGAATCTGAACCCAAGGAGAGTATAGTGCAGTATTCTAACCCACTACACTCTCCAGTACCTATAATTACGCCTAGGAACTTCACTCTTTCTTCTTGAATTCGGGCAGATGATCAGTGGAGGCACTGAAATTCGGGTGGAACCCAGATCCACCTGGTTTCCACCCCTTCAGTTCTCCAGTGGTAAATTCCAATCGAAGGGGGCGGGCGCTTATTCTGCCTGCCCCTATTCCATCGGAAATTAGTGTGGGTTTGCGGGGGGGGGGGGTTGCGGGGACATCTTAAAGTTAGAGCTGGACCATTCAGGAGTGAAATCAGGAAACTTTTTCACACAGAGGGTAGAAGAAAATCTGCAAATCTCTCCCTCAAAAGGCTGTGGATGCTGAGTCAATTGATATTTTCAAGCGTGAGACTAAAGTACGTAGACATAATTCAGTCCCCATTTTAAAGTCACACACTGAGTTCTTATTGCAAATGTAGAAAGTGCACATCCACTGTAGGAATTTTGACATAGTTTAGATGGGTTAATGCCTTTGGTAAAATAGCACACAGAGATATTTTCAATTAATCCATTCATGTGTTTGTTACTAATATTGCACAACATGATGGATACCAAAACATCTTTAAGGAAACAATTTACATTGTCATGTTTTTCAGCAGTGTACACATTAGGTTAAACAACAGATGGCACCTACATACATCAGCTGAAAATAAATTCACGACCATAAACCTCTCAGAAGTACGTTGCTGCTCATCTGTTATTCTGAAAATGTGAAAGATGCTGGAATCTGAACAAGAATTCACGTAAAGAACTATTGTGAATGGGATGCCACAGCTGCATAAGTTCAGTGCGAGATGTAGAGCTCCCCATTTATCATGCTTATTTCACCCTGCTGCCAACAACAGTGTCTTCGATTTTATGATGATCTGATTTACATTTTACAGGTGCAGAGCTGAATGATGGACAGTGGCATTCCATTCATTTCAATGCAAGAAGGAATCATGTTAGCATCACACTGGACAATGATCCTGCCGCGACTGTTCATTCACCAATACAGATTAATTCAGGAAACAGTTATTATTTCGGAGGTAAGTCAGATCCCTTGCTCTACATCTATAAATTATGTTTATTAGTCATTTTATTTAATATATCGCTGTTTTATAGCCTTGTGAATCAGCAATATCCAACTGAGGCCATCTATAAAATTCACTTTAACAAAGGTGCTACTCTTTCCACAGACCATGTACAGATTATATTAACCATTTAGTTAATAACCAAAGGGAAAATTCTTCAAACAAAAGCTCTTGCTGAGCCCCAGGAGTAATCCAATTACTATCTTCCATCACTTAATTATTCAATGATTCAGGAGAATTTTTTTCAGTCAGAGGATTGTTATGATCTGGAACGTACTACAGGAAACTTTTTTTTATCCGGCACCGACGGGACCGATGTGGTGCCGGTTCATCAAAAATTCCGGATAACCGAAAGCTATAGTAAAAGATACGGAGAGCTGAGAGCTCCGTATAAAGCAACAAACCCTGTTGCTTAGCAAAAGGTTCAGAACAATGGCAACAAGTTCCAAGCGTCTCTGTAGCTTAGCAACAGCTGCAGCCACACTCTTGTACAGCAACAGATCGAGGAAGGCAAGTAATAAAACTTACCTGAACCTACTCCTGCATTTTGCCGGTTAACCGAGATTTCCAGTTAATTAGGTGCTGGTAAATCGAAAGTTTCCTGTACCTGAAAGTGTGGTGGAATCAGATTCCATAGGCACTTTCAAAAGGCAATTGGACATGTACCTGAAGGGTTATGTGGGAAAAGCTGGGGCTTGGGTCTACATTGGACATCTCTTTCAAAGAGCCATTACAGACACAATGGGCCGAATGGCCCCCTTCTTTGCTGTAAGATTCTATAGAAACATAGAAACATAGAAACTAGGAGCAGGAGTAGGCCATTCGGCCCTTCGAGCCTGCTCCGCCATGCAACGAGATCATGGCTGATCATCCAAACCCTAGCACCCGGTCCCTACACCGACAGCCATCCCACCCAAGCCCTATCCCCGTAACCCCGTAACCCCACATATTTAATCCCCCCTAACACTAAGGGCCAATTTTTTTTTATCATGGCCAATCAACCTAACCCGCACATCTTTGGACTGTGGGAGGAAACCGGAGCACCCGGAGGAAACCCACGCAAACACGGGGAGAATGTGCAAACTCCACACAAACAGTCACCCGAGGCCGGATTTGAACCCGGGTCCCTGGCGCTGTGAGGCAACAGTGCTAACCACTATGCCACCATTCTATGACTCCATTATTCAAATCTAGCTGTTTCTTTTCTATAGGTGACACTTCCATTGTTCCAACAGCAGAGGAACCATCACATTCCTAAGAATATTTTTGTCGACACTTATCCCTTCTGTCCTACTCCAAACCAGATATTTATCCAGCCATTTTTTTTGAAGAATTTAACTGACCCAGCATCAATTGCTTTCCCTGGGGTCTCTTTCACGTATCCACTGTTCTGTGCATTGGGGTGGGGGAGAAGAATGTAATAATCTCTAAGAAAAACAGAAAATGGAGGGAACACTCAGCAGGTCAGGCAGCATCTGTGGAGAGAGCACCCACAGTATTTTGTTTTTGCTTTATTTTAATAACCTCTAGCCTCACTTGAGGTTTGTTAAATTCCTTAGTTCAGTATTCACAGCCAAAGATGCATAACTTGCTGAACATAGAATCGTACAGCACAGAAGGAAGCCATTATGCTGTGCCAGCTCTTTGAAAGAGCTATCCAATAGCTATCCAGCTATCCAATAGCTATCCAGCTATCCAAATTTCCCCATAGCCCTCCAATTTTTTTTTCTTTTCAAGTATTTATCCATTTCCCATTTGAAAGTTACTATTGAATCTGCTTCCACCACACTTTCATTCCAGATCATAATAACTCTACATAAACATAGAAACATAGAAACATAGAAGATAGGAGCAGGAGTAGGCCATTCAGCCCCTCAAGCCTGCTCCGCCATTCAATGCGATCCCTTTAGCCTTAAGAAATATATCCAACTCCTTCTTAAATATATTTAATGAATTGGCCTCTACTGCCTTCTGTGGTAGAGAATTCCACAGGTTCACCACTCTCTGGGTGAAGAAATTCCTCCTCATTTCTGTCCTAAATGGCCTACCCCTTATCCTTTGACTGTGACCCCTGGTTCTGGACTCCCCGATCATCGGGAACATCCTTCCTGCATCTAGTCTGTCCAGTCCTGTCAGAATTTTATAAGTTTCAATGAGATCCCCTCTCATTCTTCTAAACTCCAGTGAGTACAAGCCCAATCGACCCAATCTCTCCTCATACGTCATTCCTGCCATCCCAGGTATCAGCTTGGTGAATCTTCGCTGAACTCCTTCCATGGCAAGAACATCCTTCCTCAGATAAGGCGACCAAAACTGCGCACAATACTCAAGATGTGGTCTCACCAAGGTCCTTTTCTCCTCATCTCCCCTCTGTTTATTTTGCCAATTACCTTAAAATGTGTCCTCTGGTTACTGACCCTCCTGCCAGTGGAAATGGTTTGTCCTTATTTGCTCTATCAAAGCTCTTCATAATTTTGAACACCTCCTTTAACTCTCCCCTTAACCTTCTCTGCTGTAAGGAGAGCAAGCCCAGCTTCTTCAGTCTCTCCACATACCATAACATACGCACTATATATACCACTCAGCATTTGAAAGAGATGGATCAAGTCCTCTGTCAATTTTCTTTTGTCCAAAGACAAAGATTGAAAAAGGACACTTATAAGTCAGGATAGTTACATGCCATTGCTAGCCATCAGATCCTGATGCCTGCTCTGCTCAGTGAAAACCAGTTTCCTGAATGGGTCTTAAAACAAGCATTTATCCCCTTATTAGCACATGCAATATACCGTACACCTGTTTTAGCCTGACACCAGGGATTCACCTGCAGCGCCCGAACTAAAATGAACGTGTTTCCGACACTGTTCAGGCGCAGGATGTTGGATCCTTAAATTGGACCACTGCGCCCCTGATATCCGTCCACCAGACAGGCACAATGAGGTCCAATGTTGCCCCCTTTAGCCTATCAGTTAGTAGGCTACTGCACAATGAATTTCCAGATATGTGCCAGAAGAGACCACACCTGAAATTATGGTTCCAGTTACATGTGGAATATAATCTGAAGAAGCAGTGATCCAAACCCAAGATTAAATCAACATTTATGTCTGAATGTGAAATAAGTTGTGGAAAATAATCTGTGGAGATCATTGATGGGTCATTTCTCTGACAGGTGATGAGGTGCATTGTTGCCCTTGTTTTATTCCTCATTGTCTTCCTTTCATTGCTGTTTACAGTCAGGCTGCCTCTTCTTATACTTTTCATATGCACATACCCATCAAAGTGGGAGGCTGTAATATTAGGGAAATACATTTATTTTTCAATTTTGTAGCAAAAGAGAATATTTTATCTGACCAGACATGAAGCGATGAAGATGTGCTCCAACAATTGGGCACGATTCCCGCTTTAGAAGAATTATCCTACTGCTCAAATTGCCAGATTGGCGTCAGTTAGCCCAAGTTAGCACCAACCTTGAGGTTTAGTTTGTGCTGTAAAACTCATTTGTACCAGGAACTTGTAGCCTATGAAGTTTCTTCAGTGGTGTACTGAATCTGAAAATAAAATGCTTACATCTTGTTATATAAAAACAAAGCGATACCAGCATTGTCACTACAAAGAGTCTCCTTAACGGGTATGATTACCGGTGGTATCAAATAAATGTGGAGAATGCAATGCTCCAATCGTGGTTCGTTCCGGGAAAGCATTTTAAAAGATGAGAGCAATTTTCGTTATAAAGCTGGTCACTCAGCCAACTTTATAATGTATTCCATTTATTGTTCTTGTACTTCTTCCATTAAATACCTTAGTGACGGTCTTTAATAGAAATTGTCAAAACAGTATAATGGAGTCTTATTATCTCTTACTTACATTGGGCTGATGACAATGAAGGAACCGACAGAAGGCAGTTTCTTGATTGTTTCTGTTGCCAAGCAGAAATGTAAACAATTACTCATTCCATGGTCTTTGATGTATGACTACTGTCACACACTGAGCGTTGTGTCTTGCCTTTGCTTATTATATTCGTCACTAATTTTTATGCATGTGTTGTGTTCCTAAGGCTGCCCTGAAACTGTCAGAAATGCTGGATGTTCAAATCCCTTTGGTGCTTTTCATGGCTGCATGCGGCTCATCTTCATAGACAATCAGCCAGCAGATCTCATTTTGGTGCAGCAAGGCTTGCAGGGAAACTTCAGTGACCTACAAGTAGACTTGTGCGGTATTGTAGACAGGTAATTGTACTTCATGTTATATATTAGTTGAATAACTGTGCATTGTTATAGTTCAAAACAGTCAAGTAATGCGAAATGGCACTGCAATGAAACACCAACTCAATACTCCAAGTATGTCAAAGGCCAATTGTGCAAGTTAATAATTAATCTATATATATAAAAGGATCGTTCTGTCTGTCTGTCTATCTGTCTGTCTGTCTGTCCTCACGTGTGCGTCTGTCCGGCTATGCGCTCGAAAGTTATAGAGCGTACCTACGCGCGCGTTACCTCCAAAGAAAGCTTACGGTTCCGGAACGGTCGTAAGCGTATTTACTTTTCGGTCGGACGAAAATTGTTCGCGCTTTATGCAAAAAACCTTCAAAATTAAACTCATTATATGCTACTTAGCATTGATTGACTGACATCAAGGTTCGACCAATCCTGTGCTGTCACGATTGACCAATCCTACAGTACAGTCCCCTGATGGTTGGCCAATCGGTGTGTGTGTGTGGGCGGGACTAATCGTTTTCATCTCAGGGATGTGGCAGCCATTGCCTCAAGCTAAAAACACCATTTACTTCCAGCTCAAAATCTGCTGATGCAGCTTCGAAAAAGTTAGTATCTCTTATGTTATTTTTAAAAGATTTACCAAAAACGTTTTATAAGTACTTTCACTTTCATCTTTGAAGGTATTAAAAGGTAGAAATGTTGCCCGGCAGCAGATTCACAAAGGGACAGAGAGACAGGGCCCAAAAGCCTGGGACTTGATTTAAAATGTTGCCCGGCAGCAGATTCACAGAGGGACACAGAGAGGCCCCAAAGCCTGGGACTCGATTTAAACCGCCCGGCCCAAAACAGCCCTGGCAAAGCCGGGCTCCCCCAGCTAGTAGTCAATAAATACATTCTGTGGCGACCTTCCAGAACAACTGTGCGGTGTTGGAAGATTCTGCATAAAAGTAGAAATGACACCCAAAAAATGCTGCATGCATTCACTTGCTCATCCTTCGACAATCAGAAGGTACAGGTTACTGGCCCCTCTTCCCAGTGCCGGTGAAAGCTGCTGCGGCTGTCAGGAAAACATCAATGAACTGAGGAATCGTTGTAATGAAATTGGGCCATGTTATGGTTTTTTTGTGTACTTGACAGGCCTGTGGACCTCTTGTCTATAAGTCCAGCTATGGCTTTTTTTTTGTAAACTAACAAGAAGAGCTATTTGGTAAACCTAGAAAAAGCACAGCACAATTAACATTGGTCACAAGGCATTTGCCATCCCTCACTTTGACTTAGGCAATTGTAGATGGTCGCCTTTACTGGAGTGGCACTGATGAAAGGTAGGCCAGTTGAAGGGTGTGACTGCATGTTCAAATGCTGCAATTAGCCTGCTGATTTGGAACTTCCCAGTACAGTGCAATTATAGTCCATTACTGTTGTTTGGTCAGACTACGATGTATTTTGGAAGAACTGCTTCCTACTTTTTTCCCCCTCTGCTTCCAGCTGGCATTAGGACTGTTTACTTGCAACGATAGCTATGGAGGAATAGGCTCTGAGGTTCAAGTAGGAGAATGCAACATGAAAGCCTCCCTTACAAAGGGGAATTGTCAACACTCCGAAACACAGTGTGCGTGTATCTGTCTCCCTCTCTCCCGGTGGGACCTGACTGAATAATTTGTAGAGACCCTTTTCTTGGTCTTGTTTCCACTATCGCGTGAAGGTGTCCGAGGGAACACTGAGGCATCCTCCGTCAGTGTTGGATCATAATCGTTCCACTAGTCAGTATGCTGCACTTTTCACAGAGAAGCTTGAATAAGAGCTGGTGGGGGAGAAATTGGGTGAGTAGCGCCACCTGTTAGCACCTAAAGAGGCAGTCAGTGGCTGTAGCGCCACTGGCTGCGCCTCCCGCGATATTCAGCAGGGGCGCTAATGGTGGCGTTAGCCTGTTGCGCTGCGCCGCCACCGATGATGTCATCGGTGTGCGCAGCGCCCCATTAGCGCCCCGATCGCGATATTTGGTAGCAAACGCTGCTGTAGCACCGTTCGCTACCCGCGCCCGGTTCACGGGGCCTTACTGTGCCGGCAGTGGCACAAGTTAAGGTGGAGGTGTGGGGCGGCCGCTTTTTTCGGCGGCCGCCTGTCAGCACCTCCGTCCGCGGCCTCCTGATCCCCCCCCCCACTTTGTTTCCATTTGTTTCCCGAGAGCCCGGCACTTCTCCTCGGTATCGGGCTCTTTTGCCGGCACTTGCGATCGGGGCTCGCGCTGTTGCAGGCCCCTCCCCCTTAACAATGGGAGGAAGGCCTGCAGTACCGCAGCGTGCTGTGCCGCAGCGTGTGGCGCTGCGGCACGTTGCGCTGCGATATTCAGTTTCAGTGCCCTAAGAGGGACGCGGAGCGCCTTGAGCCTTGCCCCGTCTCCTCTAGGGATGCTGAAACTGAATTTTTGGCGATCGGTATTACTCCGAGTGCAGCGCAACAATCAGTGCCCAGGCGAACTTGGTGCCAGTTTGGCGCCTCAACCCAATTTCTAGGCCACCTTTTAAATTAACTGTTAATGGGAAGAAATAATTCACCTACATAAAGCATCTTACTACATCCTCAGGATGTCGCAAAACACTTCACAACCAATGAATTATGTTTGAAGTGCCGTCACTACTGTATTGCAGGCAACTGTAGCAGCCAATTTGCAAGGTCCGACAAATGGGGAATAAGAATGGGGCAGCTGTAGAGACTGTTTTGGACTTGGCAGTCACTCCTTTAAACAATCTGAGCATCTTACCTTTATAGGGGATGACTCACAACTGCTCAGTACCTACACATACAGTACCATAACCCGTAGACATAATAGTTGCTTTCTCTTGGGAATCGGACTCTATACTCATGTCTTTCAGGTGCATTTCTTCAAGGATAGAGTTAACAGTAGATGAGGCGAAATTTTGTTTCAATCATAAGCTATTTTATTCCATGGTAAAGTGAATGCACAGAACTGCAGTTACGATCAGATTCACTTACTTCAATCGATACATCTAATCTCCACCTAATAATCTGAATAAAAAGTGCATGCTACTCGACCCCACTTCAACGGATTGTCTTGCTGGACTTAAGCAGGTTTTTTTTTAACTATTCCTCCAGTGTTTTCATACCTCTTCACCTCAGCGAAGGCTCTCTCAGCTTGTCGCTTCACAGAAAGAATGGTTTCTGTTTTTAGCTTTAGTGACAGATTTTCTTTGCAAAAACTGGCTCTCCACACCAGGACTGGAGTCCACCAGTCAAACTTGGCAATTACCCTGCTGAGTTCAAATTAATAGGATTGTCACACCAGCGTGAGTGTGAACGGTTGTTGGAATGTCAAGTTACCTTTCACGCAGCTTCAGGTATGCTTTTGAAAACTAATATATAACCTATCAGCCCTGTTGACCTGTGAACATAACCAACTTTAGAGCTAAGTTTAACTCAATAGTAGGATTTTTAACATATATTAGACCAAGGTCATTTCCTCCACACCGCCCGGACCCACCAACACCACCCCACCCAAGCCTCTCCATGGTGACATAGGCCGGAATTTTGCTGGTGCACAATGGATGGGATGGTTGGCGAGTCAGAGGTTAAATTTTAAATGATTGACACCGGGTCGAGAACCTGCTGTCAAAACGTGCACACTGGACTTTCCCGATGTCGGGTCTGCCAGCGCTGAACAGACCCGACAGGCAGCGGCAGGGAGGCAATTCAAATCATTAGTGGCTTGTTTACAGCCACTTATCAATGGTTTTTTCCCAGTTTTTTGGATTTGACAGGTCGCCCATCAGTTCCCGCTGTGCCTAGATCTCGTCTGTGAAGCTGAGGTGGGAGGTCAGTGGCATTGAATCAGCTGATGAGTTGACAGCTTCAAATGTCAAGTCAAAGCTCCCAGCTGATTGAGAAATGTTCCCTTAACCACCAGCTTCTCTAAACTGCATTTCCACTACAGATTCAGGATGCTGCAAGTCTTTTACACAAGTCTCTATCCAGTCTGACCGCATTACCTCTCCCACCATTGGCAGATCACTTCTATCATCTGTGTTTCATCTGCCATCTACTCCATCAGCATGGGTGTCCTTTATACTCTCTCACCTTGGTCCTCAGAATCCCACCATGATCAGCCACAACACCAGCAGCACCAGGCACACCAGCAGCATCAACAACAACAACACCCTTCTCCGCAATCACCTGATGCTGCACAGGACAGAGGGCACCAGCACCCGACCACATTGCTGCCTGGGAGGCCAGGGATGGCCTCACCATGGCCACATTTACTTCACTTGATGCTGTATACCCTGGCTGCCACATGATGCGCCAGGTTGGCACCACCCCACATCAACAACATAAAGCATCCCTACAATGCCCAAGCCATTCATTTCACACTCATCAGCATTGCGGGGGTTACCAGTATGTCTCACCATTCACTGCAACTCACTAAGACACTTCTAAAGGTGCACACAAACCTGTCCAGGAACGCAAAGTGTTGAAAATAAAGGTTTCAATGTTTGACAGCACATTAACAGAAACTCTACATGAACATTGAATAAAACACCCAAGTGCCTCTCCTTGTGTGTTGTTAGTTGATATGATTGCACTAGGATGAGGGTGAGTGTGAGGGGTGGCTAGTGAGATGGAGATGTGATAATGTAGATAGAGAGGGATGGGTGGAGGTGCAAGGTAAGTTGGTGTGGGTAAGGATGTGCAGGAGTAGGGTAGGGAAGGCAGAGTGATGGGGATGTGATGAGTGGCACAGCAGGATGAGGTTGAGTGTGGATTTGCAGTAACATTTTGTGATCTACTGAGATCAATCATTGAAAGGTTTGCAACACTGCAGCCTGGTCCTCCTGACAACAACCCTGCTTGTGTCCTCCTGTGCAATGTGACAACCAGTTAATCTGTTTTAAGTGGAGGGAGGAATTCTGTCCAAGACACCAAGAGAATCTTCTAATAACATCGTTTGCACCCACTTGAACCATTATTGGGGCCTTAGATTAAGATATGGGGAGGGGCTTTTAACCCTACCCACCTGGCAGTAACTGGGCAAGTGGGCAGTTAAAATGTCAAGGTCATTTGCCCGCTGACTTCCTCCCTGCTTTTGTGTGGATCCTGATTTTAACCTGCTCTTCTGATCGGCGTCAAAGGCACCCGCCTGAAACCGGTGGGTGTCCTTCTTTAAACATGAAGATCAGGGTCCAATGAATCACATAGAATGTACAGCACAGAAACAGGCCATTCTGCTTCACACAAACCTCCTTTCACCCCTCTTCACCTAACCCCAGCAACGTAACCTCCTATTCCTTTCTCCCTTGTGTGTTTATCTAGCTTCTCCTTTAATACATCGATGCTCTTCATCTCATCTACTCCTTCTGATACTGAGTTCCACTTTCTAGTCAGTCTCTAGTCAGTCTCTCGGTAACTAGCATATTTATGGTCGCTAGTTTTGGTCTCCAACACAAGTGGAAACACCTTCTCTACGTCTATCTTTTCAAACCCTTTCATCATCTTGAAGATCTCCATCAGGTCACCCTTCGTCTTCTCTTTTCTAGAGAAAAGAGCCCCAGTCTGTTCAGTCTGTCCTGATAGTTATAACCTCTCAATTCTGGTATCATCCTTGTAAATCTTTGTTACACTTCTCCAGTGACTCTATATCCTTTTTATAATATGGCAGCTAGAACTGTGCACAATACTGCAAGTGCGGTCTAACCAAGGTTTTGTACATAACTTCTTTGCTTTTCAATTCTATATTCCTCTAGAAATAGTGCTTTGTTTGCTTTTATATGACCTTATTAGCCTACATCGATATTTTTAGTGATTTGTGTATCTGTACCTGATATACCTATCAATTCGTCCAATGAAAAGCGACGAGTTAAGAAAGTAACTATAGGTTTTTATTGACTAAATAACAGAGCCCACCCTCGTGGGTGATCGGATCCAAGAAGGAGGAATACCAGCCAGTCGACCACCTTTATACCCGGGCAGGTAGGTGGAGCCATGGGCGGAGTCGGCAGTGGTCAGCCCAGGTATAGCAGCGTGACAAGAGGCGACCTCGTACAGTGATACAACAATGTGAACAGTGATAACTATAGGGAAACGATCTAACAGTGATAACTATAGTGTAACGATAGTAAACGGTAAAAGTGGTTTACCACATTCACCCCTTGTTTAGATTTGAGTCCGGCGGGGTGAAGTGTACTACCAGTTCTGGTATGTCAGTCTGTCCGGAGGCCTCGTAAGCCTGTCTGATCATCGCAGCTGCGGTGTTGCGTTCTCCGGTGTTAATGCTGGCGTCTGCGAGGTAGGCGAAGGCTCTTGGGGTTCCGGCGTACCGTCTACCTGGGCTGGAATTGGGGGGGTGGTGGGGGGGGGTAGCAGTGGTGTCTCCGGAGTGCCCGAGGGTGCGAGGTCGCGTAAGGAGACTGTGTCCTCCCGCCCGTCTGGGTATGCCACGTAGGCGTACTGGGGGTTGGCGTGCAGGAGGTTCACCCTCTCGACCAGGGGGTCCGTTTTATGGGCCCTCACGTGCTTTCGCAGCAAGACAGGCCCCGGAGAGGTCAGCCAGGTTGGTAGCGTGGTTCCCGTAGTCGACTTCCTGGGGAAAACAAACATTCGTTCATGGGGGGTGGCGTTAATGGCAGTGCAAAGTAGTGACCGTATGGAATGCAGCGCCGCCGGGAGGACCTCCTGCCAGCGAGAGGTTGGGAGGCCCTTAGACTTTAAGGCTAAGAGGACGGCCTTCCATACCGTCGCGTTCTCTCTTTCCACCTGGCCGTTCCCTCGGGGGTTGTAGCTGGTGGTCCTGCTAGTGGCGATGCCTCTCGCTAGTAGGAACTGACGGAGTTCCTCGCTCATGAAGGAGGCGCCCCGGTCACTATGTATATAGTTTGGGAACCCGAACAAGGCAAAGAGGTCATTCAGGCATTTAACGACCGTGGTGCTGGTCATGTCTGGGCAGAGGAAGGCAAAGGGGAAACGGGAGTACTCATCAACAATGTTGAGGAAGTACACATTACGGTCAGAGGATGGGAGGGGCCACTTAAAATCGATGCTCAAGCGCTCGAAGGGGCGGGTGGCCTTGATCAGGCTTGCTCTGTCCGGCCTAAAGAAGTGCGGTTTGCACTCGGCACAGGTCTGGCAGTTCCTGGTCATGGTCCTGACCTCCTCGATGGAGTAGGTCAGGTTGCGGGCCTTAATGAAGTGGTAAAGCCTGGTGACCCCGGGGTGGCAGAGGTCGTTGTGGAGGGTCTGAAGTCTATCAATTTGCGCGTTGGCGCATGTAATTCGCGATAGAGCGTCAGGGGGTTCGTTCAGCTTACCAGGCCTGTTAAGTCTGTGGGTTGTATTATAAATAATCACAGACTCCACTGTTAACAAAATAAAACACGTCTTTACTATTCAGAGGCTCGGGCGATTCTGCCCTAGTTAACGTATCACAACCCTTATATACTGGTGTGGTCACTATCGGTATTACAGTATACATGAGCCAACAAATAGTGCCACACCGAAAGTAGTGCTCTTAAAGGCGAACGGTTACATTCTATAGTTCCCTTAAAGGTAAACGGTTACATACACAACACTCCTCCCTTTTTAGCTTATTACTTACAGAATCCCCTTTAAACATACAATCTTCAACTTCATATAACAGTTTACAGATATACTCTCGATGGAGTCAACGTCATATAACAGTTTACATGTTTAGTCTCTGTGGAGGTTTCCGGATCCTCTCTGGATAACGCCGAAGTGGTGTCGTCATTCCTAGCGGCCCAGTAGGGGTGCCTGGCAAAATCGATTCAACTGGAACAACAGTGTCAGGTTCATCTGAATCCAATGTTACTAGATCAGCAGTAGGTGTTCTAGGTATTTCAGTTTCAACATTACTCGGGTCAGGTGGTGAAGTCGAGTGCTCATTTGTGGCGGACTCTATGAGCTGGTCAACATGGTGCCTTATTACATTGTCCCCAATGTTCACCGTGTACATCAACGGGCCTAGCCTTTTTTTAATAGTTCCAGGCTGCCATTTTTCTGTACGATAGTCCCGGGCCAAAACTTGTTGCCCCATCTTGAAAGACCTAGTTGCCCTGTCATTGATGTTCTGGAATTGCCGGTTCTCCACGTCCCTTCTGACATTGGGTTTAAGTAGATCCAGCCGGCATCTTAAGCGTCTGTTAAAAAACATCAAAAGATGTCCACACAAAAGATTATCATGCAAAATTAAGGCTCATGGGATTGGGGGCAAAGTATTAACGTGGATAGAGAACTGGCTGGCGGATAGAAAACAGAGAGTTGGAATAAACGGCTCGTTTTCGGAGTGGCAGGCAGTGACCAGCGGGGTGCCGCAAGGATCTGTCCTGGGACCCCAGCTGTTCACAATATATATAAATGATCTGGATCAGGGAATTGGATGCAATATTTCCAAATTCGCTGACGACACTAAACTAGGAGGAGGGGTGGGCTCTGATGAGGATGTCAGGAGGCTACAGTGCGATTTGGACAGGTTGGGGGAATGGGCGGATACGTGGCAGATGCACTATAATGTGGATAAATGCGAGGTTATCCACTTTGGGGGTAAAAACAGGAGGGTAGATTATTATCTAAATGGCAATAGATTGGGAGATGGGGAAGTGCAGAGGGACCTGGGTGTTCTTGTGCACCAGTCACTGAAGGAGAGCATGCAGGTGCAACAGGCGATTAAGAAGGCAAATGGTATGTTGGCCTTCATATCAAGGGGGTTCGAGTATAGGAATAGGGATACCTTACTACAGCTGTACAAGGTGCTGGTGAGACCGCATCTGGAGTATTGTGTACAGTTTTGGTCGCCCCATCTGCGGAAGGATGTTCTTGCCATGGAAAGAGTGCAACGGCGATTCACCAGGCTGATACCTGGAATGGCGGGAATGACCTACGAAGAGAGATTAAATAGTTTGGGCTTGTACTCACTGGAGTTTAGAAGATTGAGAGGGGATCTCATCGAAACATATAAAATTATGGCAGGCCTGGACAGGCTGAATTCAGAGAGAATGTTTCCAATGGCCGGGGAGCACAGAACCAGGGGCCACAGTCTAAAAATAGCGGGCAAATCATTTAAAACAGAGAT
This sequence comes from Somniosus microcephalus, assembly GCF_052327205.1. Classification (NCBI taxonomy): domain Eukaryota; kingdom Metazoa; phylum Chordata; class Chondrichthyes; order Squaliformes; family Somniosidae; genus Somniosus; species Somniosus microcephalus. Next base: position 330,551,967 of record NC_140990.1, on the reverse strand, counting down.
GAGGAAGAATTTCTTCACTCAAAGAGTGGTGAGCCTGTGGAATTCCCTGCCACAGAGGGCTGTGAAGGCTAATTCAATAAATATTTTCAAGAGAGAATTGGATATATTTCTGAAGGCTAAGGGGATTAAGGGTTACGGAGAAAAGGCGGGGACGGGGTACTGAACTGGTAAGATCAGCTATGATCTCAGACGAAGATCAGCCATGATCTCATTGAATGGCGGAGCAGGCTCGAAGGGCCGAATGGCCTACTCCTGTTCCTATCTCTATGTATATGTATCATTGCGGGAGTTTGATTTGTGACCGCATGTGTTGCATTTCGGTATGCCAACAAAAAACTGTCTACCTTATGTTGTAGACTTATGTCTTCATTACTCATGGCCTTTACGGCCTTCTTGAAGGTCTGGACGAACCTTTCAGCCAACCCATTGGAGGCGGGATGGTATGGGGCTGATGTGTAATGTTTAACCCCATTGCTCTTTAGGAATTTCTTGAATTCCTCGGACACAAATTGTGGTCCGTTATCGGAACAGATCTGTTCCGGCAGGCCATTCCGAGCAAACATGGTTCTTAACACCGTGATGGTTTTCTCCGTCGTGGTGGTGGTCATTTTAATTACTTCCGGCCACTTGGAGTGGGCATCTAGCGCTATCAGGAACATCGAGTCCATAAATGGACCAGCAAAGTCGATGTGTACTCTTTGCCAAGGAGATGAGGGCCACTCCCATGGGTGCAGAGGAGCCGGTGGTGGTGCGTTCTGAACCCTCTGACATCCTAGGCAATTCTTGGTGATCTCCTCTATGTTCCCGTCGATGCCTGGCCACCACACAAATGCTCTCGCTAAATTCTTCATCTTTACTCCACCCAGATGTCCTTCGTGCAGCTCCTTGAGTACTTTCTTTTGGAGTTTGGGCGGAATCACCACTCTCGACCCACACATTAGGGTTCCTCGGCACACCGGCAGTTGTTCTTTCCTCTGTGAGAATGCCTGCAGTGTTGGTTTGCTCTGTGCTGGCCATCCCTTCACCGTTAAGTCATAGACTCGTGAAAGAGTCGGGTCATTCCTTGTCTCCTTCTCAATCATTGAGTTTGTTATCGGCAGACATTCCACAATGGACGAGTGGAACAACTCCACTGGGTCCCCTGTACTCGCTTCTTCTACTGTCGGCAATGGTAAGCGTGATAACCCATCGGCATTTCCGTGTTTTGTTGACCTTTTGTACTCAATGTCATACTGGTGTGCCCCAAGTAAGACTGACCATCTTTGTAGCCTTTGTGCTGTCATGTTGGACACGGCCTTGTTCGGGTTAAATATGGACACCAACGGCTGGTGGTCTGTCAGCAATGTGAACCTCTTACATTGCAAGTAATGGTTGAATTTCTTCACGCCCCACACAAGACTGAGGGCCTCCCTGTCTATCTGGGCGTAATTTCGCTCCGCGGTTGTCAAAGATCGGGACGCGAAAGCCACTGGCCTTTCCGAGCCATTTGGAAGCCTGTGCGAAAGTACTGCTCCAATTCCGTACGGTGAAGCATCACACGCCAGCCGAAGGGGTAATGCTGGGTTGAAATGAGCCAACACTTCCTCGGAGGTAATCAACTCCTTGCTTCTGCGAAAAGCCTTTTTGCACTCCTCACTCCACTTCCATGGTGTCTCCTTTCGCAACAGCTCATTCAGTGGATGCAGCACCGTGGACAAATTTGGTAGGAACTTGTGGTAGTAATTGATCAACCCCAAGAATGATCTTAACTGTGACACGTTCCCTGGAGCGGGAGCCTTCACGACCGCTTCTATCTTCTCCGGTGATTTATGTAGTCCCTCGCGGTCAATGATATGACCGCAGTATGAGATTCGTTTTTGGAAAAACTCACACTTATTGCGGTTAACCCTAAGGCCATACTCCTTTAACCTGGTGAGTACCAGTTTCAAATTCGTGAGGTGTTCCTCTTCATCCATTCCCGTGATTAGGATATCATCCAAATAGCACTGCGTGCTTGGAATTCCTTGTAACACCTGTTCCATGGCCCTCTGCCAAATTGCTGGTGCCGAAGCCACTCCAAAGACCAGTCTGTTATAACGGTACAAACCTCTGTGGGTATTGATAGTTAGGTATTGGCGTGACTCTTCCTCAACCTCCATCTGCAAATATGCCTGAGCTAGGTCTATCTTCGTGAAGTGTTTTCCTCCAGCCAACGAAGCGAAAATATCTTCAATCCTTGGCAGCGGGTATTGCACCGAATGAAGCACTGGGTTCACTGTGATCTTGAAATCCCCGCAGATACGGACCTTCCCCGGTCCCCCTGGCTTACTACTTGGTGAGGATTTCATGACGGGTACAATGGGCGTGGCCCACTCACTGTAGTCTACTTTTGACAGAACCCCTGATCGTTCAAGTTCTTCTAGTTCTGCCTCCACTGCTGGTCGTATTGCATACGGTACCGACCTGGCCTTACAAAACTTTGGGCTTGCATGTTCTGCAATCTTAACCCTTGCTTTAATACCTCGCAGCTTACCCAGCCCTTGTTGGAATACTTCTTTCGCTTCATCTAATATTCGGGACAACCGTTCAGATTTGACGTCCTCTTTCTCGTGCTCCACCGACATGGCGTTTAGCTCATGCCAATCCATCTTTATTTTTCGGATCCACTCCCGTCCTAGAAGTGGTGGACCTCCCTCAGGCAGTACATACAGATCCAGACGGCGGTAATTTTTGTCTTTGTATCGCACATTAACTCCTGCCTTCCCAATAGGGAATACTTTGTGTCCCGTGTATGTCTGTAGTACTAATTCTGTATTCCGTAGTGGAATATGTTTGAAAAACTTTTTATAGTCATGCTTATTCATGACCGTCAATGCCGATCCCGTGTCTACTTCCATTTTGACTTTGGCCTTTTCAATCCGCAGCGTCATCCAAATGGTTTGTCTGTCAGCTTCGTTGTTCACGTTGTGAATTTTTAGACTGTCCAGTCCCTTGTATTTGAAGTGTGAGTCGGACTTTTGTTCCCTTGGACTCTCCTTGTACCCTTTTTTTGCGGACTCCCTCTTGTTGTCCGTCATTCTTGACCGGCATACTTTTGCTATGTGCCCGATCCTGCCACATTTCCTACATTCTTGGTTCTTAAACCAGCACTGATTCTGGTCGTGCGTTGTCTTTCCACAACGGTAGCATTTGGAAGTGCTTGCAGTAATTTGATCCTTCAGCACTGCTACGATCTCTTCGAAGGTCTGGTCCACTGGTTTAACTGGTGCTATTAGATGTTTCAAGAGCCCGTATGTTTTTGCTCCCATCGAATTTAACAAAGTTATTGCCTTGTCGTATATGGCTACGCAATATATTCCTATGCGTTCCCCATACGTGGCCCTGTCTTCTATTTCAGCATTAAAATCATTAATATTTCCTCGCTTAGGCATCTTCTTCTCTTTCCGAGAACAGCACAAGTATTTCTTTACTTATTATTAATTTTCTTCTCTTCTTGAGAACACCACAAGTATTGCTTTACTTATTTCTTGTTTCTGAAAATTCTAATTAATTTTCTAAGATGGCGGTTTCCCGCTTCTGCCTTCTTCCCCAGCGGTTTTCCCGCGAAAAATGGCGGCTTTCCCGCGCTTCTCGCTCTCCCCGCCCACTTCAATGGCGGTTTTCCCGCGCTTGACGGTCTTCACCCGTCCCCCGACGCTGTCTTTCAGCCTGAGTGCGGCCCTTATCAGCTCTCCCGATCGGTGGCCCTGTCTTTGCAGCCAACGCTGCGGCTTACCCACGAGGTTATGGAGGCTTCAGGGTCCTAATGCCTGTCGCTTCCAGCCTGTCGGTTCCAGACTGGTGAGGATTGAAACCTCTCTTCAACGTCCTGTCTTCGGACGAAGCCGCCGTGGAACAACTGCCGCAGGGTTCGAATCCTGACTCGTCGCCAATGTTAAGTCTGTGGGTTGTATTATAAATAATCACAGACTCCACTGTTAACAAAATAAAACACGTCTTTACTATTCAGAGGCTCGGGCGATTCTGCCCTAGTTAACGTATCACAACCCTTATATACTGGTGTGGTCACTATCGGTATTACAGTATACATGAGCCAACAAATAGTGCCACACCGAAAGTAGTGCTCTTAAAGGCGAACGGTTACATTCTATAGTTCCCTTAAAGGTAAACGGTTACATACACAACAAGGCCGGTACAAGATATCATAATCGTAGGTGGATAGCTCGATTCTCCACCTCAAGATCTTGTCGTTCTTGATTTTACCCCTCAGCTTGTTATTAAACATAAAAGCGACCGAACGCTGGTCGGTGAGGAGGGTAAATCGCTTGCCTGCGAGGTAATGCCTCCAGCGGCGTACCGCCTCCACAATCGCCTGGGCCTCCTTCTCGACCGAAGAGTGTCGGATCTCAGGGCCCTGGAGGGTCCTTGAGAAGAAGGCCACCGGTCTCCCCTCCTGGTTGAGGGTAGCGGCTAGGGCGAAGTCGGATGCATCGCTCTCCACTTGGAAGGGGATGGACTCATCCACTGCGTGCATAGTGGCCTTAGCAATGTCTCCCCTGATGAGGGCGAAGGCCGCGCGCGCTTCTTCCGTAAGGGGGAAGGAGGTGGACTTCATAAGGGGTCTGGCTTTGTCCGCATAATTCGGCACCCATTGGGCATAGTAGGCGAAGAGCCCCAGGGTTCTCTTCAGCGCCTTTGGACAGTGGGGAAGGGGTAGCTCCATGAGGGGACGCATTCTTTCGGGATCGGGGCCGATGATTCCGTTCTCTACTACGCAGCCGAGGATGGCAAGGCGCGAGGTGTTAAACACACATTTCTCCTTATTGTAGGTGAGGTTCAGCCGTTGGGCCGTACGGAGGAATCTTTCCAGGTTAGCGTCATGGTCTTGCCGGTCGCGGCCGCAGATGGTGACGTTATCTAGATAGGGGAACGTGGCTTGCAGCCCGTTCTGGTCAACCATCCGGTCCATCTCCCTTTGGAAGACCGAAACCCCGTTGGTGACGCCGAAGGGGACCCTAAGGAAGTGGTAGAGGCGGCCATTCGCCTCGAAGGCGGTATACTGGCGGTCCTCGGGGCGGATAGGGAGTTGGTGGTAGGCCGACTTAAGGTCGATGGTAGAGAATACCCGGTATTGAGCAATCTGATTGACCATATCAGATATGCGGGGAAGGGGGTATGCGTCCAGCTGGGTGTACCGGTTTATGGTTTGGCTGTAGTCGATGACCAGGCGGTTTTTATTGCCGGTCTTAACGACTACAACCTGGGCACGCCAGGGGCTGCTGCTCCCCTCGATGATGCCCTCCTTCAGGAGACGCTGCACCTCAGAGCTAATGAAAGCTCTGTCCCCGGCGCTGTACCGCCTGCTCTTGGTAGCGACGGGTTTGCAGTCGGGGGTGAGGTTAGCGAACAGGGAAGGTGGCGGGACCTTGAGGGTGGATAGGCCGCAGGTGTTACGTGGTGGGCGATTTAAAGGCTGCTGGTTGTCGACTGTGAGCGGGCGGAGGGGTCCACCGTATGCCAAAGTGACACTTTGGAGGTGGGATTGAAAATCCAGCCCTAGTAGGACGGCAGCGCATAGCTGGGGCAGGACGAGGAGTTTAAAGTTTTTATACTCCGTGCCCTTAACCGACAGGGTCACAACACAGTAGCCGCTGATGTCTGTGGCGTGGGACCTCGATGCCATCGAGATCCGGTTGCGCGTTGGCTGGACAGTGAGGGAGTAGTGGCTCACCGTGTCTGGATGTATGAAGCTCTCCGTGCTTCCGCTGTCGAACAGGCAGGTCGTGGCGTGGCCGTCTACTTTGATGTCCATCATTGACTTGGACAGCTGATGCGGGCGAGCTTGGTCCAGTGTGACGGAGGCTAGTGTGTGGCTGAGCGGGTCGCTGTAGTCTGTAGGTGAAGCGGTCGTCAGGTCTGGAGGTAAGGTGGCGGTCGAGCGTGGTGGGTAAAATGGAGGCACCCACGAGGTGGGGCAAAATGGCGGAGAAGATGGCTGCCCCCACAACCCACATGAGGCACTGCTGGCGTCGGTTGCCTGGATCAAAGATGGCCGCCCCCATTGCTCATCTGTGGCCTTGATAGAAGATGGCCGCCCCCACAGTTCGCATGAGGCACTGCTGGCCTCTGCTGCTCTCCCTCTGCAGGCCTTCGCGAAGTGGCCTTTCTTCAGGCAGCTGGAGCACGTCGCATCTTTGGCTGGGCAGCGCGACCTCGGGTGTTTCGCGTGCCCACAGAAGAAGCAGCCGGCGGCCCGGTCGCGGGGGTCCGAAGTCGCAGCCGGTACCGAGGGTGGCGGTCCCGATCGGGTCCGGGACGCCGACGCTGAGGTAGGTCCCGGGGGCGGCGCTACGAGGGGTATTGCGGTCGGGGTCGGGCCCGAGTCCCAGAGTCGCGAACTGTACCTGGAATACACCTCGAGGTCCCGCTGGGTCACTTCTAGGGAGTAGGCCAAGGCTGCAGCTGTGTTCAGGTCGAGGTCCTTTGATTCCAGCAGTCTCTGCCGTGAGTAGTCGGACCGAAGGCCTTTCACGAAGGCATCGCAGATGTTATCTTCAGTGTTTTCTGCAGCCGATACTGCTTTAAAGTCACAGTCCCTGCCGAGTGTTCGTAGCGCCCGTAAAAATTCAGCTACAGACTCTCCTGGCTGTTGCAGGCGGGATCTTAGGAGGTGTCTGGCATACATGGAATTTACCTGGCTCCGGTACTGTTGTTTCAGTAGGTTGATAGCGGCCTCGTAAGTAGTAATGTCCTGGATGAGTGCGTATACTTTAGGGCTCGCTTGGGCGGTCAGAACTCTTAGTTTGGATCTCTGAGGGACGCCGGATTCTTCCAGGTAGGATTCGAAGCAGCACAGCCAGTGTTTGAAGTCGAGGGCTGCGTTTGTTGCTTGTGGGTTTAGATCCAGGTACGGTGGTTTGAGGGCTCGCAGCCAAGCCGGCTGCTGTGGCTGTTGTAGCTGGGCGTCTGGCTGGTCGTTTGGCTGCTCCGTTGACTGGTTGTTTGGCTGCTCAAGTGACGACATTTTAAAATTTAGTCAATAAAATTGATATACCTATCAATTCGTCCAATGAAAAGCGATGAGTTAAGAAAGTAATTATAGGTTTTTATTGACTAAATAACAGAGCCCACCCTCGTGGGTGATCGGATCCAAGAAGGAGGAATACCAGCCAGTCGACCACCTTTATACCCGGGCAGGTAGGTGGAGCCATGGGCGGAGTCGGCAGTGGTCAGCCCAGGTATAGCAGCGTGACAAGAGGCGACCTCGTACAGTGATACAACAATGTGAACAGTGATAACTATAGGGAAACGATCTAACAGTGATAACTATAGTGTAACGATAGTAAACGGTAAAAGTGGTTTACCACAGTACCCCTAGATCCTTTTCCTCTTCTCTTCTTCTTAGGCAGTCCCTCGAAACCGAGGTTGACTGGTTTCCACATTTAAAATGAGTTCTCAGGTGACTGATGAGTCCAATGCGGGACCTACAGTCTCTGTCACAGGTGGGGCAGACGGTGGTTGAAGGGGCGGGTGGATGGGGTGCTTGGGTTGACGTGCGCTCCTTGTGCTGCCTGCGCTTGACTTCCGCTTGCTCCCGGCGAAGAGACTCAAAGTGTTCGGCGTCTTCCCGGATGCTTCGCCGCCACTTTGTGCGGTCTTGGGCCAGGGATTCCCAGGTGTCGGTGGGGATGTTACACTTTTTCAAGGAGGCTTTGAGGGTGTCCTTGAAGCGTTTCCTCTGCCCACCTGGGGCTCTCTTGCCGTGCCGGAGCTCCGAGTAGAGCGCTTGTTTTGGGAGTCTCGTATCGGGCATGCGGACAATGTGACCCGTCCATCGGAGCTGATCGAGCATGGTCAAAGCTTCGATGCTGGGGATGTTGGCCTGAGCGAGAACACTGACGTTGGTGCGCCTATCCTGCCAATGGATTTGCAAGATCTTGCGGAGGCAGCATTGGTGGTACCTCTCCAGTGCTTTGAGGTGCCTGCTGTACATGGTCCATGTCTCTGAGGCATACAGCAGGGTGGGTATCACTGCTGCTCTGTAGACCATGAGCTTAGTGCCGGGTTTGAGGTCCTGGTCTTCAAACTCTCTCTTCCTCTGGTGACCGAAGGCTGCACTGGGACACTGAAGGCGGTGTTGGACTTCGTCGTCGACGTCTGCCCTTCTGCCTCATTTACTTAGAGCAGAGAAGGTTAAGGGGAAATTTGATAGAGGTGTTCAAAATCTTGAAGAGTTTTGACAGAGTAAATAAGGAGAAACAGTTTCTACTAGCCGAAGAGTCAGTAACCAGAGGACACAGATAATCGGCAAAAGAACCAGAGGCGACATAAGGAAAAGATTTTTTATGCAGCAAGTTGTTATGATCTGGAATGCATTGCCTGAAAGGGTGGTAGAAGCAGATTCAATAATAGCTTTCAAAATGGAATTGGATAAACACTTGAAAAGGAAACATTTGCTGGTTATGGGGAAAGAGCAGGGGAGTGGGACTAATTGGATAGCTATTTCAAAGAGCCGGTACAGGCATGATGGGCCGAATGGCCTCCTTTAGAGCTGTATCATTCTATGATTCTATGATGTAGAGTCTTATTTTCCAGTATGTGGCCTTCTTCCTCCTACCAAAATATACCATCTCACACTGATCTATATGGAATTTCATTTTCCAATTAGACATCCATTCTGCAAGTTTATCAATATCTTTCTGTATTTTGTTGCAGTCTTCCTCAATAGGAACTGTACTCCCCAATTTAGTGTCATCCACAAATTTTGAAATTGTACTTCCAATTCTCGAGTTCAAATCTTTTATGTCAAAGGTGATCAACAGTGGTTCCAGCACCAATCCCTGTGAAATACCACTTCCCACATCTGCCAGTTGGAGTAACTATCATTAAGTGCCACTCTCTGTTTTCTCTTTTGCAGCCAACCTGCTGTCCATTCTTCTATTTGTTCCCTGACTCCACATGCTCTGACCTTAGTCATGAGTCTTCTATGCGATACCTTGTCAAAGGCCTTTTGAAAATCCAAATATATTACATCTACTACATTACCCTTGTCTACACTTTCTGTCACTTCTTCAAAGAATTCAATAAGGTTGATCAAGCATGACCTTTCCTTTTGAAATCCGTGCTGGCTACGCTTTATGCTATTTTCGGTTTCTAAATGTTTTTGTGTTACATCTTTGAGTAAAGATTCTGTTATTTTTTCCTACCACTGACGTTAAGTTAACTGGTCTATAGGTTCCTGGATTTGTTCTATCTCCCTTTATAAATATAGGAATGACATCAGCTGCCTGCCAGTCCTCTGGCATTATTCCCTTTTCTAATGTATTTTTATATTATATATATGTTTTTGTCATAATGCCTCTGCTATCTTTTGCCTAACTACTTTTAATATGCGTGGATGCATATGTATGAGTCATATTGGTCCTGTCTAAAACCGAAAGGGCCTATCCAACTGCATGGCCACAGTTAAGTGGCAGTGTCCTCTCTTTGATAATGAGCAAGTCAACAGTGGGGCTGTAATGACTGGGAACAATCTCAGTGACACGCGAGGTGAGCCAGAACAGTTTGATAAGTGAGATCATTAACACATTGCACACTGATTATCATCACAGCTGGGACCAAATAAGAGAATCTGTGCTGAGCCAATATTTACCTAACATAAATCTCCAGACTTAAAGCAAGTATTATTATACGTTTGTAAGTAGATTTTTTTCATTAAGAATCACTGGGGATTCTTTATGTCGTAACCTCAAACAAATGCTAGAAGATTTCCTTACTTCTAGCAAAATGGTAAACCTAGTATTTTTTCAAACTATTTATACTTGACTAAGATAATCACACAGAGGCAATCGTCCGACATTAGTTCACAATGTCTTCGGTAGCACCTCCCAAACCCGCGACCTCTACCACCTAGAAGGTCAATGGCAGCAGGCACATGGGAACACTGCCACCTGCAAGTACCCCTCCAAGTCACACACCATCCTGACTTGGAAGTATATCGCAGATCCTTCATCGTCGCTGGGTCAAAATCCTGGAACTCCCTCCCTAACAGCACTGTGGGAGTACCATCACCACACGGACTGCAGCGGTTCAAGAAGGTGGCTCACCACCACCTTCTCAAGGGCAATTAGGGATGGGCAATAAATGCTGGCCTTGCCAGTGACGTCCACATCCCACGAATGAATGAAAGAAAATACCCAACGACGAGAGGAACTCAGATTTATTTTTACATGTTTCTTCTCAAATCTATATGCATAGCAAGGAATTACTGCTTGGTGGCTAATGCAACGTGTACGAAAAATATTCATGCTGTAAAAAAAGTGCTGGCGGTGCCTGTGAAATATGAGCAGGGCTTGTTTGGGACTTGGCTGAGATACTATTTACATTTGCTTGTATTTCTGGAGAGATTGGTTTGAGTTCACTCCGTGGGGAAAGGAGATGATAGCGCACTCTCCCAGGGTTAAGGGTCATCACTGAATTGATTTCTGGTCATTGTGTTCAGCTCTCCGGCAAGTGCAACTCCACTCCACGTAACTGCCCTCATTTTGACGCCTAATTAATCAGCAATAGCCTGGGGATCTCCAGGTATAACAGTTGGGGGAAAGAATAGAAAATCTGGGGCACTGAATAAAGGCTCTTTCAAAGGAGTAAATGCTGCATTCCTGGAACAATTTATGGGAAATGCAATGATCCAAATTCATCCGTTCTTTAAAAAAAATCTAGGAAATTGTTTATCTACAAAACATGAATTTGTTTTTGCTCTTAAGTTGTATTTTGTAAGTAATGGATGAACGTTTATTCTTGGCTTTGTTCTGGTATCAGAATCCCAGTATTTGGACATTTATGAAACCACATTAAAATTAATCCTGTAGGGTGCTGTACAAGTCTCCTGGTCTGCCAGCACACACAGACAGACTTACCTCTACACACATAAAGGAACATAATTACATCTTACATTTGGGCAGTTGGGCTCCCAGATCCATGCCCATCTCTCTCAAAATCACCAGTTCCCAGTATAACTTCCACCCTGCTCAAAGCACTGCTGAACCCCTCCCATGGCCAATGTATGCACCAGACCACCGCTACCTCCCCCCTTGGGCAGCACGGCCAGCCACTCCTTCCCCAGACCACCGCTACCACCTCCCCCGGTCAGTGCTCCCCGAACCCCCCGCCAAGCCATCAGTCTACTCTCAATCATCAGAAAAGTGATGGAAGGTGTCATGGACAGTGCTATCATGCGGCACTTACTCACCAATAACCTGCTCACTGATGCCCAGATTGAGCTCCACCAAGACCACTCAGCTCCCGACCTCATTACAGCCTTGGTCCAAACATGGACAAAGGAGCTGAATTCCAGAGGTGAGGTGAGAGTGACTGCCCTTGACATCAAGGCAGCATTTGACCGAGTGTGGCATCAAGCAGCCCTAGTAAAACTGAAGTCAATGGAAATCAGGGGGAAAACGCTCCACTGGCTGGAGTCATACCTAGCACAAAGGAAGATGGTTGTGCTGGCTGAACATCAATCATCACAGCCCCAGGATATTGCTGTAGGAGTTCCTCAGGGCAGTGTCCTGGCCCAACCACCTTCAGCTGTTTCATCAATGACCTTCCCTCCAACATAAGGTCAGAAATGGGGATGTTCGCTGATGACTGTACAGTGTTCAGTACCATTCACAACTCCTCAGATAATGAAGCAGTCCATGCTCGCATGCAACAAGACCTGGATGACGTTCAGGCTTGGGCTGATAAGTGGCAGGTAACATTAGCGCCACAGAAGTGCCAGGCAATGACTATCTCCAACAAGCGAGAGTCTAACCATCTCCCTTTGATATTCAATGGCATTACCATTGCCGAATCCCCCACCATCAACATCCTGGGGGTCACCATTAACCAGAAACTTAACTGGACCAGCCACATAAATACTGTGGCAACAAGAGCAGGTCAGAGGCTGGGTATTCTGTGGCGAGTGTCTCACCTCCTGACTCCCAAAAGCCTTTCCACCAACAAGGCACAAGTAAGGAGTGTGATGGAATACTCTCCACTTGCCTGGATGAGTGCAGCTCCAACAATACTCAAGAAGATCGACACTATCCAGGACAAAGCAGCCTGCTTGATTGGCACCCCATCCACCACCTTAAACATTCACTCCCTCCACCACCGCCGTACCGTGGCTGCCGTGTGTACCATCTACAAGATGCACTGTAGCAACTCGCCAAGGCTTTTTCGGCAGCACCTCCCAAACCCGCGACCTCTTCCACCTAGAAGGACAAGGGCAGCAGGCACATGGGAACACCACCAGCTCCAAGTTCCCCTCCAAGTCACACACCATCCTGTCTTAGAAGTATATCGCCGTTCCTTCATCATCGCTGGGTCAAAATCCTGGAACTCCCTCCCTAACAGCACTGTAGGAGCACCTTCACCACACGGACTGCAGCGGTTCAAGAAGGTGGCTCACCACCACCTTCTCAAGGGCAATTAGGGATGGGCAATAAATGCTGGCCTTGCCAGCGACGCCCACATCCCAGGGACAAATTTTTAAAAAGCTGGGCCACCGCTACTCCCCCCGGCCAGCGCTGCCACCCACACCCCCCCACCACCACACCCGGCTAACACTACTTCCCCCTGGCAGCGCTGCCACTCCATCCACACATCAATATTTGCCCCCACCCTGGCCACCAGTCACCCACTCTCAACCACCAATTGACCACAGCACCCCCCCCACCCACCACCCAACAGCCAATGATAGCCCCCCACCCCCCTCCTTCCCCAGCCACTGATCACCCACCCTCGCCCACCAATTGCTCCCTCCCCTGACCAGAAGCCTGATCAGCCACTCTTCCTTACAACCCGAGGGCCGCTGTGATGCCAGCTGCTGCTCGATCTTTAGCCACGATTAGCCGGCCGCTCTGCGCAGCTCACCGGTTCCATTGAAATGAGGCTCGATGCCCAATATCGGGGGCGCCTCTGGCAGGAAACGCGCCTGATTTTCTAGTCCTATGTCTCTACGAAGGTGTGCCACCACATGGTGGCATTACTCAAGAGTTCAAGTAATGAATGAAAGGATGTTGGAGCGAAGTCTACAGTCCGGTTTCACTGAGATTTGCTATTCTTTACTAGTCAGTACAGTTTTACATTGATTCCAATAGTATCCAGTGAAAACACTGAGAAATAACTTATTAATTGTAAGCAAGTTTAGGGGGTTGTGTAGGATAGAGGACTAAAATACCGTTCTTTCACCTCGACTTTTATGTTCATTCTGCCACCTGCGCAACTTATGTGTGAAATTAATTCAGGTCGTCTCTGCCCAATTCTAAGGAACGCAAGTCAACAGCACAGAGTGTCCATAATTCATTACCAGTCACCGGCAAATTGACAGCCTCAATTAGAAATGGACAGGGATAGTTGGTGTGGGAAATACATATTTGCACAGTAAAGCTCTGACGCTAATTGTTCCATTCTCCACCAACGTCATTCATTTAGTTTATCATGACTAACATTATAATGTTGTAATTTGAATGTTGTCCAAACCCTATTCTTATAAAATCAAATTCGTTTCTAATTTTACTTCACCGCTTTCTACTATTTCAAAGAATGGTCTTGTATGAAAGCAACGTGTACACATGGAATAAGTTAGGAAAATGATGACTATAAGAAACAAAATGAATGATTACTTAAAAGATTTTCTGTTGAATACACATAAAACCATCAGCAAGCACAGCTATCATCTTATTTATAGCTAATCACAGAGTCGCAATGTTCTGAGAGACTTTTTAAAGCTGTAAAACACATGAATAACTTCAATAGAACAACGAAAGCATTTTTAATAGTTTCATATTTCCAGGACAAAGTAGCTCACTTGACTGGCACCCCATCCACCACCTTAAACATTCACTCCCTCCACCACCGGCGCACCGTGGCTGCAGTGTGCACCATCTACAAGATGCACTGCAGCAACTCGCCAAGGCTTCTTCGACAGCACCTCCCAAACCCGCGACCTCCTCCACCTAGAAGGACAAGGGCAGCAGGCGCGTGGGAACACCACCACCTCCAAGTTCCCCTCCACGTCACACACCAATCCTGACTTGGAAATATATCGCCCTTCTTTCATCATCACTGGGTCAAAATCCTGGAACTCCCTAGCGAAGAGGGAGTACCTTCACCACACGGATGGCAGCAGTTCAAGAAGGCGGCTCACCACCACCACCACCTTCTCGAGGGCAATTAGGGGTGGGCAATAAATGCTGGCCTTGCCAGTGACGCCCACATCCCATAAATGAATTTAAAAACAGCTCAGTTACTGGAATGCATTACTTCACATGGTACTATAACAACAACAACAACTAGCATTTATATAGCACCTTTAACGTAGTAAAGCATCCCAAGGCACTTCACAGGAGCGTCATCAAACAAAATTTGATATCAAGCCGCATAAGGAGATATTGAGACAGACAAAGAGGTAGGTTTTAAGGAGCGTCTTAAAGGAGGAGAGAGAGGTAGAGAGGCGGAGAGGTTTAGGGAGGGAATTCCAGAGCTTAGGGCCCAGGCAGCTGAAGGCACGGCCGCCAATGGTGGAGCGATTATAATCGGGAAAGTTCAAGAGGCCAGAATTGGAGGTACAGCAGCAGACACACCGTCAGCGCCTCATTCTTTTGCGGTTGAAATGATACAACCTGGCAGAAGGAGCAATCACGTGACTCTAATGCCCCTTGCACATTGAGAAATTCAGTTTGAGTTGTTTGAAGCCAAAATGATCTCTTGGGGGTTGAGTTTCGGCTTTGGGTGCAAGCGATAATCCAGGCACAAATTGCGCTCGAAGTTGCGCTAGTTTTCCGACGTGAAGTTATGGTTCAAATTTCCGCTTAGAACTATTTGCATAATCACAAATCTTCCATGAACCAGCGCAATCGGGCAGCGTTTTAGAACTTAGTAATTGTATATTTTTTCCCTTGCATTAAAAAACATTTCTTGATATATTTAGGAGCGGTAACTTGGTGCAGTTTTATTAATACAGCTGAAAATAGGTTTATCACAAAAAATAAGCCATTTTAATAAGTGTCCAGTCCACCAGCTGTGAGTAACCCGACTGAAAATGACTTAAAAAAAACTATACAGAACCATTAACTCGTTTCATTGGTGTGCAGTAGTTGGCTTCTTAGTAAATTAAATATGTTTTAATATTAAGCTTTTAAAAGGTGCCTACCAGTGCCTCTGCACCTAAACAAAAAAGCTTAATTTAAAAGCCTCTGCGAAGATCCACAAATGGACACAATTAGGCGGAAACTCGCCAGGGTGGTAAATTCGATCTGGGGGCGTGGTCAGTTTTGTGGGTGGGGCCCGCTTCCAGCACGATGTTTTTTAAACCAGCGCAAAAGATGGTGGAAACTCGATTTGCGCTGGACGTAACTTGAGCTGGAAATTCCTCGATCTTTTGTGCTGGTTTGGCCGGGTGTTAGGTGAGTTGCGCTGGTAAAACCCAGCACAACCTAGCGGAAACTCAAAAGTTATGTTTAACACCCAGTGCTCCACCCTGAAGTGTGGTACATAGAAGATAGGAGCAGGAGTAGGCCATTCGGCCCCTCGAGCCTGCTCCGCCATTTAATGAGATCATGGCTGATCATCCAAATTCAGTACCCTGTCCCTACTTTCTCCCCATATCCCTTGATCCCTTTAGCCTTAAGACATATATCTAACTCCTTCTTGAATATATTTAATAAGTTGGCCTCAACTGCCTTCTGTGGTAGAGAATTCCACAGGTTCACCACTCTCTGGGTGAAGAAATTCCTCCTCACCTCAGTCCTAAATGGCTTACCCCTTATCCTTAGACTGTGACCCCTGGTTCTGGACTCCTCCACCATCAGGAACATCCTTCCTGCATCTAGTCTGTCCAGTCCTGTCAGAATTTTATAAGTTTCAATGAGATCCCCTCTCATTCTTCTAAACTCTAGCGAGTATAAGCCCAATCGACCCAATCTCTCTTCATACATCATTCCTGCCATCCCAGGTATCAGGCTGGTGAATCTTCGCTGCACTCCCTCCATGGCAAGAACATCCTTCCTCAGATAAGGCAAGCAAAACTGCACACAATACTCAAGGTGTGGTCTCACCAAGGCCCTGTACAACTGCAGGAAGACATCCTTGCTCCTGTACTCGAATCCTCTCGCTATGAAGGCCAACATACCATTTGCCTTCTTAACTGCCTGCTGTACCTGCACGCTTACCTTCAGTGACTGGTGCACAAGGACACCCAGGTCTCGTTGCACTTCCCCTTTTCCCAATCTATTGCCGTTCAGATAATAATCTGTCTTCCTGTTTTTGCCACCAAAGTGGATAACCTCACATTTACCCACATTATACTGCATCTGCCACACATCTGCCCAATCACCCAACCTGTCCAAATCATACTGGAGTTACTCTGCATCCTCCTCACAGCACACACGCCCACCCAGCTTTGTGTCGATGTGTTTAACGGTTTTAAATGACTGCTCGGTCGCCTGCGCTGATGTTTGTTAAACAGATCGAGCAGGCATGGCTGATTTAAAGCAGACATCTTACAGTGGAAGGATTCACATCTGTTCATTTTGCAGATCATTTGAAACTGGCAGGCCGTGTTTCTGCTGGAGTAAAAGAAAGAAGGACTTGCATTTATACGGCGCCTTTCACGACCTCAGGACGACTGAAAGCGCTTTACAGCCAATGAAGTACTTTTGAAGTGTAGTCACTGTTGTAATGTAGGACATCCATCTGCACATTTCATTCAAAGATGTGAAACAGCTGTAGATTCAGAACAAAACTCTAACTTTACACTTGAGGCTCAAGTTTTTAATTACAGTAACCCTTAACCAGGAATGTCCTTCAATTATATCATGACTTATTGGATAATGTGCATTGTTTACAGCTCCCTTAATAATGAATCCCGTATAAAACAGACCCTTGGTAGTACAACCCTGTGACATATTTTTTGTTTAACTCCCACACAGCAGTATAATGGAGGGTCATGAGGTGTGATGTTAACCAGCAGTTATAATTTGGCAATTGGTGGGTGAGATATTTGTGCATGCCTTCATTCTTTTTGTTAGCTGAAGGTACTTAATGTAATGAAGGTAGCACTGTTGATAATAAGAAATAGGAGCAGGAATAGGCCATTTGGCCCGTCGAGCCTTCTCCGCCATTCAGTAAGATCATGGCTGATCTTTTACCTCAACTCCACCTTCACAGAATCACAGAAACCCCACAGTGCAGATAGAGGCCATTTCGGCCCATCGAGCCTGCACCGACACATATCCCACCCGATCCCCATAACCCCTACACCAACACATATCCCACCCTATCCCCGTAACCCCATGAATTTAATCCCCCTAACACTAAGGGTCAATTTATCATAGCCAATCAACCTAACCCGCACATCTTTGGACTGTGGGAGGAAACAGGAGCACCCGGAGGAAACCCACGCAAACACGGGGAGAATGTGCAAACTCCACACAGACAGTCACCCGAGGCCGGATTCGAACCCGGGTCCCTGGCGCTGTGAGGCAACAGTGCTAACCACTATCCCCATGTCTAGGGAATATAGGCCTAGTCTACTCAATCTCTCCTGCTAGGCCAATCTCCTCATCCCAGGAATCAATCTAGTGAACCTTCGTTGCACTCCCTCTAAGGCAGGTATATCCTTCCTTCGGTAAGGAGACCAAAACTGTACACAGTATTCAGCTTTTCTATTTTTCCTAACAAAGTGGATAACATCACACTTCTCCACATTACATTCCATCTGCCATGATCTTACCCACTCACTTAGTCTATCTAGATCCCTTTGCAGCCTCTTTGCATCCTCATCACAGCTTACTTTCCCACCTAGCTTTGTATCATCAGCAAACTTGGATACATTACACTCGGTCCCCTCATCTAAGTCATTGATATAGATTGTAAATAGCTGAGGCCCAAGCACTGATCCTTGTGGCACCCCACTAGTTACAGCCTGCCAGCTCGAAAACGACCCGTTTATTCCTGCTCTCTGTTTTCTGTCCATTAAGAAATCCTCAATTCAGGCTAACATATTACTCCAAACCGCATGAGCCCTAATTTTGCGTCATAATGTCTGGATAGTTTCATTCTGCCACTCACTATTTACTTCTAGGCTGAGAATCTGCTCCTCAGTAATTCCACATCTTCAGACTGTTTCATTATTTTCCCTTTCTCACTCGTTCACATTGACCCGGAATTTGGGGTCACCGGTGACGTAAAGTCTTTTGCCGCTGGCCCCGAAGTCAGCTTCGCACAAAGACCTCGCGATCTCTGTGTCGAGGCTTTAGGGTTTTCCAACGCGGAGTTGGAATCAACGGAAGTTAATGGGGATTCCCAGCCAAGAGCTGCTGTGATGTCAACAGGCGGCCTAAGCAGCCAATCAAAACGCAGAATCCTCACAGACAGTGAACCAGGAAGTGGGTCAGCTCCTAAAATTCTAACTTAAAAAAAAATGTTTGTGCGAGCAAAACAATGATTGGGGCTGTCAGATGGGGAAAAGGGAAACCTGAAATAACGATGAACAACATTTTTTAAAAAGCTAAATTTTGTTTTGAACTTTCTTAAAAATGTTAATTAAAATGAATAAATTTGACACTGCACAAAATTAAAAATAGTTTTTCAATGCAATAACCTTTGTTTAGCAGTCAATAAGCTGTTAAAAATCCAGTTACACCTTAGCCCTTTGGGTGTAACTTTTAGTGAGGTATTTAATAGCATAATTACAGTGGAAGAACCGACGTTTTTGGCAGTTTCCATGATTTGAGAGTTTACACTTGCCGACTCTGTTGTTGGGGGTGGGTGGATGGGTAGGGGGCGGGCACAGCGCAGCCTATGGAGGAGCAGTGAATGACAGACTGCAACTTCAGGATTTCAGCCTTAGGCTGTGCACGCGCTAAATCCTGAAGTGGCGGTCAGTTTCAAAGGCGAAATGACGGGGAACGCTGCCAGTTCGCCGTCATCAGGACCGCAAATTCCGGGACATTGAGTTTTACATTATTGCTTTATTGATATTGATTTACAAAAAACAAAATGTGTGTACAAGGACAATTGTATTGGAACGCAAACAAAATGCTGCCGACACACAGAGTGCTTTGTATCTGTAGACAGAACCGACAAGGTAGCGTTTGAAGTACAGACCCTTCCTGAAAACAGGACATGAAATGTGCTGTATTGATGCAAGTGCGTTCTTTATGCAGGATTCCTTCCTGTTCATTTTTTTGGGGGAGTAAATTTCAGTTCTTAAGAAAGAAAGAAAGACCTTGCATTGATATAACACCTTCCACAACCGCAGGACTTCCCAAAGCGCTTTACAGCCAGTGATATACTTTTGAAGTGTAGTCACTGTTGTAATGTAGGAAATGCAGCAGTCAATCTGTGCACAGCACGAAAGAAAGAAAGACTTGCATTTATATAGAGCCTTTCACAACCACTGGATGTCTCAAAGCGCATTACAGTCAATGAAGTATTTTTGGAGTGCAGTCACTGTTGTAATGTGGGAAACGCGGCAGCCAATTCACGCACAGCAAGCTCCCACAAACAGCAATGTAAGATAATGACCAGATAATCTGTTTTTGTTGTGTTGATTGAGGGATAACTATTGGCCAGGACAGCAAGCTCCCACAAAGAATAATGTGACGATGAGATAATCTATTTTTTTTAGTAATGTTGGTTGAGGTATAAATATTGGCCAGGACACTGGGGAGAACTCCCCTGATTTTCTTCGAGATAGTACCATTGGATCATTTTTGTCCAGCTGAGAGGGCAGACGGGGCCTCAGTTTAACGTCTCATCCAAACGACGGCACCTCCGACAGTGCAGCACTCCCTCAGCACTACACTGGAGTGTCAGCCTAGATTTTGTGCTCAAATCGCTGGAGCACTAATCACCCTTTGATGTCTTTAAAAAGTTTATATTCCTTCAGCTTTAAATCCTACACTAACCTTTTCTTTTGTTTTAAAAGTGGATTACTTTGCTACTGAACCGAAGACACTGAAACAGCTTCCAGTCTAACAAACCAATTTTCCCTGCTGGCTTCAAATGAAATGCCCATCACTGAAACAGCAGTCTGCCAGCACAATAAAGCCTGCAACACTTTCCCCATGGCTTATGCTGCAGTAAAAATCCAACTCTCATGCCAGAAAGCTCCTCTGTCAATCTATCAAACCTAATAATGATCGGTGGACTCAAAGAAAACAGATACTCACCACGTCAGTTTGCTCCTGCATGTAATTCCTATATTTATCTTTGAATCCTTTATTTTTGCCCATAGTGGCAAATGTAACAGGAAATTAGATAGATAAGCATTTGGGCCTAGAAATTGGGTTGTGGGCTCGCCAGGGCTGTAGCGCCAGAAATTTTGCGCCAGCGTTAATGCGGCAGCGCCCGACGAAAATTCGGTTGCGCCGGCCCCAGACGGCGGCGGGCGCTAAAGGAGGGTTTTAGCGCCTGAAAACGGGCGTTGAATTGGGTTTCCCGGCGCTAATCCCCCGCTGCGGCACCCGATGCGGTGCGGCAGGCTGGGGAACTGCAGGCCTCCTCCTTCTGTTAAGGAGGAGCTGCCTGCAGCCGACAACTGTCCGGCGGATTCCCCCGACATCTGAGCCCGGCACCTCGGGGAAGTGCCGGGCTCGCAGCACACACTCATCAGGGCCGCGGGGGGGGTGATGCAGGAGTCCGGGAAGGGAGGTGCGGGCAGGCGGCCGCCGGGAACGCGGCCGGCCGCCACTCCACCTTTATGCGCCGGCGCAAAGGCGTGTAAGAACACTTTTCACATTCGTTAGTTGCGCCTGCCATGGGCGAGGCGGGCGCAACTGAATTTGGGCTTGGGGCCGGGTTACCACGGCAACCGGGACGCTGCGCACACCGATGACGTCATCGGTGCCGGCGCAGCGCTACCGGCTAACGCCGATGCTAAGGCCCAAGTCCATTTGCAAAACGGCTATAAGTCCGGCGCAAGGCCCTCTAGCGCCACTAATTGGGCGCTAAGCCCACTCAATTTCTAGGCCTTGTGGTCTAATTGTGATGATATTGTCAGAACTTTCTACATTTCTTCAATTGTACAACAAGGTATTTAACAGGCAGGCAAGGGCTCATCCAAAAGTTGGCACCTCAGACAACACAGCTGTGCTGCACTAAAGTATCAACCTAGATTAGCTAGGGCGCGAAATTCAGTAGCGCCCCGTTTCGGGGTGGTAACACTGGCGAGGCGGGATCGCCTGCGCCTGGCGAGGAAGTCCCGCCCCGGCCGTGAAATTCGCTTTACTGCCCCGCCCAGGAAGTGGAGCGCAATCTCGGGCGCCCCGCTTCCTGGTGGGGCGGTAACCGAGGCGATGTCACATTTCAGTGCCCTGCCCCTTCAGTTAAAGGGGAGGGCCGCTGCGCACTCTGATGGCCCCAACTAGGCCACCAGGGCGGCGTGGTGCCACGTTGCGCGATGGCGGCTAGGACCACACCATGGAGGGCCGACCTGGAGGTCGGACAAAAAAAAGAAAATGGCGGCGCGGGTTGCGGCTGCACCTCCCCTTTAAATACCGCCCCACGAGCAGCGATCGGCCCGGTTCATGACCCGCGAGGCTGGCACTGACACCGCCCACGGCAGCCTGGTGGGGCACAGCTGAATTTCTGCCGCAGGGCGCTAAGGGGTGGTGGCGCACAGCGATGACATCATCGTCGGAGGCGTGGCGGCCCGGGATGCTACCAGTGGGGGTACGCCGCTATTGGGTAGTGCCTCAGCAACCCATGCCGAATTTCACAGGAGGCACTTTTTTCACCCCCCTGGGCAATAACCCCTTTGCGCCGCGTTAGCCCCCTGCGGTGGCGCTAACGGCAGGCTCAACTGAGCCGAATTACGCCCCCTAGGTATTTAACTGCTGGAGTAGGTCTTGAACCCACATTGTATGGCAGATAAGAATGCTACCAACTAAAGCAAGGTGACACTTGAAGAGAATGAAAAGAGGGAGTGAGAGTGAAGAAGTGACACATACAATAACTTACATTTAGATTGCGCCTCTAATTCAGGGTGCTTCACAGGAGCATAATAAGACAAAAATTGACACCAAGCCAAAGAAGACGACTTTGGGCCAGAATTTGCTGTCAAAATAACGGTGAGGCTAATGGCGCACGCTGTTATCAATGCGTAAATGTTACAGCAACATCAGGTGAGAAGTAGATGCACGGTTAAATGCCAATACCCAAAAGTTGGTGTTCGAGTTGCGCTGCTCTGCCGTTAGCTTCACGAAAACGGCATCTCGCCGTCTGCCGCACCATCGACATGCATTGAACGGCATGAAGTTGCTGTATTTGCGCGGTAGATACAAACTAAACTCGTCACAGAAAGTTAGGTCTGGTCATTTCAAGTGTAAGTATCCTTTTAACAATGTGATCATTCTTAATTACTCCCAATCAATGTGTTTGGCTCTAAAAATTAACTATTACAAGCTTCAGTCATTAATTGTTGGAGTTTTTTTCTTTTCCTTTCTGTCTCTTTAATTTCTCTATTGATCCAATCTTTCTTTCCCTCTATTTCACTCTCTGTACCTGATTTGACATTTAATTCACCCTTCTCAGTCCTTGCGTTATTTATTTCTTAATCCTTCAATCTGATTGGTTAAGGATACATCCTGTTGGTTGCCCTGTTCACTTAGGTCCCAGATGCCCGGTTTCCCTCGCTGCGCTGTTATCCGCTCGCACTTTCAGCAACTTGCCACGCAAAAGATGTGAAAACCTAAAGGTGCAAGGGCAAGTCTAACTAACGGCAGATGCCGTTGGATGCCGTGCACAGCAAATTATGGCCCTATAGGACAGATATGGTCATAAAACGAGAAAGAAAAGGAAGAGATAATCACACAGAGAGAAGACACTGCTTCCAGACAGAGCGAAGAGTCAACTGGCAAAGCAAACAGCTCCTGTAATATTTTAAGCAATTTGGTGCTTCAGGAAATGTTACAAACAGAACAACATTGAATCTTAAAGAGAATAAAAGGATGATTTTCCCCAGGTGCAAAAATTATTTTTATCTGAATACAAATGATAAAATGGGAGAAGTAGCCAATGTAATTATATGCAGATTTGTAGAATGTAACAAGCTCCCTTGGGTGCAATGTGCTACTGTGCCACACAAACTAGAATCATCCCAGGCTTGATTCCTGGTCTGTGATAAATTAGCTGCTGGTGATAAGAATGTTACAATAAGTTTCAATGACCATGGGCTGGGAATGGGAAACATCAGCAAAACAGTCTCACTGCTGATTGTAATGTAGGAATTCCTGCTGGAACCTGCATGCATGTGGACATTGTAATCAGTTTGATTCCGACACCAGAAGATGGTTGCAATTACTTTGTTTATTGTATTCGACCAAGTCCAGACACACGCAATATCTATAAGCAGTAGACATACAGAGAAATAAATGGTATTGCACCAATTTCCCCGGGTAGAAACATAACCTTCGTGTTCCTTTCCGAACCAACTCTCTCTAAAACTTGTTAAGAAAAGCCTGAGATCTTTATAACAACAGAAAATGCTGGAAAAACTCAGCAAGTCAGGCAACATCCGTGGAGAGAAATTTGAGTTGACGTTTCGGGTTTGACCCTTCTTCAAAACTGGAGAGAAAAGGAACTAGATCGAAGGCAGGGCTGCGATCGGACAAAAGAATAAAAGAACCAAAAGAAGTAAAAGAGATTAGAAGCTAGACGAGATGGTAATAGGCTGTGATTAGGTGTAAAGTGTACTGGCAGGGCAAAAGATAGCTGCCAGGTGTGAGAGAGAAACAAAAGGAAAGGGGGGGGGGAAAGGAAAGGAGTGGAAAAATATAAGTGAAAATGAAATAGGGGCCGAGGTTATGATCTGAAATTGTTGAACTCGATATTGAGACCGGAAGGCTGCAGACTGCCTAATCGGAAGATGAGGTGCTGTTCCTCGAGTTTACGTTGATCTTTATAGTCTGTTTCTCACAAATACTGTTATTGATAATTAATTATGGCATGACCAGTGTTATTATGAACAAGACCCCCAGCAAGAATATATTTCCTTCAAAGCAACAGATGCCAACTGTTTTCATAATGTTCTTCTATTGTTCCACTCCTTATCTCAAAACTGCCTTGGCTATCTCATTTTACAATGTGGCCATGAAAACAAGTCAAGAGACATGAATCTTATACATCTACAATAGCAAAATACTGCGGATGTTGGAAATCTGAGATAACAACAGAAAATGCTCTAAACACTCAGCAGGTCAGGCAGCATCGAGGAGAGAGAAACAGAGTCAACGTTTCGGGTCGAGGACCCTTCGTCAGAACTGGAAAATGTTAGAGAAGAGAGATTTTTAAGCAAGTGCAGTAGCAGGGACAGGGAGGAGGGGAGGAAAGAACAAAGGGAAGGTCTTAACCATCTGGTCGTTTCAGTAATCACCTGAACCACAGTGTCAGCTAAATTGTACCCTGACAAATCAAACTCTAAAGCATCTTGGGAATGAACAACTTTTAACCATTTCATTAAGTAAAAAGAAACCAAAAAACTTTAATCAAATAAGATTAAACCAAATCCTAATCCTTCGTATATATGTATACACAAGTAGGGCATCTTACACATTGGGTGCACTCAAAATCAGGCTAGTCCAAGATTTTCCCCAAGGTTAAATAGCCTCATATAAAGAATAGTGACTTGTGTCAGCTTCCCGAGGTTGCTTGACATGCGTGGGACCATCAAACCATCATGAAGCAGCACCTTGGGAGGAGCACCGGGGAAAAACAATTGCAAAATCTCAATTAAATTCTTTTTGCAAATGTTCCTGAATTGTTTCTGATTTTCTCATTTGTTTCAATGTTTATCGACAATTTACTTCTACCCATTAGACTCCACGTTACTTATCTTCCCCGCTTCCAACTGATTGAATCTTTCCTCTATGAGTTTGCAGAACATCCAGGTGTTGAAAGCTGCGACAAGGAGATAATTTCAGAATTTTTGAAGGAAGTATTACTTATTTTAGGATTCATTTTAAGACAGCATATTGGCTTCAGAAACAACATTAACTTATGCAGCATCTTTAACATAGAAAAGCACCTAAGGTGCTTTACAGAAGGCGTAGGGAATAATTGGACATAGAGCAGGAGTTTAGGAGGAGACTGTTTCAAACAAACTTCAAAAATATTAAGTAACTGCACACAAATGAGTAGAAACGTTACTTTTTTTTAACCTGTTGAATTTTAAGAGGACTTTGGCTTTAAAGAAGTTGTGTTAATTGCAGTTCTAAAACAGCCATCTGCATTCAGCAATAAAGGGATTAATGATCATCTTCTTCTTCTTCTTCTTCGGCAGTCCCTCGGAACCGAGGATGACTTGCTTCCACATTTTAAAAAATGAGTTTTCAGGTGACTGGTGAGTCCAATGCGGGACCTACAGTCTCTGTCACAAGTGGGGCAGACGGTGGTTGACGGGGCGGGCAGGTGGGTTGACGTGCGCTCCTTGCACTGCTTGCACTTGGCTTCCGCTTGCTCCCGGCGAAGAAACTCGAGGTATTCGGCGCCTTCCCGGATGCATCTCCTCCACTTTGTGTGGTCTTGGGCCAGGGATTCCCAGGTGTCGGTGGGGTTGTTGCACTTTTTCAAGGAGGCTTTGAGGGTGTCCTTGAAGCATTTCCTCTGCCCACCTGGGGCTCTCTTGCCGTGTTGGAGCCCTGAGTAGAGCGCTTGTTTTGGGAGTCTCATATCGGGCATGTGGATGATGTGACCTGTCCATCGGAGCTGATTGATCGTGGTCAAAGCTTCGATGCTGGGGATGTTGTCCGAGCGAGAACACTGACGTTGGTGCGCCTATCCTGCCAATGGATTTGCAGGATCTTGCGGAGGCAGCGTTGGTGGTACCTCTCCAGTGCTTTGAGGTGCCTGCTGTACATGGTACATGTCTCTGAGGCATACAGGAAAGCAAAGCGGGTATTACTACTGCTCTGTAGACCATGAGCTTAGTGCCGGGTTTGAGGTCCTGGTCTTCAAACACTCTCTTCCTCAGGCGACCGAAGGCTGCACTGGCACACTGAAGGTGGTGTTGGACTTCTTCATTGATGTCTGCCCTTGTTGACAGTAGGCTCCCGAGGTGTGGAATGTGGTCCACGTTGTCCAAGGCCTTGTCGTGTATTTTGATTATCGGGGGGCAGTACTGTGTGACGGGGGCAGGTTGGTAGAGGACCTTTGTCTTACGGATGTTTAGTGTAAGGCCCATGCTCTCATACGCTTCGGTGAAGGAGTTAACGATGGTTTGGAGTTCGACCTCTGAATGTGCGCAGACGCAAGCATCATCTGCATACTGTAATTCGACGACAGAGGATGGGACGAACATGGATCTGGACTGGAGGCGACAGAAGTTGAACAGTTTTCCGATTGTTCTGTAAATTAGCTCCACTCCAGCGGGGAGCTTACTGAGGGTGAGATGGAGCATTGCAGCAAGGAAGATCGAGAAGAGCGTTGGTGCGATGACACAGCCTTGCTTGACCCCGGTCCGTATGTGAATTGGGTCTGTGGTGGAACCGTTGGTCAGGATCACAGCTTGCATGCCGTCGTGAAGCAGGCAGAGGATGGTGACAAACTTTTGAGGGCAGCCGAATTTGAGGAGGGCAGCCAATTTTGAGGATAGGGATTAGCAACTATACTTTACATGTTCAGGTCATCTCATCTTAAAGTATCTCTCTAAATAACCAAAACTCCCTTCAGACCCAATGGTGTGGGAAAAGCCTTCTCCAGCTTGTTCCTAAGCACTGAATTCCATCAATCTAAATAGAAACCTGCCCGAATTGAACTGGTTAAGTTTGGGTGGGTTCAACTTGTCACGATATTGTGCTTACTACTAGTTAGTAATCACCAACTGTGGGTTAAATGGGTGTTTTTCCCATTGCCTGCACTGATGTGATGTTTCATATCTCTTTTCTCTTGCGTTAACTGAAAAATGTGGGTTATCATTATCTTTACATACAATTCTAATTAATCAACCAAGAACATAATTTGTTTTCCACCTGATTAAAGCAGCGAATAGTATTGAGCACTCAATTTATCCTTGAGATTGACTTCTTATGGTTAACTTTTTAATGGAGTTCTGATTTTTACCCGTGGTATACATTAGCATTTATATTACTGTAGTTGCACTATTTAATAAATTGACTGGCTAAACCATTCAACACCTGCATTTGCTCTTCAGGATTGGCTGCCTCTTGGCTGATTTGCTAAAAATCAAGGGATAATTATCAGGACCCGCAGTTACACAGGCAAAAGTTCAATTGCATTTATATTTCATATCCTGAAGACGTGAGGAATTACCCCTCGCCCCATCCAATATGTTATAGAGTTCGGACTTGAGACTTATGAGAAATTACACCAGACACACGGGTTCTGTCTTTAACCTTTTATTGTTCCTAAGACAGATTCAAAACCCCACCCACTATTCGAGCAGTTCACCAATAATATTACAGGAAATCAGACATACAGCCACCCGCAGATGATCAGTCCAGCGTTGATTGTAGGTCCTCGTAGGCGAAATGACTGGCCAGGCCCCTCCTTCCGACTGCAGCCTGATCCTCGTGGGCGAAATGACTGGTCAAACCATCCTCTTCCAACTGCAGTGCCGATATTCTTTAGCCACTGTGTTTTATACAGCTTTCCTGGCCTTTTGCAGTAAATCAAATCATTCAGAGATTGTGAAATGTTCCTTTAATGTTGGTCTGAGCTGTTTGAGCTGTCAAACGTTCACATTAACTCCTCCTGTGTGGCTATCCATTAGTTGCCTTTATCACAGCTCAAAATTGTTCATTCAATCCTAAAGTTTACAAAAGTGGCAGAAAACCATTTGGTTATGGTTCATGGGTTATGTTGTATTCTGCATTTCAAAACTTCAAAAGTCTTACTTCTCCCCTTTAACCTCCAAAAAGTCATCAGAGACACGATGTCTTCAAAATCTAAGGAGGTTTGTTTATCTCTGTTGTCTATCAAAGCAAAATCCATGTCGCCTTATCAGTGACAACTTTATATTTCACTTTGAAAAAAACCTTTTGGCCGAGCAAAGCATTTCAATATATATTGAAATTAAAAATTAAGAATTAAGGGTCTGTGTATGTTTACAAATGTCAGGTATTGATTTAAAATGAATTAGTGATTGACGTGTGGTGCATGGGCTAAATGTTTTCCTTCATTGTTCTAAGGTAAGGATCTATCCGAAGTTAATTTCAAGGCGATGTTGTGGCCAGGTCATGACAATGATTGAACAAAAACAGCAAATTAATAGCAGAGACGTTTGGCAATTCAAGACCCATTTTTATACTTGCTGTTGCCTTAACAGTGTGCCACGGGGGAGTTCAGGGATTGGAGAGAAGTGTGTTATCAAGAAAACTACAAGTACTAAGAAAGAAGAGTATGCGATTTAAGAATAACACAGTAATACAATAGTTACTTTGAAGAAATGTTAAAAAATCGAAAGGAATTGGATACATGTTTTATAGAACAAATTGTAAACAAATATCCATTGTAACAATCACTGTATACAGTAAAGTTCATTTTTGGGAAAGTGAGGAACATACAGTTGTTTCAAACTATCTTTCCTATGGTCCTACACAAATGTCACTTACAAGCTAACATTTGTAAAAGTGAATTGCATCTGATAATCTATTACATAGAATTACATAGAATTTACAGCACAGAAACAGGCCATTCGGCCCAACTGGTCTAAACTGGTGTTACTGCTCTGCACGAGCCTCCTCCCACCCTACTTCATCTCACCCTACCAACATATCCTTCCATTCCTTTCTCCCTCATGTACTTATCTAGCTTCCCCTTAAATGCATCTATGTTATTCATAGAAACATAGAAGATAGGAGCAGGAGTAGGCCATTCGGCCCCTCGAGCCTGCTCCGCCATTCAATGAGATCATGGCTGATCATCCAAATTCAGTACTCTGTCCCTGCTTTCTCCCCATATCCCTTGATCCCTTTAGCCTTAAGAAATATATCCAACTCCTTTTTGAATATATTTAATGAACTGGCCTCTACCGCCCTCTGTGGCAGAGAATTCCACAGGTTCACCACTCTCTGGGTGAAGGAATTCCTCCTCATTTCAGTCCTAAATGGCTTACCCCTTATCCTTAGACTATGACCCCTGGTTCTGGACTCCCTGGCCATCATAAACATCCTTCCTGCATCTAATCTGTCCAGGCCTGACAGAATTTTATAGGTTTCGATGAGATCCCCTCTCAATCTTCTAAACTCTAGTGAGTATAAGCCCAATCGACACAATCTCTCCTCATACGTCATATGCTTAAATACTCCGCATAGTAGCGAGTTCCACATTCTAACCACACTCTGGTGAAAGAAGTTTCTCTTAAATTTCTTATTAGATTTATTGATGACTATCTTAAATGTATGTCCTCTAGTTTTAGACACTCCTACAAGTGGAAACAGCTGTTCTATGTCTGCCCTAGCAAACTCTTTCATAATATTAGATGCGTTAGAAATGTTTAATAACTTTTCCAATCCTAATAAGAGTTTTAATGCAATTATATATATTATGTGCATGAGTCCATGTCTGTGTGTAAAAACATGCAGACACACAGCATCCTGCTACAGAATTAGAACACCATTTTTGCTAGACTGTTAGTTTTGAACAAGGCATAGTAAACTTGCAAGAAATTCAGTGCGTAATCTTGAAGTATCTGTGTTATTGTAGCAGCAAATTTAGATCAAAAGCTCCTGAAAAGTTGTGCAAGGCCTCTAATGCAGTCTTAAAATAGAATTATTTTATTATAAACTCACCTGCTCAAAACCTCAGTAGCTACAGCCCCAAAACTCTTAGTACCTCTTTACTACTCCACTCGGCTGAACACTCTGTGCCGACAGCATCATTAGTCTTTAGTAACAGTTATAATTACATATCATATGCATCCTATGAACAACTGTATTATATGCTTAGGATAACAGAGGCTTGTAATTTAACTTGAATAACCAGCAAATGAAATAATTTGAGGACCAATTCTTAACTGAGCAGCTCCAAGTCCTGCAGATGAGTTTAGGCCACATATCTCATGCCAAATAACCATGCTATACTTGAGCACCCATGAAACCAACCTCCTTTCAGTATCAGTCGTGGCTCAGTGGGCAGCACCCTCGCCTCTGAGTCAGAAGGTTGTGGGTTCAAGTCCCACTCCAGAGACTTGAGCACAAATATTCAGGCTGATGCTGAGGGAGCGCTGCACTATCGGACGTGCCATCTTTCGGCTGTGATGGTAAACCAAGGCCCCGACTTCCCTCTCAGGTGGACGGAGAAGATCCCATGACACTATCTTGAAGAAGAACAGGCGTGTTATCCCCAGTGTCCTGGGCCAATATTTATCCCTCAATCAACATCACTAAAAAACAGATTATCTGGTAATTATCACATTGCTGTTTGTGGGAGCTTGCTGTGCACAAATTGACTGCTGATTTCCTACATTACAACAGTGGCTATGCTTCAAAAGTACTTCATTGGCTGTAAAGCACTTTGGGACATCTGGTGGTCATGAAAGGCGCTATATAAATGCAAGTCTTTCTTTTTTCCCCAACAACCTGAATTGTCCTCATATTTAAAGATCTATCAGGACTGCTAAATCAATTTTTGTTATTAAACCTATTGTGCTTTCACATTTAGTGTGTTTTACCTCAGCGCTTCCCCTTAGTCAAGATATTTGGTGCTGCTCCTCAATTGCCTCTTTTCCATTGCCCAGGTCAGTGGGACTGCCCTCCACTTGAATCTACTCTTATCCATCCAATCGTTACCAGAGCCTCTCCAGCAATGGATTGATTCTCTTTCTAACACCACGTCCCTGCCACCCACCCCTCAACCGTTACCTCCGGAGACCCCCAAGGATCTGTCCTTGGCCAGCCTCTTCTTCCTCATCTTCATGCTAACCATTGGTGACATCACCTGACGTCATGGGATCAGCTTCCGCATGTACGCTGATGATACCCAGCTCTATCTCTCCATCACCTCTCTCATCCTCTTTACTACTCCTGTGTTGCCAGACTGCTTATCTGATGGCCAATCATAGATGAGCCACAATTTCCTCCAGTTAAACATTGGGAAGACTGAAGCCATCGTCTTTGGCCTGTGTCGCAGACTCCACATCCTTGCCACCAATTCCATCCCACTCCCCAGCCACTCTGCCTAAGGCTGAATCAGACTGTTCACTGCTTTAGTGTCCTGTTCAACCACGAGCTGGGCTCCTGACTCCAA
Source organism: Somniosus microcephalus (assembly GCF_052327205.1). Taxonomy (NCBI): domain Eukaryota; kingdom Metazoa; phylum Chordata; class Chondrichthyes; order Squaliformes; family Somniosidae; genus Somniosus; species Somniosus microcephalus. The sequence continues at coordinate 330,520,734 of NC_140990.1, read as the reverse complement.
ATCCTCTCCATCACAAAGACCGCCTAATTTCACCGAAGTAACATCACCCGCCCCCGCCCCTACTTCAGCCCATCTACTACTGAAACCTTCACGCATTAACCTATCAACTCCAGGCTCGGCTGTTCGACGGTTCTCTTTGACGGCCTCCCATCCTCCGCCTTCCAGAAACTTCAGCTCATCCAAAACTCTGCTGCCTGTATCCTATCCTGGACAAAGTCCCACTTGCCCATTACCACTGTCCATGCTGACCTACATCGACTCCCTGTCCCATTTTCATGTTGAAATCCTTTCATAGCCTTGCCGCTCCCTATCTTTGTAACTACAACCCCAATTACTCTGACAATTACAACTCTGACTACACTTCAATGTACTTAATTGGCTGTGAAGCGCCATCCTGAGGTCATGAAAGGCGCTATATAAATGCATGTCTTTCTTCCTTTCTGTCTGAAGTGCAGTGTATGTTGTCGTACATCTCTGGTTCATGAGTGGATAATGAAAGCCAGATCCACACTACAATGACCAAGACAGACTTACTCGTAGAACGTAATAGATGTAGCAGGTGTTACTCTGCGGGTAACAAATGCTCCCCTAATTCTAGAGTCTGCAATTCGTAAGCAACGTTAATACATTTTTTAATGAGATTGACATTCCAAGTCTAATGAAAACTCCCCAGGCCCCCTCCAGCCTTCCAACTTACGCAGGTTATTTCCAGCTGCCCCTTTTAAGGGAAGCTTCTCGCTGCCTTTACCTTCCTGGTTCACAAAGGAACAGACCTACTTCAGTCTGCTAATCAGGATACTCAGCTCATGGCAACATTAGTATATCTGTTTCAGCAGACCATGCCCAGCTGAGTGCCAAGGGAGCTGCTGCCCTTGCTAGTTGCATCCTGATCAATCCTAGTCCTGAGAGACTCGGCCTGCAGCTGTTTCCAGCACCCACTTGGGCACAAACATCGACCCGAATAGCAATTCCCCTGGTTTGCAGAATCTTTGGCGTGGATACATTCCTTCAAGGTCATACATCTCAGGCTTCTCTTTCATGCTTTACTTTCTCCACATTAACTCCCCAATATTCATTCCAGATCTGACTTGTTTTTTTATTATTATTATATTATTCACTTCAGATTTTTGCAAATTTAGCAAAAGAGGAGAGGAGGAGAATTTTTCTTTTAGGCAGTGAGTTGTTGTGATCTGGAATGCACTGCCTGAAAGGGTGGTGGTAACAGATTCAAAAGTAACTTTCAAAAGAGAATTGGATAAATATACGAAAGAGGAAAATTTGCAAGGCTATGGGGAAAAGGCAGGGGAGTGGGACTGCTTGTGTAGCTCTTTCACAGAGCCGGCACAGGCACAATGGACTGAATGGCTTCCTTATGTGTTGCACCATTAGAGTCGTGGAGTCATAGAGTTAGACAGCACAGAAAAAGGCCCTTCGGCCCATCGTGTCCATGCCGGCCATCAAGCCCTGTTTATTCTAATCCCATTTTCCAGCACTTGGTGTGGTGTATGTAACCTGTTCCACCTTAAGAGAACTACCTTAAGAGATGTACTACTTTCTCTTGGCTGCTGTATACTGTAATACCGGTGGTGACCACACCGGTATAAAAACGTTGTGTAGTGATTTGCTGGGCAGTTCAGCCCTGACCTCCGAATAGTAAAGACCTGTTAAAGTTATTCTTGTTGTCTGTGTCCAGTGATTTATAATAAGCATAACTGGGACACACAGACTCAACAGTGGCGATGAGTCCGATCTTACCCTGCGGCAGTTTTACATCCAAGGCAGCTTCGTCCTCAGAACGGGCGTCGAGAAGAGGCATCCGCCCTCATCATCCTGCTGAGCACCACATCGCACGGGAGGCATTGAGAACCCGGGTTAAAAAGAAAAATTCTGACCACGAAGCCCTCCATCAGCGACAGGCAGTGATCATCCCTTCTACCACGGTGGTGGGTAAGCCGATCAGCGACACGAGCAGAAAGTCGGCCACGTTGGCTGTGGAGTAGGGGAGGGAAAACGGAGGAAAAAGGGCGGAGAACTCGACCGCGGCCGGTGAAAAGGGCCGGGCTGCAATCGGGGCCAAGAGGCGCAGCGACTGGGGCAGCGTTAAGGCCACGAGAACCGCGGAGAACTCAACCGCAGCCAGTGTAAAGGACCGGCCTGCAAGTGGGGCTGAGAGGCGCAACAGCAGGGGAAGCGTGAATGCCCACGGGAACCGCGGGGGAGAAAAAAAAAGCAGCGTCGGGGAATTGAGAACCGCTGGGGAGGCGAGAATGGCAGCAGCACGGCAATCGCCATTGCAGCCAGCGGGGGAAGAAGGCAAACGCGGGAAGCCGCCATTGTAGTCGGCGGGGGAAGAAGACGAGCGCGGGAAAAACCGCCAAGCGCGGGAAGCCGCCATTTTAGTAGGCGGGGGAAGAAGGCAAGCGCGGGAAGCCGCCATTTTGGGAAAAAGAAAATTTAAAGAAACTTGCAAGGATGCCTAAACATGGTAACATCAATGCTTTTGATAGCGATGTCGAAGATTGGGCCACGTATGTAGAACGCATTGGAGTTTATTGTACAGCAAATGAAGTACCAGATGATAAGAAAGCAATAACATTATTAAACTCAATGGGGGCGAAGACGTACGGGTTATTGAAGCATCTGATAACACCAGATAAACCGGCGGATCAGACTTTCGTGAAAATTGTTATGATCCTGCAAGAACATTTAAACCCCATGCCGTTGATGATAGCGGAACGATTTAAATTTTACAGCAGAACGCAGCTGAAAGAGGAAAGCAACGCTGAATTCTTAATTGAACTGCGTAAGCTATCAAAGTACTGTCAGTTTGGTACAGGACTAGCAGATGCTCTGAGAGATAAATTCATGTGTGGATTATTAAAAGAAGGAACACAAAAGCGTCTGCTAGAAGAAAAGGACCTTACGCTTGAGAAAGCTGTCACCATTGCAGCATCGCACAAGGCCGCAGCAAGAGGCACCGCGGAAATGCAACTAAGGTCATCGGAACTCAGCACCAATCAAATGGCATTGGGTGCAGTAAAGTGTTATCGTTGCGGAAGGACAACGCACGATCAGAATCAGTGCTGGTTCAAAAAATCAGGAATGCAGAAAATGTGGCAAGCTCGGTCACATAGCTAAAGTATGCCGGTCAGGTAAGAAGACCAGCAGCAAAAAGTCACCGCAGGAAAAGTGCAAAAAGGTACACAAGGTGACAGAGAACAGTTTGGATGAACAGAAGACGGATTCAGACTCCAGCAGTAAGGAACTGGGTTGTCTAAGAATACATAATGTGGGTAACACAGCAGACCACCAAACTATCTGGGTCACACTTCAGATAGCAGGAGTCCAAGTGAAGATGGAATTGGACACTGGATCGGCATTGACGGTCATGAATAAGCAAGATTACAAAAGGTTATTTCCACACATTCCCTTAAGGGATACGGAGATTGTTTTGAAAACATACACGGGGCAAAGAGTATACCCCATTGGAAAGATAAAGGTAAAGGTGGTCCACAAGGATAAAGAAAGCCGAGGAATGGACTTATATGTGTTACCTGAGGGAGGTCCACCATTACTGGGTCGGGAATGGATCAGGAGAATAAATATGGACTGGCATTCCTTAAAAGCACTAACTGTAGATTCCGGCAAAAAGAAAGATGCCAAACCTAAACGACTGTCCAGAATATTGGACGATGCTAAAGAGGTGTTCCAGCAGGGACTGGGAACACTGAAAGGAATTACGGCAAACATCAAAGTTGAAGAACATGCAAACCCGAAATTTTTCAAAGCCAGACCGGTACCTTATGCGATACGACCTGCTGTGGAAGCTGAGCTGGAAGGACTAGAACGGTCCGGAGTACTGTCAAAGGTGGACTGGAGTGAAAGGGCCACGGCCATTGTTCCCGTCATGAAGCGTTCATCGAGTAACAAGCCGGGGGAACCGGGGAAGGATCGCATCTGTGGCGATTTCAAGATCACTGTTAATCCGGTGCTTCACACGGTGCAATATCCGCTTCCACGGATTGAGGATATCTTCGCTTCGTTGGCTGGTGGGAAACACTTCACCAAGATAGACCTGGTGCAGGCGTATTTACAGATGGAAGTTAATGAAGCGTCACGCCAGTATCTCACGATCAACACGCATAAGGGCTTATATCGGTATAATAGACTGGTTTTTGGAGTGGCATTGGCTCCAGCGATTTGGCAAAGGGCCATGGAGCAGGTATTACAGGGAATTCCAGCCACACAATGCTACCTGGACGACATTCTGATTACAGGAAATGATGATGAGGAACACCTTGCAAATTTGGAACAGGTGCTCAACAGATTGAAAGAATATGGGCCTAGAAATTGGGTATAGCCCCGCCAGCTCGTTTACGCCGTAAATTTTGCGCCCGCCGCGGAGCCAGTTGTGCCCGCCCCATATTCACTTTCAGCGCCCAAAAGCGGAACCGGGCGCTGTTCCAGGGTTTGGCCGCCCCGCTTGGGGCGCTGAAAGTGAATTTCAGCGCTGTCGTTCCCGCTGCGCCACCCGATGCGGTGCGGCAGGCTGCTGTACTGCAGGCCTCCCCCTTCTCTTAAGGGGGAGGTGCCTGCAACGGCCAGAGCCCCGATTGCAAGTGCCGGCAAAAGAGCCTGGCACAATGGAGAAGTGCCGGGCTCCACGGAAACCAGCCAGCAATGCCGTGGGGGGGGGGGTGGAGGAGGCCGGGGAAGGAGGTGCGGGCAGGCGGCCGCCGAAAAAGCGGCCGGCCGCACCTCCACCTTAAAGCGCCCCGCTAAGGCTGCTGTAAGGACCCGGTCTCCCGATGTTGTTAGCGGCCACCACGGATGAGGCGGCCGCTACTGAAGATGGGGATCGGCATGGTTTCGGGCGGTACCGGGGCACTGCGCACACCGATGACGTCATCGGTGCCGGCGCAGCGCTACCGGCTAACGCCGATGTTAGGGCCCACCTAATTTCGGGCGCGACGCAACTTCCGGCGCAACCCACTCTTTCGCCCCTAATTGGGCGCAAACGCAAGTGAATTTCTAGGCCATGGACTTCGAGTTAATCACCAGAAATGTGAGTGCTTTCAGAAGCAAATCTCGTACTGTGGTCACGTCATTGACCAGGAGGGGCTTCACAAGTCACCTGACAAGATCGAAGCTGTTGTGAAGGCTCCCGCTCCGGAGAATGTATCCCAGTTGAGGTCGTTCCTAGGGTTGATTAACTATTACCATAAGTTTCTGCCAAATTTATCCACGGTGCTACACCCGCTGAACGCTCTTTTGCAGAAGGGAGTGCCATGGAAGTGGAGCGAGGACTGTAAGCAGGCCTTTCACAAAGGCAAGGCATTGATCACCTCTAAGGAAGTGTTGGCTCACTTCACCCCAACGCTGCCTATTCGGTTACCTTGTGATGCTTCTCCATATGGTATTGGGGCAGTGCTCTCACATAAGTTGCCAAATGGCTTGGAAAGACCAGTCGCATTCGCATCCAGATCATTGACCTCCGCTGAGCGCAACTATGCTCAGATAGATAGGGAGGCTCTCAGCCTTGTGTGGGGAGTAAAGAAGTTTAATCATTACCTGCAGGGCCAAAAGTTTACGCTACTGACAGACCACCAGCCATTGGTATCCATTTTTAACCCTAAGAAGGGTGTTTCGGTGATGACAGCACAGAGGCTCCAGAGATGGTCCCTTTTCCTAGGGGCACATCAATATCAGATTGAATTCAAAGGTACAAAGCAGCATGGTAATGCTGATGGGCTGTCGCGCCTGCCACTACCTACAGCGGAGGAGGCACCGACGTTTGACCCTGTTGAGTTATTTCACTCGACCATCATCGAATGTTTACCAGTCACCAATGCAAGTATTGAAAGAGAAACCAGGAACGACCCGACACTGTCCCGGGTCTACGAATTGACAGTGAAGGGATGGCCAGCACATGGTGATCCACTGTTACTGGCATTCTCAGCAAGACGAGAACAGCTGTCCGTCTGTCAAAGAACATTGATGTATGGAACAAGGGTGATTATTCCTCCTAAGTTAAGAGAGAGAGTTCTAAAGGAACTGCATGAAGGTCATCTGGGGGGAGTCATGATGAAAAGCCTTGCTAGGGCTTATGTGTGGTGGCCGGGTATCGACCAACAGATAGAGGATCTGACGAAAAGCTGCTCAGGGTGCCAAAAAGTTCAAAATGCACCTCCGATTGCACCGCTGCATCCATGGGAATGGCCTTCAACCCCATGGCAACGTGTACATATTGACTTTGCTGGTCCATTCATGGACTCCATGTTTTTATTTGCGGTGGGCGCACATTCTAAATGGCCAGAAGTGATTAAGATGACTACCACTACCTCGGAAAAGACGATCGCGGTGCTAAGAACGATATTTGCAAGAAATGGATTGCCAGAACAAATATGTTCAGACAACGGACCGCAGTTCGTGTCAGAAGAATTCCAGAAATTCATGAAGAAGAATGGGGTGAAACATTATACCTCTGCCCCATATCATCCGGCTACAAACGGGTTGGCCGAGAGATTTGTACAAACGTTCAAAAAAGCAATAAAGGCCATGAGCGAAGATCAGATTCCACTACAACACAAGGTGGACAATTTCCTACTGGCATATCGAAACGCCACTCATGCAGTGACAAACCAAAGTCCTGCCATGATGTTCTATAACAGGAGGTTGCGGTCCAGGTTGGACTTGTTAAAACCAAATGTGCGGAGGGAAGTCGAAAACAAACAGTTCCAGCATTTAAATAACAAGACCACTCGGAGTTTCGAAATAGGACAACCAGTGTTAGCCCGGGACTATAAAAATGAGAAATGGCAATCTGGAACAATTCGGGCCAGACAAGGACCCCTGATGTACACGGTAGATATTGGTGAAAATGTAATACGGCGTCATGCTGACCAACTGGTAGAATCGAGAACAAGGGTCGAACCCAGGGTTACGGCAGAGACAACCGTGGAAGAAGTTAGTGAACCTGAAGCATCTACCTCAGAAGTGAATGTACCTGATGATGATGTCCAATCCATAAGAGATCAACTAGATGAGTCACCCCAGCAACGAGAATCAGAGACCCCTGAAAGGCATTATCCAACTCGGATCAGGAGGCCTCCTCAGAGACTGAATCTTTGAACTGTTTTGCATGAAGTTGTATATATATATATATATATGTTATTATGTTATGTTAAATGGGGATATACACTGTTAAGCTAAAAAGGGAGGATTGTGGTGTATGTAACCTGTTCCACCTTAAGAGAACTACCTTAAGAGATGTACTACTTTCTCTTGGCTGCTGTATACTGTAATACCGGTGGTGACCACACCGGTATAAAAACGTTGTGTAGTGATTTGCTGGGCAGTTCAGCCCTGACCTCCGAATAGTAAAGACCTGTTAAAGTTATTCTTGTCTGTGTCCAGTGATTTATAATAAGCATAACTGGGACACACAGACTCAACACTTGGTCCGTAGCCTTGTATGCTATGGCGTTTCAAGTGCTCATCTAAATGCTTCTTGAATGTTGTGAGTTGTACTCTCTCTATTTCCTTTCTGAAAGACTCCCATTGCTCTGATGTGGATTTTCCTACAAGTAACTGATCCCAGTCCACTTTGGCCAGATCCTGCCTTATCATTTTAAAATCAGCCTTCCCCCAATTTAGAACCGTTATTTTCGGTCCATCTTTGTCCTTTGCCATGACTACCTTAAATCTCACCGAATTATGGTCACTGTCACCAAAATGCTCTCCTACTGCCACTTGTACCCTTGCCTGGCTATATTCCCTAGAATTAGGTCCAGTACTGCCCCCTCTCTTGTAAGACTTTCTACATGCTGGCTCAAAAAGCTCTCCTGCATGCACTTTAAGAATTCCGCACCCTCTAAGCCTTTCACACTCTGACTATCCCAGTTAATATTGGGGAAGTTGAAATCCCCCACTATTATTACCCTATTATTTCTACACTTCTCTGAGATTTGCCTACATATCTGTTCCTCTATCTCCCCCTGCCTGTCTGGGGGCCTATAGTACACTCCCAGCAAAGTGCTTGCCCCCTTTTTGTTTTTAAGGGGGGGGGGGCAAGCACCTATTCTATGATTCTATGATTCTATGATTAGTATAACAAAGCAAGCAAGCAGAAGAAAGGCAAGGGTGAGAAGTCAGTTGTAGTTTGACCTTGGAACAGTGCAGTCACCCTGCGGACCAAGGAAATGTTACTCCATGCAGATATTCTTTCCCAAGAAAGTGATGGAAACAGCTGCATTTGTGGCTCTAGGCTCTGCTGGTCCAGGTAGCAAGCTGTAATTCCCTGGGTGCTTCCCCGTTCTCTCCTGTTTGAAGTCAGAAGGACAGGCGGGCACAACCTAGCCATGCCACTTGACAGCTTTTTCTAGACAAGGAAGATTTAGACATCATGAAAGAAGCAAAAAGAAAAATATAGTTCTCTGATATATCAACCGTAATATTTTACTGTATTATGAAGCATATTGGCTCAAATTGTTCCTATTGTTACTGGGAGATTCCCACTGCCCATCTTTTCTTCACTTCTGTCTTGCAGGCAGTGGCATGTACTGGGGTATGTATCGTCCTGCAAACACCAGCACCATCCAGTACCTCACCTAAGTGGCCAATTTGCCCATGTAAATTGAAGTAGTGAGTGTTGGCAGGGTACTCTAACATGGAGGACATTGGAGCTGAGCCTGACACTGTTCTCACCTAATTTCCATACTTTTGTGTGGAGATGAGCGAGCAGCAAACAGAAGCATTGACCATGATTCATTCTTTTGCTTTTGAAAGCTTTGGACATTGAGAGCAATTGCTGCGTCCCTGCTGCCGCCTCCCTCTGAGATCAGCAAGTATTTACTACAAACAGGGTCAAACCTGGGACCAACCTTGACCGTATGGTGCTGTGCCTCCGTATATAGTGCACTTTCCGCTGTGCTTTCAAGGAAACCAGGAATTTTGTTTTTCATAAGCCGTCTTTTGTTTCAATGCAAGATTTGTCTTAATCAAAGAATTGCTAATTTGTTGTGTTTCATTCAACCAGCCTTTTTCTTCGGTCTCAAAATAAGTTTTCACAAAGACAATAGCATCTTGTGGCATTTTTATTATTTTTTTTTCATTCGTTCACAGGATGTGGACGTTGCTGGCTAGGCCAGCATTTTTTGCCCATCCCTAATTGCCTTGCTAGGCCATTTTAGAGGGCAGTTAAGAGTCAACCACATTGCTGTGGGTCTGGAGTCACATATAGGCCAGACCGGGTAAGGACAGCAGATTTCCGTCCCAAAAGGACATTAGTGAACCAGATGGGTTTTTATGGATTTGAACTCATGTCTCTTGGATCATTAGTCTAGATCTCTGGATTACTAGTCCAGTAACCACTATGTCACCATTCCCAACAGATGTAAAGGAATCTGCCATACAAACTGAAATGCAGTGAAATTCTTCAGTTTGGAATTTAACGTACCATGGCTGAACAAGTGCAAGTACAATGAAGTATGTGCCATGCGACAAATCCCTGGCTATATACAGGCTAGATGGACCAAATAGCCTCCTTCTGGGCTGTATCATGCTATGATTCCGTATCATACCATGTGAGCTTACACTTGAAAGATAAGAATATAAGTGCACCTCATTATTTCATGGTTATATGATGAGAATTCGAAAGACCTTTTCTGCTCCTGATGAGGTGAAAGTTGGATATTCTTGTGAAATGCAGCATTGCGTGACCAGCAGCATCAAGGGCAGTGTACGTTCTAAGGCACAGAAGCTTCTCTGTCTGGAAACGGAAGAATGAAATGGGAACAGAGCTCACATAAAAGAGACAAAGCATTAGCAAAGAGATAAGAGAAATTCTGTGAATAGAAAGGATTTGTAGGAGGATTATGAGAAGAATATTATTCATCAGACAGATCCCAAGCGATTGTCAACGTCTGATTTGAAGTGGGTGAAGAAACAGGTCCAAATGCAATTTTAATCAAAATGATTTTTTTTTAAAAACTGCTTTGAAGGACATTTTAAAAAGCTATTTTGAACAACAGTTCTGAGCTGAGCATTAACGTCATGTGCCGTGCTTTGTAACTCAGCTCGGAGCACGAAAGGCAGGGGGAAGCAATGGCTGAACAAGTACAAGTACGACAGACTATGTACAATACAACAGATAACTTGGTACGTGAGATTACAGGTGATAGATAAGAAACATAAGTGCCCGTCGTTAACGCTGATAGTAACCAGGGCTTGATTCCTGGATCTTCCTTAACAGGGCCTTTAAAGGCACAAATCAAGGCAAAATTATTCATCCTTATAAGCTTCGCTGGTTTCCCTTTTTAAGAAAAAGGCCCAACTTGTACTAAGCAAGTGGAAAATCACCCCTGTAGATGACTTAGAAAGAGTCTCGAGGCACTGCTGAGAAGTATTGGCGAGCTGGAAATGCAGTCACAATGCAGCCTGGGAAAATCTATAAGAAAAATAAATTACTGTTCAAATGAAATTTTCAATGAATGTTGTTAGAACTTAATTAATAAGCAGTTTAACTATATTAAGGGAGGGATCCGCATTTCTTTATTCAGCAAATAGTAATTACAAAGCAACTAGGCTAGGAATCCCGGTGAACTGAAGAAATAAAGGATGCTTTGTAAATCGCTTTTTTTTTGCATACAATAATGTCCTAAAAAGCACCACCTGCTGGATATTTGAATGTATTACAAATCCCTATTATTAATTTATAGATCAGAACAAAATAATAGTTTTCCCCTCTGACCCCATTTTTCAGACGCAGCTGTTGATGATTCTGCCATTCCCATTTACACCTCTTCTAGACTCAGCTTTTGTTTCTTTACTTGTCCCGTTACCATCTCCTTTTACTTTGTACTATCATCCCTTTTGTCATTTAATCTCCTGCCTTCTACCCACTCACAGACCTTCCCTTTAGTACTTTCCTCCCCTCCCCCCTTTCCCTGCCCCCGCACTTGCTTAAAATCTGTTACACCTCTAACTTTTTCCAGTTCTGACGAAGGGTCATCGACCTGAAACGTCAACTCTGTTTCTCTCTCCACAAAATGATAGTTTGTTATGCAACAGATTTACAACAACCAACATTTATTTTAAAAGCACATACAGCATCTAGAGTTATCCGAATGATAAATGGTGCCTTATGTTTTATTTTCAGAAGGTTAAAGGCTCAAAGTCCAATCCAGGGCTAGAGCAGATGAGGCTGACACTTCAGAGCAGTACTGAGAAATGCAGTGATGAAGTAAAGAAAGAAACTTACATTTCTATAGCACCTTTCACGACCTCAGGACGTCCCAAAGCGCTTTACAGCCAATGAAGAAGTACTTTTGAAGCGTAGTCACTGTTGTAATGTAGGAAACGCAGCAGCCAATTTGCGCACAGCAAGCTCCCGCAAACACCAATGTGATAATGACCAGATAATCTGTTCTTTTTTTGTTGATTGAGGGATAAATATTGGCCAGGACACCAGGGGTAACTCTGCTGTTCTTCTTCAAAATAGTGCCAGGGGATCTTTTACATTCACCTGAGAGGGCAGATGTAAAAGGTTTAATGTCTCATCCGAAAGATGGCACCGTCCGACAGTGCAGCACTCCCTCAGCACTGCACTGGAGTGTCAGCCTAGATTTTTGTGCTCATGTCCCTGGAGTGGGACTTCGAAGCCACAACCTCCTGACTCTGAGGTGAGAGTGCTACCCACTGAGCCACGGCTGACACACAATGACTGTGCCCACAGGATGTCGCTGGGCAAAAGTTCAGTTGGCAGAATCGAGGAGGGATGAGGGAGAAATTCTGGCCTAGAACGCAAAAAATGTTGACTCTTCCAGCTGTTCTTGAGGGCAGGAGGGGAGGCAGCAGGGTGCGATGGAAAGCTCTCCCCTTGGCTCAGTGTGGAACTGACCCCTTCAACAGGTGAGGGAATAGGAAGTGAGGCAGACACGTCTGCCCAGGGTCCTTCCACACCCCACCCCGGCTCATTATCCAGGCGACTCCCGCTGGGAAAGTGCATGCGGGCAGGCTCGGGCTCAAGCTGAAGGCCCGCTTGGCTAAGTGAAGGTGGGCGCCCAGCAAGTATTTCGAAAGAGATATCTGCTGGTTCCAGTGGTTCAGTTGGATGTTAAAGATCCTACAGTACTATTTGAGGAAGAGCAGGCAGCACTTCTGGTGTCCTGCCCAACCTGAATCAACATCACCAGAAATATACCTTTCATCCCACTGCTGCTCTGTGGGTCATTGCCTTGGATAAAATTCTTACCACAATCGCCTACATAACAACAGCGACTACACAAAGCAATTCAACGAGTGAACATCTAGATCAGACCACTAAGAAACTTCTTCACATAAATGGTGATAAATGGCTGTAATAATCTGTCAGACAGTGCATTGTAGACATAGGTGTTCGAATGTGAAAAGTTCACTAAACTCGTACAACAGATATGTGAAGATATACAAGCTAGGCTGCAAGCGATAGAATCCTAGAGAGACAAACTTCAGTAAGTCAATGGCCTTTTCTGATCCTTGACTGTTCTTAGTTTTTATGTGAATTAATCATAGTGATACTTTATTATACTCAGTATTAAAGAAAGAATATAGTGCTTTTCACATCATCAAGCTATGTCACAGTCAATGAATTACTTTTCAAGTCTAGTCATCGAGTAATGATTTTATTAGCAAGTGTCATCGAGTTATGTAGGCAAACACGGCAGCCAATTTGTGCCCAGCTAGTTCCCTCAAAGGGCAAATGAGATCAATGACTAGTCAATCTGTCTTGGATAAATGCTGGCCAGAACACTGGAAGAACACCTCTGTTCTTCTTCGAATAGTGCCATGGAATCTTTTACAATTACTTGGACAGACAGGCATAGCCTCAGTTTAACATTAGCAAAAAATCAGTTTTAGTGAATGTCGTGGTGCCTCAGCTTTTCACCACACATATTAATGACTTGGATGAAGGACTAGAGAGTTGAAGATCCAAGTTTGTCGGCAGCACTAAATTAGGAGGCACAGTAAGTTGCGTGGATGGGAGCAGGAAATTACAAAGTGAAATAGACGGATTAAGTGAGTGGACAAAACTATGGCAGATGGAGATCAATTTGAGGAAGTGTGAGGTGCTGCACTTTGCATCTGAGAAACACAAATCTTAGACAAATGTGTTCTTAATGGTGAGAGACTCAGGACTGTGGAGGAGCGAAGAGATGTAGGTGTCCAGCTACGCAAATCACTAAAAGCTAGTGCACGGGTACAAAAAGTAATCAAGAAGGCTGCTGGAATGTTGGCCTTTATCTCAAGGGTGCTGGAATACAAAAGGAAGGATGTGATGCTTCAGTGGCACAAAGCTTTAGTCGGACCTCATGTGGAATATTGCGTTCAGTTTTGGACACTGCACCTCAGGAAAGATATGTTGGCCTTGGAAGGGGTACAGAGCAGCAATGTTCCTGTTAAGCGGCCGTGCAGTGATCTGGGGGTCCTGCGCAGGCCGCTCAACGGCTTTACAATTGAAATAACCGCACATGCGCGAGAAATTGAATGGGTCGCGCAGCCCATTTAAGGGGTCGTGCACCCAAAAATAAATTAGTGGGAACATCGCAGGGCAGATGCACCAGAAGGATATCAGTGCCTAAAGGGTTAAATAACAAGGCGTGTTGCATAAACTTGTCTTATTATTTATTCCCTTAAATTTAAAAGGATAGGGGGCGATCTAATCAATACAGGTACACTATCCCTTATCCGAAAGCCTTGGGACCAGCTGAGTTTCGGTTTTCGGAATTTTTCGGATTTCATAAGGTATTATTATAAGACTGGGAAATTTGTATTTAATATAAATTTTAAAAGTTCAGGCTACCTCTTGCGACTGTTCCGTGTCTCATTCCCCTTCCTGCTTCTCTGGAAAGCCGGATATCGGCTGACTCCTACTAAGCTGGCCCGCAAATCAGGTCGGGGGTCGGGTGGGGGGGGGGAGAAAAGAAAATCGGATGGGCCGCGGTTCGGGTCGGGGGTCGGGTCGGGTGGGGGGGGAGAAAAGAATATCGGACGGGCCGCGGTTCGGTTCGGGTCGGGTCGGGGGGAGAAAAGAATATCGGACGGGCCGCTGCAGCTATCAGGCGGGCCGCTGTATTGTTGGGTTCACTCTCCCGGTACCTCCTTCACACTGCCCAGCTCGGCCTGCAATCTCCTACCCAGGAGGGAACTCTGTGACCCTCTGCCCTGCTCAGCGTAAGTCGTGCGCCACTCTGGTCATGTCGTGCGCACGACTTACGCTGAACGAAAAACTTTCGGTTTTTAGAGGTTTTCGGTTTTCGGAAGTTCGGATAAAGGATAGTCTACCTGTACTTTTTAAATGATAAAGGTATCGAATGGGGTCAATACAGAGAAACTACTTCCTCTGGTGAGGGAATCCAGAACAAGGGGCCATCATCTTAAAATTAGAGCCAGGCCGTTTAAGAGTGAAATTAGGAAGCACATTATCATGAAAAGGGTAGTGGAAATCTGGAACTCTCTCCCCAAAAGACTGTGGATGCTGGGACAGTCGAGAGACGGATAGATTTTAGTTGGGTAAGGGTAGCAAGTTATATGGAGCAAAGGTGGGTAAATAGAGTTGAATACGGATCAGCCACGATCTGATTGAATGCCGGAACAGGCTCGAGGGCCTGAATGGTCTACTCCAGTTCCTCTAAAAGTAAACGTTTGAATATCTTAAATGCTGGCAAGACACTACTTCAAGGGTTATTGTGTAGATTAAGTAAGTTATAATTTTCTTCTTACTCAACTGAGCTTAACATGACATCCATTATTCACCAGTGTTTCGAGCCACTGCTGTTATCATTTTCTAGTAAATAAACAGGGAATGAATTGGCAGACATTTATAAATAATGCCCTGGAAATTGCGGTCGGGGGCTTGCTGCCCGCGTATGCCTGCGAGCCGCAAGAAGACTCCTCCGGAGCTTCGGACTCTTGCGGTCCTGGGCCTGCAGGCATAGGCCTGCGTAAAGGCCCACGTATCCCGGGGCGCAAGCGGTTCGCAAGTGTCCCTGGGATCACGTGGGCCAGGCCAACCAATGACAAAAGGGGATTCCTATGATGCTTACGGGGCTTCCATTTATGTACGGAATCTCCATAGGTATAATAGGAATCACCTCAAAAATACAATTTCACAACACTGAAATAAAAATAAATCACCACAGCTTCAAAATGAATTAAAATACCCTTTAATGAAACACTTAAAATGTAAATTTAATTTTTTGAAAGATAAATTTAAACAGTTTAAACCGGGACAAAATTGACCTAAACTAATTTTAAATGTAAGTTAATGTTTAAGTCATTTTAAACATTTTATTTTAACATTTATTTTAACCCTTACGTTGGTAAAAGAAGGCTTTTTACCAGGGGTGAGGGTTTGGTGGGTATTCGCTGGGCAGTAGTCGGACAAATAGCCCAACCCTGCGCCAGAGAAAGTGAATTTACAGCGGATGGGTGCCATCTGTCAAGGAGAAACGTGACAGATCGCAAGTTCCGGGTTATTGCGCAGCGCGTGCGGAGACCAGGAACTCGCGGGGCGCTCATGACGTGCGTGCGCACCGGCCCCGTAAAATCCGGGCCAATGTAATGAAGCAGGCTTTTCCAAAAGGAGTGCCCCTTGGATTCAGTACACTATTTTACGACAACTGTTGTCCTTCTTAATATAGCAGCACTATCAAGTGAAAAAAAAATCTGTCAAATATAATCTAATAAAAACTCCTTGACATGTATGTAATGGTATTTCATGAATGATTACACACCAGCAGTCACAAATTGACAAACAGACTTTATTAACAAGTGCCATTTCTCTGATAATTAGGCATTTATGCTTTAATTCTGAATCAAAGCACGTAATCTATAAAATACTTCATTGCACTGGACAAATGAAACAGCATAACTGCACATGCCAATGCATTTCTCAGCATAGACGGCGATGCATTTGGCTAACTAGCCTATTTAGTTCTAATAAAGGGTCACAGTGAAACATCAACTTATCTTTCTCTTTCCGGTGCTGGGTAGCTTGCTGTGAATTGCCAGCATTGTTTGTTTCGACATGTTTCATGGTTTGATATGCTACTTTGATTTCAAAGCTTGGGAACTGTAGGGCATGGCGAGAAGAAAAATAAACCTGTACTAGGCTGTGTGCAACTTAACACTGTTCCAAAAAAAATTCAAATCCATACCTGTGAACTGGGCCTGGCTCAGTCCAATTGAAACTGATCCCAACCTAAAAATTACTCACTCTATTATCTGAGCCAATAGCAGAATTAAAAGCAACTTAAACTCAGCGCCAATATTTACATCTGGCATTCAGAATGAAATTTTACACCAAATTAAAATGCTGAAGTACCCCCTATCAATTTTTTTTTAATGTATTCATTCATGGAATGTGGGCGTCGCTGGCAAGGCCAGCATTTATTGCCCATCCCTAATTGCCCTTGAGAAGATGGTGGTGGTGAGCCACCTTCTTGAATCACTGCAGTCCGTGTGGTGAAGGTACTCCCACACAGTGCTGCTAGGGAGGGAGTTCCAGGATTTTGACCCAGCGATGATGAAGGAACAACAAGTCAGGATGGTGTGTGACTTGGAGGAAAGCTTGGAGGTGGTGGTGTTCCCATGCGCCTGCTGCCCTTGTCCCTCTAGGTGGTAGAGTACGTGGATTTGGGAGGAAATTAGCTAAATTCATTTTATTTTGGACTTGTTCTCAATCTCTATCGTCTTAGCCTTCTCAGATACCATGCAGGTGCTTTTTCAAGGCTTTGCTGCAGTATGTCCGTGCTTGGGATGTCTCATCTTGAGAAGTCGAAACCCAGTAAGGAGGCCAGAGTGCAAAAAGAGGGCAGAGGGTGAAAAACTTCCCCTGTCACTCGGCTGATATAAGCCAGTGAGTATCTGAGCCACATGGACTAGGTAGGTCCAAGGTTCAATTCGCCATTTGTGCTGAGATAGCTGGACGTCAGCAGGAGCGTAAGTTGGATGTTACGATTATCCTCAGTGCCCCTGGGTTAGGAGGGGGAGAATTGCCCAGGCTTCCCAGCCCAGAAAGCTATACCAGTGGCCTCTGCTAGCAAGATCAGTCTTACCTGTGTTACCTCCACAGTTGCCGCCTGACGTAAGAAAGCTACTAGGCACTTGGTCTGAGTATTAAACAAGGCTTTAATCAACTGTTTTACAACATGGAGATCTAGTTGTGTCCTTCACTAGTTCCTGTTAAAGAATGTCCTGAGCAAGCTGGGCCCATGCCCGAGTATTTATACTCTCCCTGGACAGCGCCACCAGCAGGCCGCTCAGTATTATTCCATAAGTCATTTCTACATGAATGGCAAGATTCATGTCACCCCCCCACATTGGCTTTTATACAGGGGATGATTTTCATCTGCTGTCGAGAATGAGGCAGCGGCGGCGTGAAAATCGGTGCGATTCGCAACCCGCCAGGATCTTGCAGGAGGCCCAGCCGACGTGTCAAGTGCTCCCCAGCTGAAACAGGCGGGGCCTTTATTTAAATTGGGGTGCGCCCATTGGTCCCAGTCATGGAGCAGCCTAACCAGTGGTCCTTAAGTGGATCGCCACAGGCCACTCCAAAAACGGCCAATTTTTTTTTCTCTTTCCTTATTGTGGGGAGCCAAGAAGAGCAAGTGTGCTCCTCCTGGCCCCACGACAATATTTTGGTCTGCTGCTGGTTCCTGTGTGGTTCCCCCAGGATTGCACCCTCTTACCCACCCCACGATTGCCCTTCCAGGTATGTACTGTCAGCCTCCTCAGGAAAAGAAATGGCTAATTTACTGCCCCCCCCCTTGACTATTGAACTTTTGAGAGCTGACACCCCGCTGCATGCTAATGAGGCCCCACCAACACAATTGTTTGGCTCTCTCGCTGCTCCGATCGAGCAGGCGGCGCAACCGCCACACCCGCCGCCCATCCCATTACCGTAGCAACCCAAAATAAGTCCGCAGTGTCAAACAGTGTTGTATCCGTGTGTTAATAGAGACACTGAAGACAGGAGTTGGTTTCACAGGTGTTTACTGAACAAAGTCTGGAGGGGAACTAACTGATACAACACAATATACAGGATTATATAGCCCGAGTGGCCATTACCGGCATTACAGTACACAGGGGCTCTTAAAGGCACATACACTACAAACAGGTTTAGGTTTAGGTCATTTACTTTAGGTTCCCACTCCCCTTTAAAAAGTTCATGATGCTCGATCAGATCAGAGATTCCTTCAACTTTATTTGAAAGCAGCCTCGATACGAGCTTGCATTACTGTGCATGAATTCTATTCAGGTTTGGTTGAGATGGCTCCACTGTTGTTAACCGTACCTTTCAGCTACCTAGGCCCTAAGCTCTGGAATTCCCTCCCTAAACCTCTCCTCACCTCTCTACCTCTCTCTCCTCCTTTGAGACGCTCCTTAAAACCTACCTCTTTGACCAAGCTTTTGGTCACCAGTCCTAATAATGCGGCTCGGTGTCAAGCTTTTGTCTGGTAACGCTCATGTGAAGTGCCTTGGCACGTTTTACTACGTTAAAAGGCATTGTCTAAAGGCAAGTTGTTGTTGAGATACATTTATTTAGTGACTTCCTTCCATATTTTTGTGCAATAGGTGTTTACCAAATTACTGTGAGCACGGTGGGGAATGCTCACAATCCTGGAGTACCTTTTACTGTGACTGTGCAGGGACTGACTACACAGGAGCCACCTGCCATAACTGTGAGTAACGCATATGAACCACTTCTTTCTTTTAAGTATTGGATTTTTATAGCAGAATACTGCCAATTCGAAACATCTTACTCGGGCAGCCACTATGTTTTTGTACCGTACTTAGTTTAAAATTATAGTTCCACTTATTTGCTTCTATAAGCATTTGCGATGGTGTCAATGTTCAGCCCACCACTGTAAAACTTTCTACGAACGTAAGGAGGCGTAAATGAGACAAGGCAACTTAGCTCATCATGTCTACAATTAACCCTCTCATGAACCCTGCGTGACCTATTAAATCCTCCGAGGGAAAGTTCTGTTTAAATGTTCCCTGATCGCTAAAGAAAATCAAACAAGCCTCCAGAATATTCATCCATCGTCACCTCTCCATTATTAAGCATTGGCCTACAGCTCTCTACAGAGAATACTTTCATTCCTCTCTTCCCCCACACGCAGAAGAAAAATGCCATCGACTATTTGATGATCTTAATTTAAATCAATGCCTAAAACCACCGATTCTGTTCCCAACCAGATAAATATCCAGTTCCTTTGTGAAGGAGTTAATCAATAGAACATCAACTGTGTGCTCCCCCACAATGTCTCTAGTTTGTCTTGAGGCTGATCATTTCAAACCTATGCCTTCTAATCCTGTCATAGTTTGATTCACTTACCATTTTTCATCTGTGTTATTTGTGGTTGTTCCATTTTTTGTGTGAAGATGTGAATTCCTTTATGTTCTCTCAGCCACAGACTACCTTTTCTGATCTCTGCTCTATTGAACCAGGTACTAGATGGAGCGCAAGAACAATAAATCACTTTTCCCTTCATTCTCCCCTCCAAACTACCCACCACTCTGCCCCACCACCCCCACCGCTCAGAACAGAGATGCCTGACATCTATTTGGCACATCTTTCCCCTAACTCTTTATTAATCTAGCAGGAAGATATACCCTTGTCAATCTATCTGGTCTATCGAGTTCCCTACATCACCCTCTAGAATAAAGGACAAGGACAATTGGTTCCATTCATGACTCTTCCATATTCCAAACAAAAGATTCCATTGTCTCAGCTACATATTAACTTTGAATATCTGTTCTTTGCTTGTCGGAGTAAAGTCAACTTCATTTTCAAGACTAAATGATAGGTTCATAGAACCATAGACGTTTCTAACACAGAAGGCCATTCGTCCCATCCTGCCTGTGCTAGCTCTTTGCTCGAACAATCGAAAACTAATCCCATGGCCCTCCGCTCTCCCCATAGCTTGTATCTTTCTCTGCTTCAAATATTTATCCAAGAAACAATGGTCCTTGCCTCAGCCACCGGGTGTGGCAACGCATTCCGTCCTCCAACAGCCCTCTGCATAACTAAATTGTTCCAAAATTCTCTTCTTACTCACTTGCTAATCATTTTAAATGGATGACTTCCCGCCACTGACTTCTAGACCAGAGAAAATCTCTCCCTATTAACTCTATCAAAAGTCTTCTTAATAAATAAAACCTCTATTAAATCTTGTCTTAGAGGTCATAGAGTCATAGGGCTAGATTTTCAGTATAGACAGTTTTGGGGCGCTAACCTTAGCGCCCGCCCCAAAGTAGCGCCCCGTTGCCGGAAATTCAGTGGCTTCGCCCTAAGAGGTTGGTGGAGCGCTAAAAGAGGCGTTCCACTACTATCTTTAGGCGCTAAGCCGGCGGTGCAGAGCGCAACACCCGAGCTCGGACGCAGCGCACGGCAGACACTCTGGTGCCAGTGAGCTCTTAAAGGGGACGGGTGCATGTGGTTCTGTCAAAGGCAGAGTCTGGGGGGAAAAGAGGAGGAGGAGGAGGAGGAGGAGGAGGAGGAGGAGGAGGATGATGATGATGATGATATTGGATCCTTCCACACAACAGATGCAGACAGCCTTTTATAGTGCAGGAGGAGTGCCCTTTAATTTGCG
Organism: Somniosus microcephalus; assembly: GCF_052327205.1. Lineage (NCBI taxonomy): Eukaryota > Metazoa > Chordata > Chondrichthyes > Squaliformes > Somniosidae > Somniosus > Somniosus microcephalus. The sequence continues at coordinate 330,500,092 of NC_140990.1, read as the reverse complement.
CTCCCCAGGGTGTTTTGCGTGCTAAACTTTGCGCCGGCGCTAACGGGCAACTTAATTTGGGGCGGGGCGCAAACTGCGCTGCGCCCGGGCGCTACACGCATAGCGCCCGAAAATCACTTCTCTTAAGGCGCTAACTGCTGGCGCAAGCAACGGAAAATCTAGCCCATAGAGTTATACAGCACAGAAAGAGGCCCTTCGGCCCATCATGTCCGCGCCGGCCATCAAGCCCTGTCTATTCTAATCCCATTTTCCAGCACTTGGTCCGTAGCCTTGTACGCTATGGCGTTTCAAGTGCTCATCTAAATGCTTCTTGAATGTTGTGAGGGTTCCTGCCTCTACCACCCTTTCAGGCAGTGAGTTCCAGATTCCAAACACCCTCTGGGTGAAAAAGGTTTTCCTCAAATCCTCTCTAAACCTCCTGCCCCTTACCCTGAAACTATGCCCCCTGGTTATTGACCTCTCTACTAAGGGTAAAAGTTCCTTTCTATCTACCCTATCTATGCCCATCATACTTTTGCACACCTCAATCAGGTCCCCCCTCAGCCCTCTTTGCTCCAAGGAAAACAACCCCAGCCTGTCCAGTCTCTCTTCATAGTTGAAGCACTCCAGCCCAGGTAACATCTTGGTGAATCTCCTCTGCACCCTCTCCAATGCAATCACATCCTTCCTATAGTGTGGCAACCAGAACTACACACAGTATTCCAGCTGTGTCCTAACTAGCGTTTTGTACAGCTCCATCATAACCTCCCTGCTCTTATATTCTATGCCTCGGTTAATGAAGGCAAGTATCCCATATGCCTTTTTAACCACCTTATCTACCTGTCCTACTGTCTTCAGGGATCTATGTACATGCACACCAAGGACCCTCTGATCCTCTGCCCCTCCTAGGGTCCTACCATTCATTGTGTATTCCCTTGCCTTGCTAGTCCTCCCAAAATCCCAGGATTTTTTCTTATACCAAATGTAATTTAATGATATGAATTTTTGATGGTTCATAGAAACATAGAAGATAGGAGCAGGAGTAGGCCATTCGGCCCCTCGAGCCTGCTCCGTCATTCAATGAGATCATGGCTGAACGTCCAAATTCAGTACCCTGTTCCTGCCTTCTCTCCATATCCCTTGATCCCTTTAGCCTTAAGAAATATATCCAACTCCTTCTTGAATATATTTAATGAATTGGCCTCTACTGCCTTCTTTGGCAGAGAATTCCACAGGTTCACCACTCTCTGGGTGAAGAAATTCCTCCTCATCTCTGTCCTAAATGGCTTACCCCTTATCCTTAGACTGTGACCCTGGTTCTGGACTCCCCGACCATCGGGAACATCCTTCCAGCATCTGGCCTGTCTAGTCCTGTTAGAATTTTATAAGTTTCGATGAGATCCCCTCTCATTCTTCTAAACTCCAGCGAGTACAAGCCCAATCGACCCAATCTCTCCTCATACGTCATTCCTGCCATCCCAGGTATCAGCCTGGTGAATCTTCGCTGCACTCCTTCCATGGCAAGAACATCCTTCCTCAGATAAGGCGACCAAAACTGCACACAATACTCAAGGTGTGGTCTCACCAAGGCCCTGTACAACTGCAGCAAGACATCCTTGTTCCTGTACTCAAACCCTCTCGCTACAAAGGCCAACATACCATTTGCCTTCTTAACCGCCTGCTGCACCTGCATGCTTACTTTCAATGACTGGTGCACAAGGAAGCCCAGGTCTCGTTGCACTTCCCCTTCTCCCAATCTATTGCCATTCTGATAATAACCTGCCTTCCTGTTTTTGACCCCAAAGTGGATAACCTCGCATTTATCCACGTTATATTGCATCTGCCATGCTTCTGCCCAATCACCCAACCTGTCCAAATCATACTGGAGTTTCTCGGTATCCTCCTCACAGCACACATGCCCACCCAGCTTTGTATCATCTGCAAACTGGGAGTCATTACATCTAGTTCCCTCATCCAGATCATTTATATATATATTGTGAATAGCTGGGGTCCAAGGACCGATCCCTGCGGTACCCCACTAGTCACTGCCTGCCACTCGGAAAAAGAGCCGTTTATTCCAACTCTTTGCTTTCTGTCTGCCAACCAGTTCTCTATCCAAGTCAATACCTTGCCCCCAATCCCATGTGCCTTAATTTTACACCCTAATCTCTTATGCGGGACCTTATCGAAAGCCTTTTGAAAGTCCAAATACACCACATCCACTGGTTCTCCCTTATCTATTTTACCAGTTACATCCTCAAAAAATTCCAGTAGATTAGTCAAGCACGATTTACCTTTTGTAAATCCATGTTGACTTTGTCCGATCCGGTCACTTTTTTCCAAGTGCTCTGCTATTACATCCTTTCCCCACTACCGATGTCAGGCTTACCGGTCTATAATTCCCTGTTTTCTCTCTACCACCTTTTTTGAATAGTGGGGTAAGATTAGCTACCCACCAATCCATGGGTACTGTTCCAGATTCTATCGAATTTTGGAAGATGACCCACAATGCATCTAATATTTCTAGGGCCAATTCCTTAAGGACCCTAGGATGTAGATTATCAGGCCCTGGGGATTTATCGGCCCTCAATCCCATCAATTTCCCTAACACCATTTCCCTACAAATACTGATTTATATCAGTTCCTCCCTGTCATTAGACTCTATGTTCCCTGACATCTTTGGCAGGTTATTTGTGTCCTCCTTTGTGAAGACAGAACCAAAGTATGTATTTAATTGGTCCTCCATTTCTTTGTTCCCCATTATAAATTCCCCTGATTCTGACTGCAAGGGACCTACGCTTGACTTCACCAATCTTTTTCTCTTCACATATATATAAAAGATTTTACAGTCAGTTTTTATGTTCCCTGCAAGCTTACTCTCATACTCTATTTTCCCCCTCTTAATTAATCCCTTTGTCCTCCTTTGTTGAATCCTAAACTGCTCCCAATCCTCAGGTTTACTGCTTTTTCTGGCCAATTTATATGTCCTCTCCTTGGATCTTATGCTATCCCTAATTTCCCTTGTTAGCCACAGTTGAGTCACCTTTTTTGTTTTATTTTTATGCCAAATTGGGATGAACAAATTCCGTATTTCATCCATGCGATCTTTGAATGTTTGCCATTGCCCATCCACTGTCAACCCTTTGAGTGTCATTCCCTAATCAATCCTACTCAACTCGCACCTCATACCATCATAGTCCCCTTTATTTAAATTCAGGACCCTAGTCTCTGAGTCAACTATTTCACTTTCCATCTTAATGGAGAATTCTATCATATTATGATCGCTCTGACCCAAGGGGCCTCGTACAACAAGATTGCTAATTAATCCTTTCTCATTATATAATACCCAGAATAAGATGGCCTGATCTCTAGTTGGTTCCTCGACATATTGGTCCAGGAAACCATCCCGTATACACTCCAGGAATTCCTCCTCCACAGTATTGTTACTAATTTGGTTAGCCCAATCTATATGTAGATTAAAGTCACCCATGATAACTGCTGTGCCCTTATTGCACGCTTCTCTAATTTCCCGTTTAATGCCATCCCCGACCTCTGCATTACTGTTTGGAGGTCTATACACCACTCCCACTAACGTTTTCTGCCCCTTGGTATTTTTCAGTTCTACCCGTACAGATTCCACATCATCAGAGCTAATATCCTTCCTTTCAATTGTGTTAATCCCCTCTTTAACCAGCAATGCTACCCCACCTCCTTTTCCTTTTTGCCTATCTTTCCTGAATATTGAATACGCCTGGATATTGAGTTCCCAGCCTTGGCCACCCTGGAGCCATGTTTCCGTAATCCCAATCATATCATATTTGTTTACCTTTATTTGCGCAGCTAATTCATCCACCTTATTACGAATGCTGCTTGCATTAAGACACAAAGCCTTCAGGCTTGATTTTTTAATGCTCTTAGATCTTTTAGAATTATTATTTACTGTGGCCATGTTTGATTTAAACCCTTGATTTCTCTGCCTGCCACTTTTGTTTTTCTCCTTCCTGTCTTTTGCTTTTATCCTTGTTTCCCTTTCCTCTGTCTCTCCGCTCAGGTTCCCAACCCCCTGCCATTTTAGTTTAAACCCTCCTCCAGAGCATTAGCAAACACTCCCCCTAGGACATCGGTCCCAGCCCTGCCCAGGTGCAAACCGTCCATTTTGTACTGGTCCCACCTCCCCCAGAACCGGTTCCAATGTCCCAGAAATTTGAATCCCTCCCCCTTGCACCATTCCTCTAGCCACATATTCATCTGAAATATCTTTCTATTTCTACTCTGACTAGCACGTGGCACTGGTAGCAATCCTGAGATTACTACCTTTGAGGTCCTATTTTTTAATTTACCTCCTAACTCCCTATATTCAGCTTTTAGGACCTCATCCCGGTTTTTACCTATATCATTGGTACCTCTATGCACCACAACAACTGGCTGTTCACCCTCCCCTTCCAAAATGTTCTGCAGCCTCTCTGAGACATCCTTGACCCTTGCACCAGGGAGGCAACACACCATCCTGGAGTCTCGTTTGCGGCCGCAGAAACGCCTGTCTATTCCCCTTACAATAGAATCCCCTATCACTATAGCTCTCCCAGTCATTTTCCTCCCGTCCTGTGCAGCAGAACCACCCCTGGTGCCAGGAAGTTGGCTGCTGCTGCATTCCCCTGGTAAGCCATCCCCCCCATCAGTATCCAAAGCGGTATATCTGTTTGAGAGGGGGATGGCCACAGGGGTCCCCTGTAGTACCTGCCTGTGCCTAGTACTCTGCCTGGTGGTCACCCGTTCCCTTTCTGCCTGTGCCACCTTTATCTGCGGTGTGACCAACTGATTAAACGTGCTATTCACGACGTTCTCAGCATCGCGAATGGTCCAGTATGTATCCAATGCGGTCTGCCAGTAGCTGCAGCTGGACACACTTCCTGCACACGTAGTTGTCAGGGACACAGGAATCCCTGAGTTCCCACATAGCGCAGGAGGAGCATACCACGGCACCGGGCTGTCCTGCCATGACTTACCCTTTAATTAATTGCAATTAAATTAAACAAATGAATCCCACCAATTTCACTACAGTTAATTGATATATTTAGGGGCCCTGGTTTACAAACTGTCCCCGCTACACCACAGAGACCTTAAAAACTACGAACCACAGAGTTAAAGTTTTAAAAAAGAGAGAAATACTCCCAACCAACCACTTACCTGCTGTGTGGTGACATCACACCTCGATTACCTTTTACTTCTCTCCCTCTGAGATTGGAGATTGGAGATTAGTATGTTCTCCTCAGGCTCACCTGAAATACTCACCACCTCTCGGGTTCCCACCGCTGCCGCAATGAGGCCTACCCGCGCTCGGGCTCACCTTAAATACTCACCGTCGCTGCCGCACTGAGGCCTACCCGCGCTCGGGCTCACCTTAAATACTCACCGCCGCTCGGGTTCCCGCCGCTGCCGCACATGAATGATTGAAAAGACTTTGCTCTCAATGTTTGGCAGAATGTTTCCCTTCTTTAATACCCATAACATTGTCAAAAACCTAAACTGAAAGAATTCTGTTGATTTTGTTTCCCTTACTGCAGCGGTGCATGAACAGTCATGTGAAGCTTACAAACACAAAGGGAACACATCAGGCTTCTTCTCCATTGATCCAGATGGCAGTGGTCCAGTGGGACCTCTCCTTGTGTACTGCAACATGACAGGTGAGCTGCTTTGCATCATTTTTGCTTTAAAAAGAGAAAATAAATCAGAACCTATAGGAAATCAAAAACAATGGAACAGGCGACACATTTCCTCCCACCCGCTGAGCAGTTCTATTTTTTTTCTAATCTCTCCTTGCAAGTGTTACGGGAGTTGGCATTTAGGACATAAACACAAAATGGCAGACATGCACAACAAGTCAGTCAGAATCTGAGGGAGAAAGATAGCGAGTTATGTTCCGAGGGGGTAGGTGGGGAGGAGGGCGATTCTTCATCAGAACTGTATTATAACATCAGGGGTAATATTGTATTCCCAGTGGGGAGCTTTGCTCACAGGGAGCATGATTGGAGATAGTGCTCCGACATTGTAGCACCAATTCTCAAACCCACTGGGAGTGTAGTTTACAGAATAGCCCCCTATTAACCTTTCCTTTTCTATCAGTTCCTGAGTGACAAGTTGTGTATTTCTTTAATTTCCTGCTCTTATTTCTGTTTTCCAGCATAAGATTTTTATAGAAACTTTTGATCATGGCTGCTTTTTCATTTGCAAAAAATATATACTTCTGACTTTCGATATTACTGATAAATTTTAAAATAAAAATTCCTTTACAATTTCTAGATGCCTTTAGCTTTTAAAGTTTCAACTTGGAGTCTCGATGGCACACTAAATCGACAGCTCTGCACTTCCATCTGTGGGATGTGAGGTTAAACCTAGTACAGTCCGATAAAAAGAAAACGCCTCTACCTCTACCAGCTCAAAATATATTTAGGATATTGGGGAAAAAATTCAGTATCGCCCCGTTTGGGGCGCCATTATCGGCCGTGCGCAAAGTTTAGTGCCTGACGCTAATTATCACCTCCGACGGCAAACTTGGCTTTTATTGCCCCTGGAGGTGATTGGAGCGCTAAATCAGGCGCTTCACACCTGTCTTAAGGCGCAAAGGCCGAGGAGCGAGGCGCCAACTCAGAGCGCTGGCGAAGTCAGCAATGGAACACAGACAAACTGGCGCCGGCCAGTTCTTAAAGGGGAGTTCTGACGAATGGTCATCGACCTGAAATGTTAACTCTGTTTCTCTCTTCACAGATGCTGCCTAACCTGCTGAGTTTCTCCAGCATTTTCTGTTTTTATCTTAAAGGGGAGGGTTGATTTTGCTCTCCATCCACATCCTGCTCATTGCAGCCTTGAATCTCAGCCTGGAGAGACCTGTACATCAAATCTGCTGGAAAGAACAATGGAGAGGCCCAGGGAAAGAGCTCAGATGCAGCCCCCACAATCTCTTCTAAATTGATACAAGGAAGGGCAAATCAAAATGAACCTGCAAAGTGCTGCTCAGTACCCAAAACTCCTTCACACAGTGTTGAATCTCTCCTGAAGTCTCTCTCTCCCTCTCTCAGAATGCGTGGTGCAAAAATGTCACCAACAAAGAAAGGCAGGAAGCGGTGGCCTTTAAATAGCGCTCCCCCAGTCCCTTCCTCACTACAAAATGCTCCCCTCAAACTGTCGTTGCTAGCGACAGGCAGTAAGGCAGGGGGCGCCATTCAATATTGGGTCCAGGGCGCTACCGGGGCGTTGCGCACTCGACTGATGTCACGATTTGCCGGTGCAGGAGATCATGGTGGTAGTGTTTAGCGCCGCCGCAAAATGTCCAGTTAATTTCGCAAGCGGCGCAAACATCGCCGCGCCCGGGCGCTAGTTGCTTTGCGCCCCATTAGCGCCCTCTTAAGGCGCTAACGGGAGGCGCAACCAGCTGAATTTTTCCCTCATTGAGTTCTGGACAGTTTGCTGCCAGGTTAATATGCAGCATGAGTTCACAGCACACAACGGACCCTAATGTTGATTAGTGTAAGAAATGGAAATATTACACTGCTGCAGCTGGGAGGGGGGACTTACTCTGCTGAGATCAGGCACGTTATTTAGACAGTGACCAGAGCTCTGTCCTACACCTGGCGTGCGCTGTACGTGGGAGTGCTGGATTTTGATACTGGGTGCCAAAAAGTGGGAAAATATACTTTTTCCCAGTTCTGACATCTCTCCTTTCAATGAGCACAAAGAATTCCGAACTTTAAAATATGACGGCTAAGGAAAGCTTACTAACCTCAGGATCACATGAAGAAAAAGAACTATAATGCAAATATTGAACCTGGTTATTTTATCTGACCACAGTGAGATTTGCCAAAAGCATCATGTTAAGAGTTTTTTTTTTCTTTTCTTCATTCTCGGGATGTGGATGTCACCGGCAAGGTCAGCAGTCTAGTTGCCTTGGGCATGTGGGAATACAAGTGAGTTCCGTGCTAGAGCACTTCAGAGGGCAGTTAAAGGTCAACCACATCGGTGTGGGACTGGAGTCTCATATAGGCCAGACCGGGGAAGGACAGCAGATTTCCTTCCCTAAAGGACATTGAATGCATACAAAACAATTCATCTTCAGAGAACCTGTAGAAACCTGCATAAATTGTAAAAATGTTAAATAAGGCTGTGCATTTTGTGTTTTTTTTTTAGTGGGGAAATAATCTGATGATTTCCTGGAATCCGTTAGACCTTGCTAGCATGGGTCATGAGTGAAATTAATGTTTTCTCTCATAGTACATTTCCCAAAGTGTTTCAGTGCATAAAACAAACGGGTTATAATTCAGCAATTGCGCCTCAGAGGAGCCTGAGCTTCAAGTGTTATAAACAGAATTGCCATCAGTACATCAGTCAAAAGCACCTTGAACCTTCTGTTAGTCATTGGGTGTCAAACTTACCCATTTAGTTCCACAGTCATGCAATTTGAATGCAAAAATAGCAGCCTCTGGTAGCATAACAATCTGAAAGCGAGTAGAGATCCACGTCTGAGATCAAGGCACACTGGTCACACACAAGATAGAGGGCAGAGTATGGCCGTGAAAACTTCATTATCATCGATTCCTCTTTTTTAGGGTTGATCCCACACTCAAACAAGGAGCCACATGCACAAGAAGCAAATCACAGGCTCTTTCGGGATATAGGGGGAAAAATTCAGCTGTTTGCACCTCCCGTTAATGCCTTAAGAGGGCGCTAATGGGTCGCAAAACAACTAGCGCCCGGGCGCGGCGATGTTTGCGCCGCTCGCAAAGTTAACTAGACATTTTGTGGCGGCGCTAAACACTACCGCCACGATCTCCTGCGCTGGCAGATCGTGACGTCAGTCGAGTGCGCAACGCCCCGGTAGCGCCCCAGACCGATATTGAGTGGCGCCCCCTGCCATACCGCCTGCCTACTAGCAACGACAGGTTGAGGGGAGCGTTTTGCAGTCAGGAAGGGACTGGGGGAGCGTTATTTAAAGGCGACCGCTTCCTGCCTTTTTTTGTCGGTGACATTTTTGCACCATGCATTCTGAGAGAGAGAGAGAGAGACTTCTGGAGAGATTCAACGCTGTGTGAAGGAGTTTTGAGTACTGAGCAGCACTTTGCAGGTTTATTTAGATTTCCCCTTCCTTGCTTCACCAGCGCTCTGAGGTAGCGCCTCGCTCCTCGGACTTTGCGCCTTAAGACAGGTGTGAAGCGCCTGATTTAGCGCTCCAATCACATCCAGGGGCGATAAAAGCCAAGTTTGCCGTCGGAGGCGATAATTAGTGCCAGGCGCTAAACTTTGCGCACGGCCGATAATGGCGCCCCAAACGGGGCGATACTGAATTTTTCCGTCATATAGTCCATGATTTGCTATTCATTTTAAGTGCCAGCAAATCACAGATGGTACACCCACAACTTCCCACAATGCCTCAGGCCAAAGACTTGGCCTGGACCCCAAAGATCTTGGGGATATTTTCTTTTGTAACAATTTTACCTTCCTGTTTTCAGTCACTGGGGAAACAACTCCAAGGCCTGGCCTATTACGATTTTAATTACTTATAGTGCTTCTCGGTGCTTTATTTTCTCTCTCTTTAACTTGTGTGAATCCAACTTGCTTTAAAAACCCAAGCTTTGAATGTAACTCTTTTCCAAATCCTTAGTGTGGTCAAAAAATCCTGAAACATATGAAAGTATAGTGCTTCTTCAAGATCAAATGTTAGTTGCAGGAAAACCAGGGGGTGGGGAGCGAAAATACCAGTTCCAGATTTCATCACAAATCACAAAGCAGCCCGGTGGCATAGTGGTTAGCACTGTTGCCTCACAGCGCCAGGGACCCGGGTTCGAATCCGGCCTTGGGTGACTGTCTGTGTGGAGTTTGCACATTCTCCCTGTGTTTGCGTGGGTTTTCTCCGGGTGCTCCGGTTTCCTCCCACAGTCCAAACATGTGCGGGTTAGGTTGATTGGCTATGATAAATTGACCCTTAGTGTTAGGGGGATTAAATATGCGGGGATAGGGTGGGATATGATGTAGGGGTTATGGGGATTGGGTGGGATATGTGTCGGTGCAGGCTCGATGGGCCGAAATGGCCTCTATCTGCACTGTGGGGTTTCTGTGAATCACACTTTCTACATGCCACTGCCATAGGCCTTTAATGTTTTGTATTTTCTTTCTTAAATAAAAAACAGAAGATAAAACATGGACTGTGATCCAGCACAACAACACCGAGCTAACCAAAGTGCGAGGCTCCACTGCAGAAAAACCCCATCTCGTGCAGTTTAACTACAGTGCCAGCACGGAACAGCTTCGAGCCGTGATTAACAGCATGGACTACTGTGAGCAGAAGGTGGCCTACCACTGCAAGAAGTCACGCCTGTTAAACACGCGGGGTAAGCCACAAATTACAAATCTAATTACGTTGGAGCATTAAGGTTCAAAAGTCAGACTGCGCTTTTCCCTTCCTTCTCGTTGCCACGATGAAGAGACGCCTACTGCGAAATTAGCTTCAGTCACGAGGCATCACCTCTGTTTGGCACTGCAGTGTCATGTCCGACAGTACTGTCCTAAGAAACAGGGAACTTTTACAGACGATGCATAACGATTGCCTTAAATCGAATCTCAATTGCAGGAGATTGAATTGAAGAATATAATGATGATACAAAATTGATCAGGAAAACATATCGATTGTGCTGTAACAATTACTCGAAACCGTTAGATTATTTGATTCACGTAAAAGTGACAATTCTAATTGAATGAATGTATTATACATTTTTATCTTTCCCTTCCACACGGTATCCTGCATCATTCCCTGGCTCCTAGGTATTCTGTAACTGACTGCTGGAAGGCACAGAATGTACCTAGAACACCCTAGCTTGACTCACTGTTGAGTTTCCTCTAATCCCTGTAGGTTCACACCCAGCCTCGCTCGCCACCTTCCCTAACAAAATAGACTAGATCAAGACCTCTATACATAGGGCATGATAGCTGTTGGCAGATATCCTACCATTCTGGCGCAGTGTGTTAATAATCGGAATGTCTATTGACACCACTGTTTCAGCCAATGAGTTGGCAGTGCGGTGGGACTTATGGCAGGTCTTAAAGGAAACAAGTGTATTTTACAGCAAACAAAGTCTATTTACTCAGCAAACAGCACAGCAAACAAAGTCTATTTACTCAGCAAACAGCACAGCAAGCAAAGTCTATTTACTCAGCAAACAGCAAAGCAAACAAAGTCTATTCACAGCGTCTATTTAAAAAGAGTCTCTAAGAACTGCAGCAAATAGAACTCATGAACGAAACTGCAGCAACTTCGCCCGATAAAAGCCGGATTATTTCTCCAGCAAAATGCACTGAGTGGAGGATAGTTACATAATACAAATTATGTGCATGAAATCAATTCCAGTCACTGACAGCAGTGCGGTCTCCAGGTGTGATTGATGACGGAATCACCCAATCATCTCCATTCTGGCCAGGAGTAGTGGTGTCGCTATATGCAGCCATTAATTATCTAGCCCACTACATCACCAGGTAGTGGATAAAATCTCAAGTATATAAAAGGGAAAGCTATCCCAACACAACAAGGCATGCCTGACTTCAATCTCAGCAGTTAATCCAGCTGTAGCATTCAATGGTTATGCAGTGTGAAGCACAAAAATGACGCTCGAGTGAAAGCTTCAAACAGCTTTATTCACACAACAAAGAAGTGCAATAGCAGGTCGCAAAGGCTTATTCAGTTTCGACATGTAAAATACAGTGGCGAGCTAGTATAGTAGAAGCCGACTTGGCTGCTGTCTACTTCCCTGTCTCTGCTTGGCTAGTTCAAAGTTGTTAGACACTGGCTTAGTCTAATAATGACAAATGCAGAAATACAAACAATTCAAATTCAAAACAACTATGAATAAAATGGTATTCCATTAAGTGTGCAGAACAATCTATATTTCAATGCAGATCTACGGTAGCTACATTTGAGTTTTTAAAAATTAGTTTATGGGATCTGGGCGTCGCTAGCAAGGCCAGCATTTATTTCCCATCCCTAATTGCCCTCGAGAAGGTGGTGGTGAGCCGCCTTCTTGAACCGCTGCAGTCCGCGTGGTGAAGGTACTGCCACAGTGCTGTTTGGGAGGGAGTTCCAGGATTTGATCCAGCGACGATGAAGGATCGGCGATATACTTCTAAGTCAGGATGGTGTGTGATTTGGAGGGGAACTTGGAGGTGGTGGTGTTCCCATGCGCCTGCTGTCCTTGTCCTTCTAGGTGGTAGAGGTCACGGGTTTGGGAGGTGCTGCCGAAGAAGCCTTGGCGAGTTGCTGTAGTGCATCTTGTAGATGGTACACACTGCAGCCACTGTACACCGGTGGTGGAGGGAGCAAATGTTTAAGGTGGTAGATGGGGTGCCAATCAATTGGGCTGCTTTGTCCTGGATGGTGTTGAGCTTCTTGAGTGTTGTTGGGGCTGCACTCATCCAGGCAAGTGGAGAGTATTCCATCACACTCCTTATTTGTGCCTTGTAGATGGTAGAAAGGCTTTGGGGAGTCAGGAGGTGATACACTCGCCACAGAATACCCAGCCTCTGACCTGCTCTTGTTGCCACAGTATTAATGTGGCTGGCCCAGTTAAGCTTCTGGCCAATGGTGACCCCCAGGATATTGATGGTGGGGGATTCGGCGATGGTAATGCCATTGAATGTGAAGGGGCAGTGGTTAGACTCTCGCTTGTTGGAGATAGTCATTGCCTGGCACTTGTGTGGCACGAATGTTACCTACCACTTATCAGCTCAAGCCTGAATGTCATTAAGGTACACTTGTGTTTGGTAATGTTTCTTTACTCAGTTGCTGACTGGAGATGATTGCAGGTTGGATAACTTGGACATTCTGTTGGGAGAGGCGCTCTGCTTCTGCCATTATTGAACTCCTCGTGGTTTTATTTTCCTTTGTGTCTGCCGCAGTCCTGGCCCGCAGTAAACCTTATTCATTGTATCGTTCATTTCAGCAAATAACCTTTAATCCTTTAGTTGCCAATGCCAATCATGTTTTCTTGTCAGATCATCATTTGGTTGTGTTTTTCCTGGCACTGTCATTTCAACAACATAAATTGATCTGATATGAAACCCAACTTCCTCCTAATTTTACCAAGTTTAGGCAGAATGTTTTCATTGGAACTAAAACTGTGAAAACCTCTCATTTTGTGCTTCACAGAAATAATGCAAGTACCCAATCAGCATACTTTACAATCAAATCATGAAAATAATCGGTGCAAAAGTGTCCTGTTCTGAATTATAGGTATTAATAAGGCTACATTTTTATATTGCCAAAAATAAATCTACATTCCTGGCACTTAATATAGTATAGATCATAGTGCACTTCTCATATTCCCTTACTAAATTCTCAAACTCCTACAGGATTTTGAAATCGTTTTTTTTTATCATTCAATAAAACATTCTAAAATATCTAAAAGGAGCACATTACAACCTGCCATGTAGGATTGTCCAGGATTGATTGCAAAGTTCTACAAAGAGACTGTAAGATATTTAAAGAATTATGAATATGATCTCCAACAAGATAGGAGTAATGTATCAATTCATATACATTAAATGGTGTTCATTCAAGAAGTCATTGATTAGTTGGAAAGCATGACACCATGTGGGTCCTGATTTTAACTCCAGGTGGATTCCCCACTCAAGCCTGAGTTAAAATTACAGCCGGGTCTTAATAATGTCATCGGGTCACAACACGCATATGTAAAGAAGGACCCCGTTGACTCCGGGCGTGTGTCCTTGCTGCCTGCTCAAGAGAGCAGGTTAAAATTGCAGATGCTGCGATCGTGGCGGCTTTCAGACAGGTAAGAGCCACGGCGATTTTATCTGCCCAGGTGTCTGCTGAGCAGGTAGGGTTTAAAAACGCCCCCCCCCCCCACATTGATGCACAGGTGTCATTCTGTACTGGCTAATGCTTGAACAAGAGTAGGCCATTCAGCCCCTCTGTATCTTAACTCAATCCACCTGTTTTGGCTCCATAACCTTTTAAACCCTTCTCGAGCAAAAAAATCGATCGATCGCAGATTTAAAATGATTAATTGAGCTAGCATCTACTGCTTTTTGCAGGAGAGAGTTCCACACTTCTACCGCCCTTTGTGTGATGAAGTGTTTCCTAACTTCTCTCCTGAATGGCCTGCACTGATTTTAATGTTATGCACCTTGTCCTAGATTCCCCCACAAGCTGGAAAAGTTTCTCTCTAGCTACTCTATCAATTCCTTTCAACATCCTAAAAACCTCAATCAAATCATCCCTTAACCTTATATAAAGCGAGTTTATGTAATCTCTCCTCATAATCTAACCCTTGGAGACTTGGTAGCATTCTGCACTCATTCCAAGGCTAATATATTCTTTCTGCGGTGCAGTGCCCAGCATTCAAAGCATTACTAAGCAAGTAATGCGACATGAATTCAAGAAATTGTTGAGCACAAAAATATCCTAGTCTTGAAACAAAAAAGTTTGGTTAATAACTTGTAGTTTTTTATTTCAGGACTGAGTCAGGCTAGTGATTTGACAAGTCGCTTGCATAATGGGGGAGAAAGTGTTTCGAAGTGCCTAGTTTGATTCTGCTGAATGACTAGTGTAGTCATATCTTGTATCATAGCTGACAATTGTACACTCTTCTTGCTTGCCTTTCAACATTACTGAGTTATGGTGTGGTCCTTGATGTATTGCAGAAAGTACCATGCTCCTGCACGAAAAGTCGGTGACTGAGAAATGATGAATTGTTTCAGTCAGCGCATAGTCACTCTGGAGTTTTGGCACTAACCTATTTTTAACCCAGTCTCCACATTTAGAAATGATGTCATGCAGTTAAAGAGTAAAAGTGAAGTTGTGCAGTAACTTGCCGTAGGATTTGGATTCACGCTAGTCATTTCCCAAGGGACGGGTTCCTGCTGCAATCCGGCACTGTTGACTGATTGATGTGTGTGGGGAAGGAGGTAGGGAAATGTGTGCTTATTTAATAACTGCAAAGTGGCAGAAATGCTGAATTTGGAAAAGAGCAATGTGGTTGATAAAACATGAGAGAACATTTGATCTTTGTAAAAGTGAGTGTTTGCAATTTATCCATGTGTAATATCCCACGCACACATCCAGAACGCAAACGCCTGTGTTCCAAGACTGTATCCAAACTTCCTCTGTCACTTAGCCTGTTCAAATTAGTATTATTAAAGAACAAGTATCCTGAGAGATGGTTCATTTGTACCAGTTAATGGGGTATCCCAAAATCAACTGAAAGCTGGAAACAATGGGGGGAAAATTCAGTATTGCCCTGTTTGGGGTGCAATTATCGGCCGTGCGCAAAGTTTAGCGTCTGGCGCTAATTATCGCCTCCGACTGCAAACTTGGCTTTTATCACCCCAGGAGGTGATTGGAGCACTAAATCAAGCGCGTCACACCTGCCTTAAGGCACAAAGGCCGAGGAGCGAGGCGCTCCCTCAGAGCGCGGACGGAGCTCATGTGATGTCAGTCAGCAATGGAACACAGACACAATGGCGCTGGCCAGTTCTTAAAGGGGAGGGTTGATCTTCATCTCCATCCACACCCTGCTCATTGCAGCCTTGAATCTCGGCCTGGAGAGACCTGTACATCAAATTTGCTGGAAAGAACAATGGAGAGGCCCAGGGAAAGAGCTCAGAGTGCAGCCCCCACAGTCTCTTCTAAATCGATACAAGGCAGGACAAATCAAAATGAACCTGCAAAGTGCTGCTCAGTACCCAAAACTCTGTCACACAGCATTGAATCTCTCCAGAAGTCTCTCTCACTCTCTCTCTCTCTCAGAATGCGTGGTGCAAAAATGTCACCAACAAAAAAAGGCAGGAAGCGGTTGCCTTTAAATAGCGCTCCCCCAGTCCCTTCCTGACTGCAAAACGCTCCCCTCAACCTGTCGTTGCTAGCGGCAGGTGGTAAGGCAGGGGGTGCCACTCAATATCCGGTCTGGGGCTCTACCGGGGCGTTGCATACTCGACTGACGTCACGATCTGCCGGCGCAGGAGATCGTGGCGGTGGTGTTTAGCGCCGCCGCCAAATGGCTAGTTAATTTCGTGAGCGGCGCAAACATCGTCGCGCCCGGGCGCTAGTTGCTTTGCGCCCCATTAGCGCACTCCTAAGGCGCTAACGGGAGGCGCAAACCAACTGAATTTTTCCCCCAATGAATATGTTGAGAGTGAGGAATGTTGGATGCTGCTGGAAACTGGAGCTGGGGCTTCAGCTGCAAGATACTGAACTGCCATTGTACCCTTCACATAGGAACAGGAGGAGGCCATTCAGCCCCTCGAGCCTGCTCCGCCATTCAATGAGATCATGGCTGCTCTGCGACCTAACTACATATACCTGCCTTTGGCCCCTATCCCTTAACACCTATGGTTAACAAAAGTCTATCAATCTCAGATTTAAAATTAACAATTGATCTATCACCAATTGCCATTTACAGGAGAGAGTTCCAAACTTCTACCAGCCTTTGCGTGGAGAAGTGTTTCCTAATTTCACTCCTGAAAGGTCTGGCTCTAATTTTTAGAATATGCCCCCTAGTCCTAGACTCCCCAACCAGCAGAAATGGTTTCTCTCTTTCTACCCTATCTGTTCCCCTTAATATCTTGAAAACTTTGATCAGATCACCCCTTAACCTTCTAAATTCTAGGGAATACAACCCTAATTTGTGTAATCTCTCCTCGTAATTTAACCCTTGAAGTCCGGGTATCATTCTGGTAAACCTACGCTGCACTCCCTCCAAGGCCAATATATCCTTCCTAAGGTGTGGTGCCCAGAACTGCTCACAGTGCTCCAGGTGTGGTCTAACCAGGGTTTTGTACAGCTGCAGCATAACTTCTGCCCCCTTGTACTCTAGTCCTCTAGATATAAAGGTCAGCATCCCATTAGCCTTTTTGATTATTTTCTGTACTTGTTCATGATATTCTAATAATCTGTGCACCTGGACCCCCAAGTCTCTTTGGTCCTCCACTGTTATTAGCTTTTCACCATTTCGAAAGTCCCCTGTTCTATCCTTTTTAAGTCCAAAGTGGATGACCTCACATTTGCTTATATTGAAATCCATTTGCCACAGTTTTACCCATTCACTTAATCTATCAATATGCCTTTGTAATTTTATGCTTTTATCTACTCTGTCTACAATGCCGCCTATCTTTGTGACATCGGCAAATTTGGATATATGACTTTCTAAGTCATTAATAAATACTGTGAATAGTTGAGGCCCCAACACAGATCCCTGCGGGACACCACTAGTCACATCCTGCCAATTTGAGTGCCGACCCATTATCCCTGCTCCCTGTCTCCTGCCGCTCAGCCAATTTCCTAACCAGGTCAATAATTTGCCCTCATTTCCGACGGCTTCTACCTTAGTTAACAGTTTCTGATGTGGGACTTTATCAAATGCCTTCTGGAAGGCCAGATAAGTAACATCCATAGGCATCCCCCTGTCCACTACTTTAGTCATCTCCTCAAAAAATCCAATAAGGTTCAAATTTGTCGTAAGATCAGAAAAAAAACTCTTTCTATAAAATGATGGATGAGGCTCCCATCAAACTGTATTAATGCTATGCCAGTCAAGTCTTTTAACAATAACTGCACTATTATGTGGTTATGAATGGAGTGCAAGAATATTGTGAAAAGTATCGGCCGGAGTTTTCTGGGGCCCATGCAGGCGCAAATGAAGGCAGGTTGGGTGGGAAATTTGAAATATCTTGTAGCGGGTCAGAAACCCACCGTCATCCCACCCCTACGCGCCTTTCCCTCGGGCGCATTTGCCGGCGTGGCAGCGACCCGACCGGCAGAGGCGGGCAAAGTAATTCAAACCATTAACAGCTACTTGTCAGACCCTTAAGCGCCTTTTTCAGCCTACCTTTCAAATTTCCCTGGCTGTCCACGGGATTCACACAGCTCGGGAACCACACCTGTCAGCCTGAGGCGGGAGTTGAGTGGCCATTGATCCAGCTGATTAGATGACAGCATGAAATGTACTGTAACAGCTCCCACCTCACAGCTGATCACTTTCCTCAGGCAGAAGCTGTTGCTGACTGCATTCCCAGCACACATTTAGCTTTCTGCAGGCTGCAAGTGTTTCCAGCAAAGTCGCCATCCAGTCTCACCTCATTGTTATAACCTAGCACACCACTGACAGCTTGCTTCTCTGATCTCTGTTTGATCTGCCATCTGTTCCATAAGCATGGGTGCCATTTATACTGTCTCACCTTGGTCCTCAGAATCAGACCACGATGAGCCCCAACACCAGCAGCACCAGGCAAAACATCAGCACACCATCAGCACACCAGTAGCACCAACAGCACCAAAAACCTTCTCTGCAATCACCTAATGCTGCACAGGATAGAGGACATCAGCACCCAATTGCATTGCTACCCGGGAGGCCAGGGATTGCCTCACCATGGCCATATTTACTTCACTTGACACTGTACAAGGCTGCCACAAGATGTGCCAGGTTGGCACCACCCCACACCCACAACATAAAGCACGCCTACAATGCCCAAGCCATTCCTTTCACACTCATCAGCATTGTGGGGGGTACCGTTATGTCTCACCATTCACTGCAACTCACTAAGAATGCAAAGTGTTGAAAATAAAGATTTCAATGTTTGACAGCACATTAGCAGAAACTTCACATGAGCATTGGCTGAAACAGACAAGTGGCTACCCTTGTGTGTTGTTAGTTGGTATGATTAGACTCGGATGAGGGTGAGTGTGAGGGGTGGCTAGTGAGATGGGGAAGTAATAATATAAATCGAGAGGGATGGGTGGAGGTGCAAGGTAAGTTGGTGTGAGTCAGGATGTGCAGGAGTAGGGTAGGGAAGGCAGAGTAATGGGGATGTGATGAGTGGCACTGCAGGATGAGGTTGAGTGTGGCTTTGCAGTAATGTTTTGTGATCTACTAAGATCATTTAAATGTTTGCGCCACTGCAGCCTGGCCCACCTGATGACATCCCTTCTTGTGTCCTCCTGTGCAATGTGCAACCAGGCTGCATTGGTCTCCTGGGGAGGTATCTTCCGCCCATTGGAAGGGAAGAGGGCCTCCCTGCATGCTGTGACTCTATGAAGGGAGTCATGGGAGAGCCTGGGTGCAACTGTGCACCTCTGTGCAGTGCTTGTCAATGTTTGCAGCATCTCAATGCTGTAGAACACTGACAGCACAAATGTCAAAGTAAATTTGCGCATGGTCCCTTTAAGGAAGCCGGCTGATGACGCGTCATCAAATGACGTCATCAGACCTGCTTCCTTCAATTGGCCAGGAAACTCGCTGGGCGGGCTGAACAAACCCTATCAAGGGAAAGTCATGTCGGGGGCCGGGATAAAGACAGGAGCTGGGCCAGGACCCGCCACCGACGTCGCCCGCCATGGATCCGCCGAGGTAGGGAAAATCGCGGCCTTGGTATCTGAGAAACATTGGGCTAGATTTTCTCAGCCCCGATGAGGTGGGTATGGAGGCGGGACTGCCGGTAAAGTAGCAGAAAGTGGGGACGGATGGCAACCCCGCCCCCATTCCTGCCCTTTTGCCAGGAGGCGGAAAGATGCGCTGCTTCGGGTCCCGTCTCCTTGAGGCGGGAAAGGGACTAAATCCTTTTAACTGGCAGAAAAACGTATTCGTCCCATTTTACCTTTTCAAGTGAAGGCTTCCCGACCTCAGAGAACCCCGCCGGGTTGGAGGAGTCAAGTAGGAGGTCTGCGGGGGTCGGAGGGGCCTGAAAGTGCGATGTAGAGGTGAGTGATGGGTGCAAGTGTGGAGTGGTAAGTATGTAAGGTGAGTGTTAAGTGTTAAAAAATGTTCAGTTACCTTGGTTTCTGCCTACAGCCTTCATCCGCTCTGGATTGGGAGTCCCGACATCTTCCTTGTAGATTTCACAGACTGGCTGTTGGATCCTCCGAACCAACAGTCATCTGAAACCTACAAAGTTGAAAGGTTTGATGAGTCCTGAACACAAGCACTCATCAAACTACACAGAATGCCAGTGTTTGACAGCTTCACAGAGTTGTCAAATGCTGACATTTCTTCTTTCAAGAAGTCTTGACAGATAGCACGTCAGACGTTGACATGCTCTGTCAGTGATTTCCCTCGAATTGGCCTGCTGAGCCCACAGGGCGGGCTTAACAATGTCAATCAGGGGAGAATCCCACTGGTTGGCCAGAAGATGATGGAGGCGGGATTTAGACCAGACAAGCAGTAGTCCCGCCTCCAACTCGCCTCCATTCACAAAATCCAGCCCATTGCCTATGCAGTATAGTTGATAACGTTTGAATAATGTATGTTAAATTTGAACTTGTACTTTTTAAAAAGTTATCTTTGTTGGTCCAAGAGAACTTCCAGAGTTTTATCTCATCTGAAGCATTGTCTGTGGCTATTCACACCTTGATGTAATTAAATAAATTGGGACACACTATAGCAGACAACCTTATATATGATCTGTTGAAGAGAATGACTGTGTTGGACCATGTGGCTTTTAATCATTCAATGTAAGTTCCCCTCCAAGTCACACACCATCCAGACTTAGAAGTATATCAGCCGTTCCTTCATCGTCGCTGGGTCAAAATCCTGGAACTTCCTCCCTAACATCACTGTGGGAGTACCTGCACCACACGGACTGCAGCGGTTCAAGAAGGCGGCTCACCACCACCTCCTCAAGGGCAATTAGGGATGGGCAATAAATGCCGGCATTGCCAGCGATGCCCACATCCCATGAATAAATAGAAACAAAAATTCTTAGCTATTTCCTTGTAATCGCCTGAGATGAGATTGGAGAATTCTGCACAAATACATCTGGAGATAAAAATCAAGTCTGCTTCTTCCGACTGATGCAGCTTTGCCAACATTGGCCACATCCCAAGAACAAAGAAGTTTAAATAAAACATCCACTCTTATGTTTTTTGAGTTTTTACTCTCGATAATTGTCTCCTCTGGTTCTGTATGTCAGGTCATTCCCATGAGCAAGTGGTGACTCCCGACTGCTTGGATTCTGCTTTTGCTTGCTCTGTATCTAGGTAATTTGTAGAGTGATCACAAATCAAACCGAGAAACCTTGGGGGCGATTTTCTGATGTCCGAGGAGGCGGGTTTGGAGGCGGGAAAGGCGGGAAAATCAGAATCAATGGGGGCGGGTTCGGAACCCGCCTCCAATCCGCCTCCGCGGGATTTTTCCGCTGCCAGTTTTGGAGGTCGGGAAACGGTCCCGCCTTCAGCTGGCCATAGCGCTAGTTAACATCATTAAATGCTCATTAAGGGCCTTTCTGAGCCTATTTTGAGAGGCCCTCATGACTTTTCGAGCATTTCGGCGTGTTCCACGACCCTCCTAAACCACGCCAGCTAAACCTGGCGGGTTGACTCGTGGGTGGTCTCCTCACAGCTGCAGGTCCAACAATACATCGGGCCAGATATTCTGATCCCTACAGGTGAGTACGCACTGTGTACCCACCTGTAGGTGTAGTGACCAATAGCATGTCATTCTATAGTGGACACTAGGTGGAGCCGTAGAGCTGTATATCGCTGTATGTATAAGACTACACTACCCAGCTATATATTATATTAAGACTACATTACCCATGAGGCTAGGCTACCCACAAGGCAGCAGTCAAGATGGAAGCCTCTACAGATACTGTACCTAGTCCACATGTGCTCAGTAAAGTAACTAGCAAAAGCTAGCTGTGTTCATAATAAGAATGTCTATTTATTAATGAACATAACATGGTACCAGGGTGGTGAAGATCTGCTGAAAATTGTGAAAAGCGACATGGAGAATTTGAAGACACCAGAGCGTTTGAAACTCGCAGAAAAAATCGACTGCAATTGGCAGACTTTTAACCAGCAATTCGAACTCTACAATGCAGCCATCGGATTCGGTACAAAGCCAGACGCAAGGAAGATAACGTTGCTGCTTATGGTTGCAGGCCCACAGGCGATAGAGGTATTTAATACATTTGTTTTTAATCCAGCGGAGAACAGAGACAAATTAGACAATGTGTTACAGAAATTTGATGCACATTGTCCTCCCAAAAAGAATGAGACGTATGAAAGATACATCTTCCGTTCTCGGACACAGCAACAAAATGAGACTTTTGATAGCTTTATAACTGATCTGAAACTGAAAGCACAGACATGTAATTTCTCTGAGCTCAAAGCATCCATGATTCGTGACCAGATTGTGTTTGGTATTCATGATAAAAAAGTCAGGGAACGTCTGTTGAGAGAAACCGAACTAAATTTGGAAAATGCGGTGAAAATATGCCAAGCCAGCGAGCTAGCTCGAAAGCACGCGCAGACTTTCAGTGAAATCAATAATGATGCAATTGTAAGGAGTGATAATGCTGCTGTCGGTGCTGTGTCCTATAAGGGGAAGAAACATGGGCAGAACAGAAATGAAAAGCAATCGGAGGATGAAATTTTAAATTGTAAACGCTATGGTTACAAACACCAGCTAAGACAATGCCCAGCGTTTGGAAAAATGTGCACAAAGTGTAATGGAAAGAATCACTTTGCCAAACAATGCTTTTCAAAAGTACAAACTAAGAAAGGGCAACGAGTTAATGTAATTGAGGACACTGATTTAAGTGAGACATTTTTTGTAGGAATGGTGTCATGTGACAATATCAAAAAGGATACAGAAAATGTGCAGCCCTCAGAAATGGACAATGCTGAACATAAAGTTAATGCAGTAAAAGAGGACAAATGGATGATCCCACTGCAAGTAAATGGAGCATTAGTTACCTTGAAACTAGACACTGGGGCAAAAGCAAACTTAATCAGTGTGAGTGACATTAACAATATGAAAGAAAAGCCCAAAATACAGAAAAAGTCAGTATTACTGAAGGACTATAAAGGACAGATTCTCAGGAGGAACCGCCGTTCCCTCCTAAAAACACAAGAGACTATTCAAGACCAGATTGATGACAATGCCGCAACTGCATCTTGTCATTCACCGCCAGAACAATCTCATGAAGACACATCAGACTTACCCGTGTTGAGAAGATCCACACGTGAAGTAAAAGAGCCTGATAGACTTAATCTTTGAGTACAATGTAAAGCTTTGAAAATGTGTTGACTGTTTTGAAAATGTTTATGTTTATAGAGCACTAACAAAAGTGTTACTGATATTATCTTTATTGTTTTCTTGAAAGTTGATTGGTATTGATTTTGTTAAACCTCAAAGAAAGGGGGATGTAGTGATCAATAGCATGTCATTCTATAGTGGACACTAGGTGGAGCCGTAGAGCTGTATATAGCTGTATGTATAAGACTACACTACCCAGCTATATATTATATTAAGACTACATTACCCATGAGGCTAGGCTACCCACAAGGCGGCAGTCAAGATGGAAGCCCCTACAAGATGCTGTACAAGTCCACATGTGCTCAATAAAGTAACTAGCAAAAGCTAGCTGTGTTCATAATAAGAATGTCTATTTATTAATAAACATAATAAATGATTAATGAACATCGGAAATGCCGGTTTTAGGCATGCACTGCGCATGCACTGGAAACCAGCATTTCTGACCTGTCAAGAAAGCTCTTGACAGATCCTCCCCCTGCCCTGGAGCAGGGCCTCTGCGGGGGGGAGAGTTCTGCTTTTTGGAGACCCTCCGCCCGCAGAAAACACTTACAATTCTTGCGCCTGGTAAAAACAGGCGTAAGGCCTGCTTTTACCAGGATAAGAGTTGAAAAATGTTTTCAAAAAAAATTCCACTGATTTATCATTTAAAAATACTTTAAAAAAGGCAAGTTTATTTTTAGCCCCGTAAAAAACTTTAATTATTTTTTTGAAAAATTTAAAATTTTGTTTAAAATAGTTCATTTATTTGTACTTTCAAGTCATTTTAAAAATGTGATTAAAATATTTAAAGTTTTACTATGTTTTGGGGGTGATCTCCATTCATATATTTGACAGGTCTTCCTGTCAAATCTATGAATGGAGATTCCCTGCTCTGATTGGCTCCTCATGGCCCACGTGATCCCAGGGACGCTGAGAACTACCTGCGCCTCTGGGATACGTGGACCCTGCACACCAGCAGTTTGGAGAGGCCCAGCATCGGAACTATGCGCCTCCCGGGAGTCCTCAGGTAAGGGCGCTGATTTTTCCAGATCACAGCCCTCTGCCCGCGGTCGGAAAATACGGGCCATTGTTTATTTCATCAAGGATTACTTGCAGGTGCCAGAACTTTGCTTTAAAAGGCCTTTGAGGACTTTTAGCAGGCCTTCCGAAGTCGGAGGTGCTGCAGCTTGAATCTATTAATGGTGGGACCTCCTTGGAAGACCCTCACCCCGCTTGCAATGAGTGCTTCCCCAACGGAGGCATCTGCAAGCAGCATGGGAGCCATTCGTTTTCTTTCTCCAGATGAGGATGAGGAGCATCCACAACAGCAGCAGAACCAGGCAGCTCAGGAGCAACAGCAGCAGGAGCCCAACCTTCTGCTCAGCCACCTGATGCTGCACGGGGCAGACGTCGCCAGCGCATCGAGGCACCTTGCCGCAGGAGATATCCCTGACAGAGGGTTTACAGACGAAGGATGAGCTACCTCAACATGAGTGAGCAGCAGTGCCAAAGGAGGCTGAGACTTTTGCGAGAGGTTGTCCGAGAGATCTGCGGCCTGCTGCAGCAAGACCTGGTGCCCAGAGGAACGGGTGGACACCCCTTACTAGTGGCTGTCAAAGTCACCACTGCACACAACTTCTTTGCCTCAGGCTCCTTTCAGGGATCATCAGCAGGCATCAGCGGCACCTCCCAGTCGGCCGCCCACAGTTGCATCACGCAGGTTACCGATGCCCCTTTTGCTAAGGCCCACAATTACATCCAGTTCTCAAAGGATCAAGCAAGTATAACTGCCCGTTCGGTTGGCTTTGCAAATATGGCAGGCATGCCAATGGTGCAGGGCATCATAGACTGCACACATGTGGCCCTTGGAGCACCCCATCACAACCCAGCTATATTTGTCAACCAAAAGGGCTTCCACTCCCTCAACATACAGCTGGTGTGTAACCACAAGAAAGAGTCCTTGCATGTTTGTGCAAAGTTCTGTGGTAGTTGCCATGACTCTTCATCCTGTGGCACTGAAGTGTTCCTCCGCTTTTCAATCCGCCAAACCAACTGAACGGATGGCTCCTTGGTGACAAAGGCTTCCCCCTGAAGAAGTGGCTAATGACGCCGATCAGGAGTGTAGGGGGTGGTGTGTGGATCAGCTTCACCTCTGACTTGTGAGTGGTTCGAATCGCTCCCACTCCCTTGGTTCTAGACCTGGGACTTATTTGGGGGTTGAGATGAAAAGTGCAGCAGACAACTGAATTTTGGTGAAAGGAATAAGATCTTTATTGAAAAAGAAAATATACAACACAATAATCTTAACACTCTACATTGGGGGAACACTTCGGAATATACGAGGGAAAATAACAATAGACAGAATACTTTACCCCTCCCAATCCCACTTCACTGGCTAAGTTGGGCTCCAGGGGACCAGGGATGATGCTCAACAAAATGACTTCTTTTGACAGTTGTAGAGGTTCGTGATTTTGGGGTTCTCAAGATGTGTTGGTTGGGGCCTGCCGTACCCCGGACGCGGTAGAGAACTTCACCTGCGTGGCTGGTCAGTCTTTGCGAGTCCGCTGATGCGGTAGGGTGCGTATTGGATCTATCAGATGAGTACCCAATTTCTTTTGGTCAGAAGTAGGGTTTAGAGTCTTTTCAGTAAAATCTTAACATGGGGTAAGTCAGGATAGATGTGATGTGCCTCAATAAATCCGAGGCTCGATGTTAGCGAAACAAAACAAGGCTTTTATTGACTTAGAAGGTAACACACAGAGGAGAATGTATCTTCCATCCAGAGGTCTGCCGTACTGGATGTGCTGCAGGCTGGGCCAGCTTACATAGGAGCCAGTTATGGGCGGAGCCCTACACACAGTACAATACAATGGAAATGAAACTGAAACCAACCACAGTCACAGGCAGAGAAATACTGATGAGTGATGAATGGAATATTTCATCACATTCACCCCTTCTATAGATTTAGTCTGTTCGGGGGTTTGATAGTCCTCTGCGACCGACGTGGCTGTTGTGGTGCCGCGGGTGTCGGCTGGGTGTCCCCGGTGGCCTCCTGGGTCTCTGCCGGGGGTGCCGCCAGGGTTGTTGAAGGGGTAGTTGGTGGGGGTACCGTTGGTCGATGTTCTTCCGGGGGTGATGAAAGAGTAGTGGGTGGGTAAGAGTTGCTGTGGTCGTTGTTGCTGCTGTTGTCGTGGTTGTTGTCGTTACCGGCTGGGGCGACGTCTTTTATGGACACGGAGTCCTCCCTTCCATCGGCGTGCCAGACATATGCGTATTGGGGGTTGGCGTGGAGTAGGTGCACTGACTCCACGAGAGGGTCCGTCTTGTGGCCCCTCACATGCCTTCGCACGAATACCGGACCTGGGGTGGAGAGCCATGACGGCATGGATACGCCTGAGGTGGATTTCCGGGGAAAGACAAACATTCGCTCGTGAGGCGTGGCATTAGTGGCAGTACACAATAGCGACCGTATCGAATGGAGCACATCTGGGAGGACTTCCTGCCAGCGGGAGATAGGGAGGCCTTTGGTCCTTAGAGCTAGAGTGACTGCTTTCCATACTGTCCCGTTCTCTCGCTCCACTTGACCGTTACTCCGGGGGTTGTAGCTGGTGGTACGGCTCGTGGCGATCCCCCTGGACAGCATGTACTGGCGTAGCTCTTCACTCATGAAGGACGCCCCCCTATCTGTATGGATGTAGCTCGGCATACCGAACAGGCAGAACAGGCTGTTGAGGCATTTAATGACCGTGGCGCTGGTCATGTCTGGGCAGGGGAAGGCGAATGGGAAACGAGAGTATTCGTCCACAATGTTCAGGAAGTAAACATTGCGGTCTACGGACGGGAGGGGGCCCTTGAAATCTAAGCTGAGCCGCTCAAAGGGCCGTGTAGCTTTGATTAAGTGGGCTCTATCTGGGCGGTAGAACCGAGGCTTGCACTCAGCGCAAGTACGACAGTTCCTGGTCAGGGACCGAACTTCCTCAATCGAGTAGGGTAAGTTGCGGGACTTTATGAAGTGGAACAGCCGCGTGACCCCTGGGTGGCAGAAGTCATTGTGGAGGGTCTGTAGCCGATCCCCGGTGGCGCTGGCACACATCCCTCATGAGAGGGCGTCGGGGGATTCGTTAAGGGCCCCTGGCCGGTAAATGATGTCATAATCGTAGGTGGAGAGCTCGATCCGCCACCTAAGAATCTTATCATTTTTAATCTTCCCCCTCTGTTTATTATTGAACATAAACGCTACCGACCGCTGGTCGGTAAGTAGGGTGAAGCGTTTGCCGGCTAGGTAGTGGCGCCAGTGGCGCACTGCCTCCACGATGGCTTGGGCCTCCTTTTCTACGGAGGAGTGTCTGATCTCGGGCCCTTGGAGGGTCCTCGAGAAGAAAGCTACGGGCCGCCCCGCCTGGTTGAGGGTGGCCGCCAAGGCAAAGTCAGACGCATCACTTTCCACTTGAAAGGGAGTGTTCTCATACACTGCCTGTAGCGTGGCCCGCTCAATATCCTGCTTAATGCTTTTGAAGGCGGCATGGGCCTCAGCAGAGAGCGGAAAAGAGGATGCTTTCAAAAGGGGGCGGGCTTTGTCGG
Source organism: Somniosus microcephalus (assembly GCF_052327205.1). Taxonomy (NCBI): domain Eukaryota; kingdom Metazoa; phylum Chordata; class Chondrichthyes; order Squaliformes; family Somniosidae; genus Somniosus; species Somniosus microcephalus. The sequence continues at coordinate 330,472,469 of NC_140990.1, read as the reverse complement.
AGTAGTTGGGGACCCATTGGGAATAATAAGAAAATAACCCCAGGCACCTTTTCAGGGCTTTGGGAGTGTTGGGCAGGGGCAGCTCCCGTAGGGGTCGCAATTGGTCGGGGTCTGGTCCGATTTCCCCATTCTCCACCATGCTGCCTAGTATGCAGAGGCGCATGGTGTTGTAAACGCACTTGTCCTCGTTGTAGGTGAGGTTGAGTTTTTGTGCGGTTTTCAGGAACCTCTCGAGGTTCAAGTCGTGATCCGGCTGGTTGTGACCGCAGATGGTGACGTTGTCGAGGTAGGGGAAGGTTGCCTGCAAGTGGTGGTCATCGACCATGCGGTCCATCTCCCTCTGGAAGACCGAGACCCCATTCGTCACCCCAAAGGGGACTCTGAGGAATTGGTAGAGGCGTCCGTTCACCTCGAAGGCGGTGTACGGGCGGTCCTCTGGTCTGATAGGGAGCTGGTGGTACGCTGACTTGAGGTCGATGGTGGAGAACACCCGGTATTGGGCGATTTGGTTCACCATTTCTGATATGCGGGGTAGCGGGTAGGCGTCTAGTTGGGTGTACCTGTTGATCGTTTGGCTATAGTCGATCACCATCCGTTTCTTCTCGCTACCCCTTACCACCACCACTTGGGCGCGCCACGGGCTATTGCTGCGTTCAATAATGCGCTCTTTCAGGAGCCTGTCTACCTCGGTCGCGATAAACCGCCTGTCCTCCCAGCTGTACCTCCTGCTTTTGGTCGCTATTGGCCGGCAGTTAGGGGTAAGGTTCGCGAATAGCGAAGGCGGCTTTACCTTCAGGGTAGCCAGACCGCACACTGTGAGGGGCGGCTGGGACCCACCGTAATTGAGCGTGATGCTTTGGTGGTAGCACTGGAAATCCAGGCCCAAGATCACGCTCGCACATAGATTCTTCATGATTAATACTTTAAAATTATCGTATACAGTTCCGTTAACAGACAATTGTACCGTGCAGTAACCCATAATGGTCGATGTCTGGGTTTTATCAGCCATAGAGATGGTACCCCGAGTAGGGACCACCTTTAGGGAGAGTTGTTGTACCAGTTCAGGGTGGATAAAACTCTCCGTGCTTCCACTGTCAATTAAACATTTAACCCTGCACCCGTTTACCTCGATGTCCACCATTGATTTGGATAGCGGGTGCGGCCTGGTCTGGTCCACTGTGACCGATGCCACTGTCGGGCCCTGATCGAGACAAGATGGTGTCCACGCTGTCTGCTCACAAGATGGCGGACCCCACGAGGTCGGGCAAGATGGCGTCCAAGATGGCCGCTCCCACGGCACACACGCGGCGGTGGCGGGTTTTCCGGCGGGGTTCCCTCTGCACACCTTCCCGACGTGCCCCTTCTTACCGCACTTAAAGCAGGTGGTGCCTTTCGCCGGGCACAGGTTTCTGGTGTGCTTTGGCTGCCCGCAGAAGTAGCAGTTGGGTCCCCGACGCGTCGCGGCTGTCGTAGGGCTTCTGGGGGGAGAGCGGGGCCCCGACGGTGTCGGGCTGCCGGGCGGGGAAGATGCCTTCCAAGATGGCGGCGCCCTTGGTGCACACGTGGCGGCGTGGACGGCGCGGGCTGAAGAGTAGGCGTCCGAGTTTCTCTGGGCCACATCCAGGGATCGTGCTGTGTCCGCAGCCTGTTTCAGGTCCAATCCTGTTTTTTCCAGCAGTCTCTGCCGGATGTAAGTGGAGCTGAGGCCTGTGATAAAGGCATCGTGAACAAGCTCGTCAGTGTACACTGCGGCTTTTGCATCTTGGCACTTGCAGTCTTTGCCAAGCCTTTTCAGGGTGCCTAGGAACTCCTCCACCGATTCCCCAGGTCGCTGTGCGCGAGTAGCGAGCAGATGCCTAGCATACACCTCATTCGTAGGCTGCTGGTAATGCGCCTTTAAGATGTCGCAGGCGGCCGGGTACGTGTCGGCGTCTTGGATGAGGGGGTAAACCCGATGGCTTACCCAATTCCGCTGAATTCCGAGTTTCATACTCGCAGCGTCCGTAGCGTCTTTGACGGCTGCGGAATTGTCCAGGAAGAATTCCATACACATAAACCAGTGTCTGAAGCGTGCCGATGCGTCCGAAGCATGCTGGTCCAAATCCAAACGTTCGAGTTTCAAGAGTTGATCCATTGTGTTGAAAATTAAGTCAATAAAATTGATGTGCCTCAATAAATCCGAGACTCGATGTTAGCGAAACAAAACAAGGCTTTTATTGACTTAGAAGGTAACACACAGAGGAGAATGTATCTTCCATCCAGAGGTCTGCCGTACTGGATGTGCTGCAGGCTGGGCCAGCTTACATAGGAGCCAGGTATGGGCGGAGCCCTACACACAGTACAATACAATGGAAATGAAACTGAAACCAACCACAGTCACAGGCAGAGAAATACTGATGAGTGATGAATGGAATATTTCATCACAAGATTGTAGAGTGGAAAAACTTGCGGATCTTCGGTTTTCTTCTGAGTTGGGTCTTGTTGGCCTCGGTGGCCCAATATTACCCGGTTGCTGGTAATATTTGGTTGTTTGTTTCGTGGGGCCCTGGTCTGCCGCGAGGTCTCTGGCGGTGCGTTATTTCTTCGAGAGGGAGCTTCTTCTTGGATTTGAACTTGGTGACTTAATTTGACATAAATGATGAAACGAACTCTTTTCTTCAACTCGTCTCCACTTCTTCAACTCTCCTCTCACTCAACTGCTTGACCCGCTTGACCCGAACTGAACCCGCACTCCTTGAACCGAACTCCTGCCAACAGCACTGCACTGCTGTTTGAACTTCGGCAAACTGCTTGACCTTGAACCTTCCGTTGTAAAAGCAGGCCCTCAATTGTACCGTTTGAGGCCTGCTAATCTGCGCGCCAAATCAGTTCTGTCTCTTTGTTAGTTTTGGCGGGCTCGTTAACATTGATGAGTTAAAAATTGTTTAATAGGTTTTGGGATGGTCCCATCGATCTTAATTGGTTTAAGATCGCGCGAAGTGGTTTTGGGGTGGACACATCAATTCTTAAGTGGTTTTGAGCGATTGGTCGTCGTCGTCCGTGTCTTCACCCTGTTCCCTTTGGGGAACTGTATGAAGTGGTGGAAGGATTTCTGGCCGCGTTAACGCTCCTTCCGTGACCGTAACCATCTTCGTACCAGCCATTAGGGTGGTTAGTCCTACGGCGGGAGGGTTTTACGGGCTCCCACAACCCATATGACGGGGGGGCCACCCACACCCACACCCACGGACGCAAGTATCCCGCTGGATGTCAACCCAGAATTTAGAGCCGGAGCTCCGATTCCACTTGCCGGGACTGTCTGGAGCGGGGTTCAAAACCCTACGCCTTCTGACCCAGCGGCGGGGATGCTACCGCTACGCCAAAGGCCCACTCCCTAGCGATTGGTTAACCTCTTGTTTAATTGCAGTAACATTTGTCTTTTCCTGTGGGGCCCAAGGTTCTTTTGTTAGTTGGTGGCATGTTCTGCATTATGTGTACTTTGGATGGTTCTGTAATTTTGGGCAGGAACTGCTCTTCCGTTGGTCTATTGTCATTATGTAAAATGACTGAGACAGTCCAGATAGACCCCAGACAGCTTGGCTTAATGCCAATACTCAAAACTGTCCATTTACAGAGGCCAATCCCAATTCCGTTTGTTGCAGCCCCCTTTTCTTCCACAGGCTCGAACATGCTTTTAAAATAAAAACCAAAATCCTGTGGTACTTGATTTTTAAATCCCCCTTTAGGCCCAGTGTTCTTATACCATTCTGAAATGGTTTATTAACAGTCCAAAAATCCCTTCCTTAGGGTAATCTTCTTGGTTTTGGGGAATCTGTTGAATTTTGCGAATCTTACAGGAGGCCAGCTAACGAGGCTGAAGAGTGCTACAACGCCAGCCACACTTCGACCAGGTCCATCATCGAGCAAACCAATTGGGTTGTTGAAGATGCGCTTCTGTTGCCTTGACCGATCAGGTGGAGCCCTGCAGTATACACCATACAGGGTCTCCAGAATGGTTGTGGTCTGCTATGCACTGCACAACATCGCACAGCATTGAGGCTTGCAGCTTCCTGATGAGCAAGTGGCTCAGTTCCAGCCCTCCTCAGATGAGGAGGAGGAAGAGGAGGCTGAGAAGGAGAAGGATCTGGAGGAGGAGGAGGAGCAGGAAGCGGAGGAGGAGCAGGAGGAGGTCAGAGCGCCGGTCTATCGACCAGCAGCAGTGGCAGCACACGAGCACATGGCTGCCCGGGATGCAAGGGATGAACTTATCACAGCCAAATTTGCATGGGTTGCCCAAGTTGGCACATGTTCTTGGCTCCATCCTAAGACATCATTGACAATGGACATGACTCTCTGGCCTCCTTTCACTCAGGCAACCAACCTGACAGCGCAGGTGTGGTGGAGCCTTCAATGTGGAATTGCCTAAGGCGAAAGAACAGATGCCATAACGCCAACATTTTGGCATCAAATATGTTAAATGCTTTCCAACAGGGATGGCATTTCATCCATTCACAGAAACATTCTCCCAATCTGCACACAGATCTGGAGGTTATATCCCTTGCCAGCTGTACCCGCACAGCCTTGGTTTCTTTGGGAGGCCTCTTCCACCCAGATGAGTGGAAGAGCACCTCCCTGCTAGCTGTCACCCCCCTCAAACAACATTTGCAGTGCCTCATCCGAGAGCCTCGGGGAGGCCCTTGCCTTGGAATTAGACATAGTGGTTTCTCAGAATATGTTGCAGGTGGTGCAGCATAGGCAGAAACATAGAAGCATAGAAGATAGGAGCAGGAGTAGGCCATTCGTCCCCTCGAGCCTGCTCCGCCATTCAATGAGATCATGGCTGATCATCCAAATTCAGTACCCTGTTCCTGCCTTCTCTCCATATCCCTTGATCCCTTTAGCCTTAAGAAATATATCCAACTCCTTCTTGAATATATTTAATGAATTGGCCTCTACTGCCTTCTGTGGCAGAGAATTCCACAGGTTCACCACACTCTGGGTGAAGAAATTCCTCCTCATCTCTGTCCTAAATGGCTTACCCCTTATCCTTAGACTGTGACCCCTGGTTCTGGACTCCCCGACCATCGGGAACATCCTCCCAGCATCTAGTCTGTCTAGTCCTGTTAGAATTTTATAAGTTTCGATGAGAGCCCCTCTCATTCTTCTAAACTCCAGCGAGTACAAGCCCAATCGACCCAATCTCTCCTCATACGTCATTCCTGCCATCCCAGGTATCAGCCTGGTGAAACTTCGCTGCACTCCTTCCATGACAAGAACATCCTTCCTCAGATAAGGCGACCAAAACTGCACACAATACTCAAGATATGGCCTCACCAAGGCCCTGTACAACTGCAGCAAGACATCCTTGTTCCTGTACTCAAACCCTCTCGCTACGAAGGCCAACATATCATTTGCCTTCTTAACCGCCTGCTGCACCTGCATACTTACTTTCAGCGACTGGTGCACAAGGACGCCCAGGTCTCGTTGCACTTCCCCTTCTCCCAATCTATTGCCATTTAGATAATAATCTGCCTTCCTGTTTTTGACATCAAAGTGGATAACCTCGCATTTATCCACGTTATATTGCATCTGCCATGCTTCTGCCCAATCACCCAACCTGTCCAAATCATACTGGAGTTTCTCGGCATCCTCCTCACAGCACACACGCTCACCTACCTTTGTGTCGTCTGCAAACTTGGAGATACTACATCTAGTTCCCTCATCCAGATCATTAATATATATTGTGAATAGCTGGGGTCCAAGGACCGATCCCTGCGGTACCCCACTAGTCACTGCCTGCCACTCGGAAAAAGAGCTGTTTATTCCAACTCTTTGCTTTCTGTCTGCCAAGCAGTTCTCTATCCAAGTCAATACCTTGCCCCCAATCCCATGTGCCTTAATTTTACACGCTAATCTCTTATGCGGGACCTTATCGAAAGCCTTTTGAAAATCCAAATACACCACATCCACTGGTTCTCCCTTATCTATTTTACCAGTTACATCCTCAAAAAATTCCAGTAGATTGGTCAAGCACGATTTACGTTTTGTAAAGCCATGTTGACTTTGTCCGATCCAATCACTTTTTCCAAGTGCTCTGCTATTACATCCTTTATAATAGACTCTAGCATTTTCCCCACTACCGGTCTGTAATTCCCCGTTTTCTCTCTACCACCCTTTTTGAACAGTGGGGTAACATTAGCTACCCGCCAATCCATGGGTACTGTTCCAGAGTCTATCGAATTTTGGAAGATGACCAGCAATGCATCTACTATTTTTAGGGCCACTTCCTTAAGTACCCTGGGATGTAGGCCATCAGGCCCTGGGGATTTATCGGCCCTCAATCCCATCAATTTCCCTAAAACCATTTCCCTACAAATACTGATTTCAATCAGTTCCTCCCTCTCATTAGACCCTATGTTCCCCGACATCCTTGGGAGATTATTTGTGTCCTCCTTTGTGAAGACAGAACCAAAGTATGTATTTCATTGGTCTGCCATTTCTTTGTTCCCCATTATAAATTCCCCTGATTCCGACGGCAAGAGACCGACGCTTGACTTCACCAATCTTTTTCTCTTCACATATCTATAAAAGCTTTTACAGTCAGTTTTTATGTTCCCTGCAAGCTTACTCTCATACTCTATTTTCCCCCTCTTAATTAATCCCTTTGTCCTCCTTTGTTGCATCCTAAACTGCTCCCAATCCTCAGGTTTACTGCTTTTTCTGGCCAATTTATATAATGTCTCTCCTTGGATCTTATGCTATCCCTAATTTCCCTTGTTAGCCATGGTTGAGTCACCTTTTTTGTTTTATTTTTATGCCAAACTGGGATGAACAAATTCTGTAGTTCATCCATGCGATCTTTGAATGTTTGCCATTGCCCATCCACCGTCAACCCTTTGAGTGACATTCCCCAATCAATCCTACCCAACTCGCACCTCATACCATCGTAGTCTCCTTTATTTAAATTCAGGACCCTAGTCTCTGAGTCAACTATTTCAATCTCCATCTTAATGAAGGATTCTATCATATTATGATCGCTCCTCCCCAAGGGGCCTTGCACAACAAGACTGCTAATTAATCCTTTCTCATTACATAATACCCAGCCTAAGATGGCCTGATCTCTAGTTGGTTCCTCGACATATTGGTCCAGGAAACCATCCAGGAATTCCTCCTCCAGAGTATTGTTACTAATTTGGTTAGCCCAATCTATAAAGTCACCCATGATAACTGCTGTGCCCTTATTGCACGCTTCTCTAATTTCCCATTTAATACCATCCCCGACCTCCACATTACTGTTTGGAGGTCTACATACCACTCCCACTATCGTTTTCTGCCCCTTGTTATTTCTCAGTTCTACCCATACAGATTCTTGCAGCAGGGAGGCAATACACCATCCTGGAGTCTCGTTTGCGGCCGCCGAAATGCCTATCTATTCCCCTTACAATAGAATCCCCTATTACTATAGCTCTCCCCCTCTTTTTCCTCCTGTCCTGTGCAGCAGAGCCTCCCCTGGTGCCAGGAAGTTGGCTGCTGAGGCCTTCCCCTGGTAAGCCATCCCCCCCATCAGTATCCAAAGCGGTATAGCTGTTTGAGAGGGGGATGGCCACAGGGGACCCCTGCACTACCTGCCTGTGCCTAGTACTCTGCCTGTTGGTCACCCATTTCCTTTCTGCCTGTGTCACCTTTATCTGCAGTATGACCAACTGATTAAACGTGCTATTAACGATGTCCTCAGCATCGCGAATGGTCCAGTATGTATCCAGTCGCTGCTCCAGCACCACAATGCAGTCTGCCAGTAGCTGCAGCTGGATACACTTCCTGCACATGTAGTTGTCAGGGACACAGGAAGTGTCCCTGAGTTCCCACATAGTGCAGGAGGAGCATACCACGGCACCGGGCTGTCCTGCCATGTCTTACCCTTTAATTAATTGAAATTAAATTGAATCAAATCAATCCCACCAATTACACTACAGATAAATGATATATTTTAGGGCCCTGGTTTACCAACAGTCCCCGCTACACCACAGAGACCATAGAAACTATAAACCACAGAGTTAGAGTTTAAAAAAGAAAGAAATACTCACCAACCAATCACTTACCTGCTTTCTGGTGACGTCACACTTCGATTACTTTTTTCTTCTCTCCCTCTCTGAGAGTGGAGACTGGAGATTAGTAAACCTACCTGGTCTCTGGGGGCCTTTTAAAGCCTCGCTGCTCGCGTTTCCCACCGCCGCTGCTGCCGCTGATGCTGTGAGGCCTACCTGGACTCTGGGGGCCTTTTAAAGCCTCGCCACTCGCGTTTCCCGCTGCCGCCGCTGCCGCTAATCCTGTGGAATGAGACAAGGCAGCAAGAAGCCATAAAATCAGACTGGAAAAGCGAAGTCAACAGAGGCGAGTTTCAGTCCCAAAACACTAATTGACCAAGGCCATCCCACACCTCTGAAATCAAGTGGCCAATCAGGGGAAAATCGCAAATCTTTGAAAACTATCAGTGGAGGCAGGTTTCAAACCCACCCAAACCGAAACCATCCTCCACCTTGCCTCCAGTGAGAAAATCGCCCCCCTTGTTAATACGTGGACTTACTGGTTATAGCATGTGCTCTTACCTGGTTTTTCTCAACTTCGGAAGGTGTTGCAACAAACATTTCACAAGAACAAGGCTTAAGCTAAAAACTGCCAAACAGATCTATTAAACAATGAGTCATAGGGGGTGACTTTGCCAGCCCTGGGGAGGCGGGTAAGGGTGCAGGACTGCCGGGAAAATGGCAGAATCAGGGGGCGGGTCCCCGTCCCACCCCCAACCCACCTCCGTACCATCTTCCCAGGAGGCGGGTACCCGGCCCGCGCTGGGAGCTGCCTCCCCGAGGCAGGAAAGGGATTAGTACCAATTAACTGCCTGTTAACAGGTAGTTAAGAGGCAGTTTTTTGGCTAATCCCTATTTTCAGCTCTGAAGTGTGGACTTCCCGACGGCCCCGAACCTCGCCAGGGTCAGCGAGGTGGGCCGTGGGTCTGCAGGAGTTGGAGGGGTCGAGATGATGGGTGAGTGAGTGTGCAGGTGAGTGATGGGTGCATGTGTGCGGAGGTAAGTGTGTGAGGTGTGTGTAAAGTGTTTTAATAAGTTTTGCTTACCTTTACATCTTCCTGCAGGCTTCCTCCCTTCAGGTCTCGGGAGTCCCTCAGCTCACCGGCACAGAGAGCAGAATGGCCGCTGAACTGTCAAAAGCTGCAGCCTTCTGCTTTCTGGTCAGGAAAGCTTTCTAATTGAGTCTTGAGTAAAGATTCAACTTAGAGGACAGATTGTCAGTGTTTGACAGCTTCACAGAGCCGTCAAACGCTGACATTTCATCTGTCAAAAGCTCTTGACAGATGAAACATCACTCGCTCATGTCACCTGTTACTGGCTTTCCTTCAATTGGCCGGTTAAGCCCGCTGGGCGGGCTTAACAAGGTCAACCAAGGGAAAATAGCGCGGGTTGGCCACACTTCGATGGAGTCGGGACTAAAACCCGACAAGTGGGAGTCCCGCTTCCAAAAGGTCCGCATTGAGAAAATGCAACCCATAGAGTCATAGGCCTAAAAATTCGGTTGCTTTGCGCCTCCTGTTAGCACCCTAAGAGGGCGCTAACAGGGCGCAAAGCAACTAGCGCTTGGGCGTGGCGCAGCCAACACCTCCCGCGAAATTCAGCGGGAGGTTAGCGACGGCTGTTAGCGCCTCGCTGCCAGTGATCACATCATTGCAGTGCGCAGCGCCCCGGCCGCGATCTTCGGTAGCGCTCCCTGATGTACCGCCGGACACTATGTCAGAAAGGGTCAGGGGGGCCTACCTGCGGCCAGGGCAGCGCAAATTAAAGTGGAGGTGCCGGGCGGCCATTTTTGTTGCTGGCCGCCTACCAGCACCTGCCCCCGTTGCCGTCCACGGCCTCCTGAGCAGCCCCCGCCATGGAGTGCCGGCTGCGGTCCGTGAGCCTGGCACTACTCTTGAGTGCTGGGCTCTTTTGCTTGCAATTGATATTCGCTCGCAGCGCCCCAAGAGGCACTACCAGTGAATTTTGGTCGCGGGGGCGCTAACATAGGGGGGTCAACCCAATTTTTCCCCCAAAGAGTCATAACGGCACAGGAGGACGACATTTGGCCCATCGAGTCCGCACCATCTCTCGATAGAGCATTCCAGTCAGTCCCATTCCCCGTAGCCCTGCAAGTTTATTTCCCTCAAGTGCCTATCCAGTTGCCCCTTGAAAACATTCAGTGTCTCCGCTTCCACCACTTCCGTCGGCAGCGAGTTCCAGGTCCTCACCACTCGCTGCGTAAAAAAGTTTTCCCTCACGTCCCCCCTGTATCTCCTGCCCAAAACCTTAATTCTGTGTCCCCTAGTTCTTGTACCATCAACTAGTGGGAACAGCCTTTCCCCGTCTAGCCTATCCAAACCTGTCATAATCTTGTACACCTCTATCAAATCACCCCTCAACCTCCTTTGCTCTAATGAAAACAAATCCAACTTCTCCAACCTCTCCTTGTAGCTAAGATCCCCCATCCCTGGAACCATTCTGGTAAATCTCCTCTGCACCCTCTCAAGGGCCTTCACATCCTTCCTAAAGTGTGGTGACCAGAACTGGACGCAATATTCCAATTGAATGGCTAAGTGAGCGATAGGAATGACACACTGTAGATTTTCAATAGTTAACTATCCCTCCTCAGAAGATAGAAAAATAAAAGTCCCTAATAAACAGTAATGGCTACTCCGCTAAATTGCAAAGCAACTTGGATTGGACACCAATTCACGGTGGTCTTTTGCTGACTATGCACAGGGTCTCTTTGACTTATTTCTCTCTTAATTCTCCAGACAAATTACCCAATTTGAGCAAGACAAGCTGAGACGTAGTTTTCAAAATTTGACTGGCTTAAAGGAAATCTAAATATGTGTCTTATCTCAAGACCATCCCTTTTGTTCTTTCATCCCCTCCCCCATTTCCCAGCCCCTAAACTTGCTTTAAAATCTGTTCCTTTTCCTGCTTGTTTCCAGTTCTGACGAAAGGTCTTCGACCTGAAACGTTAACTCTGTTTCTCTCGCCACGGATGCTGCCTGGCCTGTTGAGTTTTTCCAGCGTTTTCTGTTGTTATTTCAGATTTCCAGCATCCGCAGTATTTTGTTATTGTCATAGGTAGCTTGCAGATCGGGGGTGGCGGGGGGGGGCGGGGGGTGGGTGGGGAGAGGGGGCAGGACTTCCAGCAACTCCTCCACTGGCCCAAGCCAAGAGGGACTTTAAGGGCCACTAATTAGGCTGCTGTATGCCTTGTGCTAATGGGTGGAGTTTGCAGCATGCACGTCCTGCCTGTAGTGTATCTACTTTGCAGAAGGAACTATATTCTGCAGCCCCTGTATACTGCAGTACCAGTAGTGACCACCCCTGTATATAAGCCTGTGTAGTAACTTTTGCATAGTAGTTCCAGGTTGTCTCCACTCAGTAAAGATCTGTTATAACCAGCTCCTGCAGTCCGTGTCTCAATTACACACGGACATAATACTGGCGACGAGCAGATCCGAACTTACCTACAGTCTGCACCACCTCATGGGGATCCATCCCTGAAGCAAAGTTATCAGAGGTCGAGGCCAGAAGGAAGAAAGAAAAAATAAATAAATAAATAAAACGAACAGAAGAAACAGGCGTCGACCGTGGGCATCCGCCTCTGATTCATCGGAGTTGAAGATTTGCAGGAGAGGCTGTCGAGAGCGGGGCTTGGTTATCCTGTCGATGGTGTTTCAGCTACTCGGACTGGTGGCAGGTAGTACACTGATCCTTCCTGGGCTGCAGCGGTCTAGAGCTCGATCGGGTGGCTTTTCAACGGGGCCGAGCAGCATTGTCGGGAAGAGGAGAGAGAGAGAGGGTGGAGCACACAGGGCGCGGCCGGTGCTACGAAGCCGGGCAGCGTACAGACCCGAGAAGAGGGAGGCAAGTGTCCCGCAGGGTTGCTCCGACGACGGGGAAATAATTTAAAAAAAAATTAGAAGCGCAGAAAGCCGCGAGGAGCTGCAGTTTGCTACGGGAACCGCGGAGAGCGGCGTTAGCAGCAGCGCGGGGGGAAGTGCGCGAAGACCATAGGGCGTCGCCATCAAGGCATAAAACGCCAGCAACAATGCTAGCAGCAGCGGAGAAGACAGGAAGCGCGGGAGGCGCCATCTTAATCCAGCGGGGAAGAAGGCAAAGCGCAGGAGGCGCCATTTTGTTAAATCGGGGAAGAAGGCAAAGCGCGGGAGGCGCCATCTTAGATTTCCAAGATGCCGAAGACTGGCAATATCACTGCCTTCGATAATGCAATAGAAGGCTGGACCACGTATGTGGAAAGAGTCGAGGTATATTGCGAGGCAAACGAAGTGGCCGATGAGAAAAAGGCATCGGTACTACTAAACTTAATGGGTGCAAGAACGTACGGCCTACTGCGGAACCTGATTACTCCAGCCAAACCGAAGGCGAAGAGTTTTAACGAAATTGTTGATATCCTACAGGAACACCTAAATCCTACACCGCTGCTGATAGCAGAAAGATTTAAATTCCACAGGAGAAATCAGCATAAAGATGAGAGCAATGCTGATTACCTTACGGAACTATGCAAGCTATCAAAGCACTGCCAGTTCGGAGCAGGATTGGCAGATACCCTACGGGACAAATTTGTCTGTGGACTCCTGAGTGAAGGAACCCAGAAGAGGTTACTCTCAAAGAAAGAGCTGACGCTAGATAAGGCTTTCAGCGTGGCAGTATCATACGAAGCAGCAGCAAGGGGAGCTGCGGAAATATAGCAAAAGCCACAGGAATACGGCACCCATGAAATGACACGGGGATTTGAAAAATGTTATCGCTGTGGCAGAACAACCCATGACCAGAAGGACTGCTGGTCCAAGGACAAAATATGCAGGCAATGCGGAAAGATGGGACACATTGCACGAGTTTGCAGGTCTGGGAAGAAGACTAATGACAACAAAAAGGCTACTAAGGAACAGTACAGGAAAGTACAAAAGATGACGGACAGTAGTTCCGAAGACCAGATGAGCGATAGTGAATCCGGGAACAAGAGACTAAGCTGTCTCAAACTTCACAATGTAATCGCAAAAGAGGATCACCGAACCATTTGGGTCACCCTCATGATAGCAGGGTCCCAAGTCAAAATGGAATTGGATACAGGATCAGCTCTGACCATCATGAATCGATGAGACTACGAGCGGCTATTCTCACACATACCCTTGAAAGAGACATCCATTGTCTTGAAGACATATACGGGGCAAAAAGTATACCCCAGAGGAAAAATAAGGGTGCCTATCGAACACAACGGCAAGGAAATACAGAAATTGTATCTGTACCTACTGCAAGATGGTGGACCACCGTTATTGGGATGTGAATGGATCAGAAAGATAAGTTTAGACTGGCACTCCACTCAGGCACTGACGTTGGCTGGTAAAAAGGATGATGACATCACTCCTGGACGATTGTCAAAAATCTTAGCTAACGCCAAAGAGGTATTTCAACAAGAACTAGGAACTCTTAAAGGCGTAACCACCTCGATAAAAATAGAAGAGAATGCAATTCCCAAGTTTTTCAAAGCAAGACCGGTACCATATGCAATTCGCCCAGCCGTCGAGGCAGAGCTGGAGAATCTGGAGAATGCAGGCCTGTTATCTAAGGTAGACTGGAGCGAGTGGGCAACACCCATCGTTCCTGTCATGAAGAAAACGTTAAACAATAAGTCTGAGGAGCCAAGGAAGGTTCGCATCTGTGGGGACTTCAAGGTGACGGTGAACCCTGTCCGACACACAGTACAATATCCTCTTCCGAGGATAGAAGATATTTTCGCCTCACTATCTGGAGGGAAGCATTTTACAAAAATTGACCTAGCACAAGCATATTTGCAGATGGAGGTTGAAGAATCCTCTAGGAAGTATCTCACGATAAACACTCACAAAGGTCTTTACCAGTATAATCGAGTGGTATTCGTAGTAGCATCAGCTCTGGCGATATGGCAAAGAGCGATGGAACAAGTCCTGCAAGGGATTCCGGGGACTCAGTGTTACTTGGACGACATCCTAGTGACAGGTGAAGATGACAGTGAACACCTTGCCAACCTAGAGCAGGTGCCCACTAGATTAAGAGAACATGGGCTACGAGCCAATCGCCCCAAGTGCGAGTTTTTTAAGAAACAGATATCGTATTGTGGCCACGTGATTGATGAAGAGGGGTTACATAAGTCCACTGACAAAATTGAAGCGGTAGTTAAGGCTCCAGCGCCTGAAAATGTGTCGCAACTGAGGTCATTCCTCGGATTGGTGAATTACTACCATAAGTTTTTGCCGAACTTGTCCACAATTCTGCACCCACTGAACGCCCTACTACAAACTGGAGTAGCATGGAAATGGAGCGATGAATGTAAGCGGGCCTTTCAGAAGAGTAAGGACCTAATCACTTCAAGAGAAGTATTGGCTCACTACAACCCATCACTACCGATAAGACTGGCGTGTGATGCGTCTCCCTACGGCATTGGAGCGGTACTGTCACATAAATTCCTTGATGGTTCAGAGAGGCCGATAGCTTTTGCGTCACGCTCGTTAACTTCAGCCAAGCGTAACTACGCCCAGATTGACAGAGAGGCCCTCAGCCTGGTGTGGGGGGTGAAGAAGTTCAATCACCACCTGCACGGTCAGAAATTTACTCTACTAACTGATCATCAACTCTTGTCTCCATTTTCAACCCTCAGAAGGGCGTACCGATAATGACAGCACAACGGCTACAGAGGTGGTCCCTTTTCCTAGGGGCACACCAATATGACATCGAGTACAAAGGAACTAAACAGCATGGGAATGCTGATGGATTGTCGCGCCTACCGTTGCCGACGGTGGAAGAAGCACCTGCAGTGGATCCAGTGGAGATATTCCACTCGACCATAGTCGAATGTCTCCCTGTGGCGAATGCAAACATAGAAAAGGAAACACGAAATGAGCCAACACTCTCCTGGGTCTATGATTTAACGGTGAAGGGATGGCCAGCACATGGCGAACCACTGCTGCCAGCATTCTCGCCGAGAAGAGAACAGCCGTCAGTGTGCAGAGGAACCTTGATGTGTGGATCCAGAGTAGTAATTCCACCCAAATTGAAGGATAGAGTGCTCAATGAGCTTCATGAGGGTCATCTGGGAGGGGTAAAAATGAAGAACTTAGCCAGAGCGTTTGTGTGGTGGCCGGGAATCGATAGAGAAATCGAAGAGATGACCAAGAGCTGTACAGGATGCCAGAAGGTCCAAAACGCCCCACCACAAGCCCCTCTACATCCATGGGAGTGGCCCTCATCTCCATGGCAAAGGGTGCACATTGATTTTGCTTGTCCATTTATGGACTCAATGTTTTTAATTGCGGTGGATGCACATTCAAAGTGGCCAGAGGTAATAAAAATGTCCTCAACCACCACAGAAAAAACTATCACAGTCTTACGAACCATATTCGCTAGAAATGGGCTGCCTGAACAGATTTGCTCCGACAATGGACCACAGTTTGTGTCTGAAGAGTTCCGGAGGTTCTTAAAGAACAATGGTGTTAAGCATTACACATCCGCCCCATATCATCCAGCCACCAATGGATTGGCTGAGAGGTTCATTCAAACATTCAAGAAGGCTATCAAGGCAATGTGTAATGAAGACATACCCCTACAACACAAGGTGGATAACTTCTTGTTTGCCTACCGGAATGTGACACATGCGGTTACCAACCAAACTCCAGCCATGATGTTCTTCAATCGAAGACTATGATGCTGCCTGGATTTGGTTAAGCCAAACATCAGAAGAGATGTGGAGAACAGTCAGTTTCAGAATATGAATAAAAGGCCGACCAGGAGTTTTAAGATAGGTCAACCAGTTTTGACCCGGGACTACCGCACAGAGAAATGGCAGCCAGGAACGATCTGCACACGGCAAGGACCTCTAATGTATACCGTGGACATTGGAGAGAGCATTGTAAGACGCCATGCTGACCAGATTCTAGAGTCACTGGAAAACGTCAATTCCACACCACGCTCCGATACACCTGGCGATGAAACCGAAGTAGCAATTGCATCTACCTCAGAATCGGTGATATTGGAAGCAGACGAACCAAACAACGACGTTGATCCCGAATCAACTTTGCCAGAAGAACCTGATACCCCAAAGAGGCGTTATCCAGACAGAATCAGGAAGCCTCCTCAAAGACTGAACTTATAATTGCTTAACTTCAACTAATGTATCTAGCAACTGTAATTGTAAATATGTTATTTAATTATTAATCGAATGTTATGTACTGTTTAGCTAAAAGGGGAGGAATTGTTGTGTATGTACCTTGAAGAATGAACTATATTCTGCAGCCCCTGTATACTGCAGTACCAGTAGTGACCACCCCGGTATATAAGCCTGTGTAGTAACTTTTGCATAGTAGTTCCAGGTTGTCTCCACTCAGTAAAGATCTGTTATAACCAGCTCCTGAAGTCCGTGTCTCAATTACACACGGACATAATACTGCCCATTAAGAAGAACATAAGAACTAGGAGCAGGAGTAGGCCATACGGCCCCTCGAGCCTGCCCCGACCTTCAGTAAGATCATGGCTGATCATCGACCTCATGTACATGAAAATTGCTTCAGGGTCCTACAAATAGCCTAGGACCCCAATTTACATATTACAGGCAGGCGCTCCGGCCACCCATTTTCACATCTGGTTTAAGATGACAGCTGGAGGATCAGGAGCAGGAAGAGGGCAGGAAGTTCATAAGAACATAAGAAATAGGAGCAGGAATAGGCCACTTGGCCCCTCGAGCCTGCTCCGCCATTCAATAAGATCATGGCTGATCTTGGGCTCAAAGCCACTTCCCCGCCCGCTCCCCATAACCCTTCACTCCCTTGTCTTGTAAGAATCTGTCTATCTCCACCTTAAATGTATTTAATGACCCAGCCTCCATGGCTCTCTGGGGCAGAGAATTCCACAGATTTTCGACCCTCTGAGAGAAGAAATTCCTCCTCATCTCAGTTCTAAAAGGGCGACCCTTTATTCTGAAACTATGCCCCCGAGTTCTAGATTTCCCCCCCCCGAGGGGTTACATCCTCTCTGCTTCTCTGCAGCTCTGCAGTTTTTCAGAGGCGGGGTGGCAATGTTGCACCGCTCACTTCTGCTTTCTTATTAATCTTACTCCACAGAATTAAACATAAAGAAAAATTCAGCATTGCGAGTCACTTGGTTGATTATTCCAACAGGGAAAATAAAACCATTGCACAAAGAGTATTCCTGCCATTCCTGGAATTTGATCAGCACGAGCAGCATGGTGTGGCAAGGTTCTAAAAGCCCAAGTGAGCTGCATGAGTCTCTGGTGCCAGCAGGTTCGCTCAGCTAGACTCAAACGTACCACAATGATCAGTGACCTTTTAACAACTGTGCAGTTATAATTAATTAATATTTATTTTTTCCTATTACAGTTTTGGACTTTGACGTGACAGTTATATTGCGCAGTCCAATTTTATCGTGACAACGAATCAGACTGTGTCACAAATTGGCTAACCAGTTTTTTTTATCCAATTAAACATTTTCACAGTTAACCAATTAATTACCTAAACAAAATAATGAGAAATCGATTAGTCCATCCTATTGGGCTTTGCATGTTTGTTGTAGGATACATGAAGAGCTGAATGTATCAGATAAGTAATGGTAATTGTTATACTGATGAGGGTGGATTAAGCAATCCCACAGTCCCAATAAAGAATTGATCAGAGATATGGCCCAACACTGTAGCAATGATTCTCCCTTCACGTGCAGGATCACCAACTTTAACTAATAGTCATAGAATCGTGGAATCATGCAACACAAAAGGAGACCATTCGGCCCCTCCTCTTTGAAACAGCTGTCCAATAGTCCCACTCCCCTGCTCTTTCCCTATGACCTGTGAATTTTTCCTTCCCAATTCCCTTTTGAAAGTTATTATTGAATCTGCTTCCAACATCCTTTCAGGCAGTGCATTCCAGATCAGCATGGGGGTGATTTTGCCAATGGGGGTGTGTTGGAGGCGGGACTGGTTTTAGTCCCACCTCCATCGATGTCCGGCCAACCCACGCTATTTTCCCTTGATTGACCTTGTTAAGCCCGCCCAGCGGGCTTAGCAGGCCAATTAAGGGAAAGCCGGTGACAGAGAACGTCAGCGTATGACGTTTCATCTGTCAAAAATGATGAAATGGATTCAGTTGATGTGTATTTTAGTTGAGTGCTGAGTGACAGCTTAAAGTTCTTCCTGCTTCATTTTTCCAGAATGAACAAAAAATAAAGAATAAAATGAGTGGTAAACATATTTGTCAGCCCAATTGAAAATCGAATTCAAAAACTCTGCTCCCAAAGATGTGTTTCTTTTAATTCAACTAAATATAAGGCATGTTTTCACGATTTTAGTCTCTATTCCACTGGATAAAAAATATGATTTACTTAAGTTGCTTGTGTCAGCTGTGGCTCAGTGGGTAGCACTCGTGTCTCTGAGTCAGAATGGTTGTGGGTTTAAGTCCAACTTCAGAGACTTGAGCCCCCCAAAAAATCTAGGCTGGCTCTCCAGTGCAGTGCTGAGGGAGTGCTGCACTGTCAGAGGTGCCGTCTTTCAGATGCGACGTTAAACCGAGGCCCTGTCTGCTCTCTCGGGTGGATGTAAAAGATTCCATGGCACTATATTGAAGAAGGGCAGGGCAGTTATTCCTGATGTCCTGGTCGATATGTATCCCTCAATCACCATCACTAAAACAGATTATCTGGTCATTATCACCTTGCTGTTTGTGGGAGCTTGCTGTGTGCATATTGGCTGTCGCGTTTCCCCCATTACAACAGTGACTACAAAAGTACTTCATTGGCTGAAAAGCGCTTTGGGACTTCCGGATGTCGTGACAGGCACTACATAAATGAAAATCTTTTTTTAATAAAACCAAAAAAAACTAATGTTTTCTTTTCTAAAAGTTGTCATCTTCAAATGATTTGAATTTTTCTTCTTCAAGGCGAATAAACTGTTGTTGAGGGGGATTTGCCCTGTGAAACTTACAAATCCGTGCCTTTTTTACCTCTAGACTTGACTATCCCAACGAACTCCTGACTGGCCTCCCAGGTACTACTCTCTGTAAATTTGAGGTCATCCAAAACTCTGTTGCCTCTGCTGTCCTAACTCAGTCCCATTCACCCATCTCTCCTGTGCTCACTGACCTACATTGACTCCTGGTTAAGCAACACCTCAGTTTTAAAATTCTCATCCTTGTTTTCAAATCCCTTCATGGCCGCGCCCCTCCCTAACTCTGTGATCTCCTCCAGCCCTTCAACCCTCCAAGCTATCTACCCTCCTCTAACTCTGACCTCTTGAGCATCCCCGATTATAATCGCTCCACCATTGGCGGCCATGCCTTCTGTTGCCAGGGTCCTAAGCTCTGGAATTCCCTCCCTTAGTTTCTCCACTTCGCTACCTCTCTTTCTTCCTTAAAACCTACCTCTTTGACCAAGCTTTTGGTCATCTACCCTAATATCTCCTTATGTGTCTCAGTGTCAAATTTTGTTTGATAACACTCTTGTGAATACAAATTGTTGTTGAAAATTAAAAATCTCATATATACAAAAGTAGCAGTCTCAAAATTATCTTGGAATTAGATGAACTTTCCCAACAAGAGTGCTTCATGTATATTTTTAAATCTAAAACCTTGGAACTTATCAAAGACTAATTGCGCACTATTGTGTTTGCGGCTGATTTCTGACAAGAGGACACTGGCGGGCGGAAGGAATGAGTTTTGCGCTGGATAACAGTCTAGAATAATGGGCTGAATTTGGCTGTAAAAATAACGGTAAGGCTAACGGAGCCCACCGTTATTTATGCGCAAATCATAAAGCAACTTCCGGTGAATGCACATGCACAGTTAAATGCAAGAATCCGTAAGTTGTTGTCCGAGATGTGCCACTCCTCCAGTGCTGTGTATGTCACGGAACCCTAGTTTTCACAATTAAAATGGTAGCAGGTGTATCGGGCTGGAATGTGGTGTTAAGTTCCGCCCGATTGTTTTCGGAGCATTACCGCCCCATAGCCTGAAAACCAGCCCCCTGTCTCCCTAATTTAAAATCCTCGTTCTCATCTACAAATCCCTCTATGACGTTGCCCCACCCTACCTCTGCAGCTTCTCCAGCCTTATGTCCACTATAGTCTCACACAGTTCTCTGACTTTTAGTGCAGCCCTCCACTCCATCGTTGGTGGCAGTCATCAGTCATCTCAGTCCTAACTCCCTCCCTAAATCCCTTCACTTTGTTACTTCTCTCTCTGCCTTTAAGACTCATTTCTTCGAGCAAACCTTAGGTCACCTCTCTTAACTCCCCTTCAGGGGCTCAGTGTCCATTTCCCTCTTCCTTTGTGAAGTGCCTTAAGACATTTTTCTACATTAAAAGCTCTATATAAATATTGCCGTAAGAAAACTACTAGGCACTTGGTCTAAGCGTTAAACAAAGCTTTAATCAACCATTTACAACATGGAGGTCTAGTTGTGTCCTTCACTAGTTCCTGTTAAGAATGTCCTGCGCAAGCTGGGCCCGTGCCCGAGTATTTATACTCTCCCTGGACAGCGCCACCCGTAGGCTGCTCAGTATTATTTCATAAGTCTTTCTTTCATGAATGACTGATTCATGTCAAATATATTATAAAGTGATGATCATTGTGGGTAAGACCAAAGCTATGCAGGTTTTGAGAAATTCTGGTGAAAGAGCATTATGGCAAACGGATAACAGTTGGATCGGGTGAGACAATTTATAAATCTGGGAAGTATAATGACTAATGATGGCAGATGTGCCGAGGAGGTGAGAGCTAGGATTACAATGGGAAAAGTTGTATTTAACAGAAAGAAGAGGATATTGAGTAGATAACTGAATAGAGAACAGAAGAAAAGGTTAGTTAAGAGTTTGATATGGAATATGGTGCTGTATGGTGCTGAAACATGGACCCCGAGGAAAGAGAATGTCAGGCTTCTTGAGAGCTATGAGGAGGTGTCAGCCATTGCTCAGTGGGCAGCACCCTCGCCTCTGCGTCAGAAGGTTGTGGGTTCAAGTCCCACTCCAGAGACTTGAGCACAAGGATCTAGGCTGACACTCCCAGTGCAGTACTGAAGGTGTGCTGAAGGTGTCCTGAGAGGACTGGAGGTAGATAAACAATGGCAAACATTTAAAGATAGAATGACAAAATTGCAAAAATTGTTTATACCAATCTGGCATAAAAGGAAATCTAAAAAGGTGACTCAACCGTGGATAACAGGGGAAATTAGAGACAGCATAAAATCCAAAGATAGGGCGTATAAAATAGCCAAAAAAAGCGCCAGAGCGGAAGATTGGGAACAGTTTAAGATAGAGCAAAGGAGGGCAAAGGGCATGATCAAGAGGGGCAAAATAGCTTACGAAAACAAGCTGGCGGAAAATATAAAAACTAACTCCAAAAGCTTTTATAAATATATCAAAAGGAAAAGACTGGTGAAAACCAAAGTTGGTCCATTGCAGTCAGATACGGGGGAATATATAATGGGAAATAAGGAAATGGCAGATCAACTAAATGCATACTTTGGGTCAGTCTTTACGAAGGAAGACACAAAAAACCTCCCTGGGATATCGGGAAAAATAGGGACATTGGCAAAGGAGGAACTGACGCAAATCAATATCTCTAAGGATATGGTGTTAAGGAAGCTAAAGGGATTGAAGGTGGACAAATCCCCAGGGCCTGATAACATGCATCCTAGGGTACTGAAGGAGGTGGCCCTAGAGATAGCGGATGCACTAAGGATGATTTTTCAGAATTCATTAGACTCGGGAACAGTGCCGATGGATTGGAGGGTAGCTAACGTTACCCCACTATTCAAAAAGGGGGGTAGGGAAAAAGCAGGTAATTACAGACCTGTAAGCCTTACATCAGTTGTGGGCAAAATGCTGGAGTCCATCATTAAGGATGAAATAGCGGAGCACTTAGCAAATGGGGACAGGATAGGACAGAGTCAACATGGATTTACAAAGGGTAAATCGTGCTTGACTAATCTATTGGAATTTTTTGAGGGAGTAACTGGTAGAATAGATGGGGGAGAGCCAGTAGATGTGGTGTACCTGGACTTCCAAAAGGCCTTCGATAAGGTCCCACATAAAAGATTAGCATGGAAAATTGAGGCTCATGGGATAAAGGGGAAAGTTTTGGCGTGGATAGGGAACTGGCTGTCAGATAGAAAACAGAGAGTTGGAATAAACGGCTCATTTTCTGAATGGCAGGCAGTAACAAGTGGGGTACCACAGGGATCTGTCCTGGGCCCCCAGCTGTTCACAATTTACATTAATGACCTGGATCAGGGAGTCGGATGCAGCATTTCCAAATTTGCAGACGACACTAAACTAGGAGGTGGGGTGGGCTCAGAGGAAGAGACCAGGAAGCTCCAGAGCGATTTGGACAGACTGGGCGATTGGGCGGATAAATGGCAGATGCACTATAATGTGGACAAGTGCGAAGTTATCCACCTTGGGTGCAGGAACGGGAGGGCAAATTATTATTTAAATGGCAATAGATTGGGAGAGGGGGAAGTACAGAGAGACCTGGGTGTTCTTGTACACCAGTCACTGAAGGCGAGCATGCAGGTGCAACAGGCGGTCAAGAAGGCAAACGGTATGCTGGCCTTCATAGCAAAAGGGTTAGAATACAGGAACAGGGATACCTTGCTGCAGCTGTACAGGGCACTGGTGAGACCACACCTCGAGTACTGTGTACAGTTTTGGTCGCCTCATCTGAGGAAGGATGTTCTTGCCATGGAGGGGGTGCAGCGGCGATTCACCAGGCTGATACCAGGAATGGCGGGAATGACCTATGAGGAGAGACTATGTAGTTTAGGGATGTACACACTGGAGTTTAGAAGATTGAGAGGGGACCTCATAGAAGTGTATAAAATTCTGACAGGTCTAGACAGACTGGATGCAGAAGGAATGTTTCCCTTGGCGGGTGAGAACAGAACTAGAGGACATAATTTAAGGATAAGGGCTAAACCATTTAGGACAGAGATGAGGGGGAATTTCTTCACTCAGAGAGTGGTGAACCTGTGGAACTCATTGCCACAGAGGGCAGTGTACGCCAGCTCATTAAATATATTTAAGAGGGAATTAGATATATTTCTACGGGCAAAAGGGGTTAAGGGTTACGGAGAGAAGGCGGGGACGGGATACTGAATTAAAGGATCAGCCATGATCTCATTAAATGGCGGAGCAGGCACGAAGGGCCGAATGGCCTACTCCTGCTCCTATCTTCTATGTATCTATGTATCTATGTAGGTGCCGTCTTTCAGATGAGACGTTAAACCAAGGCCCCGTCTGGCCTCTCAGGTGATCATAAAAGATCCTATGGCACTATTTAGAAGAAGAGCAGGGGAATTATCCCCGGTGTCGTGATCAATATTTATCCCTCAATCAACATCTCTAAAAAGATTATTTGGTCATTATCACATTGCTGTTTGTGGGAGCTTGCTGTGTGCAAATTGGCTGCCGCGTTTCCTATATTACAACAGGGACTACACTTCAAAAAGTACTTCATTGGCTGTAAAGCACTTTGGGATGTCCTGTAGTTGTGAAAGTTGCTATATAAATGCAAGTCTTTCTTTAGGTGTTGACAATGATACAGGAATTTTGATACCAGAAAAACAACAACAACTTGTACTTATATCGCGCCTTTAATGCAGTAAAATGTCCCAAGGCGCTTCACAGTAGTATTAAAAGACAAAAAATTTTGACACCGAGCCACATAAGGAGAATTTAAGGCAGGTGACCAAAAGCTTGGTCAAAGAGGTAGGTTTTAAGGAGCATCTTAAAGGAGGAGAGAGAGGTAGTGAGGCGAAGAGGTTTAGGCAGGGAATTCCAGAGATTAGTGCCTAGGCAACAGAAGGCACGGCCACCAAAGGTTGAGCGATTATAATCAGGGATGCTTAAGAGGGCAGAATTAGAGGAGTGCAGATATCTCGAGGGGTTGTGGGGCTGAAGGAGATTACAGAGATAGGGAGGGGTGAGGCCATGGAGGGATTTGAAAAAAAGGATGAGAATTTTGCTTAACCAGGAGCCAATGTAGTTCAGCGAGCACAGGGGTGATGGGTGAACGGGACTTGGTGCGAGTTAGGACACGGACAGCCGAGCTTTGGATCACCTCAAGTTTACATAGGATAGAATATGGGAGGCCAGCCAGGAGTGCGCTGGAATAGTCAAGTCTACAGGTAACAAAGGCATGGATGAGGGTTTCAGCAGCGGATGAGCCGAGGCAAGGGCGGAGATGGGCGATGTTACAGAGGTGGAAATAGGCGGTCTTAGTTATGCTGCGGATATGTGGTCGGAAGCTCATTTCAGGACCAGATATGACACCAAGGTTGTGAACAGTGTGGTTCAGCCTCAGACAGATGTTAGGGAGAGGGATGGAGCCAGTGGCTAGGGAGTGGAGTTCGTGGCGGGGATCGAAAACAATGGCTTCGATCTTCCCAATATTTAATTGGAGACCATTTCTGCTCATCCAGAACTGTATGTCGGACAAGCAGTCTGACAATTTAGAGTCTGTGGAGGGGTCGAGAGAAGTGGTAGTGAGGTAGAGCTGGGTGTCGTCAGCGTACATGTGGAAACTGATGCTGTGTTTTCAGATGATGTCGCCAAGGGGAAACATGTAGATGAGAAATAGGAGGGGGCCAAGGAGAAATCCTTGGGGGACACCAGAGATAACGATGCGGCAGCGGGAAGAGAAGCCATTGCAGGTGATTCTCTGGCTACGATTAGATAGATAAGAATGGAACCAGGCGAGAACAGTCCCACCCAGCTGGACGATGGTGGAGAGACGTTGGAGAAGGATGGAGTGGTCAACCATGTCAAAGGCTGCAGACAAATCAAGAAGGACAAGGAAGGATAGTTTACCTTTGTCACAGTCACAAAGGATGTCGCTTGTGACTTTGATGACAGCTGTTTTGGCAAATGGATTGGATTGGGCATGCGCTGAAAGGGGATGGGGTGTTCAAAGAGGTGATGGAAGAGCGGATGGAAGGAAAAAGACCAAGAGGGAGAAAAAGAAGGATGCTTCAGGACAAAATGAAAAATAGGAGATCGATTAGAGAATTGAAGAGTGAAGCACGAGTCAGAGTGGTTTGGAGAAGGGAGTATTGAGCCAAAACCTGTAATAGGCAGATCAATGATGATGACATGGAGGGCATTTGATCCATTGTACCTGTGTTGTTCTTGGAAGAAGCTATACACAGTGTCTCGTTCTCCAGCAGTTGTATTTTTTCTTTTTCAAATATTTATTGATTTTCCTTATAAAAGCTGTAATGAATTCTGCTTTCACCAGCGTTTCTGGGGCCAGGTGACGCCATTTAGATCCCAGGCGCCCTTTCTGTCTCTGCCCACCTTGCTACTGCCTGTTCCTGCTCCCCTGCACCAACCACACGTGCTGGGGCTACAGTCATTTAGAGGGATCCTCAGCTGCTGACAGATAAAGATGGATGGAGCTAGTATAGAGATGTCTTTCTGGCAGTCGTTTGTGGGTTTTCCATCTTTAATGGATCTGAAATCTAATGGACTAGCTGCTGTAGGTTCCGCATTCATTGGCTGCTGCTCCACAATATTGCTTCTTTCTATTTCCGATGCTAAATACTTTAAACTGCCGCTGCAGGCATTTGACAAGCGGCCACACTCCCCTGGTTTGCCGTCTGCAAGCAGGCGAGCTGCTTATGGGGAACGTGACTCATGGTGGCAGCACACCGACTGCATTATAATAAGGACCAACCACGACAAATCGATCGGGTTCCATACTGAGACCTCTGTGTGGTCACCATGCACACCCTGCCCAGCACCCACCCGTTTACCACACGTACCTGAACATATAGACAGGCTAAGTGAGTGAGCAAGAACCTGGCAAATGGAATATA
Organism: Somniosus microcephalus; assembly: GCF_052327205.1. NCBI lineage: Eukaryota > Metazoa > Chordata > Chondrichthyes > Squaliformes > Somniosidae > Somniosus > Somniosus microcephalus. The sequence goes on along the minus strand of NC_140990.1, from coordinate 330,446,541 downwards.
ATGGGGAGAAATGTGAAGTTATCCACTTTGGTAAGGAAAAATAGAAAAACAGAGTAGTTTTTAAATGGTGAGAGATTGGGAAATGTTGGTGTTCAGAGGGACCTGGGTGTCCTTGTACACGAATCACTGAAAGTTAACATGCAGGTACAGCAAGCAATTAGGAAAGCAAATGGTATGTTGGCCTTTATTACAAGAGGATTTGAGTATAAGAGTAAAGACATCTTACTGCAATTATATAGGGCTCTGGTGAGACCACACCTGGAGTAGTGTGTACAGTTTTGGTCTCCTTACCTAAGGAAAGATATACTTACCATAGAGGGAGTGCAACGAAGGTTCACCAGACTGGTTCCTGGGATGGGGGGATTGTCCTATGAGGACAGATTGAGTAGACTAGGCCTATATTCTCTAAAGTTTAGAAGGATGAGAGGTGATCTCATTGAAACATACAAAATTCTTACAGGGCTTGATAAGGTAGATGCTGGGAGGATGTTTCCCCTGGCTGGGGAGTCTAGAACCAGGGGTCACAGTCTCAGAATAAGGGGTCGGCCATTTAGGACTGAGGTGAGGAGAAATTTCTTCGCTCAGAGGGTGGTGAATCTTTGGAATTCTCTACCCCAGAGGGTTGTGGAGGCTCAGTCATTGAGTATATTCAAGATAGAGATCGATAGACTTTTGAATATTAAGGGAATCAAGGGATATGGGGATAGTGCAGGAAAGTGGAGATGAGGTAGAAGATCAGCCATGATCTTATTGAATGACAGAGCAGGCTCGGAGGGCCAAATGGCCGACTCCTGCTCCTGTTTCACATGCTCTTACGTTCTTATAAGTAATAACCTTTTATGTAGAGCTTGGACGCTTTCCTTTTTGAGGTATAGGTGCAGCACATCATAAGGTTTCTACTTTGAGTTCCACCAATCTTTACCGTACTACTTCTTTATCTTTACTTATCTATTTGCTCCATCTCCTCTCGTCGTACCTTTTCATTCTCACTATAACACTCTTGTGTTAAAACCGAGGCAAAGTGCTCATTTAAAATAAAAACAAAATACTGCATTTTCTGTTTTTACTCATTTTGCATGTCTGCCATTTCTTTATCCTGCATGAGAAAAACACTTTTGGTCTTACTCTTTATTAACTTCTTTTTTACATCTTCTGTGTTTATGACATCTTTTACTGTTTCCTTTTATGTTCTTTGCCAGGCTTTTTTCATACCCCCCTTAATCTTTTAATCTCCTTTTTGGCTTTCCCTCTTCGATACTTAATTTTCTTTTTCTTTAGTACTACCAGATTTGTCATATGTCTTCGTTTAACCTCATTTTAATTTTAAATTCTCTACTCATCCAAGAAAGTCGTTTTTTACTTGTGGGAGCCTTGTTCCTATCCGATATAGCCCCTGTTTGAACATTTTTCATTGTATATTTACTGTCTTATCTGCCAATTTTCCATTCCAATTTATCTGGGATAGCTTCCTTTTCATCTTATTGAAATTTGCTTTTTTCATGTCAAGTACTTTTATCTTTGACTGTTCCCCCTCCTTTTGAATTTTTAGATTGAATTAAATTATAGGCTTTAGTTTCAATGAAGAAAGAGTAGAGACTTAGAGGGAGAAATTCAGGTCATTTGTGCCTCCTGTTAGCGGGCCCCGGGGGGAGGTGCTAACGGGCCGCAAACAACTTTGCGACTGGGCGCGGTGCCGCTAACGACTCCCACCATATTCGGCGGGAGTTTAACAGCGGCGCTGTGACGTTGCGCTCCGATTTCCTGCGCCCGAAGATTGTGACATCATCTCTGGGCGCATCGCCCAGTTAGCGCCCCGGAACCTAAATTGGGTATCGCCCCCCTGAAACTGCGCCGGGCGATGACAGTGACAGCTTCAGGGGACGCGTACCGGGCGGCCGGCCACTACCGGGGCGAAAATTAAAGGGGAGGTGGGCGGCTGCTGTGGAAAAAGATGTGCCGTTTTTGTTGCCGCTCCAGTCGTGGTTTGTTGGCAGGTTCAGTGCCGCGATCGCTCAGCCCGGCACTCACTGATCGCGCGGCACCCCCGCTCCCTGCTGGTCCAGGTAGATGGCTTCACCTTTGGCAGAGTATGCAGCTTGGGCCCGTCCCTTTAATTGAGGGAAGATCCCCTCGTATGCGGCAGAGCTACGCGTCCCAGTGCGTAGCGCTGCTGAGCCGTGAGCCCCGCTCCTGCCCCAGGAAGGAAGTGGAGCGCTTGATTTAGAGCTCCACTTCCTTCTGGGGGTGGCATCCCATATTTAACAAGCAGGGCGGGACTTCCGCACCTGGCACAAAATATCCCGCCTCCCGGATGTTACCACCCCCAAACGGGACGATATGCAATTTCTCCCCCTGAAAGTATCATGGAATTATGCAGTGATAGAGGAATTGAGTTGGAGAGAGGAACATAAAGACATGGGGGGGATAATTGTGACTTTGTGTGATAATGTATTTCCATTGAGCGATGTGAAACAGGCTGCCGATTCACTTCCACCTGTTTTATACTATTACACAAAGTCAAAATTACCCCCAGTGAGATTAGCAGAGATGTGCCTCACGATGGATCAGCACTACTCCAGCTTGTTTTTATCGACTGCTGCCCTCCTCATATCCAATGAATTCAGTGGCTGTACACAAACCCAGACAAGATTTAATGGTTTGAAATCATTCCAGAGCCAGAGGACAACATATATTCCCTGGACAAGAAGCATGGCTACATTGAGCAATTATTCGGACTGTTATTTTTCCTAAGATGTGGTTAAAAAGGGTCTACTTGAATTACTCTTTCCACTTAAATTAATTTTGTGGCTCATTTATTGAGTATTCTATTACACTGATTCCCAAATCAATTTCTCCTTCTTTCATCAGTTGAAAGTTCCTCAGTTAATTGATTCTTTCCTTCGTAAATCAGCCGCTTTTTAAAAAACTTTTTGGACACTGATGCATTACATTTCTTCACAAAGAAAGGATTAGGGACTGTAAGGTGTAACAACTTGCATTCTCATAGTTTTGTCAATTTAGAGAGTGACAGGTCAAAGTGCTTCACCAAAAGGTCGACTCCAAACACATGAGAAAAAATAAACAGAACAGGACGAGGGAAAGCACTTTAAAGAGAAGGATGTTAATAAGGTTCTTCAAAGCGGGGAGGGGGTTAATAAAGACGAAGGATTTGGGAGGAAATTCCAGATGACGGGGCATAGCAAAAGAACAATCACAAGTGGTGGAGTGGAGGGTGCGGTAATAGGGAGTAATCTGGTATAGGAAGAGGAGCGAATAGGTATGGCAGCGGAGATCACAGAGATCCAACCAGCTGCTCCTGTACTACACCATATATGCCACGGTAGCATTTGTGCCTCTGAGTCAGAAGGTTGTGAGTTCAAGCCCCATTTCTGCACTTGAGCATAAAATCTAGGCTGACGCTTTAGTGAGGTAATGAGGGAGTTATGTATTGTCAGAGGTGCTTCTTTTAGATGAGATGTGAAACTGAAGCCCCATCTGCCTTCTGATGTGGATATGCAAGATACTATGGTGTTATATGAAGAAGGGCAGGGCGGTTGTTCTGGTCAACATTTATCCCCTCAAGTAACACTGCGGAAAATGGATTAACTGGCCATTTATCTGAATAACTGTTTGTGCGACCTTGCTGTGCACAAATTGGCTGCCGAGTTTTGCCAATCAGCTGCCATGTTTGCCATTGGAAACAACAGCCACAGCACTGGCTGTAAAGCATTTTAGGATGTCTTGAAAGATGCTATGTAAATGCAAGTTCTTTCTTTCTTCACAAGGCCACCGATCTGTCTAAACAGTAGACATCGATGAACTGACATCAGTAGCAGGGAAAATGCTAGAATCTATTATTAAGGAGATGATAACGGGGCACTTAGAAAATAATAATAGGATTGGGCAGAGTCAACACGGATTTATGAAAGGGAAATCGTGTTTGACAAATCTGTTATAATTTTTTGAGGTTGTAACTAGCAGAATGGATAAGGGGGAACCAGTGGATCTGGTGTATTTGGATTTTCAAAAGACATTCGATAAGGTGCCACACAAGAAGTTATTAAACAAAATTAGGGCTCATGGTATTGGGAGTAATATACTAGCACGGATTTAGGATTGGTTAATGGACAGAAACAGAGAGTAGGAATAAAAGGGTAATTTTCGGGTTGGCAGGCTGTAACTAGTGGGGTACCGCAAGGATCAGTGCTTGGGCCTCAGCTATTCACAATCTACATCAATGATTTGGATGAGCGGACCAAATGTAATATATCCAAGTTTGCTGATGATACAAAGCTGGGTGGGAATGTAAGTTGTGAGAAGGATGCAAGAGGGCTTCAAGTAGATATAGACAGGCTAAGTGAGTGGGCAAGAACATGGCAAATGGAATATAATGTGGAGAAATATGAAGTTATCCACTTTGGTAGGAAAAATAGAAAAGCAGAGTATTTTTTAAATGGTGAGAGATTGGGAAATGTTGGTGTTCAGAGGGACCTGGGTGTCCTTGTACACGAGTCACTGAAAGTTAACATGCAGGTACAGCAAGCAATTAGGAAAGCAAATGGTATGTTGGCCTTTATTACAAGAGGATTTGAGTATAAGAGTAAAGACGTCTTACTGCAATTATATAGGGCCCTGGTGAGACCACACCTGGAGTATTGTGTACAGTTTTGTTCTCCTTACCCAAGAAAGGATATACTTGCCATAAAGGAAGTGCAGCAAAGGTTCACCAGACTGATTCCTGGGATGGCAGGACTGTCGTATGAGGAGAGATTGGGTCGGCTAGGCCTGTATTCACTAGAGTTTAGAAGAATGAGAGGGGATCTCATTGAAATGTATTAAAATTCTGACAGGGCTAGACAGACTGGATGCAGGGAGGATGTTTCCCCTGGCTGGGGGTCTAGAACGAGGGGTCACAGACTCAGGATATGGGGTAGGACATTTAGGACTGAGATGGGGAGAAATTTCTTCACTCAGAGGGTGGTGAACCTGTGGAATTCTCTACCACAGAAGGCTGTGGAGGCCAAGTCACTGAATATATTTAAGAAGGAGATAGATAGATTTTTAGACACAAAAGGCATCAAGGGGTATGGGGAGAGAGCGGGAATATGGTATTGAGATAGAGGATCAGCCATGATCACATTGAATGGTGGAGCAGGCTCGAAGGGCCGAATGGCCTACTCCTGCTCCTATTTTTCAATGTTTCAATATTTCTGCCCTGGTACATGATGTTCTTCAGGTTCAGCTGTGGTGCAATGAGGTTATTTTCTATTGTGAAACGTGTAGGAGTACCTTTGTGAGACTCTACTTCTGACATGGAGCCTCACTTGATGGAAGTGAAGGTCACAAGTAGGGCTATAGCGCTATAGAGCCAATTCTATGATATGCTCTCATCTACTAAGTCTCCACATTGGAAGTGTGAAGTCATCCACTTTGGATCTAAGATAGATCTTTTCTAAATGGCGAGAGGCTGGGAACTGTGGACGAGTCGAGAGATTCAGGGGTCCAAGTACAGAAATCACCAAAAGCTAGTGGACGGGTACAAAAAATAATTAAAAGGGCGAATGGAATGTTGGCCTTTATCTCAAGGGCTGGAATACAAAGGGGCAGACGTTATGTTACAGCCGTACAGAGCTCTGGTTAGACCCTATCTGGAGTGCTGCATTCAGTGCTGGGCTCCGCACCTCAGAAAGCAAGTATTGGCCTTGGAGAGGGGATGCAGCGCAGATTGACCAGAACTGGGGGCAAAAAGGGTTAAATTATGAGGACAGGTTGCATAGACCAGGCTTGTATTTCCTTGAATATAGAAGATTAAGGGGTGATTTAATTGAAGTGTTTAAGATGAATAAAGGGGTTGACAGGATAGATAGAGAGAAACTATTTCCTCTGGTGGGCGAGTCCAGAACAAGGAGGCATCACCTTAACATTAGAGCTAGGGCATTCAGGGGTGATGACAGGAAGCACTTCTTCATACAAGGGTATTGGAAATCTGGAACTCTCCCCCAAAAAGCTGTTGAGGCTGGAGGGTCAATTGAAACATTAAAAACTGAGACTGATAGATTTTTGTTAGGCAAGGGTATTTAGGCTTGTGGAACTAAGATGAATAGATGGAGTTAAGATACAGATCAGCCATGACCTAATTGAATGGCGGAACAGACTTGAGTGGGCTGAATTGCCTACTCCTGTTCCTTGCCTTGCAATATGACCCATTATGAGCAACAACAATGACAACTTGCATTCATATAGCACCTTTAACGTAGTAAAACATCCCAAGATGTTTCACAGCAGCGTTATCAAACAAAATTTGACACCGAGTCACATAAGGAGATATTAGGACAAGTGACCAAAAGCTTGGTGAAACAGGTAGGTTTTAAGGAGCGTTTTAAAGGAGGAGAAAGAGGTAGAGAGACGGAGAGGTTTAGGGAGGGAATTCCCGGAGCTTGGGGCCGAGGCAGCTGAAGGCACGACCGCCAATGGTGGCGCGATTAAAATCGGGGATCTGCAAGAGGCCAGAATTGGAGGAACGCTGTAAGGGGTCGTTTTAACGAGCTTATGGTGTGCTAGATTGGTTTTGATTTCGCACTGCTCGTGAGCAGTTCCGAAGCGCTCCCCCCTCACCGGTTCTAGACACTGGGCTTATTGCCAGACAACCTTGATGTGTGGCCCAACTTGTGACTCGGAAGACAAATGGATCAGGTGAGACAAGGTGAGTTTTAAATCAGAAATATCTTTATTTTCAAGGAGAATAAACACAGAGAATGCAAGAATCAATTTAGACAAAAACCATTAGCACGTCTCCCAATGGGAACTAAAATTTAACACACAAGGAATAACTTTGACTATCTTAAACCATACAACAATTCTTAATCAGCGGTATACTAAAACGGGGGTGGGAAAAGCGCACGGACACATCGAGGGATAAATCACACTCCTGAATTACAAAACCCTTAATGTTACAAACCCTCCCGTTGCTAAAATATACCTCAACTATGTCAGTTAGGTAGAGTTGGGCCTTTATGCTCACCAGAATTTTAAAACCCTCCTGGACCTTGGTACTCCTTGTTACGTCCGGGATCTCCAATCTTCCTTATGGGACCGGCTCCTGGACCCGCTCCCTGCACAAACTTGGAAGTCCTCCGAACTCCTCGAGCCGTCTACTCTTCCGCACGGTCTTCGAACTCCTGATGGTATCTGGACTTGGACTTCACTGCTTCTGGTGAATCTTGTGGATCTGTCTGAGTCTGGCTGAATCTCCCTCCTGCACAATCTTGTGGGTCCTCCTTGCTCTGTCCTTGACCTCGTGTCTGTGTGAATCTGTGATGGATCTGTCTGAGTCTGGCTGAATCTCTCTCCTGCACAATCTTGAAAGTCCTCCGAACTCCTCAAACCGTCTCCTCTCCACTCGGCCTTCGAACTCCTGATGGACTTGGATCTGGACTGAACTTCTGAATCTGCTCTCCTGCACAATCTTGTGGGTCCTCCTCGCTCTGTCCTTGACCTCATGTCTGTGTGAATCTGTGATGGATCTGTCTGAATTTCACTGAATGAATGTCTTGCTGTCGATTTTCCCTCAACAGTTATACTGTTTCCTTGCCCTTATCTCGGCGCCAAATCAGGGGTTTTCTTTTGTCAAGGTAATGGGCAGGCTGCTTTGACAAAAGCAAGTACTTTATTTTAATGTCTTGTAAATGAAACTGATGGGATCTGTCCTGTGCCCCTCTGAGTTTGGTACAGATAATGTTTTTTTTTTCTGTGCTCAGCGATTTCAGAGATGGGTTTGCGTTTTGCTAGCAATTAGCGCACGTCCAGGTGCAAATACTTTTGTTTACGAGTTCGTTACTGCTGTAACCATATTATCATATCAATAGCAGTAAGTTCTGGAATCTTCTAATCGGTGATGACTCAGGCTGCTGTAAGATACTGCTGGTGTGTCCTTTTGAACTGAGCCATGAGAACTGCCAACTCCATCTTGTGTTCTCACAATGTGGCCATTTCAGGGGTTTTACCAATCTAGACTGTATTTTCTGGATTTTGCGAATCCTACAATGCAGAGATCTCGAAGGGTTGTAGGGCTGGAGGGGGTTACAGAGATAGGGAGAGGCGAGGCCATGGAGAGATTTGTAAACGAGTATGGCCCTGAAATTGTGGTGTGTATGATGGTGCACTCTCAGAGTATGGCGTTGTATTCCCTTAGAAATCCATCGCAAGTTCAGGATTTCCGCTTGGAACTTGCGGCCTGTCAACATACGCATTGACAGACCATCGGCGCGGGCCACGAAAAAGCAATCGCTGGCACAGAGTAGGGCTATTTGCCCACCAACTGGCCAGCAATTGCCCACGTAAGTGCTACAGTTGATGCAAACAGGCTCAGGGCCTGTTGACATCAGTGTAAGGGGATATCTAAGCCATTAATTAAACATTTCATATTGGAAATTATGCACGTACACTGTATGAAATGAGTTTATGCATATATTGGCCTGGATTACAGCTTTAAAGATGTCTAAAATTAAGATCTAATTTCCCGTTTTATGCCATCCCCAACCTCAGCATTACTGTTTGGGGGTCCATATACAACTCCCACTAACGTTTTCTGCCCCTTGGGGCTTTGCGTCCGTCCGATAATTGCACCCCAAACGGTGCGATACCGAATTTCACCCCCAAGGTGTTGCCAGACAGGGAGCCAATGTCGGTCAGCACATTTATATAGGAGTACTGCTTTGTTATCATAGTCACTATCCTGGTCACGCAAACCCACATTCAAAGAGTTGCATATTTCAAAACTGTGTATGCAGTGATTTTGTTGACATGTTGTCAATTAGCAGAAAACATTGGCTTTTCTCGTGTCAGCTATGGCTCAGTTGGTGGCACCTTTCTCTCTGAGTCAGAAGGTTGTGGGTTCATGTCCTACTCCAGGGACTTGAGCACATAAATCTCGGCGGACACATAAATCTCGGCTGACACTCCAGTGCAGTGCAGAGGGAGTGCTGAACTGTCGGAGGTGTCCTCTTTCAGATGAGACGTTAAACCGAGGCCCTGTTTGCTCTCTCAGGTGGATGTAAATGGCATTATTTTGAAGAAGAGCAGGGGAGTTAGCCCCAGTGTCCTGGCAAATATTTATCCCTCAATCAACATCATTAAAAAACAGATTATCTGGTCATTATCACATTGCTGTTTGTGGGAGCTTGCTGTGTGCAAATTGGCTGTTGTGTTTCCTGCACAACAACAGTGACTCCACTTCAAAAAGTACTTCATTGTCTGTCAAGCACTTTGGGACGTCCGGTGGTTGTGAAAGGCACTATATCAATGCAAGTCTTCCTTTTTTTTTCTAGTATTTTTCAAACAGAGGAATTTTGAGTTCCTGTGAACTGAATCAGCGGCTCTGCATGACTCTATTTAAAAGCATTGTGGGCCACCTGCCTGGCACAGATAAGCTGAAATTTACACCAGCTGTTAACAAACATTTCCTAGCTCAGTGTCTTTGGCTAAAAGATTCATTCAGCATTTAAAGAAATCTACAGCTTCATTATACTGATGTACATTTCCAAGCGAGAAACTATTAATTTTAAAGAATAACATTCAAGTCTCATTTGTGCCTGGGAAATGCTCAGGGGCGGAGACATCAGGGATATCCGTGGCTTCCCATGAGGGGGCACGGGACTTCTATGTAAATGAGCCTTCCACCTCATTTTCATCCTGGATTGCCAGAGGGGTACCGAGAAGACAGGTGCTTTAGGCCCTACACCCAACTCCTCCCTGATAGACATGGGATCACCTTCCATGGGTCTGCTGATGACAGGCAGTTCCAGCTCTCCCCCACCACCCTTGGCTCCATAACATCGCTGTGGTGTCTGCTTGTCCGACATTAAGTGGTGGATGAATAAAAACTTCCTCCAACTTAAGATCAGCAAGATTAGAGCCAAGCTTTTTGGCTGTCACAAGAATCTTCACGCCCTAGAACACAATCTGTCCCCTACCCTGGCAACTTGCTCAGTCTATACTTTAAACCCCAAATCTTATCCATCTTCAAGACCACCTATTTCCACCTCGGTAATATCACCCATCTCCATTCTTACCTCACCCCCATCACCACTGAAACCCTCATACGTACCTGAGTTACCTTCAGGCTTGACTTATTTAACATTGTCCTCCTCCAAGCTTCCATTCTCTACCGTATAAACTCCAACTTTTTGAAAATGCTACGACCTTCATCTTGCCTCACGCTAAGTCCTGCTCCCCCTTCATTTTTGTATTTGTCAACTTCCTATGGCTCTCAGTCCATCTATGCATTGAACGCAATTTCCTTCTCTTGGTTTCTTCTCTTCTTCTTCTTAGGCAGTCCCTCGGAACCGAGGATGACTTGCTTCCACATTAAAAATGAGTTTGCAGGTGACTGATGAGTCCAATGCGGGACCTGCAGTCTCTGTCACAGGTGGGGCAGACGGTGGTTGAAGGGACGGATGGGTGGGGTGCTTGGGTTGACGTGCGCTCCTTGCGCTGCCTGCGCTTGACTTCCGCTTGCTCCCGGCGAAGACTCTCGAAGTGTTCAGCGCCTTCCCAGATGCTTCTCCTCCACTTTGTGCGGTCTTGGGCCAGGGATTCACGGGTGTCGGTGGGTATGTTACACTTTTTCAAGGAGGCTTTGAGGGTGTCCTTGAAGCGTTTCCTCTGCCCACCTGGCGCTCTCTTGCCGTGCCGGAGCTCCGAGTAGAGCGCTTGTTTTGGGAGTCTCATATCGGGCAATGTGACCCGTCCATCGGAGCTGATTGAGCGTGGTCAAAGCTTCGATGCTGGGGATGTTGGCCTGAGCAAGAACACTGACGTTGGTGCGCCTATCCTGTCATTTGGATTTGCAGGATCTTGCGGAGGCAGCGTTGGTGGTACCTCTCCAGTGCTTTGAGGTGCCTGCTGTACATGGTCCATGTCCATGGTTTACTGCTATACTGCTGCATCCTTTTCCAGCCATATACATGAACACGAAAACTCAATTTTTCTGACTTTGGCCTTCTTTGCATCCACCCCTTACATTTCATCATTCATGGCAGAGCTTTCATCCATTTGTGATCTACACTATGGAATTCTCTTGGAAAATCTGTCTGCCTTGTTAGCTTTCTGCCCGCCTTCAAAAACCTTCTCAAAACCTATTTCTTTGCCTACTCTTTCAATTGCCTCCCCTAATTTCTCTCCTGTGGCTATTCACTGTTCCACATCGGTGAAATGCACGGTATTTATTATATTGAAGGCATTGTGTAAAGGCAAGGTGGGTTGCCACCTATTTTTTAATTTAGCCTTGTGGAGAAAAGTCACCCTTATTTTCAAATCCCTCCATGATCTCGCCACACATATCCGCAGCATAACTAAGACCGCCTATTTCCACATCTGTAACATCGCCCATCTCTGCCCTTGCCCAGTTCATCTGCTGCTGAAGCCCTCATCCATGTCTTTGTTACCTGTAGACTTGACTATTCCAACGCACTCCTGGCTGGCCTCCCACATTCTACCCTATGTAAACTTGAGATCATCCAAAACTCGGCTGTCTGTGTCCTAACTCGCACCAAGTCCCGTTCACCCATCACCCCTGTGCTCGCTGAACTACATTGGCTCCTGGTTAAGCAAAATTCTCATCCTTTTTTTCAAATCCCTCCATGGCCTCGCCCCTCCCTATCTCTGTAATCTCCTTCAGCCCCACAACTCCCCGAGATATCTGCACTCCTCTAATTCTGCCCTCTTGTGGATCCCTGATTATAATCGCTCAACCATTGGTGGCCGTGCCTTCTGCTGCCTAGGCCCTAAGCTCTGGAATTCCCTGCCTAAACCTGTCCATCTCGCTACCTCTCTTTCCTCCTCTAAGATGCTACTTAAAACCTAACCGTTTAACCAAGCTTTTGGTCACCGGCCCTAATTTATCCTTTTGTGGTTCGGTGTCAAATTTTCTGTCTTAAAATACTCCTGTGCAGCGACATGGGACGTTTTACTGCATTAAAGTGCGTTAAATACAAGTTGTTTTTGTTGTTGCTCTTCCTCCATATTATATATTGAGTTTAAAAAGACACAAATGCTGTCTAGAATCTCTATAGTGATGTATAGTCACTATTAATTTGTAGGCAAACAAAGCAGTCAATTTGAACACAGCTAGGTCCCACAAACAGCAATGAGATAAATGACTAGATAATCTGTTTTAATGATGTTCGCTGAGGGCTAAATGTTGGCCAGGACGACAGGAGAACTCGCTTGCTATTCTTCAAATAATGCCATAGCAACTTTTATGTTCATCTGAGTGGGTAGACAGGGTTTAATGTCTCGTCTGAAAGATGCACTTTTGACAGCGCACCACTTCCGCAGTCCTGCATTGAGGTGTAAGCTGAAACTCTGTGCTCAAATCTCTACAATGGGAGTTTGAACACAGGGCTTTCTGACTCGGGGTTGAGAGAACTTCCACTAGAGCAGTAATGCATAGTGCCTTCACTAAATCAGTGAAAAAGTGGTGTTATTCGTGGTGTAACTTTTGAAGATGGGGCAATTGTGACAATTTAGTGATGTCCTTGTTGCTTTATATATTGGTTGATCACTAAACTTCAGCACCAGCTCAGGGCAATCTTATTTTTTTGTATCTAAGAAGATCTTTATGTCACACAATCTAAAAACTAATATACCTACCACTGATAAATACACATGATAGAATCCTGCCTGTTATCTGTTTCTTCACACTTAACCTCCCCTAGACTTACATTTGCAAGATAAAACATATTCAAAAGATATCGGCCTAGAAATTCGGTGGAGCCCCAAACGGGGCGCCAAGCTCGCCTGGGCGCCGGAATTACCGCTGCGATCGGAGCCATTGCGCCCGCCGGAAATTCAGCTTGAGCGCCCCAAGAGGGACGCAGGGCGCTGCTCGAGGCGCCCCGCGTCCCTCTTGGGGCGCTGAAACTGAATATTGCAGTGCAATGTGACGCAGCGCCACACGCTGCGGCACGGCGTGCTGCGGTACTGCAGGCCTTCCTCCCCTTCTTAAGGGGGAGGGGCCTGCACCAGCGCGATGACCGATCGCGAGTGCTGCCAAAAGAGCCCGGCACCGAGGAGAAGTGCCAGGCTCTCGGGATACAGCCGGCACTGCCCGGGGGGGGGGGGGGGGGGGGATCAGGAGGCCGGGGACGGAGGTGCTGGCAGGCGGCCACTGAAAAAAATGGTCGCCCCGCACCTCCACCTTAATTTGCGCCACTACCGCCAAAGGTAGGCCCCGTGAGCTGGGCGCGATTTGCAAACGGCGTTACAGAGGCGGGCGCTACCAAATATCGCGATCGGGGCGGTAGCGGGGCGCTGCGCACACTGATGACGTCATCGGTGGCGGCGCAGCGCTACAGGCTAATGCCGCCATTAGCGCCCCGCTAAATATCACGGGAGGTGCGGCCAGTGGCGCTCAAGCCACTGAGTGCCCTCTTTAGGCGCTAACTGGTGGCGCAGCCCCCCGAATTTCTAGGCCGATATCATCTTCATGTAAGCCTATCTACCAGGTGACATGAATTCTGCAGCAAGGAGAAAAAATGAACAATTTACCTTACAGTTAATTTTATCTTGCTGTAGAATATAGGACTCACACAGTGTCCCCGATCAGCACATTGTCTCTATCCAGTATAACAACAACGAAGACTTGCATTTATATAGTGGCTTTAACATAGTAAAAATGTCCCAAGGTGTTTCACAGGAGCGTTATCAGACAAAATTAGATAGCGAGCCACGTAAGGAGATATTAGGACAGGCGAACAAAAGCTTGGTCAAAGAGATAGGTTTTAAGGAGCATCTTAATGGAGGAGAGAGAGGGAGAGAGACGGAGAGGTTTCATTGCATTATTTTTTTCTTGCAGTATGCCTTTCTCCTTATTGCTGCACATAGCTTTGCACCGCCTCTCCAGTTAGCAACCAGCAGATGTTTATTGTCAGAAGGACTGTGTGGCACTGAAAATCACAGCTCACATAATCGAGGCAGTTGCAAGGAGCGGCCTTCATTATCTCTGCAAGACTTAGAAGGACATATCTATCTGCGAAGTTAGCTGTCATCAGCTCTTAAATTACCATTTTCTGAGACCTATTTTCTGCAGCAATCATTGATTTGATACCAGCTATGGCTGGACGATAGCCACTGTTTGTAATTCTTACTTTGTAAATTTTGTACTTAAAGAGCACCAAGCAGCAACAGTGATATTTTTTTTAAAAAGAGTAAAAGGTTAAAGATTCTGAATGAATGATTATATATACTGTATGATATGAGTATGAAGTACAGACATGCATGGAAAACATCCTTATCAATCTTCAGTCGGCCCAGAGACAGATAATCTCAGACAAGACAATGGTAGGCAATTGGCCTCACAACTTTAGAAAATACCCCATTCTGCTTATAGGAGAAGACCACCCATAATGGAACGGGAAAAGCATAGGCTACATTGGGCGGGAGAACCAAACATCAAGCTTCTGTTTCCCTGTTAGCCTTTCATCCTCCTCTTCTCCTCCTCGAGATGAAAGACAGCATGAATTTCATAGGATATACGACACAGAAACAGGCCATTCGGCCTAACCAGTCCGTGCCGGCGTTTATGCTCCACTCGAGCCTCCTCCTGTCTTTCCTCATCTAAATCTATCAGCATAACCCTCTATTCCCTTCTCCCTCATGTGCTTATCTAGTCTCCCCTTAAATGCTTCTATACTATTCGCCTCAACCACTCCCTGTGGTAGCGAGTTCCACATCTCACCTCACTTTGGGTAAAGAAGTTGCTCCTTAATTCCCTATTTGATTTCTTGGTGACTGTCTTATATTGATGGCCTCTAGTTTTGCTCTTCCCCACAAGTGGAAACACTCTCTCTGGCTGCGATTTTATGAACCTCGGCAGGTTCGTGACGGGTGATGTCGGTGGCGGGTCCCGACCCCGCTGCTGTCACCATCCCAACCTCTGAAATGAATATCCGTTGATTGGGCTTGTTAAGCCCGCCCAGCAGGTTTGCTGGCCAATTAGGGGAAGCGGGTCTGGTGATGTCATTTGATGACACGTCATCAGTCGGTTTCCTTAAAGGGACCATGTCCAACTTTAGGTTGACATTTGTGCTGTCAGTATTCCACAGTACTGAGGTGCTGCAAACACTGACAAGCACTGCACAGAGGTGCACGGCTGCACCAAGCCTCTCCCATGACTCCTGCCATATGTTTATGGAGAGAGTCACAGCACGCAGGGAGGTTCTCTTCCCTTCCCATGGGCGGAAGAGACCTCCCCAGGAGATCAACGGTTGCACCTTGCACAGGAGGACACAAGCAGGGATGTGGTCAGGAGGACCAGGCTGCAGTGGCGCAAACCTTTCAATTATCTCAGTAGGTCACAAAACGTTACTGCCAAGCCACACTCAACCTCATCCTGCTGTGCCTCTCATCACATCCCCATCACTGTGCCTTCCCTACCCTACTCCTGCACATCCTTACTCACACCAACTTACCTTGCACCTTCACCCATCCCTCTCTATCTACATTATCACATCCCCATCTCACTAGCTACCCCTCACACTCACCCTCATCCTAGTTCAATCATACCAACTAACAACACACAAGGGTAGGCACTTGGGTGTTTTATGCAATGTTCATGTAACGTTTCTGTTACTGTGGTGTCAAACATTGAAACCTTTAGGAGGCGAAATTCAGTAGGTTAGCACTCCCAGTTAGTGCCTGGTGGGGGCGCTAATGGGGTGCTCAGGCAGTAGCGCCATGGCGGGGCAAATCCCATGCCACATGGCAAATTCACCGGCCCCATAGCACCGGCGATAACTATAAGTGCCTCGGTCCCTTTCGCCATGCAGATCGTGACGTCATTGAGTGTGCAACGCTCGCTGGGCGCCCAATCTGCAAACTTCAGTAGCACCCCCTGCCTTACCGCCTTGCACTGACAGCACCAGGGAGCGGAGGCATGAACTGGCCGGCTAGCGGCTGGCAGGGCACTACTTAAAGGGATGCGCCCCAGCTGTCAAGGAATTTCCATTCCAAAGGTCAGTTATGAGTGGCAGAGAGCGCAGGATGTTTCTGCAGCCAAATAAAGGCTGTTTAGTCCCCAGGGTGTTGCAGGCCATCAAAGCACTTTGCCTTTCATACCACAGCATATCGCCGTTCTGCACTCCCCGAATCATTGGGGGCGGGTGTGCAGACTCCAGTCCCCTTTAATGGCTGGAAGGCGCCTGCACCAATGCTCACTCACAATTATACAGCACTTCATATTCGTTATTGCTTGGAGCCTAATGCCACTCACCTACACCATTAGCGCCTGATTTAGCGCTCCCCTGCATTCTTTGAGCGCTGAGACTGAATTTAGCGGGCACCGAGATTGATTAGCGCCTGGCGCTAAATTTCCAACTTCTCAAAAGTTAGCGCCCCTTCCTGGGTGCTACTGAATTTCTTCCCCCTTATTTTCAACACTTTTTGTTCTTGGACAGGTTTGTGTGCACCTTTGGAAGTGGCTTAGTGAGTTGCAGTGAATAGTGAGACATAACGGTACCCCCTGCAGTGGTCATGAGTGTGAAAGAAATGGCTTGGGCATTGTAGGGATGCTTTATGGTGTTGGTGTGGGGTGGTGCCAACCTGGCGTGTCATGTGGCAGCCAGGGTGTACAGTGTCAAGTGAAGTAAATCTGGCCATGGTGAGACCATCCCTGGCCTCCCGGGCAGCAATGTGCTCGGGTGCTGAAATGCCCTGTGTCCTGTGCAGCATCAGATGATTGCGGAGAAGGTTGTTGGTGTTGTTGTTGGTGCTGCTGGTGTGCCTGGTGCTGCTGGTGTTGGGGCTGATCGTGGTGGGATTCTGAGGAGCAAGGTGAGACAGTATAAAGGGCACCCATGCTGATGGAATAGATGGCAGGTGAAGTAGAGATGACAGAAGCAATCTGTCAATGGTGAGAGAGGTAATGAGGTCAGACTGGATGGAGACTTGTGTAAAGACTTGCAGCCTGGTGAATCTGTAGTGGAAATGCAGTGAGGAAGAGTTTGTGGCTGAGGGAAGATATCTCTGTAAGGTGGGAGCTTTTATTGTACATTTGAAGCTGTGAACTCAACAGCTGATTCACTGAACTCCAGCCTCAGCTTCACAGACATGGTCCACAACCAGCGTGGACCCCATGGACGAGCTGTCAAATGCAAAAGGTGAGCCGAAATTCATTCTTAAGTGGCTCTAAACAAGCCACTAATGACCTGAATTGACTCCCCCTCTGAACCTGCCGCTGCATGTCGGGTCTGCTCAGCGCTGACAGACCCGACATCGGGGAAAGGCGTGCGGTGGTAGGTTCACAGTGGGGTCCCGACCCGCTGTGGAAAAAAAACACTTTCCCACCCAACCCGCCACAGATCCCCCCGCTGAACCCCCCGCAAAATCCAGCCCTCCGTGTCCACTCTATCAAAACCTTTCATAATTTTAAAGAACTTTGTTAGGTCACTCCTCATCCTTCTCTTTCCAAGAGGAAAGAGACTCAGCCTCTTCATCCTTTCCTGACAGGTATAACCTCGTATTTCTGAAGAAGCAGCGGCGGTGGAAGTAGACCTGCCAGGCCCCTCGGCTTCAAGCCCTGCCAGCATTATAAGGCCCCCTCGCCCAGAGACAGGCATCTGGGGTGGGGTGGGTTGGGGGCGGAGGACTAGGCCAGTACATAATGAGCATGAGGAGAGCACACAGACTGAGACACTGAACACAGGGGTGTGAGTGAAGAGTGGAGGCTGGAAGATGAGGACTCTTATTCCTGCGAACACGCCTCCTATTTGCTCTCCCTCCAGCTCTGCTGCTTCCTTCAGCTTCTTCGATTCCTCCTCCTCCTCTCACAGTGAGATTCCATTCCTCATGTTCTCACTTGCTCAAAGCCCCACATTTCCTTGCCAGCCTCCATTTGATCCCTATGCTCCTACAAATCAATTTCAAGAACCTTATTCTCACTTCAAGTACTTCCACAACCTCGCCCCACCCTACCTCAGCGATTCCTTCAGTCTTATGTCCCTCTTTGCACCCTGTGCCTCTCTGACACTGGTCTACTCCGTTCCTGTCCTCTTTGCTTGACTATTGGTAGCCTCTCTTTTAGCAATTTTTGCATCTGCTCTCTGTAACTCCATCTCAAAATCCCTCCTCCCTCCCTGCTTTGAAAAGCCGACTGTTTTAATTCAGCTCTGCCCCCTTAGTCCAACCTATCATTTCCTTCTCCGTGTCCCTTTTCAGTTATTTGCTCAATAAAGTGCCCCGAGAGTACTTTCTGATGCTGAGAGTGCCATATAATGCGTTATGTTTATTATATGTACATTATAAAGCACAGGCAAGCAGACAGGAGGGCCACAGGAATGTAGCAAGTATGCACAGAAGTGATGATTCAACAGCTGTGTAAACTTGCAGTACAAAGTTAATTCGCAAATATGAAGTACGCATAAACTGCATGTGTGACTGAATTATGATTATCTGCTATGTGAGTGAAAGGCCATGCTGCACCATTGGTACTGCCATGTTTAGTACGTTCCATGCCCCATTCATTTGTAGCATTTGAGTCCATTATTTGGACAATTAAGGGGTTAATGCATTACAGTGGAATACCTGGATGGCATTTATTAGCATTTTATTTACTCCCATGGAACAGATTATCAATAACCAAATTAATGCCATTTTCATAAGTCAGTCAAAACATTTGTTTTAATTTAATATATATTCTAAAATCAAATTTGCTTTAATGCTTTAGACTTCTTTTCACAACAGAATGAGGAAAGTATTGTACTGTACTCATTTTTACATTGAAAAAAAAGTTTATTTTGCCTGGGCTTGTGATTGATTTTCTATAATAAGAGTGTAATTTATATCCATGTCAGTTTAAAAAAAAACAAGGTTTCAGGATGATCAACTGGTGTTATCCAGTCTGACTGGACAATGCACACAGAATGCCACATATTGCCCTCGTTGTACAAGGATTGCAGCAGTTTCTCTAACCGAATCGTCAAACCGATTCACCCAATCAAATGGGACGTTGACATCTGCTGGGTTGAAAATCTGCTAGTTTAAAAATAAACCTCAGTCTTTATTGAAAAAGTCCAAAGCAGCCCTGAATTTGAATAAGAAGGTGGCACACCCTATTTGAACTTCTTCACATAAGTCCAGGGTGTGTACAGTTGCAAGCAGCTTATTTTTTTTTATATAGAGAGGAGCATAACTGGATGAATCTGCATTCTGAATCCAGTTCTGAATTTGGCAATCCATTTCCTTGTACTTTTAGATTGTGTGGGAAGATTAATTTGCATATTTGTTAGGTAAATGATTTAAAGAGCATGCCACAGCTTGAAGGCAAACCGTTTCTAGATTGAGGTGAATTGGTCGTCCAGTAACCGTAGCATGGAAAATTGTACATGCTAAATGAGTCCATTATAATACCCTTGAGTTTATTACACATCCATCTGGCCTGAGTCATCTATCTTCAGTGTTTTTGAGCAAACCACCTGAATTGGGGTACATCTGTTCAAAACTCCTATATGAACTGAGTCAGTGAAGTATGAAAATTATTCTGCTGGTTAATGAGACTAGAAATCCCTGGCCCAATCAGTAAACAGTGCATAGAAGCAAACAAATCATTATAAACAAATACTGCACAACAGTGGGCGAGCATGTAGTTTGTCAGCTTTGTCGTGAAACGGAAAAGATCCACTGCTGTAATGGGGACTTGTCATACTTCTTCGAGGGTTGTCCCCTATTTGGTTTTGAAGTGAGCTACAAGAAACTTGGAAGAAGCAAGCTAGTCGTTTTTTAAAATGAGCCCGTTTTTTCCATTTACATCTCTGTTTCATAATGTGGAGACGTTAAATAATGCATGACGCTCTCTACTTACTAGACCGTGCATTAAGTATTGCATTCGCTTCATTTAAGTGGAAACTAGGTAAATACATGAGGGAGAAAGGAATAGAAGGATATATTGATAGGGTGAGATGAAGAGGGGTGGGCGGAGACTCGGGTAGAGTACAACACCGGCACGGACTTGTTGGGCCGAATGGCCTTTTTCTGTGCTGTAAAGTTCTATGCATTCGCTCCATATTGTATTTGGGAGCATATTTAAAATAGCATAGCCTGAATTCATAAATAATCCATGAAAGTGCAAAGCCCAAGTTTCTAGTACAAGACCAAAATACTGCGGATGCTGAAATAAGAACAGGAAATGCTGGAAACACTCAGCGGGTCAGGCAGCATCTGTGGAGAGAGAGAAACAGTTAACGATTCAGGTCGATGACCTTTCGTCAGAACTGGAAAAAGTTAGAGATGTAACAGTTTTTAAGCAAGTGCAGAGGCAAGGAAAGTGGGAGAGGAATGAACAAGAGGGAAGGTCTGTGATTGGGAGGAGGGCAGGAGAGATTAAATGACAAAAGGGCTGATACATGATTTAATCACTCCTGCCGCGGCGCTACCGGCTTTGCGACCGGGCATGGCGAGAGTACCAACGCCCGCGAAATTCCCGTCAAGGTTTGCAGCGGCGGTAACCCCTAGCGCCATGATCTCCTGCGCCTGGAGATTGTGACGTCATCGTGCTGCGCATCGCCCCGGTAGCGCCCCACTCCTTCCTGGAGTGCTAACAGCCAATTAACTGGAAGCTCACAATCATTAGTGCCTGGCGCTAATTTTTCAAGATTTCCAAAGTTAGTGAAAACGGGGCGCTACCCAATTTCTCCCCCTTTATGTTTGTGAGCACTTATGTGAAAAATAAGCTCCCTTAAAATACACAGCCACAGGACAAAGTCACTCTATAAAAGTTAAGCGGACATGAAATTGTTTTAAAAACTAAAACACATAGAAGTGAATCTTGGCCTTTTACCTTTTTTTTCCCCCAATACCAGTCAAGTGTTACCATTGTAAATTACTCTCGGGCATATTCATGCAGTATGTAAATGCACTGAGGTCATTTCAATGTTAATAACTGATGTCAAATGTTTATCATTGTGCGTAAAATGCAGAAAATGGAATGTGCCTTGGGTAAAGTGTGTACCCAAGAGAATTTCTGTGCCGCAGGGGAAGGAAACATTCTTTTACGTGAGAATGCAAATACCAGAAAGTTAAAATTTGGTATCCCGGTCGCCAGCTTGTCATTTTAAAAGGAAACATTTTGGAAAACTATTTATATGAACTGTATAAGAGAAATAATCATATATACGAAGAAAACCTATTGCTGGGAGTGAGCACCACATACCTAAATCTTTGTGGGGAGAAGAGATTTTGTATATATCTGATTTTATAGTTGCCCCAACAACTGTGCAAATACAGCATTGCCGACACTCATGGTTTTGCTAATGATTTGTTGATTTTACACGATTGTTTTAATGTGTATTTTTCACGGGATAGAAGGGAGCACATTTCTTTCTCTCACTCACTCCTCTGTGCCATGAATCATACGCATCAAAATCATGCAGTGTCAATAAATCACTCACGGGAATTGCAAGTGTTGGTAATGTTGATGACAGTCAGAATTGAATAGCTCGCTTGCCTCTTAGCATTTGTAAAACTCTTGATCATGGCCTCTTTCAGGCATTTCTACAATGAAAATATTTATTCTTAGTCTCTCTCCAGAACCAAGATACCTAAGCCCTGGAATCTCCCCTGACAGTCCTCTTTGAACACTTTCCAATGCATTTTGACTCATTTGAAGTCAACAGGACCCAATATTGAACTCAGCTTCTGAAATGATCTATACAAGATTAGAGAAGCTTGTTTTGACATAAATAACCTTCAGATGAACTCACTACCTTTTCTTTATGGTCAGCTGGGCATGCGATACTTGTGGGAAACCATCATCTTGTTTCAGGGCCTCCAAAATAAGGTGCTAAGAAATTTACACCCAACTGTAGGTCTTTGTTTGCCTGATATGAAGTGCACACTTTAAGGGCACATTCCACTTAATCTCTTTTAAAAGCCTCACGTGTAACTAACATGTGGATTTACAAGGCCTCGTGATCCCCATATAGATGCATTTCCGATTTTAATCGCTCCACCATTGGTGGCTGTGCCTTCAGCTGCCTAGGCCATAACCTCTAGAACGCCCTCCCTAAACCTCTCCGCCTTGCTACCCCTCTTTCCTCCTTTAAGACGCTCCTTAAAACCTATCTCTTTGACCAGGCATTTGGTCATCTGCCCTAATAGCTCCTTATGTGGCTCGGTGTCAAATTTTGTTTGACAACGTTCCTGTGAAGTGCCTTAGGACAGTTTACTACATTAAAGGTGCTATATAAATGCAAGTTGTTGTTGTTGGCGTCAGTGTATTTGATAATTTAATGTTCTGGGAGTATTCATCATTTCTTCCAATTACATGTGACAAATTTGGCCTGTCTGCCAAAATATATTGAGGAATTTACTGCCAACGTTTGTAATATCCTGCACCAAGTTGCTGAACAAAGGCCTGGGCAATGATGCAATTGATGACATCATTACATCCCCAAGAACACGTGATGCAAAATTGCATAACATAAAATGTAAAGTAAGATATAAAGTAATACAGCAAGGGGGAAAAATGAAATCACGCCCCCTTTGGGGCGCTAACTTCACCGGGGCGCTACACTTAGCACCCAAAAAAATTAGCGCTCCCGCGGCCCAAATTCATCGGTACCGCCCCAAGAGGGAAGCGGGGAGCTACTGGAAGCGCCTCGCCTCCCTCTAGGGACGCTGTGAGGGAATATCGCGGCGCTACATGCCGCAGCGCCATGCTCTACAGCACGTCGCGTCACAGTACTGCAGGCCTTCCTCCCCATTTTAAAGGGGAGGGGCCTTGCGCAGCGCGACCCGGGGCCCAGCTGGGCCCCCAGGAATCGGAGTGCCGGCAAAAGAGCCCGGCACTCAAGAGAAGTGCTGGGCTCATGGAGCGCTGCTGGCACTCCGCGGAGGGGGCTGCAGAGGAGGCCGGGGACGGCAGTGGGGGCAGGTGCCCCGGCCGCAGGTAGGCCCCCCTGACCCCATCGGACATATCGTCCGGCGGTAAGTCAGGGGGCGTTACCGAAGATCGCGGCCGGGGCGCCGCGGGGCGTTAACAGTTACCGCCGCCGCTAACCTCCTGCTGAATTTCGTGGGAGGCATTGGCGGCGCTGTGCCTGGGCACTAGTTGCTTTGCGCCCCCGTTAGTGCCCTCTTAGGGCACTAACGGGAGGCGCAAAGCAACCGAATATTTCCCCCCAAAACTTAACGTTTTTATTACAGCAAGTTGGGCACAATTTTCTCAATAGCCAGCATGGGTGGTGTTGAAAAAAGTTTTTCAAACATTCACTCATTGGCTATTTTAGAAACAGCCAATTTGAAGACTCCCCCGCAAAGGACCCAATGTCCTTTTAATTAACTTTCTAAGCTGGGTCAGAGAGCTTCGGGATAAAGCATTTTACAAATATCTTTCCAGTTAAATAATGTTAAGGTTTGTGCTTGAATAGAGCATGAGCGACACTTGACACCTTTTTAAAGGATTCCCCAAAGACATCGCACAAGTTCCTTTAAATGTTCTGTAAATCCTGGCATTGTCCTTGTAGTCATTTTCCAAGGGCAAAGTCTAAGAGCGCAGACAGCTGGAGAAGTGCCGTTAATTAATGGCAATAACCCTATCTTTCAACATAAGGTCAACAGTAACTATATCTTGAAATTCATTCCAAATACTTTCATTATTAAACTGTTAATATTCTGTAGCGCCAAATATCATTTATAAATGAGAACAGCTGGTTAAAATCATTGTTGTCAGGTCAGTTAATGATGGTTCTTTCTTCCTGCAATTCTGTAGTAAACTTCTAAACGCCATCTGTACATATAACGGATGGGGCAGCGTGTTCAGTATTTCTGATGGCCATCATTTTGCAGATTGTCAACAGTGATTTACATCTCTATGAATTGTGGAATTATGGTTTTTATTTAATTAGTATTTTTTGGGAACTATGAAATGACCCGAGGTGAAAGTTAACCTCAAACTTATGACAAGTTGACATTCCACGGAAAAGTGAAATTACCCCAGATGTTGAAGCGACAATTTTCCGCACTTTTTTCTTGCAATGTTTCTGAAAAAAAAACTTCAGAACTAATTTTGTAAATGCATACTTTATTTATAAGTTCCACTGATCTCTGCTTTTGAGGATTCGGTTCCATGATGGGACTATCGAGGCAGTTTCACAGGTGGCGCAGAAAGAAAAGACATTTACACAATAGCAAAATACTGCGGATGCTGGAAATCTGAAACAACAACAGAAAATGCTGGGAACACCCAGCAGGCCAGGCAGCATCTGTGGAGAGAGAAACAGAGTCAATGGGGGTGATTCTAACCCTACCCACTCAGCAGCAACTTGGCGGGTGGGCAGTTAAAATCACCCTGGCTCTTACCTGTCCGAAAGCTGCTGTGACCGCAACATCTGTAATTTTAACCTGCTTTCCTGAGCAGGGAGCAAGGACAGGCGCCCAGAGCCAACGGGGTCCTTCTTTACATACGCATGTTGTGGCTGTAATGATATCAGCAAATAGTGATGGTATTTGCCTGTTTGATTATGATGCCTTACCAGCATAGTTGCCTGATTGATTACTTATGCCTGACCAGCAGAGGGCATGTGACAGAGACAAGCAGTTTAGTTTTAGTTTTGTTTTAGATGGATTTCTAGCATGGTGTCTCCTGTAAGGCTGTTAACCAGAGTTGAACAAACTTTAGATTAAAAGACATTCTCTTTCATAAATGTCTCGTCATTGAACCCACAAAGAAATCAATACATGGTGTCAGAAGTGATTGAAAGAGATGAAGAGGAAAAATCTGAAGTTAAATCAGCTCCCCACATATTAGCAAGCCAAAAGAGAACATTGTTACTTACCATTGGAGAATAGCTAACGAAGTGAAAAATGGAAGGTTTACACCCACCGGCGAAGCTTCAGCTGACAGGTAATGTGGCTGAAAATTGGAGGAGGTTCAAACAACGTTTGGAGTTGTATTTAGCGGCAATCGGAGCTGACGAGAAATGTGATCAAATGAAAGCGTCAGTGTTCTTACATGTCGTGGGTGATGAAGCGCTGGAGGTGTATAATAACTTCACATTCGCTGCTGATGGAGACAATATGAAGCTAGATAAAATAATGGAACAGTTTGAGGCCTACTGCATACCTAAACGTAACGTGACGTTTGAGAGGCACAGATTTTTCACATGTGTACAGAAAACGGGAGAGACTATTGATCAGTATGTGACTGAACTGAGAAACCGAAGCAAAATGTGTGAATTTGGGGGACTGACAGACTCGCTGATAAAAGACAGACTGGTGTGTGGTATTCCAGATAATGGTCTAAGGGAAAGACTGCTAAGAGAGCAAAATCTAGACCTGGGAAAAGCCATAGCACTGTGTAGGGCTACAGAGACAGTGAAGTTGCAGGCAAAGGAGCTGTTCAGTGACAGTAGCTGCAACGTGGATGCAGTGAGTAAGAACGGACACAAACCGTTTAACAAAAAGAGCGCCAATGTGAAAAAAGAGGCGTGGCCAGCGAACAAAAATGAAAGGAGCAATCGAAAGTCATGCAGTCGATGCGGTACACAGCATCCACCAAAAAAGTGTCCAGCATATGGTAAAACATGCAATAGTTGCAACAAAAACAACCATTATGCCCATTGCTGTAAGAACCAAGCGCAACAAAGCAAGGTCCATGCAATAGATGAAAGCGAGATAGAGGAGTTCTATGTAGATGTTGTGTCTGAAAACAAAAAAGAAAAAAGAGACTGGATGTTGACACTAAAAGTGAATGACATACATATTCCATTTAAATTGGATACTGGAGCACAAGTTAATGTGATATCAGAGACTGATTTTAAGAAAATTAGACCCAGACCAAAGATACATGGAATAAAAGTGAAACTGACAGGATACTCAGGTACTGATATACCAGTGAAAGGAAGATGCATTGTCAAAGTGACACACAAGGACAGAGAGCACACGCTAGCATTAATCGTGGTGCCAAAGGATGTGCAAGCCATACTAGGTTTAAAAGCCTGTGAGAGACTGAACCTGGTAAAGAGAGTCCTCATTGTGGAAAGCGAAGGAGAGACAGTCTATGATGAACTCATGAAAGAGTACAACGACCTATTTAAGGGTCTAGGCTGCCTTCCAGGAGAACACACGATCAGAGTAGATAAAAGTATGCCAATGGTCATACATCCATGCAGAAAAGTTCCGTTTGCTCTTCAAAAGCAACTGAAGGCAGAGTTGGACAGAATGGAAAGCCTGAACGTGATTCAAAAGATAGATGAGCCAACTGAGTGGGTGAGTTCCCTCGTTGTTGTGGACAAAAAGAATGGAAAGCTCAGAATTTGCCTGGATCCAAGAGATCTAAACAGAGCAATAAAGAGAGAGCACTTCAAGCTTCCTACACGTGAGGAAATCATGTCACAGTTTGCAAATGCAAAGTATTTCAGCAAGTTAGATGCAGCATCAGGATTTTGGCAGATGAAGCTGGACGAGGCAAGTTCAAGACTGTGCACGTTCAACAGTCCATTTGGCAGATACAGATTCCTAAGGTTACCATTTGGCATTGCCTCAGCTCCTGAAGTGTATCACAAAACTATCCATATGATCTATGAGCACCTGGAGGGAGTTGATACATCAATGGATGATATCATAGTATGGGGAACCACGAGAACTGAGCATGACGAGAGACTGAAAAAGTGCTGGAAGCAACAAGGAAAACAAACCTGAAGCTGAATAAAGAGAAATGCCAGCTCGGGGTGACAGAACTGACATTCGTGGGAGATATCCTTAGCAGTGAGGGCATCAGACCAGATCCCAGAAAGGTGTCCGCCATTGAGAATATGCCAAAGCCACAATGCAAAAAGGACGTGCAGAGGTTTAATGGAATGATCAACTACATGGGTAAATTCATATCCAACCTCTCAGAAAAGATGGTGCCACTGAGAAGACTAACTGAAAAGAACATAGAATGGGAATGGAATCATGAGCGTGAGAAGTCATGGAGCGATCTAAAGAAACTGCTCACTGAGGAACCAGTTCTGAGGCTTTATGACCCAGCGAGACCCATCAAGATATCATCAGATGCATCACAGAGTGGGCTCGGTGCTGTTCTTCTGCAAAAATATGACTACTGGCAACCTATTGCATATGCATCGCGCTCAATGACAGATGCGGAGACGTGATATGCTCAAATAGAAAAGGAGCTGCTCAGCATCACATACGCCTGTGAAAGATTTCACCAGTTTGTGGCAGGACAAGCAATCAGTGTAGAGACTGACCATAAGCCCTTGATTGCATTGTTCCAAAAGCCACTAAATAGCTGTCCGCTTAGAATACAAAGAATGATGATCAGGCTGCAACGCTATACACTGAATGTTGCGTACACACCGGGTAAGCTGATGTATACAGCAGACACGTTGTCCAGAGCTGTTGACCCAAGTGAGCCCGCAAACACCAAAATGGATGAAAAAGTGAACGCCTACGTGGACATGATCACAAGTGCACTGCCCATAGCAGATGCAAAAATGGAGCTCATAAATACAGAGACAAACAAAGATGAAACAATGAGACGACTGAGGAAAAGCATCTTGGATGGATGGCCCAACATGAAGCAAGACTGCTCACCTGACATGGCAGAGTACTGGAACTGCAGGGCGGAACTATCAGTGGTCGAAGACATCATCTACAAAGGAAGTAAAATAGTTATCCCAAAGAGTCTGAGAAGAGAGATGCTAAAAAGGATCCATGGAGGACATCTGGGAATCGAAAAGTGTAAGAAAAGAGCACGAGAGGTGATATACTGGCCACGAATCAACCAAGATGTGACAAATGAGGTGTCAAACTGCACAATATGCCTGAAATATCGAGCAAGCAATCTGGTAGAACCACTAAAGCCACACCCAGCGCCAGACAGACCTTACCAGAAGGTAGGCGCTGACCTATTCGTATGTCAAGGGAAGGACTATCTTGTAGTCACAGACTATTACTCCCTGTACCCAGAGGTGTGTAGACTGTACACCACCACTGCAGATGCTGTGATAACATGTATGAAAGCCATATTCTCCAGACATGGTGTGGCAAGCGAGGTCTTCGCAGACAACGGACCCCAGTTTTACAATGCAAGTTTCCGACACTTTGCCAAAGAGTGGGACTTTGTCCACACAACGTCATGCCCTCACTTTCCACAGTCCAATGGACTAGTGGAAAAATCGGTCCAGACAGTGAAAAGACTGATGTACAAGGCAAAAGACAGTAGAACTGACTTCTACCAGAGCATGCTTGTATACCGCACAACGCCGCTCGAGTGTGGTATGTCACCAGCCCAACTCCTTATGGGACGTCTGCTAAGGTCAAACCTACCCATCCCGGTGAACCTCCTGAAAACAAAAGAGGGGGAGAAAGTGAGGAAGTTCAAAGAACAACAGAAAGAAAAGCAAAAGTACTACTATGACAGAGGAACACAAAACCTACCTGAACTCCACACTGGTGACCAAGTAAGGTTCAAAGACAAAACAAACATATGGACTCAGAAGGGAACTGTCCTGAGTGAAGTTCAACCAAGATCATACACCATTCATACAGATGAGGGTGCTGTTCTGCGAAGAAATCATCGAGATCTTCTCATGGAACCAGCCACAGCAAGTCAAAAGACTGATACTGTTGATCAACCTGATCACACAGCAGGTCAAAAGACTGATACTGTTGAACAACCTGATCACACAGCTGAGAAAACATCATCTGAGGCAACAACTCAGATTCAAGGACAATCAATCAGAAAATCCTCAAGACGCGTAAAGCCTCCTGAGAGACTCATTGAGCAAATTTAAGGACTATTGTTATAGAAGGAAGTAATGTTATCTTATTCTTTCTTCAAGTTCTAGTGTATTTACATATTTCAGGTGAACACACAAAGCAAGGTTAAAAAACCTTGATCATGATAATGATAATGTAAGTTCATTAAGTGTTACAGTTAAAATGCAGAGTAATACAAAGAAAACATGTTGTTAGTTAAAAGTAAAATACTTTTGTTTTAAGAAAGGGAGATGTAATGATATCAGCAAATAGTGATGGTATTTGCCTGTTTGATTATGATGCCTTACCAGCATAGTTGCCTGATTGATTACTTATGCCTGACCAGCAGAGGGCATGTGAAAGAGACAAGCAGTTTAGTTTTAGTTTTGTTTTAGATGGATTTCTAGCATGGTGTCTCCTGTAAGGCTGTTAACCAGAGTTGAACAAACTTTAGATTAAAAGACATTCTCTTTCATAAATGTCTCGTCATTGAACCCACAAAGAAATCAATACAGTGGCCCGATGATATCATTGAGACCGACTGTAATTTTAACTCAGACCTGAGTGGGGAATCCACCTGGAGTTAAAATCGGGGCCGTTAACGTTTCAGGAGACCTGAAACCTTTAGCTCATAGATACATAGAGATAGGAACAGGAGTAGGCCATTTGGCCCTTCGAGCCTGCTCCGCCATTCAATGAGATCATGGCTGATCTTCGTCTGAGATCATAGCTGATCTTACCAGTTCAGTACCCCGTCCCCGCCTTTTCTCCGTAACCCTTAATCCCCTTAGCCTTCAGAAATATATCCAATTCTCTCTTGAAAATATTTATTGAATTAGCCTTCACAGCCCTCTGTGGCAGGGAATTCCACAGGCTCACCACTCTTTGAGTGAAGAAATTCTTCCTCATCTCTGTTTTAAATGATTTGCCCGCTATTTTTAGACTGTGGCCCCTGGTTCTGTGCTCCCCGGCCATTGGAAACATTCTCTCTGAATTCAGCCTGTCCAGGCCTGCCATAATTTTATATGTTTCGATGAGATCCCCTCTCAATCTTCTAAACTCCAGTGAGTACAAGCCCAAACTATTTAATCTCTCTTCGTAGGTCATTCCCGCCATTCCAGGTATCAGCCTGGTGAATCGCCGTTGCACTCTTTCCATGGCAAGAACGTCCTTCCGCAGATGGGGCGACCAAAACTGTACACAATACTCCAGATGCGGTCTCACCAGCACCTTGTACAGCTGTAGTAAGGTATCCCTATTCCTATACTCGAACCCCCTTGATATGAAGGCCAACATACCATTTGCCTTCTTAATCGCCTGTTGCACCTGCATGCTCTCCTTCAGTGACTGGTGCACAAGAACACCCAGGTCCCTCTGCACTTCCCCATCTCCCAATCTATTGCCATTTAGATAATAATCTACCCTCCTGTTTTTACCCCCAAAGTGGATAACCTCGCATTTATCCACATTATAGTGCATCTGCCACGTATCCGCCCATTCCCCCAACCTGTCCAAATCGCACTGTAGCCTCCTGACATCCTCATCAGAGCCCACCCCTCCTCCTAGTTTAGTGTCGTCAGTGAATTTGGAAATATTGCATCCAATTCCCTGATCCAGATCATTGATATATATTGTGAACAGCTGGGGTCCCAGGACAGATCCTTGCGGCACCCCGCTGGTCACTGCCTGCCACTCCGAAAACGAGCCGTTTATTCCAACTCTCTGTTTTCTATCCGCCAGCCAGTTCTCTATCCACGTTAATACTTTGCCCCCAATCCCATGAGCCTTAATTTTGCATGATAATCTTTTGTGTGGAACCTTATCGAAGGCTTTCTGGAAGTCAAGGTACACCACATCCACTGGCTCTCCCCCATCTATTCTACCAGTTACCTCCTCAAAAAATTCCAGCAGATTAGTCAAACACGATTTACCCTTTGTAAATCCATGTTGACTCTGTCCGATCCTTTCCCCATTTGTCAAGTGCTCCGCTATTTTATCCTTAATAATGGACTCTAGCATTTTGCCCACAACCGATGTAAGGCTTACTGGTCTATAATTCCCTGCTTTCTCTCTACCCCCCTTTTTAAATATTGGGGTAACATTAGCTACCCTCCAATCCACGGGTACTGTTCCCGAGTCAATGGAGTTCCGGAAGATGATCCTTAGAGCATCTGCTATCTCCAGGGCCACCTCCTTAAGTACCCTAGGATGTAGTTTATCAGGCCCCGGGGATTTGTCGGCCTTCAGTCCCCTCAACTTACCCAACACCATATCCCTAGAGATACTAATTTCTGTCAGCTCCTCCCTCTCATTAGTCCCTATGTTTGCCGATATTCCTGGGAGGTTATTTGTGTCCTCCTTTGTGAATACAGAACCAAAGTATGAGTTTAATTGGTCTGCCATTTCCTTATTCTCCATTATATATTCTCCCGAATCGGACTGCAAGGGACCGACTTGGGATTTTACCAGTCTTTTCCTCCTGATATACCGATAAAAGCTTTTGCAGTCTGTCTTTATGTTTGCTGCAAGTTTACTTTCGTATTCTATTTTCCCCTTCCTGATTAATCCCTTTGTCCTCTTTTGCTGTATCCTGATTTTAATTCAGCTGAGCGGGCGGGTTTGGAGGTGGGCCGGGCATGAAAATCAGAATATAACTGCTGGTGGGATGCAAACCTGCCTCCACGCGATTTTCGCAAGTGTCGGGTCACCCGCTCCCGAACTGACCCGACAGCAAACGGCGAGACAGGCACTTAAGGCAGTTAGCAGCTTGGTAACTGCCTGGATAATCATACTTCCATTGCCTGTTCTGATTTTGGTGGTTTTTCAGCATGCTGCCCGCCTTCAGAAAAACACACCAGCCGAATCGAGTCGGGTTCAGCAAGGGCTTGAACTGTTGTCAGCTGCTCGAGCAGCTTCACAGCGTTCCTGCAACATCTCTGCATTTCAGATGCCACAACTCAGTGGTGTGAGGTTAGCCCAAGCCTTTTTCAGCTCTACTAATCTTGTGAGTGTTCTAGCTGGAAACCATTTGCAGTGTGACCTCCTTGGAATACCCTCTGGCCACTTTGTCTGAGCACAAACAACCTCCACTTCCCACAACACATAGGCCATAATTTCAACTCTTTGCCATCACTTTTGTCTCATAAGATCATAAAAGGATGACATTGTAAAGATAATAACATAACAAAACAACCAAGTGACTACCCTTGTGACTATTTGTGTTTCAACTTCCTCTTACACGTGCTTCTACGTGGTGCTTCCCCTGTGGCTTCAGCAGATGTAGAGGCACCTTGCTCAATTTGATGCTGCGTCTGCTTAGACGCCTTTGGCGGGCGTCCTCTGGGTTTGGGAGCCTGGGAGTGCTCCTCCACAGTCTGCTCTTCCTGCGGCTGTGCAGGGGCTGAGACGGCCATCTCAGTTGGGTGAGGAACCTGGGGCTCTGACCGAGGGTGCCACAGTGGCATGGTCGTGTGAGCGCTTGGAGAGGAGCTGACACTTCCTTTTTGTCTGCCACCAACATCCCTCTCATGGATCACCTGCACTTCACTGCTAGCAAGTGGCTGGAGAGCAACTTGCTTCACATCAGTGGGGCCACGAGGACCCATCTCAGTACCGACAGTCCTCATAAAGGGGACGTCCATGTGCCTCTGGTGTCTCTCCTCAATAGATCCCATCTATCCTCCATAGCTGACCAGCTATTTAGAAGAGTCGCCATGCTCTGTTGTGACTGGCGACTTATGTCCTCCATGGAGGTTGCCATCCTCTCGAAGGTGGCACGTTCCTGCGCCATTGCCTCCACAAAGGCAGAGCTCATGTCAGAGCTGGACTTCTCCATCTCTCCACATTCACAGTTACCCTGGATGCAAACCCTGTCAGAGACTCCTGCACTTGTTCCTGGAGTTGAAGCACCGCTCTCTTTCTGGATGGCCCCAGAGGCACAGCGTCTACATGCAGCTGAGCAGAGCTAGGAGAGTTGTGCGACCTCTGATGAGGACTCTCCACTGCTGTCGCTGTCTCCACCATCTGCTGCTGCTCACTTGTGAGCTGTGATACACCAGGTGACAACACTACTCTATGTCGTGAAGACCCCGCCGAG
Organism: Somniosus microcephalus; assembly: GCF_052327205.1. Lineage (NCBI taxonomy): Eukaryota > Metazoa > Chordata > Chondrichthyes > Squaliformes > Somniosidae > Somniosus > Somniosus microcephalus. Next base: position 330,413,690 of record NC_140990.1, on the reverse strand, counting down.
GTGTGCGTTGCTGCGCTGGTGCTGGGTGCGCTGAGTCGTGGTGACGCTGCTCCCTCAGAGGCTGTAGGTTCCTCTGACAAGTTGTCCGGCTCTTCCTCCTGGACAGTGGGGAGGAGGGCCCTCAATGGTCCTGTGGGAGAGTAAAGGCATTAGTTAGACATCTGATTTTCAGCAGGCACTTCCTATTGTGCAGATGCTCAGAAGTTAATCTCTATGAAGATCATATGCCATTGCAGTCAATCATGAAATCTTAATGGGAGGGATTGAAAATGCATTGTGTCACCAGGTTCCTCAACTGCGCCTGTCTCTCCATCCCCCACTTCCAGGTCCTCGCCACCTCCCACGATTTCATGAGCTGACTCCTTAGCCAATGTAAGTGTAGCAAGGGATGGAGGGCCTCCTCCTGTCTTGGATCCCTCCCTCTTATTGTAGGCTATCTTTTCCTGCAAGGAGGGACACAAATGGAGTTTCAGTGAAAGTGATGGAGTGAGTGCGAAGAATCCAAAAGATAGAAGCTTAGAAGGAGACCAAGATGGAGTGAGGTGGCAAGGGGAAGGAGCCTCCCTGTGCATTGTTAGTTGTTGTCATTGCATAACAGTGAGAGCGAGTGTGAGGGCTGCATAGTAGGATGGTAAAGTGATTCAGTACATAGAGAGAGAGGGATAGGTAAGGGTGCAAGGGAAGTAAGGGTAAGATGGGAGGTGGAAGAGCAGGCTTACAAAGCAGAGTGCTGGTGATGAGAAGAGGAGGGAAGCTGAGCGAAGGTAAGTATGATGTGATACTCACTTTTGATGATCGCAGAAGATCATTAAATCGTTTCCGGCACTGGAGCCAGGTGCATGAACAGACAGACCTTGTGCTGATCTCCTCAGCAATGTGCAGCCAGGCTGTCTTTGTTTGCTGAGGAGGCTTCCTCCGGCTATCCTGAGGGAACAGGATGTCCCTGCGCCCTCTTACTCCCTCCACAAGAGCTTGGAGGGAGTCCTCATCGAATCTGGGAGCAGCCTTTGATTTGCCAGCAGTCATTGCGGCCAGGGACCATCCAAACTGCAGCCAAAAGGAGAAATGAGAGGATGGGGCTAACTGGGCCCCTTAAGAACCACTGCAGCAATGACCTCATTAGTGAGGAGCAACAGACCCGCTCCCACTCATTACAGCAGCCAGCCCACCCAACGGGGCTTAATAGGCCAATTGAATTAAAATTGCAAAATTGGAGCGGATTAAACCAGCAGTGGGACTGGAACCCGCCCAGCAAGCAACCCGACTCCATCCCGCCTCCTCCATTAAAATCGAGCCCGTTAACTCTGTTTCTCTCTCCACGGATGCAGCCTGCCCTGCTGGGTGTTATCAGCATTTTCTGTTGCTAAAGAAAAGACATTGTCTGTCTTTGTTTCTGCCCAACACCTATAGATTTTGCTTCTCTCCTTCAGCAACTCGATCTTGGGTAGCCTTCAACAAGCAGTGCACACCCTCCAGTAGCTCGATCAAGTGATCATTCTTCTTGGGCCCAGGTCTTACTGAAAAAATAACAGCGCCCAAACGATGCAGGCCGTTATTAATGTGCAAATCGGCCAGAAACTTGTGGTGAGGAAGAGATACCCCGTGAATTGCGAATCGCCACAAATTGCTGGCCAATTTACATCGCTCTACCATAAGCATCACAAAAATATCATCTCACGCTAAACCTCCTGTGATTTTTGTGAAGTTACTGCATTTGCACATTAATTGCCCGTTACCCGTAGGGGCCGGGAATTACGGCCCATTAACTTTTTCATTTGTACACACTGCTGACATATGCCACAAATTATAATACTTGTGCTCAGAATAGGGGAGCTTTTGTAGATTGGTGTAAAGTTGGAGCGTTTAGTCAATGGAGCCAACGCTGATGCCCAATGGCGGCTCTCAGGAAAGACATGATCCGGCATTGTGTTAAGGAAAGATTTGTTGCTAATTTTAGGGCATGGACTAACTAGGAGATGGAGAACAAAGTCATCAAATGCACAGAGGGAAATCAGAGTGAAGAGATGGGACGTAAAATGAAGGAGGAAGACAACAGAGAGCGAACTAGTGAAACTGAGAGAGCCAGAAGAGAGATAATAAAATGGAGGGTCACAATGGAATGGAAGACAACCAGCTAATTGCCCATCCACTGCTGGCAGTTTTTGTGGCCGCCACAACCTTAGAGTTTGAAATCAGCCTTTAGCCTGTTGCAAGGTCCTACCATCTCAGAGCCTCTTTTTCCTTACAAACAGTAGTCCCTGAACAATCCAAGATCCAAACACTTTCTTTTAATTGACAGCGGGGCAGAAGTCCGCTCTGAACCCGCCTCCTTGTTAATTTCCCAAGTGCCGGCTCTGCCTGCGGTTTGCAGACCCGACGTTAAGTGGCAGGTCAGGCAATTGAGATACTTAAGAAGCTGCTTAAAGATATTTAAGCAGCATTTTACCAGGTCCTAGTCATTTTTCTATGTTTTTTACGAGCTTCCCGGCACGCGGGGATCATGTCAGGTAAGTGTGTCGGGTTCTCAGTGACTCTGCATTGCTGTGAGTAGTTGACAGCTGCAAAAGTGGTATAAATGCTGCCATTTCACAGCTGTTCAATTTATAACCTTAGAAGCTGGAGCCTTCAGGATTCGGAATACACTTTTCAGGTTTATGGAGGTTTAAAGTGTTTGGAGCAAACTCTCTGTCCAGTGTTACCTCTTTGGAGCAACCTCTCTCACCATTGACAGATCGCTTCTGTCATCTCACCTTCAGATGCCATCTACTCCATCAGCATCGGTGCCCTTGAAAAAATCTCACCTGGGTCCTCAGAATCCCACCACAATCAGCCCCAACACCAGCAGCACCGGCCTCACCAGCAGCATCAGGCACACCAGCAGCACCAACAACAACACCAACTTTCTCCGCAATCACCTGATGCTGCACAGGACACAGGGCACCCAAGCATATTGCTGAGGGTGAGTGTGAGGGGTGGCTAGTGAGATAGGGATGCGATAATATAGATAGAGAGGGATGGGTGGAGTTCCAAGGTAAGTTGGTGTGAGTAAGGATGTGCAGGAGCAGGGTAGGGAAGGCAGAGTGATTGGGATGTGATGAGTGGCACAGCAGGATGAGGCTGAGTGTGGCTTGGCAGTAACGTTTCGTGATCTACTGAGATCATTGAAAGGTTTGTGCCACTGCAGCCACATCCTCCTGACGACATCCCTGCTTGTGACCCCCTGTGCAATGTGCAACCAGGCTGCATTGGTGTCTTGGGGAGTTCCCTTCCACCCATTGGAAGGGAAGAGAACCTTCCTGTGTGCTGTGACTCCCTCCATTAGCATATGGAGGGAGTCATGGGAGAGCCTGGGTGCAGCCGTGCACCTTTGTGCAGTGCTTGTCAGTGTTTGCAGCACCTCAATGCTGTAGAACGCCGACAGCACAACTGTCAAAATGACTGTGGACATGGCCCCTTTGAGGAAACTAGCTGATGACACGTCATCAGATGACGTCATCTGACCCGCTTCCTAATTGGCCAGGAACCTCGCAGGGCATGCTTAACAAGCCCCATCAATGGAAAATCTTGGAGACCGGGATCGAGACAGATGTGGGGTCCCCACACGCCACAGATGTCACCCGTCACGGACCTGCCGAGGTTTGAAAAATCCAGCCCATATGTCTTTCAGCTCTTCAACACCCAGACTCTTTCAGGGCCTATGTCCCCAGAACCTCCCCTTTTATGCTTTGCTGGCTGGGGAAAGTCTCCTCCCACTCCAGATGCTCCCACTCCAGGTGCAATTATCTTTAAAGGGGAGGTTCTTAAAGGGGACATACCTTTCCTCTGGGCTCAGGGCCCTCATCAACCTATGGCTGACATACCGGCTTTCAATCACCCCATTGTCAAAATTCTGACACCACCCTGTAGGGTCTGATGGACCAGGTCCACTCTCAGTGTTAACTAAACATTGAATGTCATTAGAGAATCTCAATCTGTGCTACAAAATAGTAAAAGAACTATAGCTGAAACACAATATGTGATAGAATTAGGCTCTTGTGCTTTAATGGGCCGGATATTCCGATCCCTATGGGTGTGTACGTGCTGTGTACCCACCCGTAGGGACATTGGAAATGCCGGCTTCAGGCATGCACCGTGCATGCGCTGGAAACCGGCATTTCCGATCTGCCAAGAAAGCTCTTGACAGATCCTCTGGCTGCCCGGGAGAAGGGCCTCTGCGGTGGGAGAGTTCTGCTTTTTGGAGACCCTCCGCCCGCAGAAAACCCTTACAATTCTTGAGCCTGGTAAAAGCAGGTGTAAGGCCTGCTTTTACCAGGATAAGAGTTGAAAAAAAATTTTTTTTTAATTCCACTGATTTATCATTTAAAAATACTTTAAAGAAAGGTAAGTTTATTTTTAGCCCCGTTAAAAACTTTAATTATTTTTTTCAAAAATTTAAATTGTAATTTCAAGTCATTTTAAAAATGTGATTTTAAAAAAAATTTATTTAAAATTTTACTATGTTTTGGGGGTGATCTCTATTCATATATTTGACAGGTCTTCCTGTCAAATGTATTATGGGAGATTCCCTTCTCTGATTGGCTCCCCATGGCCCGTGTGATCCCAGGGACGCTGCGGACCGCCTGCGCCTCTGGGATACGTGGGCCCTGCACACCGGCAGTTCGGAGAGGCCCAGCAACAGAACTCTGCGCCTCCCGGGAGCCCCCCCGGTCTTGGCGCAGATTTTTCCAGATCGCAGCCCTCTGCCCGTGGGAGGCCTGCGGACGGAATATCTGGGCCATTATGTTTTTGCAATTCTTTTTATGTGTGCTCATGATGGGAAGGGTCTCAGGTCTTGGGAATACTGCACTTTTTCATTTTTATAACCCATTGTCAGCTTCAAACATCCCAAGGCAGATAACAAACAGATCAGATACAAAGATGAAAAGTGAAGCCATTCTATTTGTATTACTTCAGAGTGAATTTGAGAAAAATTTACAATAAATACCAGTCATCCTAGAACTAGGATTATTCACTGCTTGCAACCACCATCAATAAAATGTAACTACAACCACTTGTTTTTAGTTTAGTTTGAATTCCCTTCAATGGAAAAACTCAATCGTTATAGATTTTACTCTTTGAAATAGTGCTGATTTGTGTCTAGTTAATCAGCATGCCATTAGATTTCTAATGTTATCTCATGTGAGGTAAAAAATATACTGACATTTCCATTTTAACACAGCTCTCAACATTGTGATTTGACATTCAATCACAAGGAAACACAAATACAACAACCAAGTATATTCATTCTTGTAGTGTCAGCTGTGGCTCAGTGGGCAGGGCTCTTGCCTCTGAGTCAGAAGGGGTTCATAGTGGAGTGGGTTCATAGTCCTGCACTGGAGTGTCAGCCTATATTTTTGTGCTCAAGTCTCTGGAGTGGGATCTGACTTCTGACTCAGATGCGAGGGTGCTACCAACTGAGCCACTGGCTGACACAAGATCTAGGTCGAGATTTTAAAATTCTCATCGTTGTCTTCAAATCTGTCCATGGGCTTGCCCCTCCCTATATCTGTAATCTCCTCTAGCCCTACAACCCTCCGAGATATCTGCGTTCCTCCAATTCTGGCCTCTTGCGCATCCCCGATTTTTTCGCTGTGCCTTCAGCTGCCTATGCCCTAAGCTCTGAAATTCCCTCCCTAAACCTCTCAACCTCTTTACCAATCTCTCCTCCTTTAAGTCACTCCTTAAAACCTACCTCTTTGACCAAGCTTCTGGTCATCTGTCCTGATATCTCTTTACATTGCTCAGTGTCAAATTTTTGTTAACTAAAGGTATTAAGGGATGTGGGGCAAAGGCGGGTATATGGAGTTAGGTTGCAGATCAGCCATGATCTCATTGAATGGTGGAACAGGCTCGAATGACCTACTTCTGTTCCTATGTTCCTCTGACTAAATGGAGAGCCAGCACAGGCACAGACCATAGAACCATAGACCTTAACAACCCCTAAGGAGGCCATTTGACCCATTGGCTGGGATCTTACCTGAAGGGGCACGTCGGGGGCGGGACTGCTGGTTTCTGGGTTCAAGTCCCGCCCCCAGTGACGTCTGATGAACAAACACTATTTTCCCCTGATTGGCCTTGTTAAGCCCACCCTGCGGGCGTGCCGGCCAATTAAGGGAAAGCCGGTGTCAGATGACATCAATGCATGACGCTTCATCTGCCGGTTTTGTTAAATTGACAAGCAAAATCATTTTTTGACAGATGACTTGTCAGCGTTTGACAGCATTGAGGTGCTGTCAAACACTGACAATCACAGTCCAAAGGTGAGCCCTTGCCCCAGGCTCACCAATGGCTCTCTCCTTAGGAGAAAACAGATGGCAGCTGCATGTGAGATTGCAGAAGCCATCTGTCAATTCACCCGATCAGATGAGGCTTCACAGAAACATCAAATCTTGTCACCTGCAGATACATATAAACAGAATAAAAATATTTCTCACTACATTCTCTCACCTGTCATACTTACCTGTGCACCATTGCACCCATCACACTACCTCTGCAGCTGTCATTTGCACACTTACACTGCAGCAGACCCACAGCTCGCCTCGTTGGCCCTGGCGGGGTTTCCCGTCGTCAGGAAGCCCGCATCAGCAGGTGGAAAATGGTTAAAAGCCTCTTAACTGCCTGTTAACTACCTGTTAACAGGCAGTTAATTGCCTCTAATCACCTTCCTGCTGCTAGGAGATGGGTCCCTGCGCGAGTCGGGGACCCGCCTCCCGGGAAGATGGTTCGGAGGCGGGTTGGGAGTGGGGTTGTGACCCGCCCCCAATTTTTCCCATTTTCCCAGCAGTCCCGCCTCCAAACCTGCCTCGTCAGGGCTGGGAAAATCCAGCCCAATATGTTTGTACCAGCTGTTTGCTAGAACAAACCAAATCTAATCCCACTGTCCTAGTCTTTCCCTATAGCTCTGTATACTCTGGCCCATAAACCTGCAATGGACCAAATCGTCTTTTTTGCTGTAAAATTCTATACACAAGTATTTACCACATGGACCATAATCCTTATCCATTAATTCACACAACATTTTTTCAAGCATTTTCAATTCAAGATTATGTTGAAAGGCTTTTTATCTTTAGTTCATTTCATTTGGTTACGATATGGAATGAGGGGGTATGTGCAATGGAACTTTTAATCTTATCGATACAGGCATGCTCTTGGAACCAAGCTCTATTGATTGTAAGTAAGTTGGATCAATTTGCTGTGTATTTGTTTCTTAAATCAACCTCTGCTGTAAAATATCAATAACCATCTAAAAGTAGAAAATCCACTTAGACAAAACGAACATTTTTTTTCTGCACCATACTGCTTGTTAGCTTTTGTTTCACTCAGCTTGCCATTTCTAAAAGATTTGAATGAGCTCGGTGAACTGTAAGCTGCTATATAAGTATTGCACGCAAGGAGTAATGATGCATGTCTTATGCTGACTAGTTAGTATATGCTTCAGTGTCAGGCTCTTGTATGTAAAATTGCACTATATGCATTGAGTAGAAGGTAATGTAGGATTCATCCATACCCAGTATTGTGTACTTTAGTATACATCTTTGATAAGAAATCGTAGCAAACTGCCTGGCATAGCAAAGGGGACAGGTTTTTTAAGATTAGCGGTTGGATGAGCCAATGGGGGTTGTATGGGGCGGTGTGTGTGTCAGCTTCACCTCTGATTTATGAGCGGTTCGAATCGCTCCCACTCCCTTGGTTCTAGACCTGGACTTATTTGCGGGTTGTAATGAAATTGCAACAGACAACTGAGTTGGTGAAAAGAACTTGGATTTTATTTGAGATAAGAAAATATACACAACACATTAAATCTTATCACTCTAAAAGGGGGAACACTTCAGAATATGCGAGGGAGAATGACAATAGACAAAAATACCTTACCCCTCCCAATCCCACTATACTAACTAGGTTGAATTCCAGAGGACCAGGAAATGCTCACCAAATGCAGGAATAGTTTGTAGAGTGGGAAAAACTTGCAGATCTTCGGTTTCTTCCAGGTTGGTTTCTTGTTGGTCGTGGTGGCCCAGTATTACCTAGTTGTTGGTAATATTGGTGGTTGTTTGTTTCGTGGGGCCCTTGGTTGCTGCGATTACTTCCGTCCTCCTTCTGTTGTCCCGAGGCTGATGTCTTTCGAATGAGCTGTGCCTTTTTCTGTGTCTGTCCGAACTGTACTGCTGACTTCAATTCACTGACTGCTGTTTCAATTCCCTGCTTGAACTGTACTGATCGAACTGATCGAACCCATCAAACTCATCGAACGAACTGATTTCTTGTGGAGACAGGTCTTTAGTTCGTGAGTTTTTCGGCGGTTGGTTTCTTGTTGGTCGCGGTGGCCCAATATTACCTGGTTGGTGGTAATATTGGTAGTTGTTGGTTTCTGTAGGCCTTTGGTTGCCACGATCTCTGTTTCTTCTTTCTTCCTTCGAGTCTCAATTGATGGTCTCTCTCTTGAGCTGTACTGCACTCGACCTTGAACTCGAACTGGTAACAAATTGACTGTGTTCCGAACTGTGCTGTACTGACTGTTTAACTGGACAAGCAGGCCTCAATTATACTACTTTGGGGCCTGGCTTAACTGACCACGAAATCTAGGTTTCCTTTGTTAAAATTTGGCGGGCTTGTTATTTTTAATATTCTTTAAAACTTTTAAGAGCTTCGGGGATGGCCCATCAGACTTAACGACTTTAAGGGATGGCGCACCCAAACTTAATCGGCTTTTAACTGGTTTCGGGATTGCCTTGAAACCAATTTAAAATGCTAAACGTTTTTCAATCTCTTTAAACTGACTTTGGACTGTGGTTTGTTTATTGTAACCGTGGGGCCGATGTTCTTTTCCTTTGTATGGCTGGGGCATGTCCTGTTTACCTAATACCTGGCTTGGGCAGGAAAACAGGCTTCATTGTCCTTAGGTAAAACTGGGGCACCCTGACATTCCTTAGACAGCCCAATATCCAAACTTCGAGTGCTCACCCCGCCTCCCTGCTGTTCCAGCATTTTGCAAGCCTGGACATGTCTTTTAAACCTGCCAAATCTTCCTGGGATTTTTATTTTAAATCCCTTTTGCCCAATAACTCTTTAATCTAAGGAAGAGACTTTTGGGACTGTTTAAACTCCTTGAAATCCTTCTGTTTGGCCCAACCACCACAATTATCCTTTTCCATTTTCCTTGTGATGTTCCAAAAATCACTTTAAAATGACTTTCCTTCTGTTCTGGGGTTGTGCAGAAATTTTTGAACCTTACAGGGTGAAATTTAAAATATTTTCACCTGTTTTTTTGGCTGTAATGGCTCTCATCAAAGTCACAAATGACATCCTTTGTGACTGAGACAAAGGTAAACTATCCCTCCTTGTCCTTCTCGACTTGTTTGCAGCCTTTGACATGGTTGACCACTCCATCCTTCTCCAACATCTCTCCACCGTCATCCAGCTGGGCGGGACTGCACTCGCCTGGTTCCATTCTTATCTATCTAATTGTAACCAGAGAATCACCTGCAACAGCTTCTCTTCCCACTCCTGTATCGTTACCTCTGGTGTCCCCATAGGATCTATACTTTGGCCCCCTCCTATTTCTCATCTACATGTTGCCCCTTGGTGACATCATCCAAAAACACAGCGTCAGTTTCCACATGTACGCTGATGACACCCAGCTCTACCTCACTACCACTTCTCTCGACCCCTCCACAGTCTCTAAAATGTCAGTCTGGATGAGCACAAATTTTCTCCAATTAAATATTGGGAAGACCAAAGCCATTGTTTTCGGTCCCCGCCACAAACTCCGTTCCTTAGCCACTGATTCATCCCACTCCCTAACATCTGTCTCAGGCTGAACCACACTGTTTGCAACCTTGGTGTCATATTTGACCCTGAAATGAGCTTCTGACCATATTTCCACGTCATAACTAAGACCGCCTATTCCCACCTCCATAAAATCGCCCGTCTCCGCCCTTACCTCAGCTCATCCGCTGCTAAATCTCTCATACATGCCTTTGTTACCTCTAGACTTGACTGTTCCAACGCACTCCTGGCTGGCCTCCCACATTCTACCCTACGTAAACTTGAGGTGATCCAAAACTCAGCTGTCCGTGTCCTAACTCACACCAAGTCCCATTCATCCATCACCCCTGTGCTCGCTGACCTACATTGGCTCCCAGTTAAGCAACGCTTCGATTTCAAAATTGTCATCTTTGTTTTCAAATCCCTCCATGGCCTCGCCTCTCCCTATCTCTGTAATCTTCAGCCCCACAACCCCCCGAGGTATATGGGCTCCTCTAATTCTGCCCTCTTGAGCATCCCTGATTATAATCACTCAACCATTGGTGGCCGTGCCTACTGTTGCCTCGGCTCTAAGCTCCAGAATTCCCTGCCTAAACCTCTTCGCCTCTCTACCTCTCTTTCCTCCTTTAAGACGCTCCTTAAAATCTACCTCCTTGACCAAGCTTTTGGTCACCTTATGTGGCTCGGTGTCAAATTTTAAGGGCACATCCCACTTAATCTCTTTTAAAAGCCTCACTTGTAATTAACGTGTACATTTACAAGGCCTCGTGATCCCCATATAGATGCATTCCCAATTTTAATCGCTCCACCATTAGTGGCCGTGCTTTCAGCTGCCAAGGCCTTAAGCTCTAGAATTCTCTCCTTAAACCTCTCCGCCTCTCTTTCCTCCTTTAAGACTGTCCTTAAAACCTACCTCTTTGACCAAGCTTTTGGTCACCTGCCCTAATTTCTCCTTATGTGGCTCGGTGTCAAATTCTTTGTCTTATAATACTCCTGTGAAGCGCCTTGAGATGTTTTACTACATTAAAGGCGCTATATAAATACAAGTTATTGTTGTTGTGAAATGAAGGATGGGGGAGTAATTTAGGGTTGCGTTCTCCCACCCCAACCTTCGAATTGGGTGCCAGCAACTTTTAGGTGAGCTGGGTGCCTACTAGAAACAGTCATTAGAAACCCTGCATATGCAGATTGTGGTCCTAATGGCGATTGTATGACCCCAATTGAAATCAGTGTACAAATGAGTGTGTACAAATCTTGCAATCCAATGTCCTACTGGGTAGAGTGGTCCTAGCTGGACAAGGAGTAGTAAGCTTACCACCTCTCTGTGCTGGTAAATTGTGTGGTTTTAGCTAGTTAAAATCCTAGACCTGCCCTAATCCAACACAGAAAGTAGCTTGGAGAACAACAATGCTTTTAATGTAGCGCTTCACAGGAGCGATATACAACAAAATTTGACACTGAGCCACACAAGGAGATATTAGGGCTGATGACCAACAGGTTGGTCAAAGAGGTAGGTTTTAAGGAGTGTCTTAAAGGAAGAAAGAGAGGTAGAGAGGTGGAGAGGTTTAGGGAGGGAATTCCAGAGCTTAGGGCCCAGACAGATGAAGGCATGGCCACCAATAGTGGAGGGTTTGAAATCGGGGATGTTCACGAGGTTAGAATTAGAGGAGCGCAGATATCTCAGGAAGTTTGGAGATAGGGAGGGGCGAGGCCATGGAGGGATTTGAAAACAAGGATAAGAATTTTAAAATCGAGGTTTGCTTAACTGAGAGCTGTTTTCCATTGCTAATTCTACTTGGGCGGGGAGTGCTTCTTAATAAGGAAACACAATGGGGGAAAAATTCAGTTGGTTGCGCCACCCGTTAGTGCATTAAGAGGGCGTTAAGTGGGGCGCAAAACAACTAGCGCCCGGGCGCGGCATTGCCCACGCCTCCCACAAATTTCAGCGGGAGGTTAGTGGAGGCGCTAACCGGTAGCGCTGCGCCACTGGCGATGACGTCATTGGTGTGCGCAGCGCCCCGCTCACGCCCCAGCCGCGATCTTCGGGAGCGCCCCCTGATTTACCGCCAGACGCTATGTCCGACAGGGTCAGGGTGGTGTACCTGTGGCCGGGGAGGCGCAATTTAAAGGCGAGGTGCGGGGCAGCCATTTTTGTTGCTGGCCGCCTGCCAGCACCTGCCTGCGCTCCCGTCCCCGGCCTCCTGAACCCCGCCCCCCCGCCCCCCCACGGAGTGCCGGCTGCGCTCCAAGAGCCTGGCACTTCTCTTGAGTGCCGGGCTCTTTTGCTGGCACTCCCGACCCCCGGGGGCCCAGCTGGGCCCCAGGTCGCGCTGCATAAGGCCCCTCCCCTTTAAGAAGGGGAGGAAGGCCTGCAATACCGCAGCGTGATGTGCCGCAGCGTGTGGCGCTGTGACACGTAGCGCCACGATATTCACTCGCAGCGCCCCAAGAGGGAGGCGGGGTGCTTCCAGTAGCGCTCCGCCTCCCTCTTGGGGCGCAACCACTCAATTTCCGGCGCGGGGGTGCTAATTTTTCTGGGGCGCTACTTTTAGCGCCCCGGCGAAGTTAGCGCCTCAATTGGGGCGCTACTCAATTTTTAGCCCACTGTATTCCATGCAATTTAAAATAAAACAGGATTCCTACCTCAAATATAATATTCATCCTAGTATTGATCATACTGTGTTGGGAATTTATTAAACCAAAACTCGCAAACAAGCCTACATTTACGGTTCCAAAAGTTAAGAAAAGCATTGTTTTGAAGAAAGAGCAGTAATGATAAAGATTAAGTAATTCGATATGCTACCATTAGAGAATCATTGCAAAATGTAATTAATTGTTCTACAAGGCATTTCGGCATCTTAAGGTGCCATGTAAATACAAGCCTATGAATTTTTCATAGGTTATACTAACCTTGGCACTCATGAAAAAACATAACACTATCAAGCCAAATGCCAAGCGATTTAACCTTTTATCCCCTTTCTTCTCACATCAGTTGTTTGCCGCCTTTTTACTTGGCTAAGCTAGTTTAGCCCAATGTGATCACCGCAGTGTATTATCTCTTGGTATACGAGATGTGCTGCTATTAAGTTTGATGGGCTAGATTTCTTGATTGTCAGGTAGTGGAGGCTTCAGCTCCCTTATGGCTTATGTTAACAACTGATGCCATAAATTACCAAAATCAACTATACACACTGTAAACTGAGCAGTTAGTTAGGAACCTTAAGAAAGAAAGACTTGCATTTATATAGCACCTTTCACGACCACCGGACGTCTCAAAGCGCTTTACAGCCAATGAAGTACTTTTGAAGTGGAGTCACTGTTGTAATGTGGGAAACGCAGCAGCCAATTTGCGCACAGCAAGGTCCCACAAACAGCAATGTGATAATGACCAGATAATCTGATTTGTTATGTTGATTGAGGGATAAATATTGGCCAGGACACCGGGGAGAACACCCCTGCTCTTCTTCGAAATAGTGCCATGGGATCTTTTGTGTCCACCTGAGAGAGCAGACGGGGCCTCAGTTTAACGTCTCATCTGAAAGACAGCACCTCCGACAGCGCGGCACTCCCTCAGTACTGCACTGGATTGTCAGCCTAGCTTTATATACTCAGGTCTGTGGAGTGGGACTTCAACCCACAACCTTCTGACTCAGAGGCGAGTGTGCTACCCACTGAGCCACAGCCGAAACAAGCACAACCTAAGAACAGGAGTAGGCTGTTCAGCTTCTCGAGCCTGCTCTGCCATTCAATTAGATCATGGCTGATCTGCACCTCAACTCCATTTAATGTCCTTTGCTCCATATCCCTCCATATACCTTGATACCTGTACCCAGTGCCAACAAAGGGAATTTCTTTGTTCCAATTTCACTACATGAATGTTGTTGGAACACATGGTAAAGTCTTGTCCCGCAGAGGATACAAATCCAGTGGATGCAAAAGTTAATAAGCTGTTTAATAAAAAGTCTAAATGGTTGGCATCATTGCTGCTGACATTTAAAATCTGGGAAGCCATGACATAAATTGGTATTTCAACCATCCCACCCTGGTTACCCTACATATGGCTCTGGGCAGCAATTTGTGCCGATTCGCAACTCACGGCGTATCTCTTCCTCGCCACAAATTGCTGGATTTTTTAAGCATTAATAACGATGTGGGGTGTGAACTCACCATTATCTTTGCAGCAAATTCTCGACCAATAACTGCTTAGCCATGCAAGTGTCAGCCATGACTCAGTGGTAGCACTCTCACCTCTGAGTTATAAGATTAAGGGGGAAAATTTGGGTTGAATTACGCCTGGGCGCGGAACCGCTAACGCCTCCCGTGAAATTCAGTGGGAAGTTTGCGGCGGCAGTAGCCAGTAGTGCCCCGCAGTGCTGCGCCGCCGGCAATGACGTCATTGCCGTGCGCAGCACCCCGCTCGCACCCCAGCCACAAACTTGGGTTGCGCCCCCTGACCTATCAGGGTCAGGTGGTGTTTTTGCAGCCACGGGGCACTACTTAAAGGGCAGGTGTCAGGCGGCCATTTTTTTGGGGCCGACTGCCAGCACCTGCCCCCTTCTCCTTTTGTCTTCGGGGTGCCGGCCGCGATCGCTCAGCCCGGCACTCCTCTTGAATGCCGGGCTGCTCTCCCGGCACCCTGCTCCCCGGTGGACCAGCAGGGCCCGGTACGCACAGCACTAGGCCCCTCCCCTTTAAGCAGGGGAAGGAGGCCTGCAATACCGTGGCGCTACGTGCCAACGCGCATGGCGCTGTTGCACATAGCGCCGCTGTAGTGGCGCTCCGTAGTTTTCAATATGCAGCCACTGAGCTTTAGCGTTGAGGCTTTTAGCAACGAGTAGACGCGTGTCGAAATAAAACGTTCCAAAACGTAACTTTGTCTTTTAACTGTTTACTGTAATACATTTCAAACAGGATTTCAAAGTAAAACATGTTTAAACACGGTCAAAAACTGTATTGCTCCACAGCCATCAAAACTTCTACCTTTCCTAGTCTCGTGGTGCTTGAACTGTAAAAATGGCTGGATATATCATGTGACAAGCTTAAGGACTATACCATTGGAGCAAGAATAAAGGGGGTCTCTCAGACTATACTACTGGAACAAGAAAAAAGGGGGTTTCTCAATACAATAAGTCAATCAGGTAAATTAACTATATTATACTAGAATATGCATCAATAATAAACAAATGTACATACATGCTGTACCATAATATTTAACCAATATTTTAAGGTATTTTCTTTCTTCTTTACACTTTCTTAAACTTTCATGACTCTTACATCCCGGCCCCTAATTGACTAGGCCCATGAAGCATAGCAATTGCTCAAACATTCTTAAGAGTCATAAACTAATGAGTTCAACATATTTACAATAAAGATGTCCCCTTCCTTTTTTTTTGTTCGGGAACCTTGCACGCTGCTTCTAGTAGCAGGCAGAGCTTTGTGATCGGTCTTTCCAGGGTACTGGTCTTGGTTTGCAGACAAACGTGACGAACAACACCTCTGGAGTCTGGCATGGTCTTAATTATTTTTCCCACAACCAAGAATTTCTGGGGGCTGAATCATTCACGATTAAGACGATGTCTCCGACAATGAAGTTCCTCTTTACTTTGGACCATTTTTGACGCTCCTGTAGCAGAGGTAGGTATTCTCTTGTCCATCTGGTCCAGAAAAGGTCTGACATATACTGAACTTGCCTCCACTTCCGACGTGCATACAGATCTTCCTTTTTGAAGACTCCCGGGGGCATGACTGGCTATGTTTTCAACAACAACAGGTGGTTCGGGGTCAGGGCTTCGAGGTCATTGGGATCATCAGATGTCTTAGTTATCGGTCGGTCATTAATGATGGCTTCAACCTCACACAGAACGGTTTGAAGTCCCTCGTCGTCAAGCATTTGCAGCTTCAGTACAGAACTGAGTAGTTTTCTTACGGTGCGTATCTGTCTTTCCCAGACACCTCCGTGGTGGGATGCAGCCGGTGGATTGAAGATCCACTTAATTCCTGTTTGCATCATGGCTTCCTGTATTTTGAGCTGATTCCAACCTTCAATAGCTTCTCGTAGTTCTCGCTCTGCTCTGACAAAATTAGTGCCATTATCAGAATGCATAATGGACACCTGTCCTCTTCTACAGACAAAGCGCCGCAGGGTGTTAATACAGGAATCAGTGTCAAGCATGTGTGCCACCTCAATATGAACTGCTCTGATGGTCAAACAAGTGAAAAGCACACCATATCTCTTGACAAGGCTCCGTCCTCGCTTTACCTCGAAAGGCTCGAAATAGTCCACCCCTACGTTTGTAAATGGGGGCTTGTCTGGTAACAAACGGTCTTCAGGCAGGTCTGCCATTTTCTGCTCCCCAGCTTTAGCGTGTAACCGTCTGCAAACATTGCATTCAGAGAGTATTTTTCTTATTACAGAATTAGGTCCTGGAATCCAGTATCTTTGTCTTAGCTTCGCAAGCACGTGGTTCCTCCCACTGTGTCCAATACTCTGGTGTATATGTTGAAGAATGAGAGTAGCAACCCGGAGGTCCTTAGAAAGGATAGCAGGATGCTTGGCCTCCTCTGGCATAGCAGATTTGTTTAGTCGCCCTCCCACCCTCAGTGCTCCATCTTGGAGTGTAGGGTCCAGCTTGTAGATATGACTACCTTTCTTGATTGGAGTATTTCGCTGTAAAGCTTCGATTTCTTCTGGATATCTTTGTCTCTGACTGAAGCAAACTATCTCCATCTCAGCCTTGGCCAAATCCTCCACGGTCAGTGAATTCTTACCCAATGTGGTCTTGTGCTGGTGCATATACTGCTGTAGAAGCATTCTCTGCTTATCAGGGTTACTTTCAGACTGACTGATAGTGGCTCAATACCTTTTTCTCTTACCACTCAGGTGTAGCAGCAACTCTTTCAGCTTTAGAAACCATGCAACTGCTTTCCTCAACTGGTGCCATCCTGAGAAATGGTTAACAAGCTGTGTCAAAGTTCTCTTTTGTAGTTATGAGATTTGCTGTGACTGATTTCTTGACTTCGACGTCGTCTTCAGCAATCTGACTTGGCATATCTGGTCTTTCTGGCCATGATCGCTCTGTTTCCAGCAGATAACTTGGGCCTTGTATCCAAGTTTCGCTCCTCATGAAGTTTTCAGCCTTCAATCCCCGTGAGGCTTGATCTGCTGGGTTTAATGAGGTGTTTACGTACCTCCACTGAGATGGTTGTGTAGCTTCTCTAATGGATGAGATTCTGTTTGCTACGAAGGTCTTGAAGCGTATCTTCTCATTCTCTATATACTTCAGCACCGTCGTGCTATCCATCCAGAAGACAGATTCTTCTAGTGGGAACTGTAACTCTTTCCGCATCATCTTGTCAACTTTAACTGCAACAACCCCCGCCGCCAACTCCAGTCTCGGGATGGTGACCTGCTTCAGCGGAGCCACCCTAGATTTCCCCATGAGGAAGGAACAATGTTTCTGGCCCTGTTAATTTGTCAGCAAGAGGTAAGTAGCCGTGCCATAGCCGTCCTCACTGGCGTCTGAGAAATGATGTAGTTGAGCCGTCTTTGTAACTCCAAAACTCACAGGCTTGATGCATCTGCTGATGTTGAAGCTAGAAAGTTGTTGCAAATCTGTCAACCATCTGAGCCATCTCTGAGCTTGACCTTCTGGGATATCTTCATCCCAGCCTCTCTTGTCTCTACACAGCTCTCGTAGGATCAGCTTCACCGGCAGAATGAGTGGTGCCAGGAATCCAAGAGGGTCGTAGATGGAACTGACCATGGAGAGAATCCCTCGTCTTGTGGATGGTCTTTCGTTCACCATTATTCTGAAGTTGAACATGTCTGACTCAATGCACCATTGTACACCAAGAGCTCTCTCGATAGGAAGGACATCGTGGCTCAGGTCCAGATCTTTGACTTCAGTGGCTCTTTCCTTTCCTGGGATAGAAGCTAGAACTGCTCTGCTGTTGCTTATCCACTTAGTCAGATGGAATCCTCCATTCGAACACAGAGTTCTAAGGTCTCTTGACAGTGCAATGGCATCGTCTTCTGTTGACATGGACTTCAGACAGTCATCGACGTAAAAGTTTCTGAAGATTGTCTCCACAGCCTCTGATGGTGTCTTGCCTTTGCCATCTTCTGCAGTCTTTCTGAGAGCGTAGCTTGCACAGCTGAGAGATGATGTGGCTCCGAACAAGTGTACGGCCATTCTACATTCCACCATAGCTTGACTAACGTCGCCATCTGGCCACCAAAGGAAATGCAGAAGATCAGCATCTTCATCAGGGACTCTGACTTGGTAGAACATTGATTCTATATCTGACATCATGGCAACGAGCTCTTGTCTAAACCTCGTCAAGACACCAATGAGGGTGTTGGTAAGATCAGGACCTTGAAGCAGCTGGTCGTTCAGTGAAGTTCCTCTGAATGAAGCGGTGCAGTCAAACACTACACGGATCTTTTTCTTCTTTGGGTGATACACACCGTGATGAGGAATGTACCAGACCCTTCCATCTTCTCTGTTCAACTGTTCCTTGGGCACTTTTACAGCATAGCCTTTCGCTATGGTGTTTCTCATGAAGCCTTTGTAGTCCTCGTGAAAGTTGGGGTTCTTGTTCAGCTTTCTCTTTAGACTGATGGCACGCTGCTCTGCTATGCAGCGATTGTTCGGCATCTTCGCGGTCTGTCTTCTCAGCGGCAAACCAATGTGATAGTGGCCATCAATGAACAGTGTAGACCTTGTCATCAAATCCATGAACTGATTGTCTTCTTGTGACATCTCTGTCTTTTCCTCACAGCTGCGTTCTGAGAAGTCTGCGTTGAACTGCTGTATCAACAGCTCTTCAATGCTTGCGATAGAGATGCGATTAACTGTGACATTTTGTCGTTCCTCCTTGTTCGACTTGTTGCCATCATCTCTCATTACCGGTCCATTGACTACCCATCCAAGGGCTGTCCTGATGGCGTAGGGTCCATCATCCTTGCTGTTTATCACCTGCCATGGCTCCATAGTTTTGTAGGCATTGGTTCCAATTAATAGGCCAATTTCTGCTTCAATGTATGGGAGACGCACCTTTCCCAGGTAAGGCCATCTCTCCACATCCTTCTGCAGGGCTAAGTTCCCTATTTTAACAGGAATCTCCCTCTGTGTGAAAACATTAGGCAGATCTATGAAGTCCTTCTCTTCAAGTTCACACACTTCTATGTCTGACAGGATGTAACTTTGCACTGACTTCTCATGACCCATGGTGCATAATAGGATTTCTGTTCTTCTGCCTCTAATGTTCAGCTGTCGCATGAGTGTTTCTGTGCAGAACGTTGCTGAACTACCTGGATCCATGAAGGCGTAAGTCTCCACAAACTTCTCACTCCTCTTAGACTTGATCTTTACGGGTACGATGGCAAGAATACAATCACTGTCACCGGCCCCAGTGAATCCACAAGTCTCTTGTTCTAGCGACACCAGAGCACTTGTAAGAACCTTCTCGTCTTTGTTGTTTTCTTCACTCTTCTTAGAGACTTGTTCTTCTTTATGGATATGCAGCAGACTGGGATGTTTCCGAGTGCACTCTCTGCATGTTGTTCTTTGCTTACAGTTTCTACTCAGGTGCCCCTGAGAAAGACATCCAAAACATAGGCCACTGTACTTCAGAAATTCAATTCTGTCTTTATGTGGCTGTGCTTTGATGTCACTGCAGAAATCCAATGTGTGATTCTTCTGGCAGAATAAACATGGCTTCTGAAAGGCATTAGCAGGCATCACTGTGCTGCTCTTTTTGGGAGATGAGTTCTGAGACTTTTCTTCTCCAGCTTGCGTGATGATAGTTGCAAAGCTGCTTCCCTTGGAACCACCTTTCCTGAGAGTCTTTGTGGTAAACCACTTTTATCGTTCACTATCGTTACACTATAGTTATCACTGTTTTATTGTTATCACTGTTCTCACTGTTGTATCACTATACGAGGTCACCTCTTGTCGCGCTGTTATACCTGGGCTGACCACCTCCGACTCCGCCCATGGCTCCACCTACCTGCCCAGGTATAAAGGTAGTCGACTGGCTGGTATTCCTCCTTGTTGGACCCGATCACCCACGAGGGTGGGCTCTGTTATTTAGTCAATAAAAACCTTTAGTTACGTTCCTAACTCGTCGCTTTTTATTGGACGAATTGATAGGTATATCAGTCTTTGATTCAGCAGGCTTGGCTTTCACTCTTCCATCAGTAGTTGGGCTGATATCCTGGATGTTTCCGAACAATGGGTCCACAGCACCTGTTTGTCTATGAAATTCACTAAGTCTTGCAAACCTGGCTCTACCTTTCCATCTCTCCATTATCTCAAAGGCTGTTCCTCTCCATTGTTCTCTCATCCTGCAAGGAAGCTTAGAGATGATGATTCTCATAGTCGTAGGATTGTCCATCTCTTCCATGAATTCAACATCCTCCATGGTGTTGCGACATCCTATGAGAAAAAGAACATATGTGTTCAATGCCTCCCCATCCTCCGATCTGATCTGTGGCCATTTAATAGCCTTTTCAATATATGCAGTGGCTATCTTCAGCTCGTTACCATAGTGCTCCTGAAGCAACTTCCTGGCTTCTATGTATCCCCGGTCCGGTCTCATGTGTTCACAGCTTCTGACCAGGTCTTGTGGTTTACCACTGGTGTACTGTCCCAGGTAGTACAACTTATCACTGCTGCTCTCTGTTTTGGAGTCATTGGGCTGGATTTTGCTACGGGGGCGGGTTGGAGGTGGGAAACCCACATTCAGGCTTGTTGTCCCGCCTCCATGGAGATGTGGCCAACCCACTGGATTTTCCTCTGATTGACCTTGTTGAGCCCGCCCTGTGGGCTCAGCAGGCCAATTAAGGGCCACCCGGCAACAGGTGACGTCAGAGATTGACATTTCATCTGTCAAAAGCTTTTGGCACATGAAATATCAGTGTTTAACAGCTGTTTGAAGCTGTCAAGCACTGAAAAACTGCTAATTCAGCCTCAGTCCTTTCTCAGGATAACTTTAAAATCATTTTGCTGTAGAAACAAAGAAGCTGATTTTTTTTTAAAAATCGGAGCTTCTGTGGTTCTTGCAGCCGACTCCCGACACCGGAATGCAGGACTCCTGTAAAGGTAAGTAGAAGTAAGTTAAACTTATTTAAACACTTGCAAAACACTTACCTTTGCACTCCTGCACCCCTCACTCACCTGAACACTGGGCATCTCGACCCCTCCAAGACCTCAGACCCACGTCCCGCCTCGAAAACTTTTCGTGGTTTGGAGCTGTCGGGAAGCCCACAAACCTGCAATAAAAATCGCGAATAGGCAAAAAACTACCTGTTAACTACCTGTTAACAAGCAGTTTAATTGCCTTTAATCCCTTCCCGCCTCTGGGAGTCGGGTTCCAGCACTTGTCAGGAACCCGACTCCTATGAAATTGACATGGAGGCGGGTTGGAGGCGGGATGGGGTCGGGACCCCCGGATCTCCGATTTTTATCGCCCGAACGCCTCCAACCCGACTCCAGGGGCTTAGGAAAATCCAGCCCAATGACTTGTTCGAAGGATCTAATGAAGGGCTTATACTTGAGTGGGTCACCTTGGAACACTGGTATGTCTCTTTGAGGGAGTCGAAACAGATTCTGTTGTTTTACAAGCATCTCTGTAATTTCGTTCTGACGCTGCATCACTCGGTATAGGCTTCTCTCTGTGTCTTCAGGCCTCTGGTGGTCACCAGCAGGGTCCAGTCTAGACCGTCTGACGTCTGGGGCAGCAGCACGTGCTCCTGTTAGTGGAGAGGCCTTTCTTCCACGCTGTAGTGCCAGGAGATGGTCTTCAGATTCTCTTTTAAATCTTGAAGGTGCCCTGGATCCAACTCTGTGTGACAACTTTGACTGGCAGTAGTCGTTCATGCCATCCTGTGAGCCTTCATTATCTTCAAACACTCTCAACTTGGCATTTGAGACCGCAATAGCTGTTTTTAGCTCCAGCTATTCTTTCTTAGCCTTCAGTTGGGCCTGCAGTTGGGCCTGTTGGGCCTGTTCCACTAAAGATGCTGCGCGCGCCATCAACGCTGCCCATTCAACCTCTTCTCTCATGCGCTGCGACGAGCATGTGGTAGAAGCGACTGACCTGTGTCCAGAAACAGAGCTACCTTCTTTTCGATTTTTGCTCAGTCTGGCTGAAATCTCTGAAATGCTATCATCTGGTCTGACTTCATCGTCATCTTTATCTTTCTCTGCTGTATCAGCATCTTGACGAATCTTCAACATCCACTGTTCTGTGGCCTTGACATAGTCCTTAATGTTAGATGATTTAAGATCAAACCAGTTGTGCTGGTCAGCGTTTCCCTCATCTTCAGACAAAAGTGCTAATACATCTTCATTGAGTACAGTAAATTCTTCATACAACTTGGAGAAATCATAATGCATTATGTCTTCAACTTTCTCAATATTAGCATTATCTTCCATGAGACAATCAATTACCTTCATTTTTCCAGTTATCTGAGCTAATTTAGCCCTCCTTGCACCTATGCTTCTATGTAACTTCTCTTCCATTGCCTTTGGGGTGAGCTTTACTTCCCTCTTTTGGCCAACAATCCTTTGTACAGCCGGGGGAAGCCCCTCACGGCTCCATGAGGCGGCGGCCATTTTACCCGCAGCTCTTATCTAGCTTCTGAATAGAATGAACAAGGCAAGTAACAGTCACTGTACCTTCGCTTTCTTATATTGCCGTCTGGCTCCGTGACCATTCCTGTATATACGTTCGCCGACAATTCTGTCCTTTCCTTCATAGGGAGCGAGTTTTTGACTAATGTAGTGGCACTCCGTAGTTTTCAATATGCAGCCACTGAGCTTTAGCTTTGAGGCTTTTAGCAACGAGTAGACGCGTGTCGAAATAAAACGTTCCAAAATGTAACTTTGTCTTTTAACTGTTTACTGTAATACATTTCAAAGTAAAACACGTTTAAACACGGTCAAAAACTGTATTGCTCCACAGCCATCAAAGCTTCTACCTTTCCTAGCCTCGTGGTGCTTGAACTGTAAAAATGGCTGGATATATCATGTGACAAGCTTAAGGACTATACCATTGGAGCAAGAATAAAGGGGGTCTCTCAGACTATACTATTGGAACAAGAAAAAAGAGGGTTTCTCAATACAATAAGTCAGTCAGGTAAATTAACTATATTATACTAGAATATGCATCAATAATAAACAAATGTACATACATACTGTACCATAATATTTAACCAATATTTTAAGGTATTTTCTTTCTTTACACTTTCTTAAACTTTCATGACTCTTACAGCCGCGATATTCAGTTCTAGTGCCGCAAGGAGGGGGAGTGTTTCCAGTAGTGCTCCACTTCCTGCTTGGGTCGCTACAACTGAATTTCAGGCCGAGGGATGCTAATTTTTTCGAGGCGCTAACATGAGCACGCACGGCGATGTTAGCGCCCCAAATAGGGCGACACCAAATTTTTCCCCCTAAGGGTTTAAGCACCACACCAGAGATTTGAGCACATTATCCAGGTTGACACTCCAACGCAGTACTGAGGGAGTGCTGCACTGTTGGATGTACCTTCTTCAGGATGAGATGTTAAACCAAAGTCCCATCTTCCCTCTCAGGTGGACGTAAAAGATCCCGTGGCACGTGTTGAGGAAATTAAGGGGAGTTCTCCAGGCGCACTGATCAATATTTATCCCTCAACCAACATCACTAAAACTGATTATCTGCACATGAATCTCATTGCTGTTAGTGGGAGCTTGCTGTGCACAAAATGGTTGCTGCGTTTCCCTGCAATACAACAGTGACTACACTTCAAAAGTACTTAATCGGCTGTAAAATGCTTTGGGACTTCCTGAGGTCATGAAAGGCGCTATATAAATGCAAGTACTTTTTTTTCTTTTGATGAATTGCAATATACCATAAGGTGATATGTTTCATCCCGGGATACTTCATGATCTTAAGCAGTGACGGTTTGAGCTGAGCAGTGGGCTTGCGCACAATACAGTGTCCAGTGTACTTGCTCTATTAAGACAGAAAATCAATAAGCGAGTCTAAAGAGATTATTTTTTCAAATCCCTCAGAGTTACAATAGTATATCGTCTGGATTAGGTTTCCAATAGACTTGAAACCAGCATGGAAAGGTTTTACAAACATAAAGTTAAAAATAGCTACAGAGTTTAAAGCTACCCTTTCAACATCCATGCCTTCAGTCATGGAATTCTGTGCCAAAGTAGTTTGAGATTCTCCTTCAACAGAGTCAGACATGCTTGACAAAAGTCAACTTCAGGCTCAGTAACTGGCAGAATACTCCAGAGAAATTACCGCTGAACGTGGGATGGATGCACTGAAGCATAGAGGTCATGGCCGGAATCTTTTCAAGGGAGGCAGGTTGGGGGCGGGGGGCCGTGTTTCCCACAGGCCCTGTCGACTGTAACGGCAGGGCCTGATTTGAATGCGATGCCTTGGATTCCCGCCCGCAGCCAGCCAGATTGAGAGGCTGGCTGGCTCCGGGCGGGTAGGCCTCAGAAGCGAGGGGCAGGTCCGGAGAAGGGATCGCGGGAGGGGGGTCGGCAATCGGCCAGGGTTGTGGATCGGTGGGGGTGGGGGGCAGCAAGAGGATCGCCAGGGATCGGGGGGGAGTGGGGGTAGAGGATTGGCCAGGGATCAGGGGGTGGGGGCGCAAGGGTGGAAGGGAGGATCGTGGCCGGCCTTATCATCATCGTTGGCGGGGAGGGGGGGAGG
Organism: Somniosus microcephalus; assembly: GCF_052327205.1. NCBI lineage: Eukaryota > Metazoa > Chordata > Chondrichthyes > Squaliformes > Somniosidae > Somniosus > Somniosus microcephalus. The sequence goes on along the minus strand of NC_140990.1, from coordinate 330,389,166 downwards.
CCTTGGGGGCTCGGTGAGGCCTGGGTGGGGGGAAGGCCCGGGGGTGATCAGAGGCCCCGTGGGGGAGTGTCTCTGATCATGGGGGGTGGGTACGGTCGGGACCCTGGATCCAGTAGGTCGGTATGAAGCCACATACCTCCTGGATGCCGCTGTCCCCACCTCGGTTTAACTGCCGGCTTTCACAAATTGTGTGAAACCCGTCCACAGGCAGTTAAACACAAAATGGAGGGGAAAATAGAGGCTTCCAGCCTCATTACAACATTTAAAAATTGAGGTACCGCCCCCCTGGGAGCAGGTTTGCTGCCCACCCCCCATCCCAGCTCCGGCAAAACCGGAAGTGGGTGGGTTGGAGGCGGGATCAGGTCGGGAATCCTATTTTTCGCAATTTAACCGCCCCCATGCTCCAAACCCACCCCTTTTTTTTAGGGGAAAATTCCAGCCCACATGTTGGCTCCGTGCCAAATATATAACACGCTCTCCAGGGTGACTCCTCATGTAGCCGACTCGACAAATTCCTTCAAAGCACCACATCGGTGACTTACCTGATCTCTGACATTAGGCCTTAGATATGAATCAACAGTGGTGGAAAGCACAACTGAACTACAAAGAAAAAGCTTTATGTTAATTTGTTGTTACGTGTGCAGTTGTCCACTGCTAAAAATAGTTTTACTGACTCACTATAGCAATTGAAATGACCACAACTGGAGTACTGTGTACAGTTCAGGGCACCATACCTCAGGAAGGATGTATTGGCCTTAGAGAGAGTGCAGCGCAGATTCACCAGAATAATACCAGGTCCTAAAGTGTTAAATTATGAGAATGGGTTGCATAGACTAGGTTTCTGTCTCCTTGAGTATAAATGATTAAGGGGTTATCCAACTGAGCTGTTTTAAGATGACTAAAGGATTTGATTGGGTTGATAGAGAGAAACCATTTCCTCTGGTAGGGGAGTCCAGAACAAGGGGGCATTACCTTAAAATTAGAGTTAGGCTATTCAGGGGTGATGTCAGGAAGCACTTCTTTACACAAAGGGTGGTGGAAATCTGGAACTCTCGCCCCAAAAATCTTTTGAGGCTGGGGGTCAATTGAAAATGTCAAAGCTTTCAAACCTGAGATGTATAGATTTTTGTCATGCAAGGGTATTAAGGGTTAAAGAACCAAGGTGGGCAAACAGAGTTAAGATTCAGATCTGTCATGATCTAATTGAATAGCGGAACAGGCTCAAAATGGGCCTAATCTTATCAGATTTCTGCTAGACTCAGGCGGTAGGCTCAGGGGAAGATTGTGGCCACTACAGCAACACCAGGAACAGGGTGGTAAGTCATGCCCCATCATTTTCAGGGTGTTACCACCCCTCTTTCCAACAGGCGGAAGGCCTTGAAATCTACCCAAAGTGCTCAACCACACAAAGATGGAGGGAGGCCATTCAGTCCATCTAGTTTCAACACCTTCCATAGTAAACAATCTTAGCACCTAACTGCGTCTTGAATGATTTCAGAGTTTCTGGGGGAGAAATTCGGTGTCGCCCTGTTTGGGGCGCAATTATCAGCCGGGCGCAAAGTTTAGCGCCTGGCGCTAATTATCGCCTCTGACTGCAGACTTGGCTTCTATCGCCCCTGAAGGTTATTGGAGCGCTAAATCAGGTGCTACACACCTCTCTTAAGGCGCTAATGCCGAAGAGCGAGGCACTACCTCAGAGCGCCGGCGAAGCTCATGTGATGTCAGTCAACAATGGAGCACTGACACAATGGCGCCGGCCAGTTCTTAAAGGGGAGGGTCGATCTTGCTCTCCATCCACACCCTGCTCATTGCAGCCTTGAATCTCGGTCTGGAGAGACCTGTACATCAAATCTGCTGGAAAGAACAATGGAGAGGCCCAGGGAAAGAGCTCAGAGTGCAGCCCCCACAGTCTCTTCTAAATCGATGCAAGGAAGGTCAAATCAAAATGAACCTGCAAAGTGTTGCTCAGCACCCAAAACTCCTTCACACAGCGTTGAATCTCTCCAGAAGTCTCTCTCTCTCAGAATGCGTGGTGCAAAAATGTCGCCGACAAAAAAAGACAGGAAGTGGTCGCCTTTAAATAGTGCTCCCCAGTCCCTTCCCAACTGTAAAGTCGTTCCCCTCAACTTGTCATTGCTAGCGGCAGGCGGAAAGGCAGGGGGCGCCACTCAATATCCAGTCTGGGGCGTTACCGGGGCGTTGCACGCTCGACTGCTGTCACGATCTGCAGGCGCAGGAGATCGTGGTGGTAGTGTTTAGCGCTGCTGCAAAATGTCTGGTCAATTTTACGAGTGGCGCAAACATTGCCGCGCCTGGGCGCTAGTTGCTTTGTGCCCCATTAGCAACCAAATTTTTCCCTCTCTATCTCCACCATCCTACCCAGAAAGCCATTCTAGATACTAGTCACTCTTTGAGTAAAGAGCCACTTCCTGACATCAGTCCTGAACTTGCCTTTTACCTGTTTGCAGCCATGGTCCCTTGTCCTGCAATTGTATTTTACCATGAAATAATGTTTGTGTTAACCTTTTCTATTCTGCTTAATATTCTTTCTACACGTATAAGCTCCATTCTCATTAACCCCCTTTCAAGTCTAAAACATCTGAGTTTCTTCTAACCTCCCTTCATAACTGAGTCCTCCGACTCGAGGGCTCAGTCCCATGGCCTTTCTCTTACTGACATCTTATTAGCAGATTCCCAATATCTTTCTCCAGACCTGCTGAGAATATTTTCATGGAAAGTTAGTAGAGATATAGTAAATACTTGTTGTAAACTAATTTAGTACTTTTTGTAGAATGTCATTAAAGTTAATACTGAATTCATATTTTTACTGTTTTTTTTTAGTCATTTATAGGTTTGTCCCGTCTCTTACGGCTGTTTTCACGATTTAAAATGTATTCGTTTTACTTTCACAAGAACTTTTTTTCCGAAGCACACAGAGGAACACATGGAATTACTTAAGTTTGCTTTGAGAATATGAATAAATCAGGCACTAAAAGTTTCTTTATGTTAAAAATAGAAATGAACTATAATGTTACTCTGTGGTGTTATCTCGAGACACCATGTTAATATAAAATAATAAGGAACAGTGACTGGGTTCTTTGATGTGATGTTCTTTGATCTTTTTATCTATTTATATATTTATCTTTTTAAGCCCACCCAGCGCGTTTCCCGGGCCAAATAGAGGAAGCGGGTATGGTGACGTCATTTCATGATGTGTCATCAGCTGGTTTCCTTAAAGGAACGATGACATTTGTGCTGTCAGTGTTCTACAGCATTGAGGTGCTGCAAACACTGACAGGCACAGCACAGAGGTGCAGGGCTGCACCCAGGCTCTCCCATGACTCCCTCCATATGCTTATGGATGGAGTCACAACACACAGGGAGGTCCTCTTCCCTTCCCATGGGCGGAAGAGAGCTCCCCAGGAGATCAACGCAGCCTGGTTGCACATTGCAGAGGAGGGCACAAGCAGGGATGTGGTCAGGAGGACCAGGCTGCAGTGCTGCAAATCTTTCAATGATCTCATTAGATCATAAAACGTTAGTACAAAGCCACACTCAACCTCATCCTGCTGTGCATCTCATCACATCCCCATCACTCTGCCTTCCCTACCCTACCCCTGGACATCCTTACTCACACCAACTTACCTTGCACCTCCACACATCCCTCTCTATCAACATTACCACCTCCCCATCTCATTAGCCACCCCTCACACTCCCCCTCATCCTAGTGCAATCATACCAACAAACAACACACAAGTGGGTGTTTTATGCAATGTTCATGTAAAGTTTCTGTTAATGTGCTGTCAAACATTGAAACCTTTATTTTCAACACTTTGCATTCTTGGACAGATATGTGTGCACCTTTGGAAGTGTCTTAGTGAGTTGCAGCGAATGGTGAGACATAACGATACCCCCTGCAATGGTGATGAGTGTGAAAGGAATGGCTTGGGCATTGTAGGGATGCTTTATGGTGTTGGTGTGGGATGGTGCTTGTAATGTATATACCTTTAAGGGGGGAACTATCTTTTACAGCTCATGTATACTGCAGTACCGGCAGTGACCACACCTGTATATAGCCCTGAGTAGCAATCTGTACAGATCAGTTCCAGTGTGAGCCACGTTGAGTAAACACCTGTTGTACCGTTCTCCTGCAGTCTGTGTCTTATTATACACGGACACAACATTGGCGACAAGGCAAGTTCGAACCTACCTGCAACTCTGCATCACCTCCCGGGGATTCGTTCCTGGAGATCAGTGGATTGGAGGTCAAGGCCAGAGACTCAGGCGTCGACCATGGGCAACCGCCCAGTCATCCAGCAGAGACTCGAGAATTGCGGGGGAGGCTGTCGAGAGCCAAGCTTGGCTTTCCAGTCGAGGTGGTCCAGCGAAACAGGCTGGCAACAGGTAGTGCGCAGACCCTTCCCGGACAGCGGCGGGCTAGAGCCCGACCGAGCGGCACAGCAAAGAGCCGAGCAGCGTCGACGGGGGAGAGAGAGGGCAGAGCGCACAGGGCGCAGCCGGTGTTCAGGGGCCGAGCAGCATCGAAGAGAGGGAGAGAGAGACGCACAGAAACCCGCGAGGCGCCGCCATTGCCATGAGGACCGCCGAGAGCGGCGTTGGCAGCAGCGCAGGAGAAGCATGCGAAATCTACAGGGGGCCGCCATTGCCACGAGAACCGCCGGGAGCGGCGTTGGCAGCAGCGGGGGAGGAAGGAAAGCGCCGGAGACGCCATTTTAAGCCATTGGGAGATGCCATTTTAAACCACACCCAAAATGCCGAAGAGTGGCAGTATCACCGCATTTGACAATGAAGTCGAAGATTGGACTACATATGTCGAACGAATAGAGGTATACTGCAAGGCAAATGAGGTGTCAGATGACAAGAAAGTGTCGGTATTGTTAAATTTAATGGGTGCAAAGACATATGGGTTATTACGAAATCTAGTAACCCCAACGAAGCCAATGGAAAAGAGTTTTGAAGACATAGTAACGACACTACAGGAACATTTAAACCCCACACCGCTGCTGATAGCAGAAAGATTCAAGTTTCACAAACGGAACCAGCATAAGGATGAAAGCAATGCTGATTATTTAACAGAACTGCGCAAACTATCGAAACACTACCAGTTTGGAGCGGGACTGGCAGATACCTTAAGGGACAAGTTTGTGTGTGGGCTTCAAAGTGAAGGAACCCAGAAACGGCTTTTATCTGAAAAGGATCTTACGCTGGAAAAGGCTTTCAGCATTGCGGTATCATATGAAGCAGCAGCACAGGGTGCTGCAGAGATACAACAGAGACCGCAAGAATATGGCACAAACGAAATGTCATATGGAACAGAGAAGTGCTATCGCTGCGGCAGAACAACACACGACCAGAATGATTGCTGGTTCAAAGACAAAGTGTGCAGACAGTGTGGAAAAGTAGGACACATAGCACGAGTCTGCAGGTCGGGAAAGAAAACCAGCAATAAGAAACCTACCAAAGGAAAGTACAAGAAGGTACATAAGATGACGGAGAATAGTTCAGATGAACATAAGAGTGATAACGACTCCGAAAGCAGGGAACTGAGTTGTCTGAAACTACATAATGTGATCACAATGGAGGATCACTGAACCATTTGGGTCACTCTCAAGATAGCAGGAGTCCAGGTAAAGATGGAATTGGACACAGGATCAGCCCTAACAGTCATAAACTGACGGGACTATGAGCGGCTATTCTCACACATACCCTTGAGAGACACAAAAATTATTTTGAAGACGTACATGGGGCAAAAAGTCTACCCCAAAGGAAAAATAAGGGTGACCGTTATATATAACGGTAAGGAAACACCAAAACTAGACCTGTATGTATTGCAAGATGGAGGACCACCATTACTGGGACGTGAATGGATCCAGAAAATACAACTGGATTGGCATTCCATACAGGCACTGACTGTGGCTGACAAAAAGGATGACGACGTCACACCTGGGCGACTGTCAAAGATCCTAACTGATGCGAAAGAAGTGTTCCAGCAAGGACTCGGAACACTAAAAGGCATGACAGTGACGATTAAAATTGAAGAAAACGCAAGCCCAAAATTTTGTAAGGCCAGACCGGTACCTTATGCGATCCGCCCAGCCGTCGAAGCAGAGCTGGAGAGTCTGGAACGTTCAGGTGTACTGTCCAAGGTAGACTGGAGTGAGTGGGCTACACCCATCATCCCTGTGATGAAAAAGTCGTTGAGCAGCACGCCTGGGGAACCAAGGAAGGTTCGCATTTGTGGGGACTTTAAGGTAACAGTGAACCCGGTCCTTCACACCGTACAATATCCAACTCTGCGGATTGAAGATATTTTTGCCTCGCTATCTGGAGGGAAACGCTTCATTAAGATTGATCTGGCCCAGGCGTATCTGCAAATGGAGGTAGAAGAAACATCAAAAAAATACTTCACAATCAACACCCATAAAGGTCTCTACCAATACAACCAGCTGGTATTCGGGGTAGCATCAGCTCTGACTATTTGGCAGAGGGCAATGGAACAAGTCCTGCAAGGGATCCCAGGGACCCAGTGTTATTTGGACAACATCCTGGTCACGGGCAAAAATGACAGTGATCACCTTGCCAACCTGGAGCAGGTGCTCACTAGATTGCAGGAATATGGGCTCCGAGCTAACCGCCCCAAATGCGAGTTTTATAGAAAACAGATCTCGTATTGTGGCCACGTTATCGATAAAGAGGGGTTACATAAGTCCCCAGAGAAGATTGAGGCAGTAGTCAAGGCTCCAGCACCGGAAAATGTGTCACAACTGAGGTCGTTCCTCGGGCTGGTAAACTACTACCATAAATTCTTACCAAATTTGTCTACAATACTCCACCCACTGAACACCCTACTGCAAACTGGGGTGCCATGGAAGTGGAGTGACGAATGTAGACGAGCTTTCCAGAAGAGCAAAACACTAATCACATCGAAAGAGGTATTGGCCCATTACAACCCAGCATTACCAATTCAGTTGGCATGTGATGCGTCACCCTACGGCATTGGAGCGGTGCTGTCGCACAAATTCTCGGACGGCTCAGAGAGGCTAATAGCCTTTGCGTCACGATCACTAACCTCAGCCAAGCGTAACTACGCCCAGATTGACAGGGAGGCCCTCAGCCTAGTGTGGGGAGTGAAAAAGTTCAATTACTATCTGCACGGGCAGAAATTCACCTTGCTGACGGATCACCAGCCTCTTGTCTCCATTTTTAATCCGAAGAAGGGCGTTCCGGTGATGACTGCGCAACGACTACAAAGATGGTCACTTTTTCTAGGGGCGCACCACTATGAGATTGAATATAAGGGCACGAAACAGCATGGAAATGCTGATGGGCTATCACGCCTGCCACTGCCTACTGCAGAGGAAGCACCAGCAGTGGATCCTGTTGAAATATTCCATTCGACTATAGTTGAATACCTACCGGTAACTAACGCTTGTATCGAAAAGGAAACCCGAAATGACCCGACACTGTCTCGGGTATATGATTTGACGGTGAAGGGATGGCCAGCACATGGCGACTCACTGTTGCCAGCATTCTCGACAAGGAGAGAACAGCTGTCAGTGTGCCGGGGGACCTTGATGTGTGGATCCCGAGTGGTAATTCCACCCAAGTTAAGGGATAGAGTGCTCAATGAGCTTCATGAGGGTCATCTGGGAGGGGTAAAAATGAAAAGCCTAGCCAGGGCTTATGTGTGGTGGCCGGGAATCGATAAACAAATCGAGGACCTGACCAAGAGTTGCTCAGGATGCCAGAAAGTCCAAAATGCACCACCACAGGCCCCTCTACACCCATGGGAGTGGCCCTCATCTCCATGGCAATGGGTGCATATTGATTTTGCTGGTCCATTCATGGACTCAATGTTTTTAATAGCCGTGGATGCGCACTCGAAATGGCCTGAGGTCATCAAAATGTCCTCCACCACCACGGAGAAAACTATTGCAGTCCTACGGACCATTTTTGCCAGGAATGGCTTGCCAGAACAGATTTGCTCCAACAACGGACCACAGTTTGTGTCCGAAGAGTTCCGGAGGTTCTTGAAAATGAATGGGGTAAGGCATTACACATCCGCCCCATATCATCCAGCCACAAATGGATTGGCTGAGAGGTTCATACAAACCTTTAAGAAGGCAATAAAGGCTATGTACAATGACAACATTCCGCTGCAGCACAAGGTGGACAATTTCCTGTTAGCCTACCGGAATGCGACACATGCAGTCACCAACCAGGCCCCAGCCATGATGTTCTTTAACCGAAGGTTGAGATCTCACCTGGATTTGCTCAGACCAAACGTACGAAGAGATGTTGAGAGTAAGCAATTCCAGCACATCCATGAGAAGCCAAGAAGGAGCTTCAATGTAGGGCAACCAGTCTTGGCCCGCGACTACCGAACAGAAAAATGGCAGCCAGGAACGATATGCACACGGCAGGGCCCACTAATGTACACAGTGGACGTTGCCAGATCCTAGAGTCACAGGAACAAGTCAACCCCATGCCTCGCCCATACATACCTGGTGATGAACCCGACGTACAGGTCGCATCTACCCCAGAAACAGTAGCATCGGAAGCTGATGAACCAACCAACGACAGGGGGCCAGAATCGCCTCTGCACCAAGAGCAAGGCACTCGGGAAAGGCACTATTCAGAAAGGATCAGGAAGCCTCCCCAAAGACTGAATATATAAATAGACTATTTTCAGCTAATGTTGCATGTTAAAAGTGTTAATTGTAATTAGTTTGATATTTAATTGTTAAATGAGTGTTATGGTACTGTTAATCTAAAAGGGGAGGAATTGTAATGTATATACCTTTAAGGGGGGAACTATCTTTTACAGCTCATGTATACTGCAGTACCGGCAGTGACCACACCTGTATATAGCACTGAGTAGTAATCTGTACAGATCAGTTCCAGTGTGAGCCACGTTGAGTAAACACCTGTTGTACCGTTCTCCTGCAGTCTGTGTCTTATTATACACGGACACAACACTGCTAACCTGGTGCATCATGTGGCAGCCAAGGTGTACAGCATCAAGTGAAGTAAATGTGGCCATGGTGAGGCCATCCATGGCCCCCCGGGCAGCAATGTGGTCGGGTGCTGATGCCCTCTGTCCTGTGCAGCATCAGTTGATTGTGGAGAAGATTGGTGTTGTTGGTGCTGTTGGTATGCCTGGTGATGCTGGTGTGCCTGTTGATGCTGGTGCTGGGGCTGATCATGATGGGATTCTGAGGATCAAGGTGAGAGAGTTTCAAGGTCACCCATGCTGTAAAGTAGAGATGATAGAAGCGATCTGTCAATGCTGGGAGAGGTAATGAGGTCAGACTGAATGGAGTCTTGTGTAAAGACTTGCATCATTCTGAATCTGTAATGGAAATGCAGTTTAGAGAAGCTAGTGGTTAAGGGAACATATCTCAATCAGCTGGAAGCTTTGACTTGACATTTGAAGCTGTCAACTTTTCAGCTGATTCAATGGCCACTGACCTCCCGCCTCAGCTTCACAGACGAGGTCTAGGCACAGCGGGAAACCAGTGGGTGACCTGTCAAATCCAAAAAGCTGGGAAAAAAAAGGAATGTCACACAAAATATCAGGTTTGCTCTTGACTCGCACCAAGTCCCGTTCACCCACCACCCCTGTGCTCACTAACCTACATTGGCTCCCAGTCCAGCAATGCCTTGATTTTAAAATTCTCATGTTTGTTTTCAAATCCTCCCATGGCCTCGCCCCTCCCTATCTCTGTAGCCAACTCCAGCCATACAACCCTCCAAGATTTCTGCACTCCTCCAATTCTGGCATCTTATGCATCCCTGATTTTCATTGCTCCACCATTAACGGCTGTTCCTTCAGCTGCCTAAGTCCTAAAGCTCTGGAATTCCATCCCTAAACCTCACGGCCTCTCTACCTCTCCTTCCTCCTTTAAAATGCTCCTTAAAACCTACCTCTTGGTTTTGTTCATCTGTCCTAATATCGCCTTACAAAAGCAAAATACTTTTTTTTAATTTGTTCGGGGATGTGGGTGTCGTTGGCAGGGCCAGCATTTATTGTCCATCCCTAATTGCCCTTGAGAAGGTGGTGGCGAGCTGTCTTCTTGAACCGCTGCAGTCTGCGTGGTGAAGGTGCTCCCACAGTGTGTTAGGGAGGGAGTTCCAGGATTTTGACCCAGCGGCGATGAAGGAATGGTGATATACTTCTAAGTCAGGATGGTGTGTGATTTGGAGGGAAACTTGGAGGTGGTGGTGCTCCCATGCACCTGCTGCCCTTGTCCTTCTAGGTGGTAGAGGTCACGGGTTTGGGAGGTGCTGCCGAAGAAGCTTTGGCGAGTTGCTGCAGTGCATCTTGTAGTGGAGGAAGTGAATGCTTAAGGTGGTAGAGGGAGTGCCAATCAAGCGGGCTGCTTTGTCCTGGATGGTGTCGAGCTTCTTGAGTGTTGTTGGAGCTGCACTCATCCAGGCAAGTGGAGAGTATTCCATCACACTCCTGACTTGTGCCTTGTAGATGGTGGAAAGGCTTTGGGGAGTCAGGAGGTGAGACACTCGCCACAGAATACCCAACCTCTGACCTGCTCTTGTTGCCACAGTATTTATGTGGCTGGTCCAGTTACGTTTCTGGTCAATGGTGACCCCAGGATATTGACGGTGGGGGATTCGACGATGGTAATGTCGGACGCTGGAAATCGGTGGAAACACTCAGCAGGCCAGGCAGCATCTGTGGAGAGAGAAACAGAGTTAACATTTCAAGTCGATGTCCTTTCCCTGCAAGAAGACATCGTTGCAATGCCCTGCGACATCATTCCACTCACGCTTGAGGCGGGCTGCTCCATTCTCTCTGCAATCATGGTAGGTGTGCTTGTAAGTCCTGTCAGTGCATTATACATTCTCTGCTGCTGATCAATGATTCTCCTTTTCGTCGATGGCCCCTGGGGTACAGCATCTGTGTCCAGCTGAGCAGAGTTTGGAGAGGGCTGCTCCCTCCGACGTGGACTCTCTCCGCTGCTGCCCCTGTCTCCACCGCCTGCACTTGTGAAGTGTGAGTCACCAGGTGAAAACCCCACTATCTGTCTAACTGCGTACTTTGCATGGGTCACTGGATAGTTGATTCGCCCTTTCAGTGGTCAAGTATTAAGGCCAGGAACAGTGCCCCTACTGCCCCCTCATCCTGCGCTGAGATCAGCAAGTTCAGCAAAAACAAGGAATCGAACCTGAGACCTTTGTGGGATGAATCAATACGACGTAGAGTATGGTGAATTCACGTACTGTGCCCCCTGGGGGGGCTTTGCAAATGTTATTAGATTCTAATGGAGAACACGCCAGCAGGCTAACTCCAGACTGCGTTAACAATAAATAAACAACAATAAGAAATAATCTTCCATTTTGATTTCACCAGAGTTGAGACAGAGTCTGTGAGTAACTAGTAATCTGCTTGGCTTTAGCTAATTAAACTCCAGCAAAATCCCTGTGCAGCTCTGAGGAGCCCCAAAGCCTTGGCTTTGTCAGCTTGCACCTGAACTCTCTGGACTTAGGTAAGTGGGATGTGTCCCTACGGAAGAGTATGTATTACAAACTGGGCAAGCAGGTGGGGTTAGCTTTCTCAGCAACTTGAATTAGTAACTTTTAATCGTGGTGGTGGGTTTCTGAGTATGTCAAACACTCAGCTGAATATAAAAGAAACATTAAGAGTTTTTTTCCTGTTTATGTACTGTACATTGATATTTAATTTGCTTAATGCAAATATTGAGAGCTGTTCAAACCAGGTTTTGCTGCTATGCTTCATACTGCGGCCTGCTCAGGCAAAGCAGAACTCTGCGCAACAGCATACGGATGCTGATGAAGTTTTTAAAGTGGCCATTTTGGCTCCTTCGTAGCACTGAAAACCTACAAAGTGGTTCAATGATCTTCCTTAAAGTTTCACTACACAGTATAATTAGAATCAACGTGAAGTTGAAGCAGTGTAGTGAACAGTGAGGAGGATAGGGATAGACTTCAAGAGGATGTAGACAGGCTGGTGGAATGGGCGGAGATGTGGCAGATGAAATTTAATGCAGAAAAGTGCGAAGTGATACATTTTGGTAGGAAGAACGAGGAGAGGCAATATAAACTAGAGGGTACAATCGTAGAGGGGTAGCACTAAAGTAAGAAATAGTAAGGTATTAGGTGGGGTCAGACAAAGAGAGAACACAGGATGGCCTGATAGGTTTACAGTGTGTGTATGTGAACGCACAAAGCACAGTGAACAAGGTAAGTGAGCTGCAGGCGCAAATAGCCACATGGGAATATGATGTTGTGGCAATAACGGAGACCTGGCTCAAAAAAGGGCAGGATTGGGTATTAAATATTCCTGGACTGAAGGGGCTCGATTTTGCCATTGGGGGCGGGCTGGGGCACGTCAGGAGGTTTTCGTGTCAGGGCCCTGTCTCCGACGTGAAGTGGGAAAAAAGTGCAATTTTGCCCTAATTGGTCACTTGATTTCCAGCGTGTGGGAACCCCTGGCCCAATGAGTCTTTTCATACAGAAAGTCGCCTCCGATGACATTATCAATGCTGCTGGATTTAAGGCCTGCAAGCAGCCTTGCTTCTTCTGGAGACTTTAAACTTTATGCCCATGGTTGTGATCACTTCATTCAGCAACTATATCCAGCAGTAGGCCAAAGTGTGCTCCAAGGTTCGATGAGGCCTCCCTCCAAGCTCTGGCGGAGGGAGCAAGATCAAATAAGGAGGTGCTCTTCCCTTCCTCAGGGAGGAAAAAGCCTCCCCAACAGACTAAAGCTGTGTGGATGCAATTGGCCCAGGAGGTCAACTCAATCTCTATGTGCTGCTGAACCTGGCTGCAGTGCAGGAAGAGCTTTCATGGCCTTCTCCGCACAGGAAAAGTGAGTGTGACTTTCCCATCACCCTCAATCCGATCCCGATCGCCTCTCCTCACCAGCACTCTGCTTTGCCAACCTCTTCCTCCACATCCCACTTGACACTTATACTCCCTGCACTCTTACCCAGTCCCTCTCTCTCTATGGTCACATTCACTTAACTATTCGACCATGCAGCCCTCACACTCCCTATCACTGATGCAATGACAACAACTTACAAGACACAGGGAGGGCCCTTTGTCTACTTCTAAGCATCTATGCTATGGATTCTCTACACTCACTCCTTCATTCTCACTCAAACTCCACTTGTGTCTCTCATTGCAGGAAAAGAGAGCCCACAATAAGAGGGAAAGCGCGAGGACAGGAGGAGGGCCACCCTCAATAGCCCAGCTCACCACCTCGGAGGAGGCAGCCCTGTAAATCGAACAAAGAAGTTTCGCAAGTGGGGGACGGACAGACGGGCGCATCACAGCAAGCTGGCGACAGAATAGTTTGGCATCTCTTTCATTGACATTGCATGAGTGACTGATAATGATTCTGATGCTCTAACAGATTGACTTATGATCATCTGCCCAATTAAATGTGCATGCAACCTTTACCTCACATCTCTAACGCTTTCCTTTACTACCCCACAGGGCCATCGACAGTCCCCGTCCCCACTGTCCAGGAGGAACAGCCTGAGCCTCAAGACTCCTCAGAGAAAGCTGCAACCTCTGAGGGCGCAGCATCAGCAGAATTCAGCGCACCTAGCACCAGTGCAGACACTCACACTTCGGTGGGACCTTTGCGAGATAGAGTAGTCACCTGGTGCATCACAGCTCACAAGTGAGCATCAGCAGATGGTGGAGACAGGGACAGCAATGGAGAGTCCTCGTCGGAGGGCGTAAGAATCTCCCAGCTCGGCTCAGCTGCATGTCAACCCTGTGCCTCCAGGTCCATCCAGAAGGAGAGCGGTGCTGGAACTCCAGGAACAGGTGCGGAGTCTCTGGCAGGTTTTGTCTCCAGGGTCGCTGCGAGTGTGGAGCGAATGGAGGAGTCCATCGCGAACATGAGCAGAGCCTTTGTGGAGGCATTGGCGCATGAACGCTTCACCATGGAAAGGATGGTAACCTCTGTAGAAAGGATGGCTACGGTAGAGGAAAGGATGGCTACGGCCCTGGAGGAGCTACAATCGCCAGAGTGTAGAAAACATGTTCATTGTTCAGAATAGACTGACATCTCTTGAGGAGTGATGGTCAGCAATTGAGCATAGAAACCAGACCTTCATGGAAGACCTCTGGAGTAGGAATTCCAGTGCAGTAACGGGTCCTCATGGCCACCCTGAAGTGCAGCAAGGTGCTCTCAAGCCACTTGCTAGCTCTAAAGTGGGGCTGGCCCATGAGAGGGATGTTGGTAGCAGACAACAAGGAAGTGGGGGCTCCTCTCCAAGCACTCACATGACCATGCCATTGCAAAGCCCTCGGTCAGAGCCCCACCAGAGTCCTCACCCAACTGAGATGGGCGTCTCAGCCGCTGCACAGCCGCAGGAGCAGCAGACTGTTGCCGAGCCCTCACAGGCTCGCAACCCCAGAGGATGCCCGCCAAAGGTGTTGAGACAGGAGCAGCAAGAAAGTGAGCAAGGGGCCTCCACATCTGCTGAAGCCACAGGGGAAGCACCGCGTAGGAGCACGTGTAAGAGGAAGATAAAGCACAAGTAGTCACAAGGGTAGTCACTTGGGTGTTCTGTTTTATTGTTTTTTGACAAGCCACCCTTGTAATGTGATGATAAACAGATTTAATGGCAAACTGTTGAAGTTGTGGTCTGTGTCATCTCGTAAATGGGACTTCCACATTGAGGGTTTAGGGCGACTTGCAATTGTCAGTATGGTGGTCAGACTGATAGGAATCCGTAGGTTCTTGTCCATTGTCGATGCTCTGGTAAGAAGGTGCGAGGCAAAAGTGTTTGATTGTGCAGGCTAAGCAAATCTGGCCAACCTGAGTGCGTCTCTTGCAATGTGGTAGCGCACTGGCGCCTTCTGGCCTGTGCAGTTTCAGGTGGGTGAGCAGCAGCTTGGGACTCTTGTTGTTGCTGCTGCTGATGTTCATGGTTCTGCTGCTGCCGCGGCTGGTCTTCGTCCAAATCTGATGTCCAGGAGGAAAGGAAATAAATGGTTCCCATGCTTCTGGTATATGCCTCAGTTGAGGAAGCGCTCAGTCAAGGCGGGGAGAGGGGTTTCCCAGGAGGTCACATTGGAGATGGGTTTCAGGCTCCAAACTTCCACAACAATGAGCAGACCTGCTAAAAGCTCCCCCAGACCAGAGACAACAATGTTCTGCCACCTGCAAATGATGATTGGTGAAACCTCCTTTTTAATGGTGGATCTGCAGCTGTTAGTAAGCAATCCACTTGTGAGGCCGCCAGAATTAACTGGTGTGTTCCAGAGGAGACATGCAGGATGGAGGAAATGTGTTAAAATCAGAAAGGCCTCTCGAAATGGGATTATAGAGGCAATTAACTGGTTGTTAAGGGCCTTAAAGGCCTATCCCGCCTCTTGGAGGCGGGATGGAAATGGGGTCTGAAACCCCGATTCTAGGAAAATTGCTCGGCCGCGGGCTGGAGGCGGGATTGGAGCCGCCCGCCATTTATTGCGATTTTAACACCTCACACGCCTCCAA
This sequence comes from Somniosus microcephalus, assembly GCF_052327205.1. Classification (NCBI taxonomy): domain Eukaryota; kingdom Metazoa; phylum Chordata; class Chondrichthyes; order Squaliformes; family Somniosidae; genus Somniosus; species Somniosus microcephalus. The sequence continues at coordinate 330,373,643 of NC_140990.1, read as the reverse complement.
TCCCACTTCCTCGGGCCTGGCAAAATCGAGCCCAAGGTGTTCAGGATAGATAGGGAAAGAAAGATAAGAAGAGGTGTGGCAGTATTGGTTAAGGAGAATGTTACAGTGCTGGAGAGGCAGGATATCCTGGAGGGATCAAGGACAGAATCTATATGGCTAGAGTTAAGAAATAATAGAGGTGCCATTAAACTACTAGTTGTATTCTATAGGCCACCAAATAGTGGGAAAAATATGGAGGAGCAAATTTGAAGAGAAATTACAATGAGGTGCAAGGACTATAGAGTAGTGATAATGGGGGACTTCAATTATCCTAATATAGACTGGGATAGTAATAGTGTAAAGGGCAGAGAGGGAGAAGAATTTCTGAAGTGTGTTCAGGGGAACTTTCTTGATCAGTATGTTTCTGGCCCAACGAGGAAGGAGGCATTGCTGGACCTGGTTCTGGGGAATGAGGTAGGTCAAGTGGAGCAAGTGTCAGTAGGTGAACATTAATGGAACAGTGATCATAGTATCATAAGGTTTAGATTAGCTATGGAAAAGGATAGGGAACAATCTAGAGTAAAAATACTTAATTGGAGGAAGGCCTATTTCAGTGGGATGAGAATGGATCTGGCCCGGGTAAATTGGAATCAAAGATTGGCAGACAAAACTGTGATGGAACAATGGGCTGCCTTGAAAGAGGAAATAGTTTGGGTACAATCGAAGTACATTCCCACTAGGGGGAAAGGTAGGGCAACTAAAGTCAGAGCTCCCTGGATGACAAAAGAGATAGAAAGTAAGATGGAGCAGAAAAAGAGCGTGTATGACAGATGTCAGGTCGAGAATACATCTGAGAATCAGGCTAAATATAGAAAGTTCAGAGGAAAAGTGAAAAAGAAAACAAGAGGGGCAAAGAGAGGTTATGAGAATAGAATGGCAGCTAACATAAAAGGTAATCCAAAAGTCTTCTATAGGCATATAAATAGTAAATGGGTAGTAAGAGGAGGGATGGGGCCAATAAGGGACCAAAAAGGAGACTTACGCATGGAGGCAGAGGATATGGCTGAGGTACTAAATGAGTACTTTGCACCTGTCTTCACCAAGGAACTGGAAGCTGCCATAGACATAGTGAAGGAGGAGGTAGAGGAGATACAGGATGGGATAAAAATTGATAAAGAGGAGGTACTAGAAAGGTTGGCTGTGTTTAAAGTAGATGTCACCAAGACCAGATGGGAAGCATCCTAGGATGTTGAGGGAAGTGAAGGAAGAAATCGCAGAGGTACTGGCCATAATGTTCCAATATTCCTTAAAAACGGGGGTGGTGCCAGAGGACTGGAGAATTGCAAATGTTACACCCTTGTTCAAAAAAAGATGTAAGGATAAACCCAGCAACTACAGGCCAGTCAGTTTAACCTCAGTAGCGAGGAAGCTTTTAGAAACAATAATCAAGGACAAAATTAACAGTCACTTGGACAAGTGTAGATTAATTAAGGAAAGCCAACACAGATTTGCTAAAGGCAAATCGTGTTTAACCAACTCGATTGAGTTTTTTGATGAGGTAACAGAGAGTGTTGATGAGGGTAATGCGGTTGATGTGGTGTACATGGATTTCCAAAGGTGTTTGATAAAGTGCCACATAATAGGCTTGCCAGCAAAGTTGAAGCCCATGGAATAAAAGAGACAATGGCAGCATGGATACGGAATTGGCTAAGTGACAGGAAACAGAGAGTAGTGGTGAACGGTTGTTTTTCGGACTGGAGGAAGGTGGTGTTCCCGAGAGGTCGGTTCTAGGACCATTGCTTTTCTTGATATATATTAATGACTTGGATGTGGGTGTACAGGGCACAATTTCAAAATTTGCAGATGACACAAAACTTGGAAGTACAGTGAACAGTGAGGAGAAGAGTGGTAGACTTCAAGAGGACACAGAATGGGCTGGCAGAATGGGCGGACACGTGGCAGATGAACTTTAATGCAGAGAAGTGCAAAGTGATACATTTTGGTCGAAAGAATGAAGAAAGGGAAATATAAGCTAAAGGGTACAATCCTAAAGGGGTTGCATAAACAGAGAGACCTGGGGGTATATGTACACAAGTCGTTGAAGGTGGCAGGGCAGGTTGAGAAAGCAGTTAAAAAAGCTTACGGGATCCTGGGCTTCATGAATAGAGGTATAGTATATAAAAGCGTGGAAATTATGATGAACCTTTATAAAAGACTGGTTCGGCCTCAACTGGAGTATTGTGTCCAATTCTGGGCACCACACTTTAGGAAGGATGTGAAGGCTTTAAAGAGGGTGCAGAAAAGATTTACAAGAATGATTCCAGGGATGAGGGACTTCAGTTACGTAGATAGACTGGAGAAGCTGGGGTTGTTCTCCTTAGAGCAGAGAAGGTTGAGAGGAGATTTGATAGAGGTGTTCAAAATCATGAGGGGTCTGGACAGAGTAGATAGAGAGAAACTGTTCCCATTGGTGGAAGGGTCAAGAACCAGAGGACACAGATTGAAGGTAATTGGCAGAAGAACTAAAGGCGACATGAGGAAAAACGTTTTAACTCAGCGAGTGGTTAGGATCTGGAATTCACTGCAAGAAAAGGGTGGTGGAGGCAGACTCAATCGCGGCTTTCTAAAGGGGGTTGGATAAGTACCTGAAGGAAAAAAATTGGCAGGGCTATGGGGAAAGGGCGGGGGAATGGGACTAGCTGAAGTGCTCTTGCAGAGAGCCGGCACAGGCTCGATGGGCCGAATGACCTCCTACTGTGTTGTAACAGTTCTATGATTCAGTAATCAGGCTACTTCTTGAAGTGGTCTCAGACCGGTTCAGTTAAATCAATTTTCACTCTGGTCTGATCAGATGCCTTCAACAAGTTATGCTGAAGATTCTGCACTGTTGTGACTTGACAACTGGACCAAATGAGTGCAAAATCTTCAGAATAACTAGCCCTTTAAAATGATTAAAAACAAGAGCGGAACAAAATTCTGAATTCACAGCCCCAGATTTGTTGTAACTGTCTCTGAGAGTTGCTGTTTTTTATTGTCCCTCAGATGGAATACCCTTCACATGGTGGATTGGGAGAACCAATGAAAAACAAGCTTACTGGGGTGGTTCATCACCCGGAGTTCAAAAATGTGTCTGTGGAGTGGAGGAGAACTGCTTAGATACGAACTATCACTGTAACTGTGATGCTGACAATGATAAATGGTAAGTCAGACTTTATCTTGGAAAAAAACTGCACCTTATATCTTGCTGAAATGGCAAAATAGCATTTTTATAAAGCTTGAACAATCAGTTCTAAATTCAACAATTTGTGCATGTATAACAGTGCAAACTTCAAATGTTTCAACATATGTTGTGGTGGCTTCGAAATTATAAACGTGTCTCTATGGACTAATTATAAAACTATTGCCTATTTGCGTATGTGCACTTAAGACGGGTACTAGCTAAAATACTTCACTGGAACAAATGTGGGCAAGCTGTTCAATTTAAGGAGTGGAAATTCTTTCTATCTATCTATCTATCTATCTATCTATCTATCTATCTATCTATCTATCTATCTATCCATCTATCCCTCTATCTCTCTATCTCTCTCTCTATCTATCTATCTATCTATCTATCTATCTATCTATCTATCTATCTATCTATCTATCTATCTATCTATCTATCCATCCATCCATCTATCCCTCTATCCCTCTATCTCTCTATCTCTCTCTATCTACCTCTCTATCTATCTATCTATCTATCTATCTCTCTATCTTTCAGATGAGATGTTAAACCAAGGCCCCATCTGCCCTCTCAGGTGGACGTAAAAGATCCCATGACACTGTTTGGAAGAAGAGCAATGTTCTCTTCGGAGTTATCCCCAGTGTCCTGGCCAATATTTATCCCTCAATCAACCTCATTAAAACAGATTATCTGGTCATTATCACATTGCTGTTTGTGGGAGCTTGCTGTGCGCAAATTGGCTGCCTCGTTTCCTACATTTCAACAGCGACTCCACTTCAAAAAACAAGTACTTCATTGGCTGTAAAGTGCTTTGGAACTTCCGGTGGTCGTGAAATGCGCTACATAAAAGCAAATCTTTCTTTATAGCTGTCTGTCATGTTCTTCCTGTAAGTGTCACACTTTCTATAACACTTCACCTGCCACAGCAATTCACTCATGGTTTTTCGCCACACTTCAGAGTGCCCATTTATTACACTGAGCTCTGATTCAATCCTCCTGACTGCAAATGCTAGGTCTCATTGTTGTGTTAATCTGTTGAATGTACTTATGTCTGTTTGGCTGAGTTGGTCAAGAGATCAATGGCATCCTTGGTCCTCCCAGTTGAAGCTTCCAGGTCTGTGAGGCACCCCCGTGTGTTCCCCCACCACCATTCATTGATTCTGATGCCTTCTCCTCGCACCGATTTCCGGCAACTACTTCCTTCCCATTGTCAATGCCCTCTCCTCCGACCCTATTACCGTAGCCTAGGTGCCGCCACTGTGTCCTCTACCCATTACACTAATTTGTAGTTTCATGCCTTCCTCCCTCCTTCACAGCCATGCCACTGCACCAACTTGGGCTGGATGGAAGCACCACCCCCCCCCCCCAAGCCATCAGCCTTCTGTTTACAGGCCCACTTGAAAACTGCATCACACAGGCTTTGGGGTCAACGGGGCAGTAGAGTTGCCCCCTGATTTTCAATGCCAGCCACCTGTTTTTTGGGCAAGAAATGGACAGATGGTAGTTGAACATTTGGTATGCCTTTTAGCTGTGGTTATTGTAATAGACTGAGAAAAGTTGCAGTTCCACTTGTGAAGTAAGCAAGATCACAGTAATTCTGGTCATATTGTCATTTTAGAGGTTATAACGCCACCTCTGGAAGGAGTCAGAATAGCAGGCGTGTCCACGGCACCGTTACAATAGTTACTGTTCATTTAAACGAGCTGGAGGAATTGTAGTGTTACCCACTGGTTTCAATCCAGCATGTGACACAATTTAACCATCTCAAAAAATTCAAGGGATTTAAATCTTCACCAGCTAATCATCTATGGTGTTACACACAAGGAGACAAGACCAAATGTAGTCTTCAGGTTTAGAATATAGGAGAAAATTGAAATTAGGCCCAATAGATTCAGGACTCATTTTAAAGTCATAGAGGGTAATTTTAACCCCCAAAATGGGTGAACAATCAGTTCTAATTTCTGTAATTTGTGCATGTATAACAGTTCAAACTTCAAGGCCTAGAAATTCGGTTGTGGGTCCGCCAGGGCTTTAGCGCCCGAAATTTTGCGCCGGCGTTAATGCCGCTGCGCCCGACGAAAATTCGGTTGCCCCGGGCCCAGACGGCGGCGGGCGCTAATGGAGGGTTTTTGCGCCTCACTATGGGCGTTCAGTGCAGTTTTGAGGCGCTAATCCCCCGCTGCGGCACCCGAGGTGGTGCGGCAGGCTGGGGTACTGCAGGCCTCCTCCTTCTGTTAAGGAGGAGCTGCCTGCAGCCGACCGCTGGCCGGTCGATTCGCCCGACAAATGAGCCCGGCACCTCGGGGAAGAGCCGGGCTCACAGGCCACACACATCAGTGCCGCGGGGGGGTGGTGGAGGAGTCCGGGGAGGGAGGTGCGGGCAGGCGGCCGCCGGGAAAGCGGCCGGCTGCCGCTCCACCTTTATGCGCCGGCGCAAAGGAGTGTAACATCCCTTTCAACAATCGTTGGTTGCGGCTGCCACGGGCGAGGCGGCCGCAACTGAATTTGGGCTTGGGGCCGGGTTACCACGGCAACCGGGACGCTGCGCACACCGATGACGTCATCGGTGCCAGCGCAGCGCTACCGGCTAACGCCGATGGTAGGGCCCAACGCAATTTCGTTACCAGCTATAATTCCGCCGCAAGACCCTCTAACGCCTCTAATTGGGCGCTAACCCCACCGAATTTCTAGGCCCAAATGTTTTAACATATGTTGTGGTAGCTTCGAAATTATAAACATGTCTCTATGGACTAATTATAAAACTATTGCCTATTTGCGTATGTACACTTAAGACGGGTACTAGCTAAAATACTTCACTGGAACAAATGTGGGCAAGCTGTTCAATTTAAGGAGTGGAAATTAATTCTTTCTATCTATCTATCTATCTATCTCTCTATCTCTCTCGCTATCTATCTCTCTATCTTTCAGATGAGACGTTAAACCGAGGCCCCATCTGCTGGGTCAGGTGGGAAGTTAAAATGTTAAAAAATCTGAAACAGGAACCCAACCTGCATAACATTATTTCCATTTTTAACCCATGTTGGTCGGGTTTCACGGGCCTTGGGAAACACAGCAAGTTGAAGGAGGGGAGAAGGGCCTGATTCGCCATGTAAGTGCCTTTACAGCACCACTTGTGGGCCCGGAGGAACAGGAGTGTTTCCTCCAGGCCCAACAAGTTAACCTGTAAATGCCACCCGCCCCTCCAACCCCCCTCCCCCACCTCCACGAGCTCCTCCCCATCACCACGAAACCTACCTGCTCCTGGACTGCAGCCTTTTCTGAAGCCTTCCTCGCTCAACAGGTAGCCAAGCCTGTCAATCAGGCTGGCTTCCGGGTGAAGAAACTGTTTAAAAAATAACCCCTCCCCAGTAAATATCAGGACTATACATTCAGTGCATATATTCTATTATACTTTAATTTTTGATAAGTTACAGTTAAACAGCAAAACTGTTGCAAATCTGGAGCATTGGAACTTCTCTGCAGTATTAGTTGAGGAGCTGAGAGATGCACAAATGAGGTGCTACAGCACAACCACTGGCAGAAGGGTGCCATTACAGACGTCTAACACCTTCTTCAGTGTGCCAGTGCAGCCTTCAGTCACCTGAGGAAGAGAGTGTTTGAAGACCAGGACCTCAAACCCGGCACTAAGCTCATGGTCTACAGAGCAGTAGTGATACCCGCCCTGCTGTATGCCTCACAGACATGGACCATGTACAGCAGGCACCTCAAAGCACTGGAGAGGTACCACCAACGCTGCCTCCGCAAGATCCTGCAAATCCATTGGCAGGATAGGCACACCAACGTCAGTGTTCTCGCTCAGGCCAACATCCCCAGCATCGAAGCTTTGACCACGCTCGATCAGCTCCGATGGATGGGTCACATCGTCCGCATGCCCGATACGAGACTCCCAAAACAAGCGCTCTACTCGGATCTCCGGCACGGCAAGAGAGCCCCAGGTGGGCAGAGGAGACGCTTCAAGGACACCCTCAAAGCCTCCTTCAAAAAGTGCTACATCCCCGCCGACACCTGGGAATCCCTGGCCCAAGACTGCATAAAGTGGAGGAGAAGCATCCGGGAAGGCGCCGAACACCTCGAGTCTCTTCGCCGGGAGCAAGCGGAAGCCAAGCGCAAGCAGCGCAAGGAGCGCACATCAACCCAAGCACCCCACCCACTCGCCCCTTCAACCACCATCTGCCCCACCTGTGACAGAGACTGTAGATCCCGCATTGGACTCATCAGTCACCTGAGAACTCATTTTTATTGTGGAAGCAAGTCATCCTCGGCTCCGAGGGACTGCCTAAGAAGAAGAGAAGATTACAGTGTGACACGTTTACATGGACAGTTTCCATTTTAAATGTGGACATAAAAATTTATAATGGCCTGTATTTTCCGATTCTTACGGGTGTGTACGAGCTATGTGCACACCCGTAGGGACCTCGCAAATGCCGGTTTCAGGCATGCGATCTTGACAGATCCTGCGCCTGCCCTGGAGAAGGGCTTCTGTGGATGGAGAGTTCCGCTTTCTGCAGAACCTGAGCCCGCTGAAAACCTTTAAAAATCTTATTCCTGGTAAAAGCAGCGTAAGGCCTGCTTTTACCAGCATAAGAGTCTACAAAAGTTTAAAAAAAATTTTTTCACTCATTTATAATTTTAAAATACTTTAAAAAAATGTAAGTTTATTTTTAGCCCTGTAATTTTTTCAAAAAATAAATTTTTTGTTTAAAATATTTAATTTAACATAATTTTAACTAATTTTAAATACGTGATTAAAAAAAAATTAATGTTTTAGTGTGTTTTTTGATTGATCCCCATTCATACGTTTGACAGGTCTAAGCTGAGAGACCTGTCAAAAGTGTGCAGGGGGATTCCCTTCTTTGATTGGTTCCCCACGGCCCATGTGATCCCAGGGACACTTGTGAACTGCCTGCGCTCCTGGGATACCTGGACCTCTGCGTGCGCGCACCAGGAGGGGCCCAGGAGTGGAAGTGTCCGGACCTCCGGAGCCCTCAAGTAAGGGCGTAGATTTTTTCCGGATTGGAGGCATCCGCACGTAGGAAGCCTCCGATCGGAAAATCTGAGCCAATGTGAAAGTTAACAATGGGAAGTAAGGTTTTATAGGCAGGAAGTGCATACAGGCAAATATTTTCAATACACTATTAATTGAGTAGTTGAGGTGAATTGCATCGATGCATTTAAGGGGAAGCCAGATAAGCACATGAGGGAGAAATGAATAGCAGGATATGCTGATAGGGTTAGATGAAGAGGATGGGAGGAGGCTCGTGTGGAGCATAAACACCAGTATAGACCAGTTGAGACGAATGGCCTGTTTCCGTGCTCTAATTTCTATATAATTCTATATAATCAATCGCCCGTGGAGTCAAGACCAAGTGTAGTCTTCAGATAAAGGGGTTAGAGGGTGGAATAGGTTTTAATAGGGGAAGTTGACAACAGGAAATAAAATGCTGTGGCTAGTGAGTGCGTAACAAAATAAGATTTTTAATATATCATGGAAAACATAGAAACATAGAGATAGGAACAGGAGTAGGCCATTCGGCCCTTCGAGCCTGCTCCGCCATTCAATGAGATCATGGCTGATCTTCGTCTGAGATCATAGCTGATCTTACCAGTTCAGTACCCCGTCCCCGCCTTTTCTCCGTAACCCTTAATCCCCTTAGCCTTCAGAAATATATCCAATTCTCTCTTGAAAATATTTATTGAATTAGCCTTCACAGCCCTCTGTGGCAGGGAATTCCACAGGCTCACCACTCTTTGAGTGAAGAAATTCTTCCTCATCTCTGTTTTAAATGATTTGCCCGCTATTTTTAGACTGTGGCCCCTGGTTCTGTGCTCCCCGGCCATTGGAAACATTCTCTCTGAATTCAGCCTGTCCAGGCCTGCCATAATTTTATATGTTTCGATGAGATCCCCTCTCAATCTTCTAAACTCCAGTGAGTACAAGCCCAAACTATTTAATCTCTCTTCGTAGGTCATTCCCGCCATTCCAGGTATCAGCCTGGTGAATCGCCGTTGCACTCTTTCCATGGCAAGAACATCCTTCCGCAGATGGGGCGACCAAAACTGTACACAATACTCCAGATGCGGTCTCACCAGCACCTTGTACAGCTGTAGTAAGGTATCCCTATTCCTATACTCGAACCCCCTTGATATGAAGGCCAACATACCATTTGCCTTCTTAATCGCCTGTTGCACCTGCATGCTCTCCTTCAGTGACTGGTGCACAAGAACACCCAGGTCCCTCTGCACTTCCCCATCTCCCAATCTATTGCCATTTAGATAATAATCTACCCTCCTGTTTTTACCCCCAAAGTGGATAACCTCGCATTTATCCACATTATAGTGCATCTGCCACGTATCCGCCCATTCCCCCAACCTGTCCAAATCGCACTGTAGCCTCCTGACATCCTCATCAGAGCCCACCCCTCCTCCTAGTTTAGTGTCGTCAGCGAATTTGGAAATATTGCATCCAATTCCCTGATCCAGATCATTTATATATATTGTGAACAGCTGGGGTCCCAGGACAGATCCTTGCGGCACCCCGCTGGTCACTGCCTGCCACTCCGAAAACGAGCCGTTTATTCCAACTCTCTGTTTTCTATCCGCCAGCCAGTTCTCGATCCACGTTAATACTTTGCCCCCAATCCCATGAGCCTTAATTTTGCATGATAATCTTTTGTGTGGAACCTTATCGAAGGCTTTCTGGAAGTCAAGGTACACCACATCCACTGGCTCTCCCCCATCTATTTTACCAGTTACTTCCTCAAAAAATTCCAGCAGATTAGTCAAACACGATTTACCCTTTGTAAATCCATGTTGACTCTGTCCGATCCTTTCCCCATTTGTCAAGTGCTCCGCTATTTTATCCTTAATAATGGACTCTAGCATTTTGCCCACAACCGATGTAAGGCTTACTGGTCTATAATTCCCTGCTTTCTCTCTACCCCCCTTTTTAAATATTGGGGTAACATTAGCTACCCTCCAATCCACGGGTACTGTTCCCGAGTCAATGGAGTTCCGGAAGATGATCCTTAGAGCATCTGCTATCTCCAGGGCCACCTCCTTAAGTACCCTAGGATGTAGTTTATCAGGCCCCGGGGATTTGTCGGCCTTCAGTCCCCTCAACTTACCCAACACCATATCCCTAGAGATACTAATTTCTGTCAGCTCCTCCCTCTCATTAGTCCCTATGTTTGCCGATATTCCTGGGAGGTTATTTGTGTCCTCCTTTGTGAATACAGAACCAAAGTATGAGTTTAATTGGTCTGCCATTTCCTTATTCTCCATTATATATTCTCCCGAATCGGACTGCAAGGGACCGACTTGGGATTTTACCAGTCTTTTCCTCCTGATATACCGATAAAAGCTTTTGCAGTCTGTCTTTATGTTTGCTGCAAGTTTACTTTCGTATTCTATTTTCCCCTTCCTGATTAATCCCTTTGTCCTCTTTTGCTGTATCCTGTACTGCCCCCAATCTTCCGGTCTGGTGCTTTTTTTTGCCAGTTGATATGCCCTTTTTTTTGATTTTATGCTGTCCCTAATTTCCCTCGTTATCCACGGTTGAGTCACCTTTTTAGGTTTATTCTATCTTTGAATGCTTGCCATTGTCTATCCACTGTCAATCCCCCCAGAAACACCACCCAATCAATCTTACCCAATTCCCGTCTCATACCCTCGTAATTCCCTTTATTTAAGTTCTGGACCTTAGTCTCTGATTCAATTTCCTCACTCTCCATCTCGACTGAGAGCTCGATCATATTATGATCGCTCTGACCCAAGGGGCCTCGTACAAGAAGATTGCTGATAAGTCCCTTCTCATTGCACAATACCCAGTCTAAAATGGCCTGATCTCGAGTCGGCTCCTCGACATATTGGTCCAGATAACCGTCCCGAAAACATTCCAGGAATTCCTCCTCCTCAGAATTTTTACTAATTTGGGTAGTCCAATCAATATGTAAATTAAAGTCACCCATGATGACAGCTGTGCTCTTATCGCACGCTTCTCTAATTTCCCTTATTATGCCTTCCCTCGCCTCCATATTACTATTTGGAGGCCTATATATCACACCCACTAACGTTTTCCTCCCCTTGCTATTTCTCATTTCTACCCATACAGATTCCGTTTCATCCGAGTTAATATCCTTCCTTTCCATTGCATTAATCCCCTCCTTTACCAGCAATGCTACCCCACCTCCCCTACCTTTTTGCCGATCCTTCCTAAATATTGTATATCCCTGGATGTTAAGTTCCCAGCCTTGCCCACCCTGCAGCCACGTTTCTGTAATCCCAATCAAATCATACTTGTTTACCTCTATTTCCACAACTAATTCATCCACCTTGTTCCTAATGCTTCTAGCATTAAGATACAAAGCCTTCAGGCTTGCTTTTTTCACACTCTCATTATGAATTAGTTTGGCCCTTTGTGTTTCTCTCCTTTGCTTATTGCTTCTCACCTTTCTACCATCTATTTCTGACTTCATATGACTTCCCTCTTTTCCACTACCTAGGTTCCCATCCCCCTGCCAAATTAGTTTAAATCCTCCCGAACCGCCCTAGAAAATATTACCCCGAGGACATCGGCTCCCTCACAGTTCAGGTGTAGACCGTCCCCTTGGTACAGGTCACTCCTCCCCAAGAACTGGTTCCAATGCCTCCTGCCTTCGCCAAATGTTCACATCCATGAACAATAATCGCTGAATACTAAACAGAGATAGGAATGCTCTGCAATTTTCCTCTCCCTACCAAAGGGGAATTGAGCACAATTGCAGCATCCCTCTACTGCCCTGCTGTAGGTACATGTGTCGTGAACGTCGGCCGTGATTTTTCCTCTCGATGCGGCTTGGAGGCAGGACAGCTGCCTTCCATAGAAACATAGAAGATAGGAGCAGGAGTAGGCCATTTGGGCCCTCGAGCCTGCTCCGCCATTTAATGAGATCATGGCTGATCATCCAAATTCAGTACCCTGTCCCTGCTTTCTCCCCATATCGCCTGATCCCTTTAGCCTTAAGAAATATATCTAACTCCCTCTTGAATATATTTAATGAATTGGCCACAATTCCGGGTTCCAATCCCGCCCCCAACGACGTCCGATGCACAGACGCGATTTTGGGACAATTGGCCTTGTTAAGCCCGCCCTGCATGCTTGCCAGCCAATTAAAAGAAAGCCCGTGTCAGAGGACGTCAGTTGGTGATGCATCATCTGTCGGTTTTCGTAAAGGGGCCATGCATAATTTTTTTTGACAGTTGATTTCTCATTGTTTGACAGCATTGAGGTGCTGCAAACACTGACAATCACTGTACAAAGGTGAGCCCTTGCACCCAGACTCTCCAGTGACTCCCTCCTTAGGCTAGAACAGATGGCAGCTGCAGGTGAGTTTACAGAAGCAATCTGTCACTGGTGAGAGAGGTTCTCCCAATGAGGTGGGACTACACACACAATTCAAAACTTGTCACCTACAGAAAAGTCTAAATACATTAAAAATGATTTTCCCAACATTTTCTTACCTCTGAAACTCACCAGTGTACCCTTGGATCCTTCACACCACTTCTGCGGCTGTCATCAATGCACAAACCTTACAGTAGACCCACAGCATGCCACACTTACCTGGTGTGGTGTCCGGACATTGGGAAGCCCGCAGTCGACCTGTCAAAATTGCAAAAAGCCCTTTAACTGCCTGTTAACAACCTGTTAACAAGTAGTTAAGTGCCTATAATCCTCTTCCTGCCACTAGGTGTCGGGTCCATGTGCAAATCGGGGACCCGACACCAGGGAAGATTGTTTGGAGGTGGGGTGACAGCAGGTTTCTGACCCGCTGTCAATCTTTGCGATTTTGCCGGATATCCCACGTCCAAACCCACCCCCAGAGCGCCGGAAAATTCCGGCCTTCATTTCCGAGAGAAGTAAACATCTCCTGCGCAGTTTTACAATGTTAAAATGTCAACAGTTGACCATCGCATTCACTGTCATGTCACTAGGTGTCTCTTCAGTTGGATTTCCCATTGTAAAGGTTCATCAATGATTAGCTAGCCTAGTCTCAGTCACGCCAGTAGGTTTCATACGATTACGAGATGGCGTTTCAGAAGCTCCATAATGCCTACAGCATATCCAGTATTGCACCCTCCCTCTCTGGGTAGAGACAGCTTCAGAACAATTGTCTTTTATGCCCTCCGCAGAATCTTTTTTTTTAAACTGTTCAACAATAAGTATTTTTATTAGCCTTGCTGCCACAAAGGCTATGTGATTAAAATAATCTATGATTATTCAAATTCAAATACACTCCAAAAATTGTTGATTTCTACTTAATTTTAAAAATGACGTAAATTTTTCCTAATTTAAATTAGAAGCCTGTTCATATTGTTGGATTGCAAAAATAGGCCTGTGAACCGAAGCCTGAATCCTCCAGTCTCTAAAAGATTAACCATTAGGCTGTAATACTAGAAATCATGTTTAAAGGATGATTAGCTTCACATTATTGAGATATATATATATTAAAAGCGTACATGTAGCATTTAGATAGCTGCAAAGCATGATGGCTGCTTGACCGTTATATTAACTCTTTTTAACTAGTACTGTAGAATAGCTGACCAAACCAGACTGCTGGTCGCCACCTCACTTATCTCCAAACATTTCGGAATGTTGCTATCAGCTTCAAAGAAGCAGTGTCCAACTTAGCTTACCCTTCTAAAGAGATAAGGGTAACTAGCCACAGAGCATATGGCTTTGTGATTTGCTTGCTCGATAGTTAGGGGAGACACATGTTCTTTGAAGTTGCAAATCTTCAGACACTGGCTCCTACTGCAGAGTTGGGCTATAAAACATTTTATAAGAGAAGTCTCTAAAATCCCACAACAAGTTGTGGCCACCAAGATGAACACTAAAAGGGACCAACCATTTCTAAGACAATCCTTGCCTCAAACACATTATCTCCCTTTGGAATGTTTGCTCGAAGCCTGAGCTGACATTGTTTATCCCAACAAGCTTTTCGCGGGAAATTAATGAAGTAACCATGCATCTCCAGGGCTAGCACATTAGCACCAGGGGGTGATGAGCCCGGTTGCGGCCTTGCTTGAAGCTACTTTGTAGTGTCTCAATGTCTGAAGACTATGGGCAGGATTTCCATTCAGAAGTCGGGAAGGAGGCGGGACTACAACTTTCAGGTTGTAGTCCCGCCTCCATCGAGATGCGGCCAATCCACGCGATTTTCACTTGATTGACCTTGTTGAGCCCACCCAGCGGGCTCAGCAGGCCAATTAAGGGCCACCCGGCAACAGGTGACGTCACAGACTGAAATTTCATCTGTCAAGACGTGTTGACAGATGAAATATCAGTGTTTCACAGCTGTTTGAAGCTGTCAAACACTGACAGTCTTACTTCTAACCTGAGTCCTTCTACACAGACTGAGTTAGAAATCTCGCCGGCACTGAAAGCTGCAGGCTATCACTTTTGACAGATCGCAGCCATTCTGCTTTCTGTGCCAGCTGAATGATGGACTCCCAAAGCCTAGAGGAAGGAAGGCTGTAAAGGTAAGTACAGGTAATTTAAACTTCTTTACACACTTTAGACACACCAAACACACTTACCTTTGCACTCATGCACCCATCACTCACCTGAATACCGACATCTCGACCCCTCCAAGTCCTTCAACCCGACGGCCCGACTCCTCTAACTTGCCGTGGTTTGGAGCCGTCGGGAATCCCACACGACAACCTTCAAAATAGGGATTAGGCTAAAAACTTCCTGTTAACTACCTGTTAACAGGCAGTTAATTGGCACTAATCCCTTCCCGCCTCGGGTCGGCGGGTCCCAGTGCGGGGCGGGTACCCGCCTCCTTTGAAACTTACATGGAGGCGGGTTTTGGGCGGGATGGTGTCGGGACCCCCGAATTCGGGACTTTAGCCCCCCTCACGGCACACTCAAAATCGACCCCTATGCTTTTACTGATAAGGGTAACTACAACTAATGTGGGATGTTTAGTGTCACAGGACGCCTCAAGGTGGGCCCCGACAATTGAGTGACTAACCACATCAACGAATAAGAGAGTAACTGTAGTGACGCTGTTTGTACGTGTACGCCCACATTTCGTAACCGGTGGGCGTTGCCCATTGAAAGGTATAAACATGCTTGTATTGCTGCTTTCCTTTGAGAGTTAGGTGCGAGCTTGAGGAAGCTAACTACTCTCCCTTTGTGCACAAGGCCTCCCGGCCATTTTCTAATAAACTTTAACTTTGTCAGCTGGTTTTGCTCCGAAAATTCAAGTCTAACAATATGAATATTTCACTAAGTAATGTTGGATTAATTATGATTTCTATATTTAACTCAATTAAATGGGATACAAGATTATTTTAACATTTAATATTTTAGTGAAATTTGGTAAGTGGTTATTTTAATATTTTAATGAATTTAATACAACAAGTAATTTTCTTAATAATTTACTAAATTGCATTTGATTAATATTCAAGTAAAATTGGATGAATGAACATAAGAACTGGGAGCAGGAGTAGGCCATACGGCCCCTCGAGCCTGCTCCCCCATTCAATAAGACCATGGCTGAACTTTGACCTCAACTCCACTTTCCCGCCCGATCCCCATATCCCTTGATTCCCCTAGAGTCCAAAAATCTATCGATCTCAGCCTTGAATATACTCAAAGACTCAACATCCACAGCCCTCTGGGGCAGAGAATTCCAAAGATTCACAACCCTCTGAGTGAAGAAATTCCTCCTCATCTCAGTCTTAAATGGCCGATCCCTTCCTGAGACTATGCCCCAATGATGATTTAAATGTTTACTGAATTAAATGCTGATTTCAATATTTCACTTTCAAGTAGCTGAATGATAATAATTTACTGAATTAAATTAGATAGATGATTTTCATATTAAACGATCATTGCAAAATATTCTGTTTTGATTGCATTATGTTTAATTGATTTTAATATTTAATTATTTATACTAATTTGGCATTGCTTTATATTTCATGACATGGGATGTTCTACATCACTTTCACATCAGTGCTTACCCTTGCAATCTCAGGGAATGTACTTCAGCTTTACTGCAAATGCTATGGGAAATCAATTAGTATATATAAATATGCATTCATATATTATTTCATGTATTTCGCATTGACTCATGTGACTGCCATTCCTTTTATTCAAAATCCTCTACAATAAGCATTTCAAATATACAATTCCAACTTATTTTTTAATTGTTATTTCTTTATTTCAATTTCTATTTAATTTTCCCTACCATTAACTGTTTTTTATTTAAAAATGTATGACCAATATTCCTTGCATTTCCAATAGCATCTAAATATACCAGTACAATAAAATACTTGTAAGAAGTCACACAACACCAGGTTATAGTCCAACAGCTTTATTTGAAATCACAAGCTTTCGGAGCGCTGCTCCTTCTTCAGGTGAAGTGGAGAAATGCATAAAGACGCAGCTTATATAGTCAGAGAATCATGTCAGATGTTTACAGGTAACCTTTCCAACTGCCATTTATCACACCTCGGCAGAGAGATAATCACAGCAGTCAAAAGGTGTGAATGGTGTCCAAACAGGTCAGTCAGGGAAACATTACATCAAAGAACAATGAGGTGGGGTCACAAGGGGTCAAATATTGCAGATGCTGGGGTCTGTATGAAAAACAAAAAAACAGACAAAAAACATTTTTTTTGGCTGGAAATCACAGCAGGTCCGGCCGCATCTGTGTAGAGAGAACAAGCCAATGTCGACTCGAGTCTGGATGACCCTGCATCAGGTGGGGTTACATGTAGCGTGACATGAACCCAAGATCTCGGTTGAGGCCGTCCTCATGGGTGCGGAACTTGGCTATCAGTTTCTGCTCGACGATTTTGCGTTGTCGTGTGTCTCGAAGGCCACCTTGGAGAATGCTTACCCGAAGATCGGAGGCTGAATGTCCTTGACTGCTGAAGTGTTCCCCGACTGGGAGGGAACACTCCTGCCTGGTGATTGTTGCGCGGTGTCCGTTCATCCGTTGTTGCAGCGTCTACATGGTCTCGCCATCCACGCTCTCAAGACCAACCACAACATCGTCATCAAACCAGCAGAGACAAAGGAGGTGCCATCGTCATACAGAACAGAACGGACTATTGCAAAGAAGTATACCGACAACTGGACAACCAGGAACACTACAGACAGTTACCCGCAGATCCGACCAAAGAACACACCCGCCAACTCAACAGACTGATCAAAACCTTCGATCCAGACCTTCAAAGCATCCTACATGCTCTCATCCCACGTACTCCCCGCGTGGGAGACTTCTACTGCCTCCCAAAGATACACAAAGCCAACACACCTGGACGTCCTATCGCATCAGGCAACGGAACCCTGTGTGAGAACCTCTCTGGATATGTCGAGGGCATCCTGAAACCCATCGTACAGGGAACCCCCAGCTTCTGCCGCGACACTACAGACTTCTTACAGAAGCTCAGCACCCACGGACCAGTTGAACCAGGAACACTCCTCGCCACGATGGACGTCTCGGCACTCTACACCAGTATCCCCCACGATGACGGCATCGCTGCGAGAGCCTCAGTACTCAACACCAACAACAGCCAATCTCCAGACGCCATCCTACAACTCATCCGCTTCATCCTTGACCACAATGTCTTCACCTTCGACAACCAGTTCTTTATCCAAACACACGGAACAGCCATGGGGACCAAATTCGCACCCCAATACGCAAACATCTTCATGCACAAGTTCGAGCAAGACTTCTTCGCTGCACAGGATCTCCAACCAACGCTATACACCAGATACATCGACGACATTTTCTTCCTATGGACCCACGGCGAAGAATCACTGAAAAGACTACATGATAACATCAACAAGTTCCATCCCACCATCAAACTCACCATGGACTACTCCTCAGAATCAGTTTCATTCCTGGACACACGAATCTCCATCAAAGACGGACACCTCAGCACTTCACTCTACCGCAAGCCCACAGACAACCTCACGATGCTTCACTTCTCCAGCTTCCACCCTAACCACGTTAAAGAAGCCATCCCCTATGGACAAGCCCTGCGAATACACAGGATCTGCTCACACGAGGAGGAACGCGATGGACACCTACAGACACTGAAAGACGCCCTTGTAAGAACGGGATATGACGCTCGACTCGTCGATCGACAGTTCCGACGGGCCACAGCGAAAAATCGCATAGACCTCCTCAGAAGACAAACACGGGACACAACCAACAGAGTACCCTTCGTCGTCCAGTACTTCCCCGGAGCGGAGAAACTACGCCATGTTCTTCGCAGCCTTCAACATGTCATCGATGACGACGAACACCTCGCTAAGGCCATCCCCACGCCTCCACTACTCACTTTCAAACAGCCGCCTAACCTCAAGCAGACCATCGTTCGCAGCAAATTACCCAGCCTTCAGGAGAACAGCGACCACGACACCACACAACCCTGCCACAGCAACCTCTGCAAGGCATGCCAGATCATCAACACAGATACCATCATCACACATGAGGACACCACCCACCAGGTACATGGTACATACTCATGTGACTCGGCCAACGTTGTCTACCTCATACGTTGCAGGAAAGGATGCCCCGGAGCATGGTACATCGGCGAGACCATGCAGACACTGCGACAATGGACGAACGGACACCGCGCAACAATCACCAGGCAGGAGTGTTCCCTCCCAGTCGGGGAACACTTCAGCAGTCAAGGACATTCAGCCTCCGATCTTCGGGTAAGCATTCTCCAAGGTGGCCTTCGAGACACACGACAATGCAAAATCGTCGAGCAGAAACTGATAGCCAAGTTCCGCACCCATGAGGACGGCCTCAACCGAGATCTTGGGTTCATGTCACGCTACATGTAACCCCACCTGATGCAGGGTCATCCAGACTCGAGTCGACATTGGCTTGTTCTCTCTACACAGATGCGGCCGGACCTGCTGTGATTTCCAGCCAAAAAAAATGTTTTTTGTCTGTTTTTTTGTTTTTCATACAGACCCCAGCATCTGTAATATTTGACCCCTTGTGACCCCACCTCATTGTTCTTTGATGTAATGTTTCCCTGACTGACCTGTTTGGACACCATTCACACCTTTGACTGCTGTGATTATCTCTCTGCCGAGGTGTGATAAATGGCAGTTGGAAAGGTTACCTGTAAACATCTGACATGATTCTCTGACTATATAAACTGTGTCTTTATGCATTTCTCCACTTCACCTGAAGAAGGAGCAGCGCTCCGAAAGCTTGTGATTTCAAATAAAGCTGTTGGACTATAACCTGGTGTTGTGTGACTTCTTACATTTGTCCACCCCAGTCCAACTCCGGCATCTCCACACCAATAAAATACGTCTTTGATCCCATATGATCCTCACTTTATCAAACAACATATATATATATGTACACAATCATAAAAGAAAGCCTTGCATTTATATGGCACCTTTCATGACCTCAGATATCCAAAAGTGCTTCACAACCAATGAAGTACTTTTGAAGTGTAGTCACTGTTAGAATACCGGCACCTAAATAACCAGAAATCTTGGTTAACCGGCAAAATTCAGGAGTAGGTTCAGGTAAGTTTTACTTCATATTGTACTTGCCTTCCTCGATCTGTTGCTGTGCAAGGGTGTGGCTGCAGCTGTTGCTAAGCTACAGAGATGCTTGGAACTTGTGGCCATTGTTCTGCACCTGTTGCTAAGCAACAGGGTTTGTTGCTTTATACAGAGCTCTCAGCTCTCCGTATCTTTTACTACAGCTCTCGGTTATCCGGAATTTTTGATGAACCGGCACCACGTCGGTCCCGTCTGTGCCGGATAAAAAAGAGTTTCCTGTATACAATTTGCGCATAGGAAGGTCCCACACACAGCAATGTAATAATGACCAGATAATCTTTTTTTTTACAGTGATGTTCGTTGAATGATAAATATTGGCCAGAACACTGGGGCGAACTCCCCTGCTCTTCTTCGAAATAATGCCGTGGCATCTTTTACATCCACCTGAGGGGGCAGACTGGGCCTCGGTTTAACGTCTCACCCGAAAGACGGCACCTCCGACACTCGGCTCAGTTCCGACGGCACTCTCTCGGGACTGCACTCACTCGAGTGTCAGCTGAGATTTTGTGCTCAAGTTTCTGGGGTGGAAAACTTCTGACTCCGAGGCAAGAGTACGATCAACTGAGCCACGGCTGACTCCTTTAAATCATGGAAATCAGCCTGAAAATATCAGCAGCAGCCTAACAGTAGTCTGCAATAAAAACACAAATTGACTTATTCAATCAATGATCCTGATGGTAAATTATGCATCGCAATGGCATAATATGAAGTACCCTCCGGCTGATCAGGAGCAATGCTGTGAGGAAATCCTGTCAGATTTCCTGTCTGTCACACTTCTCCCAACTCACCTCAAACGCAATTTCATATTTCAATTGACAGATACATTCTTAACAATTTCTGTTAAAGTATTTTTAAGTATAACAAAGACAATCAAGCTGTTGACAATACCCTAATTGGCACAGGAGCTCGGAGCAAACTCAACTGGACCAGATAAAAGTTTTGAATAATCTTCCAGATAGGGCCGAGAGGCAAAAAAAAAACATTTCCCCCCCCCCGCCCATGTATTTTATGCCAATTATCTTAAATCTGTGTCCTCTAGTAACCGAACCTTCTGCCAGTGGAAACAATTGCTCCTTATCTACTTTACCAAAACCCCATATAATTTTGAACACCTCTATCAAATCTCCCCTTAACCTTTTTTGCTCAAAGAAGAACAATCCCAGCTTCTCTATATAACAACAGAAAATGCTGGAAAAACTCAGCAGATCAGGCAACATCCATGGAGAGAAATTTGAGTTGACGTTTTGGGTCGAACCCTTCTTCAAAACTGGAAAGAAAAGAAAATAGATCGAAGGCAGGGCTTCTCTAGTTGTTATGACCTGGAATGCATTACCTGAAAAGGTGGTGGAAGCAGATTCCCTCTGAAAAAGGAATTGGGTATATATTTAAAAAGGAGAAATTTGCAGGGCTGTGGGGAAAAAGTGGGATTCTTTTGATAGCTCTTTCAAAGAGCCGGCACAGGCACGATGGGCCAAATGGTCTCCTTCTGTACTCTATGGGCTGGATTTTGCCAATGGGGAGCTTTTGGAGGCGGGACTCCCACTTGTCGGGTTTCAGTCCCGCCTCCATCAACTTCTGGCCAACCCAGGCTATTTTCCCTTGATTGACCTTGTTAAGCCCGCCCAACGGGTTTAGCAGGCCAATTAAGGGAAAGCCATTTACAGAGAATGTCAACGTATAACTTTTTGACAGATGAATTGTAATCGTTTGACAGCTCTGCGATGCTGTCAAACACTGACATTCTCTGTAGTTTGATGAGTTCTTGAATACAAGACCTCATCAAACCTCTTTCTTTTGCAAAAATTAGATGATTGTTGCATTGGAGAATGCAACGGCCATCTGTCATCTGTACCGCAGAGGTGCGAGACTCTCCGCATACCCACCGACTGAAGCCTACAGGAAGAAACAAAGGTAAGTAATCTTTTTCTAACACTTTCCACTTACCTCAGATACTCACCTCTCCACACTTGTACCCATCACTTACCTTCACAGCGCACCTTTGCACCCCGCAGACCCCCGCAGACCCACTACTTGCCTCGGTGACCCTGGCAGGTTTCGGAGCCTTCGGGAAGCCTGCACTTGTGTGGGCAAAATGGGGATAATCCTCTTATCTGCCTGTTAACTACCTGTTAACAGGCGGTTAAGTGGCTGTAATCCCTTCCCGCCTCCAAGGAGATGGGACCCGACGCGGGACGGCTACCTGCCTCCTGGCAAGATGGCACAGAGGCGGGTTGGAGGCGGGTTGGGCACCCGCCCCCAGATTCTGCCATTTTGCCAACTGTTCTGCCTCCAAACCCGCCTCCCCAGGGCTGGCAAAATCCAGCCCTATGAGTCTATGACAAACAGCATTTTTAGTGAGATGCTCAGATGGGAAGTGAGGGTACCAGAGAGGGGAGGAGAGAAGCTGTGTAACACTGGCGGCACACTATGTTACAGCTTGCCATGAACAGAGGGACAACCAGTAAACTAAGAAAAGAGTATATATAAACAATGCGAATGTATATTTATACACTCAGGGATATACCTGTTTATACACTGTATGAATAGAACTGCATTTATGTGTTCAACCATAAATGTATTTTGATGCTTTGGCAACATAAGATGTACCTTATCATGCCAATAAAGCGATTTGAATTGTGAATTGTGAATTGTGAGATGGTTTTTAGTGTGCTTGTCTAATAACAGCCATGAAGAGTAAGGACAAGTTAACACTTTGGGTGTAGACCCTTTATCAGAACACCCAGGAAGCCCTACCGATTGAAACATTTGCATTGATTCACGTTATTAATCAACAGATAAGGCAACATGCAAATTTGTAAAGTATGTGAATTAAGATTATAGGAAGGTCGTCCTAATGGAATGCTTCATTTAACAAAAAAATAATTTCAGTTCTGTTTCAGCCTTTAAGCAACTCTGAGCCAACCTTCTGAAATCACCCCTTTTTTGTCCATGGGTTCTTTTTGTAACTCTTTTATACATTACAAAATTGCTAGGTGCCTCATTTTTTTTAAAAAGTTTGAAAAAAGTACATGATTTCAACTGCGCAAGTCACAAAGAAATTGCTTATTTTCAATATCAGGTTCTGTTTGACACATTTTAAATTGTGCAATCCCATGAGCCAATCCATATATGTGCAGGTCCTCAATGCGTGCAACTTACGGTAAAGACTTATATCACAGTTAAATTTTCAGGCAAGTTGTTCTATTTACATTGCCTGCACTCGAGCGCAGCAAACACAAGAGGAGGTAGATTTTCAACTTACTGTCCTGCCATTAAAGTGGTGTCGCCTGTTATAGAAACCGGCCGATTTTAATTTCCATGCCAGTCAATGATAATGAAAATCAGGTAGTTTCTATAACGGGCGGCTGGTCCACAACGCCAATTTTACGCCCAGGCGGTAAGTCGAAAATCTACCCCAATCTTTGTGACCGAGTTATTGATATTGAGGCATCTTTATTTAAGGTATATTTACAACATTCTACTTATTGACAGGACTAATGACACAGGACATCTTTCATACAAAGATCATTTGCCTGTAATGCAGATTATTATTGGGGACACAAACAGAACAAACTCAGAGGCTGCCTACAGACTTGGACCGCTCCGTTGCTATGGCGACAGTAAGTGTCAAATTCTATTTCAGGATCAGACTCGTGAAACTTTAGCAACTGTCGATAGCAGTCCACAATACCTCGCATTCATTTTCTGCTTGTTTAACTGTCTCCAACAGATAACTAACTCATTCTGCTGCTTCTTGTTAAGATACACATGTCTCTCTGATGTCCAAAATTGGTGTTAATTTTTTTTGCTGTATGCTTCCTACATAGTCGTGCAGAAAATAATAGGTATTTGGTGCTGATTACAAGGCAACAATCCAATCACGGGGTTCAAATGTCATGGTTAACCATAAGAATGAAACTCAAATGTTTGCATACCGTTATCACTGTTGAGTTTGCAGTATTGAAATCTATTTGATGTGCCATTGTGTTTGAGGGGTACAGTTTCAATCTTTGGTGGGTCCTAGAACATAAGAACAGGCCACTTGGCCCCTCGAGCCTGCTCCGCCATTCAATAAGATCATGGCTGATCTTGGGCTCAAAGCCGCTTCCCCGCCCGCTCCCCATAACCCTTCACTCCCTTATCTTGCAAAAATCTGTCTATCTCCACTTTAAATGTATTCAATGACCCAGCCTCCACGGCTCTCTGGGGCAGAGAATTCCACAGATTTACGACCCTCTGAGAGAAGAAATTCCTCCTCATCTCAGTTCTAAAAGGGCGACCCTTTCTTCTGAAACTATGCCCCCGAGTTCTAGATTTCCCCACGAGGGGAAACATCCTCTCTGCATCTACCTTGTCGAGCCCCCTCAGTATCTTACATATTTCAATAAGATCACCTCTCATACTTCTAAATTCCAATGAGTATAGGCCCAGCCTGCTCAACTAAATGGTGGCAACAATGTTCAGCACTCTCCATATACTTGATGTATGGCGATTAAATGATTGTAACATAATCACTTTAACAAGTGAGAATTCATCGTTCATTAAAGGGAAATACCACATTCCCTATATACACCGAAGTATATTTCTTTAAATACTGCGATCGAGTGGGTGTTGATTTTGAAGCTGGCTGTAATGTAAAATTGTGGGACGGGTAATATGATCAATAAACAACAGTGCCAGCGCTGGCCAGGCAGTCCATGTGCCTGTGTGCACAACTGAGGGCTCCTAGCGGATGGCACAAGACAGCAGCTCCTTTACACAGTTTTCTGATTTTCCTGAGTGCGCTGCTGATGACACACGAGGGGTGTCAGGGTTGGAGTGGCAGCTGCCAGTGAAGAAATGGGAGAGGGTCAAGGGTCCGCATGGCATGGAAACACTAGGCAGCAGCAGATGGTTGGCAGCACTATGCGGCACCAGACATGTGTGATTGCTCGAGGAAAGGGAAAGGGTACAAGCCATAGGCTGACACACTGTTGTCTTGTCATGGCCGATGCTCCTTGATCTGCCTGTCCCGATGAGGACCGTGGCTTCCTCCTCCCATGCGGGTGAGGGCCTGCATGGAGATTAGCCCCTCTCTCTCTCTCTGATTTTTGGCCCTCTCCCAATTATTGTGAGGCAGCTTCTCCCGCAGAAAGCAAGGGAGAGAATTAGTGAATGGTTGCTGGAAAGGGTTGTGCAGATGTGTGGGGCAGCTTCATAGAATGTACCTGCTGAGAGAGAGAGAGAAGCAGCAAGTTGCGAGCACGATGGGGAGTTGGTTATGTCCACTGTGAAATGGGAGGGCAGTCCGCAGAAGGGTGAAATGCTTCGCAGTTGCTACCAGGTAAAAGCAGAATGCTGTTGGTGCCTGTTGCGAGGGCCGCAGCAACAGCTGAGCGTGTGATTGGAATGATAAATGCGAGGTTATCCACTTTGGTGGCAAAAATAGGAAGGCAGATTATTATCTGAACGGCAATAGATTGGGAAAAGGGGAAGTGCAACGAGACCTGGGTGTCCTTGTGCACCAGTCGCTGAAGGTAAGCATGCAGGTGCAGCAGGCGTTTAAGAAGGCAAATGGTATGCTGGCCTTCATAGCGAGAGAATTCAAGTATAGGAGCAAGGATGTCTTGCTGCAGTTGTACAGGGCCTTGGTGAGACCACACCTTGAGTATTGTGTGCAGTTTTGGTCGCCTTATCTGAGGAAGGATGTTCTTGCCATGGAGGGAGTGCAGTGAAGATTCACCAGACTGATACCTGGGATGGCAGGAATGACGTATGAAGAGAGATTGGGTCGATTAGGCTTATATTCGCTAGAGTTTAGAAGAATGAGAGGGGATCTCATTGAAACTTATAAAATTCTGACAGGACTAGACAGACTAGGTGCAGGAAGGATGTTCCCGATGGCCGGGGAGTCCAGAACCAGGGGTCACAGCCTAAGGATAAGGGGTAAGCCATTTATGACAGAGATGAGGAGAAATTTCTTCACCCAGACAGTGGTGAACCTGTGGAATTCTCTACCACAGAAGGCAGTTGAGGCCAACTTATTAAATATATTCAAGAAGGAGTTAGATATATTTCTTAAGGCTAAAGGGTTCAAGGGATATGGGGAGAAGGCAGGGACAGGGTACTGAATTTGGATGATCAGCCATGATCTCATTGAATGGCGGCACAGGCTTGAGGGGCCGAATGGCCTACTCCTGCTCCTATCTTCTATGTTTCTATGCTAAGGAGAGCTGGCACAGTATTCATTGCAATTGGTGGGGAAGCATGTGGTGCAGGGGAGGGAAGTGTTTGCAGTGACCTCCCCCAAGTGCTGTGGCCAGGTGGAATGAAGTGAAATAGAGATAGGAAGACTTCACACTCACACTTGTAGTCTGGATCAGGTCATTGAAGATCCTGGTAATGTTGCTTGTGCGAGCGGAAGACAATGGCCCAGATATTCCGATCGCAGGCCTCCCGCGGGCGGAGGACTACGATCTGGAAAAATCTACTCCCTTACCTGAGGGCTCCCGGGACATGCACACTCCTGCTCCTGGGCCTCACCAAACTAGAAGTGCGCAGGGCCCACGTATCCCAGGGGCGCAGGTTGTTCACAGCGTCCCTGGGATCACGTGGGCCATGGGGAGCCAATCACAGAAGGGAATCTCCCTTCATACACTTGACAGGAAGACCTGTCAAACATATGAATGGAGATCACTCCCAAAACATAGTAAAACTTTAAATACCTTATTTTTTAAATCACATTTTTAAAATGACTTGAAGTTACAATAAATTAACTATTTTAAACAAAAATTTTAATTTTTGAAAAAAATAATTAAAGTTTTTTACAGGGCTAAAAATAAACTTAAAAATAAACACAGCGCATACTCACCCATAGGGATCGGAATATCCGGCCCATTGTCTGTTTGGGCACCTTCCTGCCAACTTAGGGGAGTGGGGCCAACTGCTGTGTGTAAATTGGTTGCTGCATTTCATACATTACAATAGTGTCAGCACTTCAAAAAACAAGTACTTCATTGGCTGTAAAGTGCTTTGGGACGTCCTGAGCTCATGAAAGGTGCAAGTCTTCCTTTTCTTTCTTCAGTCGAGGAGAGAAGAAAACTGGAGCAAAAAAAAAAATCAAAGCAGTTTCGAAGCAGGATTTCAACATTTAAAGATTAATCATCAACTCAAACCTCTTTTTGTCCATCCAGGAAATTACTGGAACGCGGCATCGTTTAACACCGAGTCCTCGTACCTCCACTTCCCCACGTTCCACGGTGAGCTAAGTGCGGATATTTCATTTTTCTTCAAAACGACTGCTTCCTCGGCGGTTTTCCTGGAGAATCTCGGAATTAAGGACTTCATCAGGATCGAGCTGAACTGTAAGTAAGGGGGCAATAAGAATTGTAATTAGGGTGCAAATATAGCAAAAGGCAATCTTTAGCCTCGTTAAAACTGTCTTAATACCATGGGTAAGTCAAAATGTATATGAGTTAATGATGCCCTTGGAGTAGTTTCACAGTAACAGTAAGGTTACACAAAACGTTCAATCTGAAGTTGCTGACAGATACACTCACCAAAATAAGTAACAGTTAGCAAAGAATGATTACAGAAAGGTTTTAAACTGAGATTGGCTTCTTTTTTTAATCATTTTTCTCCCCTACTCTCCTGGAAAGGCTAACTCATGCTCGAGTATGAATCAAAGGGACCCGGCAGCCACCCCACACGTCTTCCAAGTGGTCATTTTTCATCGGGGAACTTAGAGAGTGAGTTAAACCACAGAGGGCATCACAGCAGAGCTTTGATACAGCCCTCACCTGGCCCTCACCTGGCATGTCAGGGTCACTGGACACCGGCCAGGAGTGGGAACCCCCGACTAATTTTAGGGGCCGGCTCCAGGAATTTCCTTTGGGACTTCTACTCCGTCGCCGGTGCTTTAGCGGAAGTTTTACGCACATCAACGGGGTTTACGCCAAACTTGCGTTGAAGTTACGGCGGCGGGGCAGGAGAAGACCGAGGGAATTCCCAGCACAGGAATCGAATGCGCACCTGGACCCTTTTGGCCTGTTGGAGTTCTGAAGTTCACTCGAGGTTTTTGGAGGCAGTTGAGTTGCTCGATTAGATGTGTTCTTGTAATCAGTCCCCCTAGCCATTATTTTATGTCATATGGGTTCCTGCGTGATTGTTTTCTAATTTGCACTTTACGCTATTAGACACTTTCTTACATTTAATTTTACATTGGTTTAATCGTTGACAAAACATTATCGAGAGTGGAATATGTTCAATAACAATGATGCTGATTTTTATTACACAAGCTATCTTAAAGCAGTGCTTTTTATTATTATAGATTAACTTGCCACTTTTCCTGTACTTGTTTCGATATAATGAGCACTTAAATACAGTATAACTAATGTCCAATGTTGCTATTTTTCCATAAAATTTCTAGACCGTTGTTTTTTTTTAACCTGAATTTTGTTGCTATCTCATTAAAGGCTTAATAATATGACTCTAAAGAACATCCTGAGCCAGAATCCAAGTACCTTTGTGCTAAATGATGCATGCCGGTTATCTAATTATATTGTCGTATTCAGTGAGGAACAGAACAACTGTGTGCATTAGTGGTAACCTTCACTGTGACAGGATCAACTACCACTGGATTTTCATCCTATTTTATTAATTGTTTATGTTTAATAGTGGACTGCAGTAAAGGTCTCCGTCAGATACTTAGCCCTGAGGTAATGCCATGGGATAGTAACGTAATGATGCCTTTGTCTGAAATTCCTCTCTCTTCTATGCTAGTGTTCTAGCATCAAGTGTTCCTATAAGGCCCTAATTTCTAGAATTCCCTTCCTAAATCTCTCCACCTCTCTACCTCTCTTTCCTCCTTTAAGATGCTCCTTAAAACCTTCCTCTTTGACCAAGCTTTTGGTCATCTGCCCTAATATCTCCTTTTGTGGCTCAGTGTCAACTTTTGTTTGATAATCTCTCCTGTGAAGCGCCTTGGGACACTTTACTATGTTAAAGGCGCTATACAAATATAAGTTGTTGATAATGTTAGTATCCTAGACTGTAATTTTAATGCCTTTATGCTGTAAGATGCCACCATTTGATTTCATACTCTCTATAGCTTATCCCAAATTATGACTATCTAAAAGCATTATACAGTAGTAGCCATTTACATTGTGGCTTTCAAAGCGTTTAAAATAAGTCCTTTATTCCTCAATATGTAATAAGAATAGACCAGTTATGTTGGCCTGCTTTGAATGAGTTTCTGATTTCTTGGTTACTTGGTTAAGTGAAGAAGTCCAGGTAAATATGAACCTGGAACAAGAGATAATGGGCCGTATATTCCGATCCCTATGGGTGTGTACGCGCTGTGTACCCACCCGTAGGGACATTGGAAATGTCGGTTTCAGGCATGCCAAGCGCATGCACTGAAAACCGGCATTTCCGATCTGTCAAGATTCCTCTTGACAGGTCCGACGCCTGCCCTGGAGAAGGGCCTCTATGGGCGGAGAGTTCCGCTTTCTGGAGAACCTCCGCCCACCGAAAACCCTTAGAAATCTTACGCCTGGTAAAAGCAGCGTAAGGCCTGCTTTTACCAGCATAATATTTGATTTTTTTTTTTATATTTGTTTTTTTCACTCATTGATCATTTAAAAAAACTTTTTTAAAAAGTACGTTTATTTTTAGCCTTGTAAAAATCTTTATATTTTTCAAAAAATTAAATTTTTGATTAAAATAATAAATTTATTATATTTTCAACTAAATTTAAAAATGTGATTAAAATTTTTTTTTTCATGTTTTACAGCGTTTTTGGGGTGATCTCCATTCATATATTTGACAGGTCTATCTGTCAAACGTATGAAGGGAGATTCCCTTCTTTGATTGGCTCCCCATGGCCCACGTGATCCCAGGGACGCTTGCGAACCGCATGCACCTCTGGGATACGTGGACCCCGCGCATTTCGAGTTGGAAAGGCCCAGGAGCGGAAGTGTCCGGAATTCGGGAGCCCTCAGGTAAGTCCGTAGATTTTTCCCAGATCGGAGGCCTCCGCCCGCGGGAAGCCTCCGATTGGAAAACATGGCCCATTAAGATTGCCACAACATTATCAGTCCAATTTATCTGCACGTGTTTTGAAAATAGAATATAGAAGGATTTTATTTTCACCACTATCTGCACTATAGTAAAATTGCAAATGTTCTGCATGATTCAAGTCAGGCTTGACTGCGACTGTATTTGGTCCCTTGTGCCTGGGGCAGGTTTGGATTCTAAGATTCTAAGATACATCATAATCCAATTCGAAATAATGTAAGTTTTGAACCTTCCCTTTTCTCATCACAAGAAAAAACACATACATATTCATACCTGACTTGCATTAATAGAGAGGGAAGAAGAGAGAGGACCTTGCCATGTCTTCTCTTTCTCTTAGGCAGTCCCTCGGAACCGAGGATGACTTGCTTCCACACTAAAAATGAGTTCTCAGGTGACTGATGAGTCCAATGCTTGCCATGTAGCTTCTCTCTGACCACCTCCTTGTATCCCTCACCATCCACAACCACTACCCCTTTCCAACGCCACTTCATTTTGCGTCTGCTTCTGAAGAAAGCTCTCCCTCAAGCTACTTACAATGGTACTTTGAAACTCCCAACGGCCTAGCACTTGATACTCACGATAATTCTGCAGCTGTTCATTTGCTCAATCACTGCCTCTCCCCAGCTTTGATACCCTTGTTCTCAGTAAAATAAACCTTGGTCGTTAGAATCATAGAATGGTTGCAGCACAGAAGGAGGCCATTCGGCCTGTCGAGCCCGTGCCGGCTCTCTGCAAGAGCACTTCAGCTAGTCCCACTTCCCTGCCCTTTCCCCGTAGCCCTGCAATTTTTTTCCTCCAGGTACTTATCCAATTCCCTTTTCAAAGCCACAATTGAATCTGCCTCCACCACCCTTTCAGGCAGTGAATTCCAGATCCTAACCACTCGCTGCGTAAAAAAGATTTTCCTCATGTCGCCTTTGGTTCTTCTGCCAATCACCTTAAACCTGTGTCCTCTGGTTCTCGACCCTTCCGCCAATGGGAACAGTTTCTCTCTATCTACTCTGTCTAGACCCCTCATGATTTTGAACACCTCTATCAAATCTCCTCTCAACCTTCTCTGCTCTAAGGAGAACAACCCAGCTTCTCCAGTCTATCCACGCAACTGAAGTCCCTCATCCCTGGAACCATTCTTGTAAATCTTTTCTGCACCCTCTCTAAGGCCTTCACATCCTTCCTAAAGTGCGGTGTCCAGAATTGGACACAATACTCCAGTTGAGGCCAAACCAGTGTTTTATAAAGGTTCATCATAACTTCCTTGCTTTTGGACTCTATGCCTCTATTTATGAAGCCCAGGATCCCATATGTTTTTTAACCACTTTCTCAACCTGCCCTGCCACCTTCAATGATTTGTGCACATATACCCCTCGGTCTCTCTGTTCATGCACCCACTTTAGAATTGTTCCCTTTAGTTTATATTGCCTCTCCTTGTTCTTCCAACCAAAATGTATCACTTCGCACTTTTCTGCATTAAATTTCATCTGCCACATGTCCACTCATTCCACCAGCCTGTCTATGTCCTCTTGAAGTCTATCACTATCCTCCTCACTGTTCACTATACTTCCAAGTTTTGTGTCATCTGCAAATTTTGAAATTGTGCCCTGTACACCCAACTCCACGTCATTGATATATATCCAGAAAAGCAGTGGTCCTGGTACTGACCCCTGGGGAACACCACTGTGTACCTTCCTCCAGTCCGAAAAACAACTGTTCATCACTACTCTCTGTTTCCTGTCACTTAGCCAATTTCGTATCCGTGCTGCCACTGTCCCTTTTATTCCATAGGCTTCAACTTTGCTGGCAAGCCTATTATGTGGCACTTTATCAAACGCCTTTTGGAAGTCCATGTAAACCACATCAACCGCAATGCCCACATCAACCCTCTGTTTCCTTATCAAGAACACTCAATCAAGTTAGTTAAACACGATTTGCCTTTAACAAATCTGTGCTGGCTTTCCTTCATTAATCCACACTTGTCCAAGTGACTATACATTTTGTCCCGGATTATTGTTTCTAAAAGCTTCCTCACTACTGAGGTTAAACTGACTGGCCTGTCGTTGCTGGGTTTATCCTTACACCCTTTTTTGAACAAGGGTTTAACATTTGCAGTTCTCCAGTCCTCTGTCACCACCCCCGTACCCAAGGAGGATTGTAAGATTATGGCCAATTTCCACCTTTACTTCCCTCAGCATCCTAGGATGCATCCCATCCGGTCCTGGTGACTTATCTACTTTAACAGCCAGCCTTTCTAGTATCTCCTCTTTATCAATTTTTATCCCATCCAGTATCTCCACTACCTCCTCTTTCACTATGACTTTGGCAGCATCTTCTTCCTTGGTAAAGGCAGATGCAAAGTACTTATTTAGTACCTCAGCCATACCCTCTGCCTCCATGCATATGTCTCCATTTTGTTCCCTAATTGGCCCCACCCCTCCTCTTACTATCCGTTTACTATTTATATGCCTATAGAAGACTTTTGGATTCCCTTTTATGTTAGCTGCCAATCTATTCTCATACCCTCTCTTTGCCCCTCTTATTTCCTTGTTCACCTCCCCTCTGAACTTTGTTTAATTCAGCCTGGTTCTCAATTGTATTCTCACTTGTTCCCCTTTGTATGGCCCCCATCTTTACTCCCTGAATCCCAAGCGGCACAGACTTGAGCGCTCAACTGGTTTAGCAATTTAAGCATCCAAAACTCTGCTGAGCCCAAATCCTGTCGCTCAGCAAGTTCTGCTCACCCATCACTGATGTCTTCTTAGTGACTGGAACTTCCAGCTTCACTAATCCTCTGCCTATTCATTGGGTATATTCAAAACAGAAGTCGATAGATTTCTGACTAGTAAAGGCATCAAGGGATATGGCAATAGGGCCGGTGAATGGAGTTGAGGTAGAAGATCAGCCATGATCTCATTGAATGGAGGAGCAGGCTCGAATGGCCGAATGGCCGACTCCTGCTCCTATTTCTTATGTTCTTATTGGAGGAAAGTGCTCCTCTGTCTATAGATTTGGGCATGAGAGTTCTGCAGGTAGGACACAGAACACTGCTGTCTCACCTGACTGGCACCTCTCCGTTGATCTTAATCTTCCTACTACAGAAAGGTCAGGCATAAGGGGATTCCCCTGGGGGAAACTACCAGGTAGCGCTAATGGTGCTGTTGGAGGAAAGAAATGGAGCAGCAGAACAATTGGTATAGCTGGAAATATAAGTAGCAACAGAAAGAAAACAGGAAAAAGTTTTTTTTTGAAAAAAAGCTGTTCACGGAGTCTTCTGATTATGCCCTTTAAATGAACCTCCTGTGTCTACAGTCGAGCCCCTAGCAAATCTGAATTCCCATTAAGAACATAAGAAATAGGAGCTGGAGTCGGCCATTCAGCTTTTCGAGCCTGCTCCACCATTCAATAAGGTCATGTCTGATCTTCTACCTCATCTCACCTTCCCGCACTGTCCCTTGGTTCCCTTGGAGTCCAAAAATCTATCGCCCTCTGTCTTAAATATACTCAACAACTGAGCACTCCACAGACCTCTGCGATAGAATGGTCTGAATGCCACTCAGTGTTCTGCTTGCACGCAGGTCAGGAAATTTACAAATGATGCCATCTTTTCCCCTCATTTCAATATTGGCCCAGAAATTCGGGTTGGGGGCTTCCCGCAGGTGCAAGCCCCCGACCTGCACTTACCTAGCGCGCCGGCCGTTGAGCTGTGGGCCCGCATGGGATTCCGATCCTGGGCCTCCTCCAACTGCCGGCGTGCAGTGCTTGCGTATCCCAGGGGCGCAGTTAGTTCGATGCGTCCCCTGGGATCACGTGGGCCATGGGGAGCCAATCGGAGCAGGGAATGCTTCATTCATAAGTGTGACAGGCAGGGCTGTCAAACTTATAAATACTATAAGCCCCAAAACATCACTAAATCTTCAAATACATTTTTTTAAAAATCAAATTTTTTAAATAAACTATAAATTACATGAAATAACTATTTTAAACAATAACTTAAATTTTTGAATTTTTTTAAAATTTTCTAACGGGGCTAAAAATAAACTTACCTTTCCTTAAAGTATTTAAAAATAATAAACCTGTGGAAAAAATGTTTTAATTTTAGTGAATTCACCTCTTACCTTGTAAAAAGCAGGCCTTGCGACTGCTTTTTAAAAGTGTAACTTCTGGAGATTTACCTTCCCGGAGAAACCTGGAAAAAAAAGCGTAAGTTCGATGCGCACGCACTGCCTCTCCCGCGCACGCGTTCGAACTCTGAACCCCTTCTTTCAGGGGAGCGGAAGTGCCGGTTTCCCGCGCATGTGCAGAGCATGCAGGAAACCGGCACTTCCATTGGGCCTACGGGTGAGTACCCTGTGCGTACTCACCCGTGGAGACCCGAATTTCTGGGCCAATATGATCAGGTTCCTGCCTGTATCAGGTGAGGGTTTTCCGTCCCTGTTAGTCTTGCTGCAGAGGTGTAACCATGTGCAAAGTGGGCACAGATCCACTGTTACGGATTTTCGCCAAGCTTTGCGATCAAGTTGGGCTTGATCTAGTTAATTAAGCGAACCCATTTGGAAAATCTATTCTGAAGCCTGTTAAGCCCAGCAACAAAGAGAGCTCATTCAAAACTGTATTACTGTTCAAAAACCTGCCCTGATGGTAAAAAGTGCAGTTAAGTGCAATTTAAAGCACCTATTTTCATTGTAAAAAAAAAGTGTTTGACAAACCTTTTTGGGGGAGGGAGAAGAATTCTTTGCATTTTTCCCATTAATGTACAGTAGTACTATCTGATATTGGGGATGGTAGTGTCGTGGTTATGTTACTGGACTCGTAATCCAGAGTTCTAGAAAAATAATCCAGAGAATATGGGCTGGATTTTGTGAATGGAGGCGACTTGGAGGCGGGACTGCTGCTTGTCATGTCAATGTCCCGCCTCCATCCTCGTCTGACCAACCAGAGGGATTTTCCCCTGATTGACCTTGTTAAGCCCGCTCTGCGGGCTCAGCAGGCCAATTAGGGAGGAAGTCACTGGCAGATCACGTCAACGTCAGACGTGCTATCTGTCAATAACAACAGAAAATGCTGGAAAAACTCAGCAGGTCAGGCAACATCCGTGGAGAGAAATTTGAGTTGACGTTTCGGGTTTCGGGTTTTTCCAGCATTTTCTGTTGTTATTTCGGATTTCCAACATCTGCAGTATTTTGCTATCGTGCTATCTGTCAAGACTTCTTCAAAGAAGAAATGTCAGTGTTTGACAGCTCTGTGAAGCTGTCAAACACTGACATTCTCTTTAGTTTGATGAGTCCTTATGTTGAGGACTCACCAAACCTTTCAAATTTGTAAATTTCACATGGCTATTGGAACGGAGGTTCCAACAGCCATTCTGTGAAATTGACAAGCAGGATGTCGGCTCTTCCGATCCTCCGTGGCTGAAGGCTGTATGAAGAAAACAAGGTAAGTGAACACTTTTTAAAACTTATCACTCACCTTGCATACTTACCACTCCACACTTGCACTCATCACTCACCTTACTTCCAGGTGGCTCCGACCACCGCAGACCTCCTCCACGCCTCCTCCAACCCGGCGGGGTTCTCCGAGGTTGGGTAGCCTTCACCTGTGAAGGTAAAATGGCACTAATCCTTTTTTCTGCCTGTTAACAGGCAGTTAAAAGGATTAAATGCCTTTCCCGCCTCCAGGAGACAGGACCCAAAGCTGCACATCTTCCCGCCTCCTGGCAAAGGGGCACGGAGGCGGGATGGGGGGGCGGCTTTGCCGTCCGCCCCCACTTTCTCCGAGTTTACCGGCTGTCCCGCCTCCATGCCCGCCTCCTCGGTGTAATGATCAATAACATGTCATTCTATAGTGGACACTAGGTGGAGCCGTAGAGCTGTGTAGAGCTGTATGTATAAGACTACACTACCCAGCTGTATATATATTAAGACTACATTACCCATGAGGCACTAGGCTACCCACAAGGCAGCAGTGAATATGGAAGCCTCTACAGATACTGTACCTAGTCCACATGGGCTCAATAAAAGTGTCTAGCAAAAGCTAGCTGTGTTCATAATAAGAATGTCTATTTATTAATGAACATAAGACTCGGGGCTTGGAAAATCCAGCCCTTCGAGTTCTAATCCCACCATGGCAGTTTGAGAATTTGAATTCAGTTTAACAAAAAATCTGGAAATAAAGAATGTTTTCAGTAAAGTGACCACAAAGCTGCCAGATTGTCACAAAAAACAAACTCTTTCACTAGTGTCCTTTAGGGAAGGAAATCTACCGTCCTTATCTGGTCTGGCCTATACGTGACTCCAGTCCCACACCAATGTGGTTGACTGTTAGCCGCCCCCTGAGATGGCCCAGTGAGCCACTCAGTTGTACCAAACTGCTTGCAGCAGTTCAATAAAAAAGCCCACCAGCACTTTCTCGGGGCAACTACGGATGGGCAATAAATGCCAGCCTTGCCAGCAATGCCCACATCCCTAGAATGTATTTTTAAAAACTACCTTTCATTGTGATGCACATATATTTAGAAAGAAAAGTGGTTTGCCCCTTTAAAAGAGTCAGACTGCTAGGATTAATTAAATAAAAACTACCTGTGTAATCATGATTTATTCCACTCACAGTGTATCTGTGATATGTGAAAAGACTCAAGTTCGGCATGAATAATAAATCCAATGCGTGTGCCATTTTTCAAAGACATGTCATTATTAACACAGTGGGGACTAATTGCAATTTGTGTGTTGAAAAACACGCACTCATTATTCTGCCTATGACACTCTTGCAGAAGTCTGCTCTTCAGGTCAAAGATCGTTACATCTGTACGCTGTGTGTGGTTTTTTTCAGCTCCAATGGCAGTGGCCCTTTCATTTGATGTGGGCAATGGACCATTTGAGGTTACTGTGAAATCGCCTACGCATTTGAACGACAATCAGTGGCATTATGTTGAAGCAGAGCGAAATATCAGAGAGGCATCCCTTCAAGTGGATCACCTGCCAAGGAAAACTCAGGAGGCCCCCTCTGACGGACACATCCAGTTACAGCTCAGCAGCCAACTGTTTGTCGGTAGGAGCTCATTGTTTACTAATGCCTGTCATTCTTCGTGACATTTACACATTGATGGCAAGTATCATTCAATTCGGAGCACCGTGTTATTTTTTGCATTATTTAGACAGTGCAAAAATATACAGTGTAGCAAGGTGAGAACATGGAGGTCATTGATCCAAAGACAAATTCATCGTAGTAATGGAGATACAGTAGATATGGTCCTGCCATATATGTATCTGACTCAAAATAAAACTTTTAATTTACGTGGAGAATACTAACATACTTGATTTATTTTATTTCTGTTGCGTACATGCGGTGATCCAGATATATTCCCGATTCAAACAAAACATACCCTGAGAACTATTTATTTATGCATTAGTATTTGATATAGTAGAATGTTGTATAATTTATGATTGTCAAAAGTGTAATGCTCACCCACATAGAGAAGAGGTACCAACACCAAATAATACACAAATGTGTTGGTACTTGGGAGGTGTAATTGGGTGCCTTTGCGCCTCCCATTACCGCCCCCGGGGGGCGTTAACGGGGCACAAATGGCTTTGCGACCGGCCGCGGTGCTGACATCGACTCCCGCCATACTCGGCGGGAGTTTTGCGGTGACGCTATGGCGTTGCGCCCTGATCTCCTTCGCCCGCCAATGGTGATGTCACCGCTGTGCGCGTCACCCCCGGTAGCGCCCCGGACCTGCAATTGACTTCCGCCCCCTGCAGCAGTGCCGGTTGAAAACACCGACAGCTGCAGGAGGCGTGCATCGGGCAGCCGGCCGCTTCGGGGGGGCGATGATTCAAGGCGAGGTGGCCGAGGTAAAAAACTTACCTTTCCCATTCTAGTTTTTTCCGCGGGTTCCTGCCCGCGATCGATCAGCCCCGGAACTCTGCTTGAGCGCCGGACAGATCGCGTGGGATCGCGGCTGCCTTGGTGGTCCAGGTAGGTACTTTTTAAATTGCAGAGCCTGCAGCGATGGCCCTTCCCTATAAGGGAGGGAAGGAGCCTTTGAACAGCGCAGTGAGCAGCGCCGCTGAAGTCTCCGTCCCGCTCTCCGACGTTAGCGCCCTAAGAAGGAAGTGGAGTGCTTGATTTAGCGTACCACTTGCATCTTGGGGAGCTAAAATTCAATTTCGCGTTCACCGGCACTAATGGGCACTAAAGTTAGCAGCCAGGCGATGTCAGTGCCCCAAAATAGTCAATACCAAAATTTTCCCCTTTGGATTCTGTATGGTGAACGTGGCTTCTAGTTTTATGTCATCTGTACTGTGCAACCATGAACCATAAAAAGATGTTAACATTGTGTTTGCATCTAGAATTATTAAGGGGGAAAAATTTGGTTGGTTAGTGCCACCTGTTAGCGCCTCTGGGAGGCATTAACGAGAGCTAACGACATACCGCCCGTGCGCGGCAATTTTAGCGCCACCCGCAAAATTGACCTGGCGGTTTGCGGCGGCGCTAAACACTAACGCCGCGATCTCCTGCGCCCGGAGATCGTGATGTCATCCAAGCGCGCATTGCCCCGGTAGCGCCCCATACCGGAAATTGATTCTCGCCCCCTGGCCTCAGCGCCTGCTGCTAGGAAGGACAGGGTATTCCGGGAGCAATTCCCATACATTCATCTGTCCAAGGAGCAGTGTTTTGGAAGACTCCACTTCAGCAAGGAGATGGTCACTGAGCTCTGCCACCTCCTGCAGCCAGAGATCCAGCTTCAGCTCAGGACTAGGACGTCTCTGTCGGTGGCAGTGAAGGTGACAGTGGCTCTCAATTTCTACGGCAGTGGCTCCTTCCAGGCTTCAACAGGGGACATTGCGAACATCTCCCAGTTTGCTGTCTATTGCTGCATCCGGAAGGTCGCAAATGCTCTCTAAAAAAGGAGAAGGGAGTACATCTCATTCCCCGTGACCCGAGACAAACAGCATGAACGCGCATGTGGCTTCGCTAGGATAGCGGGCTTCCCCATGGTTCAGGGCACCATTGTCTGCACGCACGTGGCATTGCGGGCCCCTCATGAAAATGCAAAGGTTTTCCGCAACCGCAAAGGCTTCCACTCGCTGAACGTGCAGTTGGTGTGCAGCCAGACACCATCCTCGCCGTCAATTCCCGCTATCCTGGCATCAGCCACGATGCATTCATCCTATGCCAGACTGGTGTCCCAGACCTATTCCAACCACCGCATTAAACTCGTGGCTGGCTCCTCGGGGACAAGGGTTATCCACTCTGCACCTGGCTGGTGACACCGCTCCGTAACCCCAACACTCCTGCTGAGCTCGCATACAATGAGAGCCATAGCGCCACCAGGAACCTCATTGAACAGATGATCGGCATCTTGAAGCAACGGTTCCAGTGCCTTGGCCACTCTGGAGGAGCCCAGCAGTACTCCCCTGATCGAGTATCGGTTTTCATTTTTGTGTGTTGCATGCTTCATAACCTCGCAATTCTGAGGACCCAGCCATTGCCACCAGGGATTGGTGGACCACCTCAGGAGGGGGAAGAGGGAGAGAAGGAGGAGGAGGCGGAGGAGGAGGATGAAGAGGAGGATGAGCAGGAACAACGTGGGAGGGAGGCGCTCAATGTTGCTTCTGCAAGGGCCGTTCATGCATGCCTCATTAGTCAGCTATCTGATAAATGACAGAGAAGATGGCTTTTGGGATCAACAAGCACATCATTACAGCCATCCCGCAGCCCCTATTACCGGGCAAAGTTCCAATGAGTAACATGAGGTTGTTGGGCAACACCCGCCCAAAATACACTCTGCCTGTTATACACCCCGCCCGTTATACACCCGCCCGTTACACACCCGCCCGTTATACACCCGCCCGTTATACACCCCGCCCGTTATACACCCCGCCCGTTATACACCCACCCGTTATACACACCGCCCGTTATACAACTGCCCGTTATACATCCCGCCCGTTATACACCCGCCCGTAATACACCCGCCCGTTATACACCCCGCCCGTTATACACCCCGCCCGTTATACACCCGCCCGTTATACACCCGCCCGTTATACACCGCGCCCGTTATACACCCGCCCATTATACACCCCGCCCGTTATACACCCCGCCCGTTATACACCCACCCGTTATACACACCGCCCGTTATACAACTGCCCGTTATACATCCCGCCCGTTATACACCCGCCCGTAATACACCCGCCCGTTATACACCCCGCCCGTTATACACCCCGCCCGTTATACACCCGCCCGTTATACACCCGCCCGTTATACACCGCGCCCGTTATACACCCGCCCATTATACACCCCGCCCATTATACACACCGCCCGTTATACACCCGCCCGTTATACACCCGCCCGTTATAAACCCGCCTGTTAAACGCCCGCCCGTTACACACCCGCCCGTTATACACCCGCCCGTTATACACCCCGCCCATTATTCACCCGCCCGTTATACACCCCGCCCGTTATACACCCGCCCGTTATACACCCCGCCCGTTATACACCCGCCCGTTATACACCCGCCCGTTATACACCCCTCCCGTTATACACCCGCCCGTTATACACCCGCCCGTTATACACCCGCCCGTTATACACCCGCCCGTTATACACCTGCCCGTTATACACCCGCCCGTTATACACCCCGCCCGTTATACACCCCGCACGTTAGACACCCGCCCGTTATACACCCGCCCGTTATACACCCGCCCGTTATACACCCGCCCGTTATAAACCCCGCCCGTTATACACCCGCCCGTTATACACCCGCCCGTTATACACCCGCCCGTTATACACCCGCCCGTTATACACAACGCCCGTTATACACAACGGCCATTATACACCCCGCCCAAAATACACTCCGCCCGTTATACACACTGCTCGTTGTACATCTGATGCGCTATCAATTACTCATAAAAGACTGAGAGTTAAGAGAGTAACTAAAGGCTTTTATTAACAAAAGAATGAAGGTCTGCCTCGAGTGGTCGACCGGTCCAGAAATACAAAGGGCTGGGGAGCAGTCACCTTTATACTAGGACTTGTGGGAGGAGTCAGCCGAGGCATGTCCAGGCATGTACACAGTGGAATACAAACAGTGGTTTACCACATTCACCCCTTGTTTAAAATTGAGTCCGGCGGGGTGAAGTGTATTAAAAGTTAGTGTATTGGAGTCTCTCCGGAGGTCTTGTCTGCCGCTGTGATCGGCGTGGCGACGGCAGGGGTAGTGGAGCTTCCGGCGTCGAGTCCTGCGTGGGCTGTGGCACAGGCGTGTCGTCCTCGTAGATGTCGAGCGGGTCGCGGGGCCCAGGCCTGCCGTCTGCTGGGGCTGGATATCGGATCGTGGGGGGGGGTGGTAGTGAGTAGTGGGCTACTGCGGCCCCCGAGGGTGCAAGGTCTCTTATGGAGACTGTGTCCTCCCGCCCGTCCGGGTATGCAATGTAAGCATACTGGGGGTTGGCGTGGAGGAGGTCGACCCTCTCGACCAGGGGGTCCGTTTTATGGGTCCTCACGTGCCTTCTCAGTAGGACCGGCCCTGGGGACGTCAGCCATGGCGGTAGCGATGTCCCCGATGTGGACTTCCTTGGGAAGACAAACATTTTCTCATGAGGGGTGGCGTTAGTGGCAGTGCAGAGCAGTGACCGAATAGAGTGGAGCGCATCGGGGAGCACGTCCTGCCAGCGGGAGGTTGGAAGGCCCCTAGACTTTAAGGCTAGCAGGGCGGCCTTCCAAACTGTCGCATTTTCTCTTTCCACCTGTCCGTTCCCCCGGGGGTTGTAACTGGTGGTCCTGCTTGTGGCAATACCCCTAGTTAGCAGGTACTGACGGAGTTCGTCGCTCATAAACGATGAGCCCCGGTCGCTATGGATATAGCTGGGGAAACCGAACAGGGTGAAGAGGTCGTTCAGACATTTAATGACCGTGGCACTGGTCATGTCCGGGCAGGGGATGGCGAACGGGAAACGGGAGTACTCATCAATAATATTGAGGAAGTACACATTGCGGTCGGAGGAGGGGAGAGGCCCTTTAAAATCAACGCTCAGGCGCTCGAAGGGGCGAGTGGCTTTTATCAGGTGGGCCCTGTCTGGTCTATAAAAGTGCGGTTTGCACTCAGCGCAGACTTGGCAGTTCCTGGTCATGGTCCTGACCTCCTCAATAGAGTAAGGCAGGTTGCTGGCCTTGATGAAGTGGAAGAACCTGGTGACCCCCGGGTGGCAGAGGTCATTGTGGAGGGCCCGCAGTCTATCAATCTGCGCGCTGGCGCAGGTGCCACGCGATAGCGCTTCCGGGGGTTCATTGAGCTTCCCGGGCCGGTACAAGATCTCGTAATTGTAGGTGGAAAGTTCGATTCTCCACCTCAAGATCTTGTCATTTTTGATTTTGCCCCTCTGCTTGTTGTTAAACATGAAAGCAACTGAACGTTGGTCAGTGAGCAGGGTAAATCGTTTTCCGGCCAGGTAGTGCCCCCAATGACGCACAGCCTCCACAATCGCCTGGGCCTCCTTCTCAACAGCGGAGTGTCTGGTCTCCGGGCCTTGGAGGGTTCGTGAAAAGAAGGCCACGGGTCTCCCCGCCTGATTGAGGGTAGCGGCCAGGGCAAAGTCGGACGCGTCGCTTTCCACCTGGAAGGGGATGGATTCGTCCACTGCGTGCATGGTGGCTTTGGCAATGTCTTCCTTGATACGGTGGAAGGCTAAGCGGGCCTCTGCCGTCAAGGGAAAAGATGTGGACTTGATCAGCGGATGGGCCTTGTCCGCATAGTAGGGGACCCACTGGGCATAATAGGAGAAAAACCCTAGGCACCTCTTCAGGGCCTTGAGGCAGTGGGGCAGTGGGAGTTCCATAAGAGGACGCATCCGGTCGGGGTCGGGGCCGATGACTCCGTGTTCCACAACACAGCCAAGGATGGTGAGGCGGTTTGTGCGGAATATGCACTTCTCCTTGTTATATGTCAGGTTCAGGAGTTGGGCGGTGCGGAGGAATTTTTCGAGGTTTGCGTCATGGTCCTGCAAGTCACGGCCGCAGATGGTCACATTGTCCAGATATGGGAAAGTGGCCTGCAACGCATTTTGATCTACCATCCGGTCCATCTCCCTTTGGAAGACGGAGACCCCGTTGGTGACGCCAAAGGGAACCCTAAGGAAGTGGTAGAGGCGGCCGTTTGCCTCAAAGGCAGTATACTGGCGGTCCTCAGGGCGGATAGGGAGCTGGTGGTACGCTGATTTCAGGTCAATGGTCGAGAAGACGCGGTACTGCGCGATCTGGTTGACCATATCAGCTATGCGGGGGAGTGGGTAGGCGTCCAGCAGGGTGTAGCGATTTATTGTCTGGCTGTAGTCGATGACCAGGCGCTGCTTCTCGCCGGTCTTAACGACCACAACCTGGGCTCGCCAGGGGCTGGTGCTGCCCTCAATAATCCCTTCCTTCAGGAGCCGCTCCACTTCGGTTTTAATGAAAACCCTGTCCCCGGCACTGTATCGCCTGCTCTTTGTGGCGATGGGCTTACAGTCGGGGGTGAGGTTAGCAAACAGTGGGGGGGGGGGTGACTGAGTGTGGAGAAGTTGCACCTGGTGCACGGCGGGCAATTTGGGAGCTGCTGGCTGCGGACTGTGAGTGGGGGTAGGGGTCCACCGTACGCCATCGTAACACTTTTAATGTGGCACTGAAAATCTAACCCCAGCAGGACGGCAGCGCAGAGGTCGGGCAGGACCAGAAGTTTAAAATGATCGTACACAGCCCCGTCTACTACGAGTGTCACTACGCAGTAGCCGCCGATGTCCGCCGACTGGGACTCGGAGGCCATAGAAATCCGCTGGTGCGCAGGCAGGACTGGGAGAGAGCAACGCCGCACCATGTCGGGGTGGATGAAGCTCTCCGTGCTCCCAGAGTCAAAAAGGCAGATTGTATCGTGGCCATTTACCTTAATGTCCATTGTGGAACTGGCCAGCTGGTGCGGTCTCGCTTGGTCCAGTGTAACGGATGCCAGCGTAGGGGTCGGTGTGTCGCTGCGGGTATCAGATGAGGCGGTGTTGGGGGCCTGCTGCGTTCCGGCTGTCGTCCAAGATGGCGTCGTCCATGATCCCCATGTGGCTGGAGGCGTCCAAAATGGCTGCTGTACCGGTGGTTCGCACATGGCCGGGGAGGCCCAAGATGGCGGCCCGCATGGCCCACACGCGGCGCTGCTGGGGTTCGGGGTGGCTTTGGCCCTGCAGACGTTAGCGTAGTGTCCCTTCTTCCCGCAGCCCGAGCAGATCGCGTTTTTCGCCGGGCAGCGCGCTCTGGGGTGTTTTGCCTGGCCACAGAAGTAGCATTTCTGGCCTTGGGGCACTGCTGTCTGGCCTTGGGACACTGCTGCGGTAGTTGGGCTGTTGCTGGGGTGTGGCTGGGGTGGCACGGCGCTATGAGGCGGTCCTACCGTGTCCCAGGCTGTCATTCCCCGCGGCGTCCACGGTGCAGAGGAGTAGGCATCCATGCCCCGGTAGGCTGCATCCAATGATAGTGCGAGTTCAGAGGCCTTGTTGAGGTCGCGGTCACTCTGCTCCAACAGTCGCTGTCGGGTGTAATTGGATCTGTGGCCCGCTACAAAAGCGTCCCGGATAAGTTCCTCTGTGTACACGGCGGCCTTTACATCCTTACAACCACAGGCCCGGCCAAGCACAGACAGTGCCTGAAGGTATTCCACGGTCGATTCCCCAGGTTGTTGTTTACGACTCCCCAGAAGGTGCCTGGCGTACACTTCGTTCACTGGGCGCGTGTACTGGTCCTTGAGGAGCTTGATAGCGTCCGCGTACGAGGTCGCGTCTTGGATGACCGAGTACACTCGGTGGTTCACTTTGGAGGTCAGGACATCCAGTTTGTCCTCGTCCGATTTGATTGCTGCGGAGGCGGTCAGGAATTTTTCGAAACACTTAAGCCAGTGAGTAAACTTGGTGGATGAGTCCGCCTCCCGATGATCGAAGTACAGGCATGCTGGTGTGAGGATCTTCTCCATTATAAAAATTTTGTTAAT
This sequence comes from Somniosus microcephalus, assembly GCF_052327205.1. Taxonomy (NCBI): domain Eukaryota; kingdom Metazoa; phylum Chordata; class Chondrichthyes; order Squaliformes; family Somniosidae; genus Somniosus; species Somniosus microcephalus. The sequence continues at coordinate 330,328,781 of NC_140990.1, read as the reverse complement.
AAAATTGATGCGCTATCAATTACTCATAAAAGACTGAGGCCTAGAAATTCGGTTGTGGGTTCGCCAGGGCTTTAGCGCCGGAAATTTAGCGCCGGCGCTAAGTCCCCCTGCGCGCGCCAAAAATTCAGTAGCGCCGCGCCCAAACGGCTGCCGGCGCTACTAGAGGGTGTCAGCGCCTCGAAATGGGCGCTGAGTGCCGCATTGCGGCGCAATTCCGGCGCTGCGGCACCCGATGCGGTGCGGCAGGCTGGGGAAGTGCAGGCCTCCTCCTTCAGTTAAGGAGGAGCTGCCTGCACCCGCCCGCTGGCCGTTCAAATGTTCAGAGAAATGAGCCCGGCACCTCGGACAAGTGCCGGGCTTGCAGGCCAGACGCATCTGTTCCGCGGGGCGGGGTGGAGGAGTCCGGGGAGGGAGGTGCTGGCAGGCGGCCGGCGGGAAAGCGGCCGGCCGCCGCGCGACCTTAATGCGCCGGCGCTAACTCCTGCAAGACTCGATTGCCAAAGTCTTAGTTGTGGCTGCCACGGGCGAGGCGGCCGCAACTCAATTTCGGCACTGGGGCCCGTCACCACGGCAACCGGGACGCTGCGCACACCGATGACGTCATCGGTGCCGGCGCAGCGCAACCGGTGTAACGCCGACGGAAGGGCCCCACTGAATTTGCCAACTGGCCATAACTCCGGCGCTAGGCCCTCCAGCGCCCCAAATGGGGCGCTAAGCCTACTGAATTTCTAGGCCTGAGAGTTAAGAGAGTAACTAAAGGCTTTTATTAACAAAAGAATGAAGGTCTGCCTCGAGTGGTCGACCGGTCCAGAAATACAAAGGGCTGGGGAGCAGTCACCTTTATACTTGGACTTGTGGGAGGAGTCAGCCGAGGCATGTCCAGGCATGTACACAGTGGAATACAAACAGTGGTTTACCACAACATCCTGCCCTTTATACACCCGCCCATTATACACCCGCCCGTTATAAACCCACCCGTTATACACCCCGCCCGTTATACATCCTGCCCATTATACACCCGCCCGTTTCACACCCGCCCGTTATAGAACCCATCCATTATACACCCCACCCGTTATACTCCGACTGTTACACACCCGCCCTTTATACTCCCCTCCCGTTTTACACCCGTCCATTATACAACCTGCCCGTTATACACCCCGCCCGTTATACACCCGCCCGTTATACACCCATCCGTTATACACCCCGCCCGTTATACACCCGCCCGTTATACACCCGCCCGTTATACACCCGCCCGTTATACACCCGCCCGTTATACACCCGCCCGTTATACACCCCGCCTGTTATACACCCCGCCTGTTACACACCCGCCCGTTACACACCCGCCCGTTATACACCCGCCCGTTATACACCCGCCCGTTATACACCCGCCCGTTATACACCCGCCCGTTATACACCCCGCCCGTTATACGCCCCGCCCGTTTCACACCCCGCCCGTTATACACCCGCCCGTTATACACCCGCCCGTTATACACCCCGCCCGTTATACACCCCCCGTTATACACCCGCCCGTTACACACCCCGCCCGTTATGCACCCCGCCTGTTATACACCCGCCCGTTATACACCCGCCCGTTATACACCCGCCCGTTATACACCCGCCCGTTATACACCCCGCCCGTTATACACCCCCCGTTATACACCCGCCCGTTATACACCCGCCCGTTATACACCCCGCCCGTTATACACCCCACCCGTTATACACCCCGCCCGTTATACACCCCACCCGTTATACACCCCGCCCATTATACACCCGCCCGTTATACACCCCGCCCGTTATACACCCGCCCGTTATACACCCGCCCGTTATACACCCGCCCATTATACACCCGCCCATTATACACCCGCCCGTTATACACCCCGCCCGTTATACACCCCCGTTATACACCCGCCCGTTATACACCCGCCCGTTATGCACCCGCCCGTTATACACCCCGCCTGTTATACACCCGCCCGTTATACACCCCGCCCGTTATACACCCGCCCGTTATACACCCGCCCATTATACACCCCGCCCGTTATACACCCCCGTTATACACCCGCCCGTTATACACCCGCCCGTTATGCACCCGCCCGTTATACACCCCGCCTGTTATACACCCGCCCGTTATACACCCCGCCCGTTATACACCCCGCCCGTTATACACCCGCCCGTTATACAACCCGCCCGTTACACACCCGCCCGTTATACACCCGCCCGTTATACACCCCGCCCGTTATACACCCCGCCCGTTATTCTCCCCGCCCGTTTTACACCCGTCCGTTATACAACCTGCCCGTTATACACCCGCCCGTTATACACCCGCCCGTTATACAACCTGCCCGTTATACACCCGCCCGTTATGCACCCGCCCGTTATACAACCTGCCCGTTATGCACCCGCCCGTTACACACCCCGCCCGAAATACACCCCGCCCGTTATACACCCGCCCGTTATACACCCCGCCCGTTATACACCCCGCCCGTTATACACCCCGCCCGTTATTCTCCCCGCCCGTTTTACACCCGTCCGTTATATAACCTGCCCGTTATACACCCGCCCGTTATACACCCGCCCGTTATACAACCTGCCCGTTATACACCCGCCCGTTATACACCCGTCCGTTATACAACCTGCCCGTTATACACCCGCCCGTTATACACCCGCCCGTTATACAACCTGCCCGTTATACACCCCGCCCGTTATACACCCCGCCCGTTATACACCCGCCCGTTATTCTCCCCGCCCGTTTTACACCCGTCCGTTATACAACCTGCCCGTTATACACCCGCCCGTTATACACCCGCCCGTTATACAACCTGCCCGTTATACACCCCGTCCCGTTGCGCAACCCCCGCCCGCCGCACCCCCCGCCCATTATAGAACCGCACTTTAGACACCCTGCCCGTTATACACCCTGCCCGTTATACACCCTGCCCGTTAGACAACCTGCCCGTTGTGCACCCTGCCCATTGTACAACCTGCCCATTACACATCCGCCCATTACACACTCTGCCTGTTTTTATTACCACTGAAGTCAACCCGCATCCAATAGTTTTCCGCCTCTGCCGAAAGTGAAGTTTAGCCGCACAGATTATTGCTCCACCCATTCATGCTCTTGGCATTGGGCTGACACAAACTAGGTCACAGACCAGAAGCTAATAAAACAGACCCCTGAAAGGAAGTTCCCTTTACATAACTCCATACATTACATTGATTAAAAGAAGAATCAATCTAATCTGCCTAAATACAGATCAATTATTAACAAATATCGCAGTCAGCCTCTTTTGATTTTGGAAATAGATTTTGTTTTCAATTCCTATCTCTGATGAGTATTGGTTACAAGGGATCCAACAAGATCATTGACTGTAGTGATAGTAACAATTTTACATAGGCCTGATTTTGTTGCATGGATTTAACTTCAAGCAAAGCACAAAAATTCCCTGAGAAAGACTAAATTAACAATCATGGATGATTCATTTTATTTAAAAGATCTTAGTTTTATGATGTTCCTATGTTCTGTGATGCAAACAAATCTATATGTTATAACTTGTTTTGGGTACTGGCCTTAGTTAGAGTGCTAATAGGGCTTGAGTGTGAAGATAAATAGAATGGACTCTATGACGTTTAGCAACAGTTGTGCTACAGCTCATTTAATGAGGGCAATGTGCATGTGATAGAAACTAAAGCACGATTTTAACTCAGGGCGGGTAGAATGCGAGGCAGGCAGGAAACCCTCGCCGAGAGTCAAGCGAGAGGCCCAGGCCATTTTAACCCCTGGGCCTCAATTGAACTGTTCCGACCTGTCTCCCGCACGAAGCCAGCGGGATTGACGTCAAAGGCCGACAGGCGGGAGCGGGAACTTGCGCTGGCGCGGGAAGCCGCTGAGGTCCCAGAGGAATGGCTCCCCCGCATAAGGTTAGTGCTGGCGAGGAGTTTCCAAACCCATGCCGGTTTTTGGAGGGAGAGGGCTGGCCGGAGCTGGGAAGGTCCAAGAATTAATTGCGGGTCCTGGAGGAGGACTCATGTTCCTCCTAACCCACAAGGAATCCTCACAGAAATTTTACAAAATACTTAACTTGGCCTCTTCTGGCAACTTAGCAGCCTTGTCGGCTTTGCTGGTGCCTCTTGTGCTGTACGGGCCTCCCCAATTTCCTAGTTAAAATAGTGTTGCGGTTCGGCGGTACTAGAGTGTTAATTGGGCTTCCAGCTGTGTGGGCGGGCTGCCTCCCCGAACAATTGTTTTTATGAAGTTAAAATGGCGTGAGGCGGGAACGTGGCATTAGCCCCCCCTGCCCCGAGCTGGGTTCAAATTAGGGCTTAAGTGATCCTTGAAAATGGAATTTATAGAGAAAAATATATCCTGCAGGAAAGTCACTTTGCTTTTTGTCTTAGGTATTCTGGTGCTTCTGGTGACATTCAACTACAAACTCATCCAGTTCTTTGTCCACGGAACATTTTTCCTTCAGGCTAAGGGTTTTCTGCTTTTGTTTCTGTCCCACGTGTAGCCAAGTCATTACTCATTGTGATATTAGCTGATACGACGGAGCTCTGCTTCCTGATTGGCGCCCGTAACGCGCCTGATTTATTCTGATGAGGCCCAAGGGTTAATTTACTCCCACCGTTGCCGTGCTCTGCCGGAATCCTGCCCAGATTGGGGCACTAAGGAGTTTAGGTCCCATTTGGGGGAAAAATTGGACAGCACCCCAAAAATGTTGGCGCCCCTCCCCCCCGTAAATTCAGTCATCGCGCCCCAAGGAGGAGGTGGAGCGCCACTGGAATTGTTCCACCTCCTTATTGGGGGGCGCTACCACTCAAGTCGTGGCGCTATGTGCAGCAGCGCTGTGTCATTGTAGGCCGCCTCCCCTGATTAAAGGGGAGGGGTCTAGCTGCTGCGTACACCGGGGCCCCGACAGACCACCAGGGAGCGGGGTGCCATGGAAACAGCCCGGCACTCGAGTAGTGCTGGGCTGAGCGATTGCGGCCGGCACCCCACATAGAAATGTGAAAGGCGGGCAGCTGCTGGCAGTCGGTCAAAATAAAAATGGCCGCCGGACACCTGCCCTTTGAGTAGCGCCGCCACTGGCTACCGCCGGTGCAAAAACCGCCCCCTGATCCTGTCGGTCCCATAGTTCAGGGTGCGCAAGGGAAGTTTGTGGCCGGGGCCGCTGAATTTTGCGGGAGGTGTTAGCGCCGCCGCGCCCGGGCGCAAGCGCATTTGCGCCCCGTTAGTGGCCCCCCCGGGGTCGCTAATGAGAGGCGCAAAGCAACCCAATTTCTCCCCCCATTGTGTCTTAGTTTGGGGTATATCATTCAATCCGCTCATTGGCTTTAACCTATTCATAAATTGGAATGAAAAACCTTTAAGTTAATATTAATGTAAATTACAGTATGCATAATTATTCATAGAATGATACAGCACAGAAGGAGACCATTCGGTCCATCGTGCCTGTGCCGGCTCTTTGAAAGAGCTCTCCAATTCGTCAAATTACGGTTTTCGTGTGCAGTTGATCACATTACATCACCGACTACCATTCTGTGAATGGAATATACATAAAGCGCTTATAGTTCAATGAGCATCTGGTTGCTCTGCAAATATTATACTTCGCTGAGAAATGAGAAAGACTTTAAATGCTCTTGAGTGAGAAGTCTGGAACGATTTAGCTGCACTGCTGAACGAGCTGTTTAACTCCCCAGGGAAGAGTCCCAGATCCTGGGCACGTGTGCAGTCAAATTGAAGTCCAGTTGATAGACTCCGAGAAGGATCACAGCACACATACATGTTAAAGAAGGAAAGACATTTAAAAAGAGACTGCAGCAGCAGAAGAGAAATTCTGACAGCTACATGCTGAATATAAAGGGCATTATTTCAGGTGTATTATCTATATCACAGCACGTGGCTAATGATTCTGATTCTGAAGCTGCTAGTCGATTTAGGCTCCTATGTCCGATTTTAAGTAGTCCAATGTTTAGGAATGCTGATGCAGCTGCCATTTAAAAATGTTGCTCAAATTTTAATGATCAGCCCGTAGAAGCCTTTAAAAATGCTTTTTGATTTTTTTTTTCTCACTAAATGTGATGGTGACATCTAGTTGCAGAACATCAGTAATGCGACAGTTTTTATTTGTAGTATACTGGCAGGGTGCCCAATATGGATACTTTGGATCCTTTCTGTGGTGTCAATTTGGAATACTGATTGGCTTGGATTGGGTACATATGTTAATCTAATAAAAGTTAGCCTTGGTTCAGTGGTAAGACTCTCCCCTCTGAGCCAGAAGGTCATGGGTTCATAGTTCAACTCCAAAAACTTGACCACATAATCAAGGCTGACACTTCAGTGCAGTGCTGAGGGAGCGCTGCACTGTCAGAGGTGCCGTCTTTCGGACGAGACATTAAACCGAGGCCCCGTCTGCCCTCTCAGGTGGATGTAAAAGATCCCGTGGCACTATTCAAAGAAGAACAGGGGAGTTCTCCCAGTGTCCAAGCCAACATTGATCTCTCCTCCGACATTACTAAAACAAATTAATCTGTCATTTATCTCATTGCTGTTTGTGGGATCTTGCTGTTCTCAAATGGGCTGTTTCATTTCGTAACATAGCAACACTGACCACATTTTGAAGGGTTATTCATTAGCTGTGAAGCGTTTGTCGTGGGCTCATGAAAGGTGCTACATAAGAACATAAGAAATAGGAGCAGGAGTTGGCCACATGGCTCCTCAAGCCTGCTCCGCCATTCAATAAGATCATGGCTGATCTTCTACCTCATCTCCACTTTCCCCCCGATCCCCATATCCCTTTTGATTCCCTTAGTGTCCAAAACTCTATCGATCTCTATCTTGAATATACTCAATGACTGAGTCTCCACAGCCCTCTGGGGTAGAGAATTCCAAAGATTCATCACCCTCTGTGTGAAGAAATTTCTCCTCATCTCAGTCCTAAATGTCCGACCCCTTATTCTGAGACTGTGACCCCTGGTTCTAGACTCCCCAGCCAGGGGAAACATCCTCCCTGCATCTACCCTGTCGAGCCCTGTAAGAATTTTGTATGTTTCAATGAGATCACCTCTCATTCTTCTAAACTCCAGAGAATATAGTCCCAGAAAATATATGCAAATTCTTTCTTTAATCATTAAGACAATAGGTGCCATATTATGAAGACCAGAAAGGGACCGTTTGCCACTGTTAATATTGGCAGCGCAGTACACATTCACTCGCAGATGATTGTCCTTGCCTCACTCAGGGTAAGCTTGTTACCAGAACTTGTTGGCTTACAGCCCATTTGTCTGTGTTTGCCATTAAACCAGCAGGACTCATTGGCCCAGAAATTCGGGTCTCCCCGGGTGAGTCCGCACGGGTGAGTACGCACGGGGTACTCACGCGTGGGCCCGATGGAAGTGCCGGTTTCTTGCATGCACTGCGCATGCGTGGGAAACCGGCACTTCCGATCCTCTGAACGAAGGGGTTCAGAGGTCGAACGCGTGCGCACGGGAGTCTGCGCGTGCGCTTTGAACATTTTTTCCACAGGTTTATTATTTTTAAATACTTTAAAGCAAGGTAAGTTTATTTTTAGCCCCGTTTGAATATAAAATTATTTTTTACAAAAATTTAAATTATTGTTTAAAATAGTTATTTAATGTAATTTATAGTTTATTTAAAAAGTGTGATGATTTTTAAAAATTTATTTGAAGGTTTACTACTATTTTGGGGCCGTAGTATTTATACGTTTTGACAGGTCTTCCTGTCACTACTTATGAATGGGCTTTTCCCTGCTCCGATTGGCTGCCCATAGCCCACGTGATCCCAGGGGACGCATCGCACTAACTGCGCCCCTGGGACACGAAAGCACAGCGCGCCGGCAGCTGGGCCAGGCCCCGGATCAGAATTCCACGGGGCCCTACAGCTCAACTGCCGGTGCGCAAGGTAAGTGCAGGTCGGGGGCTTACACCCGTGGGAAGTCCCCGACCCGAATTTCTGGGCCATTAACTCCTTACAGCACGCATGAGAATCTCAGTTTTGCTGCTACAAATGTTTTGTGAAAATTGGCACCTGTGATGAATACTGCCATTTGGGTAGCTTTTTCAAGCCCCAAGATCCAAATATATGATCTTCGAAAGTCTTTCAGATGAGCCATTAAACGAAGGCCCTGTCTGCCCTCTCAGGTGGACGTAACTGATCCCACAGAACTAGAGTCATAGTCATAGAGACACAATGACACAGATGGAGGCCATTTGGCCCATCAAGTCCATGCTGGCTCTCTGTAGAGCAATCCAGTCAGTCCCATTCCCCCGCTCTATCCCCTGTAGCCCTGCAAGTTTATTTCCCTCAAGCGCCTATCCAGTCTTCCCTTGAAAACATTGAGTATCTCCGCTTCCACCACTTCCATTGGCAGCAAATTCCAGGTCCTCACCACTTGCTGCGTAAAAATGTTTTTCCTCACATCCCCCCTGTACCTCTTGCGCAAAACCTTAAATCTGTGTCCCCTAGTCCTTGTACCATCAACTAGTGGGAACAGCCTTTCCCCGTCTAGCCTATCCAAACCCATCATAATCTTGTACACCCCCAGCAAATCACCCCTCAACCTCCTTTGCTCTAATGAAAACAAATCCAGCTTCTCTAACCTGTCCCTCTAGCTAAGATCACCCATCCCCGGAACCATTCTGGTAAATCTCCTCTGCACCCTCTCAAGGGCCTTCACATCCTTCCTAAAGTGTGATGACCAGAATTGGATGCAATGCTCCAGTTGTGGCCTAACCAGCGCTTTATAAAGGTTCAGCATAACTTCTCTACTTTTGTACTCAATACCTCTATTTATGAAGCCCAAGATCCCATATGCTTTGTTAACCACTCTCTCAATATGTCCCGCCACCTTCAGGGACCTATGCACATTAACTCCCAGGTCCCTCTGTCTCTGCACACTCTTTAAAATTGTGCCATTAAGTATATATTGCCTCTCCCTGTTCCTTCTGCCAAAATGCATCACCTCACACTTCTCTGTATTAAATTCCATCTGCCACTTGTCTGCCCATTCTGCTAGCCTTTCAATGTCCTGTTGCAGTCGATTGAAAACATCATCACTGTCTGCCACTCCCCCAAGTTTGGTGTCATCGGCAAATTTAGAAATTCTACTCTGTATTCCAATATCCAGGTCATTTATATATATCAGAAAAAGCAGTGGCCCCAGCAGTGACCATTGAGGAACACCACTGTCTACCATCCTCCAGTCCGAAAAACAGCCATTTACCACAACTCGCTGTTTTCTGTCTTTAAGCCAATTCCTTATCCAAGCTGCCACTGACCCACCTATTCCATGAGCCTCAATTTTGTTAACCAGCCTTCTATGTGGTACTTTGTCAAACGCCTTCTGAAAATCCATGTAGCCAACATCCATTGCATTCCCTTCATCAATCCTCTCTGTTACTTCATCAAAAAATTCAATTAGATTAATCAAACACGATCTGCCTTTTACAAATCTGTGTTGGCTCTCCTTAATTAGCTTAAACCTCTCCAAGTGCCCATTAATTTTTTCCTTGATTATTGTTTCTAAAACTTTACCCACCACTGATGTTAAACTGACCGGCCTGTAGTTACTAGGATTGTCCTTACACCCTTTCTTGAACAATGCTGCCACATTTGCCACTTTCCAATCCTCAGGCACCTCCCCCGCATCTAGGGAAGATTGGAAAATTATGGCAAGCTCTTCCGCTATCTCCTCCCCCAGTTCCCTCAGCAACCTGGGATGCAAGCCATCTGGACCAGGTGACTTGTCCACGCTAAGCATACCCAGCCTTTCTAGTACATCCTGTCTATCAATCTTCACCCCTTCCATTGCTTCTACCTTTTCCACTTCTACCGATATTTTGTCAGCATCCACCTCCTTAGTAAACACCGATACAAAGTACTCATTGAGTATTCTAGCCTTGCCCTGCGCCTTGAAGCATATATCACCTTCTTTGTCTCTAATAGGCCCCATCCCACCTCTTGCTACCCGCTTACTGTTTACATGCCGGTAGAAGATTTTTGGGCTCCCTTTTATGTTAACCATCATTGTACTCTCATATTCTCTCTTTGCCAATCTAATTTTCATCTTCACATCCCCTCTCAAGTTATTGTATTTGGTCTGGTTCTCCCTTGAAGACTTCACCTGACATGAATCATACACCCTCTTTTTTTGTTTCATCATCTTCTCTATCTCCCTCGTCGTCCAAGGAGCCCTTGCTTTGGTTCCTTTACCCTTCCCTCTTGTTGGAATGTACCGAGCCTGTACTTGGAACATCTCCTCCTTAAAGATCACCCATTGTTCCGTTACAGTTTTTCCTGTCAGTCTTTTGTTCCATTTTACCCTGGCTAGATCCTTTCGCATCCCATTGAAGTTAGCCCTATTCCAGTTTAGAAGTTCCACTCTAGATTGTTCCTTGCTCCTCTCCATTGCTAATCAAAATCTTATGATACGATGATCGCTCGTACCCAAGTGTTCTCCCACAGACAATTGGTCGACCTGGCCCACCTCATTCCCCAGCACCAGATCTAGCAATGCCTCCTTTCTAGTTGGGCCTAGAACATATTGGTCAAGGAAATCCTCTGAACACATTTCAGAAATTCCTCCCCCTCCTTTCCCTTTACCCTAGCATTATCCCAATCGATATTTGGGTAATTAAAGTCCCCCAATATCACCACTCTATAGCTCTTGCATATCTCTGTGATTTCCCTGCAGATTTGCTCCTCTACCTCCCTCTCATTATTTGGAAGCCTATAAAATACCCCCAATAGTGTGATCATACCCTTTTTGCTCCTCAACTCTAACCAAATGGAATCTCTCCTTGTCCCCTCAAGAACATCCTTCCTTTCCAACACTACAATGTATTTCTTAATCAGCACTGCCACCCCACCTCCCTTTTTTCCTTCCCTATCTTTTCTGAACACCTTGTACCCTTGAATATTAAGTGCACAGTTTTTAAGCCACGTTTCCATTAGTGCCACAACATCATATTGCCACACGGCTAATTGTGCTTGTAGCTCACCAACCTTATTCACCACACTTTGTGCGTTTACGTACATGCATTCTAGACCCATTTTTGAATTTTTTGTAGTCTTTCTTAGTCTGCTCCAATCTAATATGATACTAGTACCGCCTCTAGTACTATCTTCTCCAGTACTATCCAACACACTCACTCTTTTATGCCCCTTATTCCTCTTTTCTACTCCTAAATGCTGGTGCCCAAGGGTAAGGGGCAGGAGATTTAGAGGGGATTTGAGGAGGAACTTTTTCACCCAGAGGGTGGTTGGAATCTGGAACTCGCTGCCTGAAAGGGTGGTAGAGGCAGGAACCCTCACAACATTCAAGAAGCATTTGGATGAGCACTTGAAATGCCATTGCATACAAGGCTATGGACCAAATGCTGGAAAATGGGATTAGACTGGACAGGGATTGATGGACGGCGCAGACACGATGGGCCGAAGGGCCTCTTTCTGTGCTGTAAAACTCTATGGCCTAGAAATTGGGTTTTGGCTTAGCCAGGGCTTTAGCGCCGGAAGTTAGTGCCGGCGCTAAGTCCCCCTGCGCGCGCCAAAAATTCAGCAGGGCCGCGCCCAAACGGCTGCCGGCGCTACTGAAGGGTCTTTGCGGCGGTAAATCGGCGCTAACTGCCGTTTCGCGCCGCAATTCCGGCGCTGCGGCACCCGATGCGGTGCGGCAGGCTCGGGAAGTGCAGGCCTCCTCCTTCCGTTAAGGAGGAGCTGCCTGCACCCGGCCGCGGCCCGCGCAAATCTGTCTAAAAATGAGCCCGGCACCTCGGACAAGTGCCGGGCTTGCATCTGTTCCGGGGGGTGGGGGGGAGAAGTCCGGGGAGGGAGCTGCGGGCAGGCGGCCGGCGGGAAAGCGGCCGGCCGCCGCGGGGCCTTTAATGCACCGGCGCAAACTCATGCAAGACTCTGTTGCCAGAGTCTTAGTTGCGGCTGCCACGGGCGAGGCGGCCGCAACTGAATTTCGGCGCTAGGGCCCGTCGGCATGGCAACCGGGACGCTGCGCACACCGATGACGTCATCGGTGCCGGCGCAGCGCTACCGGTGCAACGCCGATTTAGGGCCCCAGGGAATTTTTAAACTGGCCATAACTCTGGCACTAGTCCCTCTAGCGCCTCAAAAGCGGCGCTAAGGCAACTGAATTTCTAGGCCTATGACTCTATGACTCTAATACGGGGCTGCTCTTTCAAAACTGAGATGAGGAGAAACTTCTTCACTCAGAGGGTGGTAGGTCTGTGGAATTTGCTGCCCCAGAGAGCTGTGGAAGCTACATCTTTAAATAAATTTAAAACAGAAATAGGCAGTTTCCTAGAAGTAAGGGGAATTAGGGGTTACGGGGAGCGGGCAGGAAATCGGACATGAGGCTCGGTTCGGATCGGCCTGTGGGTGGCGGAGCGGGCCCAGGGGCCGTGTAGCCTGGTCCTGCTCCTACTTCTTGTGTTCTAATTCTGTGTTAGATTTCAGGAGATGGTTCTATTCACAGGGATTAGTGGAGACCTCGGGAACAGGCTGCCAGCTAGGAGTCCTTCAAGAGAAAATTGGGCCTGTTCCTGGCTGGGGTGAAGATCACCTCTTACAGAAGGTAAGTACTGCAGGAAATTCAGGGACAGCGTGATCTCTTGGACGAGTTTTGATCGCCTAGATGGGTCAGAGAGGAATTTCCCAGAATTTTTCTCCCAAATTGGCACATTGGGTTTTTAACTGGTTTTTCGCCTCTCCCGGGAGATCACATGGGTTCGGGTGGGATGGAGAGTGAAAGTAGATTTGAGGTTAGGATCAGATCAGCCATGATCTTATTGAATGGCGGAGCAGGCTCGAGGGGCCGATTGGCCTACTCCTGCTCCTATTTCTTATGTTCTTATGTTCTTATGCCCATCCCCTTGCCAAGCTAGTTCAAAGCCTCCCCAACAGCATTAACAAACCTCCCCGCGAGAATATTGGTCCGGGCTCTGTTGAGGTGTAACCCGTTCGGCTTGTACAGGTCCCAACTTCCCCAGAAATGGCCCCAATGCCTCAGGAATCTAAAGCCCTCCCTCCTGCACCATCTCTCCAGCCACGCATTCATCTGTTCTATCCTCCTATTCCTGTACTCACTAGCACATGGTGGCACCGGGAGAAATCCGGAGATTACTACCTTTGAGGTCCTGCTTTTTAACCTCTTTCCTAGCTCCCTAAACTCTGCCTGCAGGACCTCATCCCTCTTTCTGCCTATTGCCTTGGTACTGATATGGAGAATGACCTCTGGCTGTTCACCCTCCCCCCTCAGAGTGTCCTGCAGCCGCTCAGTGACATCCTTGACCCTGGCACCAGGGAGGCAACATACCATCCTGGAGTCTCGTCTATAGCCGCAGAAACGCCTGTCTGCTCCCCTAACTATTGAATTCCCAACCACTCTTTTTCTTCCCCCCCCCCACCCCACATGCAGCTGAGCCACGCGTGGTGCCGGGGAATTGATTCTGGCTGCACTCCCAGAGGAACTATTGCTGTCAGCAGTACTCAGAACAGAATACTGGTTGGAGAGCGCGATGCACTCCGGGGACTCCTGCACTTCCTGCCTGGTCCTCCTCTTCTGTCTGGCGGTCACCCATTCCCTCTCTGCCTGCATACTCTTAAGCTGCAAAGAAGAGCAGGGGAGTTATATAAACATAGAAACATAGAAGATGGGAGCAGGAGTAGGTCATTCGGCCGCTGGAGCCTGCTCCACCATTCAATGCGATCATGGCTGATCATTCAAATTCAGTACCCTGTCCCTGCTTTCTCCCCATACCCCTTGATCCCTTTAGCCTTAAGAAATATATCCAACTCCTTCTTGAATATATTTAATGAATTGGCCTCTACTGCCTTCTGTGGTAGAGAATTCCACAGGTTCACCACTCTCTGGGTGAAGAAATTCCTCCTCATTTCTGTCCTAAATGGCTTACCCCTTATCCTTAGACTGTGACCCCTGGTTCTGGACTCCCCGACCATCGGGAACATCCTTCCTGCATCTAGTCTGTCCAGTCCTGTCAGAATTTTATAAGTTTCAATGAGATCCCCTCTCATTCTTCTAAACTCCAGCGAGTATAAGCCCAATCGACCCAATCTCTCCTCATACATCATTCCTGCTATCCCAGGTATCAGCCTGGTGAATCTTCCATGGCAAGAATATCCTTCCTCAGATAAGGCAACCAAAACTGCACAAAATACTCCAGATGTGGTCTCACCAAGGCCCTGTGCAACTGCAGCAAGACATCCTTGTTCCTGTACTCAAACCCTCTCGCTACGAAGGCCAATGTACCATTTGCCTTCTTAACCGCCTGCTGCACCTGCATGCTTACCTTCAGCGACTGGTGCACAAGGACACCCAGGTCTCATTGCACTTCCCCTTCTCCCAATCTATTGCCATTCAGATAATAATCTGCCTTCCTGTTTTTGACACCAAAGTGGATAACCTCACATTTATCCACGTTATATTGCATCTGCTATGCTTCTGCCCAATCACCCAACCTGTCCAAATCATCCTGGAGTTTCTCAGCATCCTCCTCACAGCACACACGCCCACCCAGCTTTGTGTCGTCTGCAAACTTGGAGATATTACATCTAGTTCCCTTGTCTAGATCATTAATGTATATTGTGAATAGCTGGGGTCCAAGGACCGATCCCTGCGGTACCCCACTAGTCACTGCCTGCCACTCAGAATAAGAGCCGTTTATTCCAATTCTTTGCTTTCTGCCTGCCAACCAGTTCTCTATCCAAGTCAATACCTTGCCCCCAATCCCATGTGCCTTAACTTTACACGCTAATCTCTTATGCGGGACCTTATCGAAAGCCCTCTGAAAGTCCAAATACACCACATCCACTGGTTCTCCCTTATCTATTTTATCAGTTACATCCTCAAAAAATTCCAGTAGATTAGTCAAGCACGATTTACCTTTTGTAAATCCATGTTGACTTTGTCCGATCCTGTCACTGTTTTCCAATTGCTCTGCTATTACATCTTTTATAATGGACTCTAGCATTTTCCCCACTACCGATGTCAGGCTTACCGGTCTGTAACTCCCTGTTTTCTCTCTACCACCTTTTTTGAACAGTGGGGTAACATTAGCTACCCTCCAATCCATGGGTACTGTTCCAGATTCCATCGAATGTTGGAAGATGATCAGCAATGCATCTACTATTTCTAGGGCCACTTCCTTAAGTACCCTAGGATGTAGATTATCAGGCCCTGGGGATTTATCGGCCTTCAATCCCGTCAATTTCCCTAACACCATTTCCCTACAAATACTGATTTCTTTCAGTTCCTCCCTTTCATCAGACCCTATGTTCCCCGACATCTCTGGGAGGTTATTTGTGTCCTCCTTTGTGAAGACAGAACCAAAATATGTATTTATTTGGTTGCCATTTCTTTGTTCCCCATTATAAATTCCCCCGATTGTGACTGTAAGGGATCTACGCTTGACTTCACCAATCTTTTTCTCTTCACATATCTTTTAAAGCTTTTACAGGCAGTTTTTATGTTCCCTGCAAGCTTACTCTCATTTCTATTTTCCCCTTCTTAATTAATCCCTTTGTCCTCCTTTGTTGAATCCTAAACTGCTCCCAATCCTCAGGTTTACTTCTTTTTCTGGCCAATTTATATGTCCTCTCCTTGGATCTTATGCTATCTCTAATTTCCCTTGTTAGCCACGGTTGAGTCACCTTTTTTGTTTTATTTTTATGCCAAACTGGGATGAACAAATTCTGTAGTTCATCCATGCGGTCTTTGAATGTTTGCCATTGCCTATCCACCGTCAACCCTTTGAGTGACATTCCCCAATCAATCCTACTCAACTCGTGCCTCATACCATCGTAGTTTCCTTTATTTAAATTCAGGACCCTAGTCTCTGAGTCAACTACTTCATTCTCCTTCTTAATGAAGGATTCTATCATATTATGATCGCTCCGACCCAAGGGGCCTCGTACAACAAGATTGCTAATTAATCCTTTCTCATTACATAATACCCAGTCTAAGATGGCCTGATCTCTGGTTGGTTCCTGATATACCTATCAATTCCTCCAATAAAAGGCGAAGAGTTACGAAGGTGACTAAAGGTTTTTATTGACTAAATAACAGCCCACTCTCGTGGGTGATCCGATCCAAGCAGGAGGAATACCAGCCAGTCGCTCACCTTTATACCTGGCCTGGTGGGTGGAGCCAAGGCGGAGTCGGCAGTGGTCATCCCAGGTATAGCAGTGTGGCAAGAGGCGACCTCGTACCGTGATACAATAGTGGTCAGTGATACAGTTATAACGAACAGTGGTGAACAGTGCTAACTACTAACAGTGATACGATAGTGAACGTGGTTTACCACATTCACCCCTTGTTTAGAATTAAGTCCGGCGGGGTGAAGTGTACTACCAATTCTGGTAGGTCAGTCTGTCCGGAGGCTTCGTAAGCCTCTCCGATCGCCGCAGCGGTGGTGTTGCCTTATCCGGTGCTGGTGCCTTATCCGGTGTTGATGCTGGTGTTTGCGTGGTCGGCGAGGGCTCGTGGGGTTCCGGCATGCCGTCTACCTGGACTGAGGTTGGGGGGGGTGGTGGCGGTGTTTCCGGATCGGCTGAGGGTGCGAGGTCTCGTAGGGAGACAGTGTCCTCCCGCCCGTCTGGGTACGCCACGTAGGCGTACTGGGGGTTGGCGTGCAGGAGGTTCACCCTCTCGACCAGGGGGTCCGTTTTATGGGTCCTCACGTGTTTCCGCAGCCAGACCGGCCCCGGGGCGGTCAGCCAGGTTGGTAGAGTGGTTCCCGTAGTCGACTTCCTGGGGAAAACGAACATTCGTTCATGGGGGGTGGTGTTAGTGGCCGTGCAAAGTAATGACCGGATGGAGTGCAGCGCTGTCGGGAGGACTTCTTGCCAGCGGGAGGTTGGGAGGCCCTTAGACTTTAAGGCTAAGAGGACGGCCTTCCATACCGTCGCGTTCTCTCTTTCCACCTGACCGTTACCTCTGGGGTTGTAGCTGGTGGTCCTGCTTGCTGCAATACCTCTCTCTAGGAGGAATTGCCGGAGTTCCTCGCTCATGAAGGAGGAGCCCCGGTCGCTGTGTATATAGTTCGGGAACCCGAACAAGGCGAAGAGGGCATTCAGGCACTTAATGACCGTGCTACTGGTCATGTCGGGGCAGGGGAAGGCAAAGGGGAAACGGGAGTACTCATCAACGATGTTGAGGAAGTACACATTACGGTCAGAGGACGGGAGGGGCCCCTTAAAGTCGATGCTCAGGCGCTCGAAGGGGCGGGTGGCCTTGATCAGGCTTGCTCGGTCCGGCCTATAGAAGTGCGGTTTGCACTCCGCACAGGTCTGGCAGTTCCTGGTCATGGTCCTGACCTCCTCGATGGAGTAGGTCAGGTTGCGGGCCTTAATGAAATGGTAGAGTCTGGTGACTCCGGGGTGGCAGAGCTGGTCGTGGAGGGTCTGAAGCCTATCGATATGCGCGCTGGCGCATGTCATTCGTGAAAGGGCATCAGGGGATTCGTTCAGCTTGCCTGGCCGGTACAAGATCTCATAATCGTAGGTGGAGAGCTCGATTCTCCATCTCAAAATCTTGTCATTCTTGATTTTGCCCTTCAGCTTGTTATTAAACATGAAAGCCACCGAACGCTGGTCGGTGAGGAGGGTAAATCGTTTGCCTGCCAGGTAGTGCCTCCAGCGCCGTACTGCCTCCACGATCGTCTGGGCCTCTTTCTCGACCGACGAATGTCGGATCTCGGGGCCCTGTAGGGTCCTTGAGAAGAAGGCCACTGGCCTCCCCTCCTGGTTTAGGGTGGCGGCTAAGGCGAAGTCGGATGCGTCGCTCTCCACCTGAAAGGGGATGGACTCGTCCACTGCGTGCATCGTGGCCTTGGCTATGTCTCCCTTAATGAGGGAGAAGGCCGCGCACGCCTCCTCCGTGAGGGGGAAGGAAGTGGCTTTCAGGAGGGGTCTGGCTTTGTCCGCGTAATTGGGTACCCATTGGGCATAGTAGGCGAAAAGCCCCAGGGTTCTCCTAAGTGCTTTAGGGCAGTGGGGGAGGGGTAGCTCCATGAGGGGGCGCATTCTTTCTGGGTCGGGGCCGATGATTCCGTTCTCCACTACGCAGCCGAGGATGGCAAGGCGCGTGGTGTTAAACACGCATTTCTCCTTATTGTAGGTGAGGTTCAGCCGTTGGGCCGTACGGAGGAATTTCTCCAGATTCGCGTCATGTTCCTGCTGGTCGCGGCCGCAGATAGTGACGTTATCTAGGTAGGGGAATGTAGCCTGCAGTTCGTTCTGGTCAACCATCTGGTCCATCTCCCTTTGGAAGACCGAGACCCCATTAGTGACACCGAAGGGGACCCTAAGGAAGTGGTATAGGCGCCCATTCGCCTCGAAGGCGGTATACTGGCGGTCCTCAGGGTGGATAGGGAGTTGGTGGTAGGCCGACTTCAGGTCGATGGTCGAGAATACTTTATACTGTGCAATCTGATTGACCATGTCAGATATGCGGGGGAGGGGGTATGCGTCCAGCTGGGTATATCTGTTTATGGTCTGGCTGTAGTCGATGACCAGGCGGTTTTTATCGCCGGTCTTTACGACTACGACCTGGGCACGCCAGGGGCTGCTGCTCCCCTCGATAATGCCCTCTTTCAGGAGGCGCCGCACCTCAGAGCTAATGAAGGCTCTGTCCCCGGCGCTATACCGCCTGCTTTTGGTAGCGACGGGTTTGCAGTCAGGGGTAAGGTTAGCAAACAGAGAGGGTGGCGGGACCTTGAGGGTGGAGAGGCTGCAGGTGTTACGCGGTGGGCGGTTTAACGTTTGCTGGTTGTTGACTGTGAGTGGGGGGAGGGGTCCACCGTATGCTAGGGTTACGCTTTGGAGGTGGGATTGGAAGTCCAGCCCTAGTAGGACGGCAGCGCAGAGATGGGGGAGGACGAGGAGTTTAAAGTTTTTATACTCCGTGCCCTTAACCGACAGGGTCACGACACAGTAGCCGCTGATGTCCGTGGCGTGGGACCTCGATGCCATCGAGATTCGGCTGCGCGTTGGTAGGACAGAGAGGGAGTAGTGGCTCACCGTGTCTGGGTGGATGAAGCTCTCCGTGCTTCCGCTGTCGAACAGGCAGGTCGTGGCGTGGCCGTTCACTTTGATGTCCATCATTGACTTGGACAGATGGTGCGGGCGGGCTTGGTCCAGGGTGACGGAAGCTAGTGTGTAGCTGAGCGAGTCGTTGTCATCTGCGGGCGAGGCGGTCGGGCGTGGTGAGTAAAATGGCGTCTCCCACGAGGTAGGGCCCCATGAGGCACTATTGGGGTCGGTTGCCTTAATCAAAGATGGCCGCCCCCATGACTCATGTGTGGGGATGCTGGCCTCAGTTGCCCTAAACAAAGATGGCCGCCCCCATGACTCATGTGTGGGGATGCTGGCCTCAGTTGCCCTAAACGAAGATGGCCGCCCCCATAGTTCGCATGCGGCACTGCTGGCCTCTGAGGATCCGCTCCTGCAGGCCTTGGAGAAGTGGCCTTTCTTCAGGCAGGTTTTACATATGGAGTTCTTGGCTGGGCAGCGCGACCTCGGGTGCTTCTCCTGGCCACAAAAAAAACAGCCGGCGGCCCGATCGCGGATGCCCGATGTCGGGGCCGGTGCCGGGGGTGGCGGGGCCGGTCGGGTCCGGGACGCCGACGCAGAGGTAGGTCCCGGGGGCGGCGCTGGGAAGGGTGCTGTGGTAGGGGTCGGGCCCGAGTCCCAGGGTCGCGAGCAGTACCTGGTGAATGCTTCCTGATCTTGGTGGGCCACTTCCAGGGAGATAGCGAGGGCTTCAGCTTTTTCCATGCTGAGGTCTTTAGCTTCCAGCAGTCTTTGCCGTGAGTACTCGGACCGTAGGCCTTTCAGGAATGCGTCGCGGATATTATCTTCAGTATTTTCGGCTGCCGACACCGATTTAAAGTCACAGTTCCTGGCGAGTGCATATAGCGCCTGTGAGAATTCGGCTACTGATTCTCCTGGCTGTTGCGGCCGTGATCTTAGGAGGTGCCTAGCGTACATGTAGTTTACCGGGATCCGGTACTTCTGTTTCAGCAGGTTGATGGCGGTCTCATAGGTAGTCATGTCCTCGATGAGAGTGTATACTCTCGGGCTCAGTTGTGCCTGCAGGACACTTAGTTTGGATGCCTGAGGGACGCTGGATTCTCTCAGGTATGATTCGAAGCAGACCAGCCAGTGTTTAAAGTCTGCGGCTGAGTTTGCTGCTCGTGGGTTCAGGTCCAGGTACGGCGGTCTGAGGGCTCGCAGCCAAGCTGGCTGGTGTGGCTGTGCTCCTGGGAGCTGCGCTGGTGGCTCCTCCGCCGGTTGTGACTCGTTGTCGGACATCATTAAATTTAGTCAATAAAATTGATATACCTATCAATTCCTCCAATAAAAGGCGAAGAGTTACGAAGGTGACTAAAGGTTTTTATTGACTAAATAACAGCCCACTCTCGTGGGTGATCCGATCCAAGCAGGAGGAATACCAGCCAGTCGCTCACCTTTATACCTGGCCTGGTGGGTGGAGCCAAGGCGGAGTCGGCAGTGGTCATCCCAGGTATAGCAGTGTGGCAAGAGGCGACCTCGTACCGTGATACAATAGTGGTCAGTGATACAGTTATAACGAACAGTGGTGAACAGTGCTAACTACTAACAGTGATACGATAGTGAACGTGGTTTACCACAGTTCCTCGACATATTGGTCCAGGAAACCATCCCATAAACAGTCCAGGAATTCCTCCTCCACAGCATTGTTACTAATTTGCTTAGCCCAATCTATATGTAGATTAAAGTCTCCCATGATGACTGCTGTGCCCTTATTGCACGCTTCTCTAATTTCCCTTTTAATGCCATCCCCAACCTCTGCATTACTGTTTGGAGGTCTATATACCACTCCCACTAACGTTTTCTGCCCCTTGGTATTTCTCAGTTCTACCCATACAGATTCCACATCATCAGAGCTAATATCCTTCCTTACAATTGTGTTAATCCCTTCTTTAACCAGCAATGGTACCCCACCTCCCTTTCCTTTTTGTCTATCTTTCCTGAATATTGAATACCCCTGGATGTTGAGTTCCCAGCCGAGGAGGAGGAGGAGGAGGAGGAGGAGGAGGAGGAGGAGGAGGAGTCATTTTCTGCGCGCGCATCCGGGCGGCCGCTAAACTTTGCGCCAGCGCTAACGGGCAACTTAATTTGGGGCGGGGCGCAAACTGCGCTGCGCCCAGGCGCTACACGCATAGCGCCCAAAAATCACTTCTCTTAAGGCGCTAACTGCTGGCGCAAGCAACTGAAAATCTAGCCCTTTCTTTTTAGTTTATACTGATGGAGTGGAACAATGCAAAATGCCTATTTTGGGTTAGTTGAGTAATGAACAGAAATAACCTGCGAGTAGCGTCATACGGAGCAAAGTTTGGTGCCAGACAGAGAACATCTGAATTAATGCAATAGCCTAATAAAGGGACCATGTCCCTTCAGTTGGTCAAAATAGTTAAAAAAAAGTAACTAAATAGTCAAGACTAAGGGCTGAATTTTGCTGGCTCTCAGAGTGCAGGTTCAGAGGTGGGTCCGCTGTCAAAATTGAAATGATTGACAGCGGGTTGGGAACCCGCCTCCATGTAAGTTTCCAAAGTGCCAGGTCCGCGATTTCAGAGCAGGCCTGGCACCAAGCGGCGGGGGAGGTATTTAAGATACTTAACTGCTTGTTAAACGCTTGTTAACTACTATTTTGCCAGCCTATTTCTATTTGACCACATTTTTAGTGAGGTTCACACTGTTCAGAGATCTCGTCAGGTAAGTAGGACAGGTTCTCTATCTCTCTCCATTGCTGTGAAAAGGTGACAGCTGCAAAAGTGGTCTGAAAGCTATCATTTCATAGCTGGTCACTTTCCAATGTCAGAAGCTTGAGCCTTCAGGACTTGGAAGACACTTTTGAGCTGTACGCAGTTTGGAAGTGTTTGGAATAAACTCTATCCACGTTCACCTCCTTGGAGCAAGCTCTCTCACCATTGACAGATCGCTTCTGTCATCACAACTTCAGCTGCCATCTATTCCAGTAACATTGGTGCCCTTGAAAAAAATCTCACCTTGGTCCTCTGAATCTCTCCATGATCAGCCCCAACACCAGCAGTACCAGGCACACCAGCAGCACCAACAGAACACCAACCTTCTCCGCAATCACCTGATGCTGCACAGGACACAGAGCATCAGCACCAGACAACATTGCTGCCCGGGAGGCCAGCGATGGCATCATCATGGCCAGATTTACTTCACTTGATGCTGTACACCCTGGCTGCCACATGATGCGTCAGGTTGACACCACCCCACACTACAATGACCAAGCCATTCCTTTCACACTCATCACCATTATGGGGGCAGAGCGGAGGCGGGGGGTACCGTTATGTCTCACCATTCACTGCAACTCACTAAGACACTTCCAAAGGTGAGCACAGATCTGTCCAATAAAGCAAAGTGTTGAAAATAAAGATATCAATGTTGAACAACACATTAACAGAAACTTTACATGAACATTGCATAAAACACCCAAGTACCTACCCTTGTGTGTTATTAGTTGGTATGACTACACTAGGATGAGGGTGAGTATGAGGGATGGCTAATGAGATGGGGAAGTGATAATATAGATAGAGAGGGGTGGGTGGAGGTGCAAGATAAGTTGTTGTGAGTAAGGATGTGCCGGAGTAGGGTAGGGAAGACAGAGTGATGGGGATGCGATGAGAGGCACAGCAGGATGAGTTTGAGTGTGGCTTTGCAGTAATGTTTCATGATCCACTGAGATCATTGAAAGGTTTGCGCCACTGCAGCCAGGTCCACCTGACGACATCCTGCTTTTGCCCTCCAGTGCAATGTGCAACCAGACTGTGCTGCTGTCCTGGGGAGGTGTCTTCTGCTCTTGGAAGGGAAGAGAACCTCCCAGCGTGCTGTTACTCCTTCCATAAGCATATGGAGAGAGTCAAGGGAGAGCCTGGGTGCAGCCGTGCACCTTTCTGCGGTGCTTGTAAGTGTTTGCAGCACTGACGGCACAACTGTCAATGAATGCGGCCATGGTCCCTTGAAGGAAACCGGCTGATGACGTCATCAGGCCCGCTTCCTTTTAATTGGCCGGGTAAACCCGCAGGGCGGGCTTAACAAGCCCTATTAACGGAAAATCCTTTTCACAGAGCGGCTGCAGCCGGGAGCGGGACCGGAACCCGCCAACCACCTCTGCTGCCGCGATCCCGCCTCCGCTGGCAAAATCGCGGCCTTAGAATCGGAAAAAAAAATTGTTCCTTTTTCACATCACTTTCGTAATAAAGTTCACATTATTTTGGGTACTAGAAGCTGAGAAACTATGATCTTGATTTTAAGGAGTCCTCAACATTAGAAATACTGTGACCATGGCAGAAGACGAGATTGCCCAGATCTTGCTAAGAGAAGCAATAACTGACACACGGTGATTCAATTCTATCCAAACACTGAGGCCCCAATGTTCCCGGGGAGTCGTGGAGGGAGCAGGGAAAGGCGGAGGAGGCAGAGGTCCTGTCCAATTTGACTGCGTCGCGTTGGGGTCATGGTTCACGTTCTTTAGGGTTTACCACCCTCCCGAACTCCACCCGCCCAACGTGCGGGGGTTAATAGCGAGGCTTTAGATATCGGCCCCCCTGGACCGCCAGTAGCAATAGCAGCTGCATAGTCACTGAGGGAAATCTTTTCCTGTTACACTTAAATGGTTTTATTCTCTGAAGATGCTCGGAGGCATAAATCTTTGCAATCTATTGTTGTCTAGCTATTGGAAAAAGCCTCAAACCCCTGTTGAAATGTGACTGCTGGGTCATGGGAAAGCTGATATTTTGAGCTATTTCTGGATCAGTTATTGGTTACTGGCTGGATGTATTTAAAAATAGAGGAGGTCAACTCCCTGATGGCGCAGTAGGTTTGCAGTGTTGGTTTCATTTGCTTAAAAGATCAAACTGGTTCATTTCCTCGATTTAATTAACATTGATTCCCTAATGTGAGGAAAATGGTTTGTTCCTCGGCAAACCTTTGTACAATTGATGCAAAGCATTCGTGTCCAACAGATATTTGTCATTGTATTTGTGACATTTTTTTCTATTGTTAATTCTTACCATTTAAGTTGAAGCCCATGGAATAAAAGGGACAGTGGCAGCATGGATACGAAATTTGCTAAGTGACAGGAAACAGAGAGTAGTGGTGAACGGTTATTTTTCGGACTGGAGGAAGGTACACAGAAGTGTTCCTCAGGGTTCGGTTCTAGGTCCACTACTTTTCATCATGATATATATTAATGACTTGGACTTGGGTGTACAGGGCACAATTTCAAAATTTGCAGATGAAACAAAACTTGGAATTATAGTGATCAGTGAGGAGTATAGTGATAGACTTCAAGAAGACATAGACAGGCTGGTGGAATGGGCGGGCACGTGGCAGATGAAATTAATGCAGAAAAGTGTGAAGGGATACATTTTGATAGGAAGAACGTGGAGAGGCAACATAAACTAAAGGGTACAATCCTGAAGTGGGTGCATGAACAGAGAGACCTGGGGGTATATGTGCACAAATCGTTGAAGGTGGCAAGGCAGGTTGAGAAAGTGGTTTAAAAAGCTCACGGGATTTTGGGCTTCATAAACATAGGCATAGAGTACAAAATGGTTTGGCCTCAACTGGAGTATTGTGTCCAATTCAGGGCACCGCACTTTAGGAAGGATGTGAAGGCCTTAGAGAGGGTGCAGAAAAGGTTTACAAGAATGGTTCCAGGGATGAGGGACTTCAGTTACGTGGATAGACTGGAGAAACTGGGGTTGTTCTCCTTAGAACAGAGCAGGTTAAGAGGAGATTTGATAGAGGTGTTCAAAATTATGAGGGGTCTGGACAGAGTAGATACAGAGAAACTGTTCCCATTGGCGGAAGGGTCACGAACCAGAGGGCACAGATTTAAGGAGATTAACAAAAGAACCAAAGGCGACATGTGGGGAAACTTTTTTACGCAGCGAGTGGTTAGGATCTGGAATGCACTGCCTGAAAGGGTGGTGAGGCAGATTCTATCATGGCTTTCAAAAAGGGAATTGGATAAGTACCTGGAGGAAAAAAATTGCAGGGGTATGGGGCAAGGGCGGGGGAGTGGGACTAGCTGAAGTGCTCTTGCAGAGAGCCGGCACGGGCTCGACGGGCCGAATGGCCTCCTTCTGTGCTGTAACCATTCTATGATTCTAAATATATATGAAGTAATGCTAAGTTTGTCTACATGTGGTCTTGGTACCTATGGGGTTCAAACGACAACAAAAACAACTTGCATTTATATAGCACCTTTAACGTAGTAAAAGGTCCCAACACTCTTCATAGGAGCGTTAGTAAACAAAATTTTACACCGAGCTACATAAGGAGATATTAGGACAGAGCTTGGTCAAAGAGGCAGGTTTTAAGGAGTGTTTTAAAAGAGGAGAGAGAGATAGAGAGGCGGATAGGTTTAGGGAGGGCCTCTCCTCTCTCATCTCTGACCAGCAAGTCATGCCAGCTTGGCTGAGAGCATGAGATTGCTGCATGGAGAATTGGGGGAAATTAATCTTCTACTAGTCAAAGATGTACCAGTGCATCAAAGTGATGAATCACTGGAATTGTTAGTCTAGATTCTGTTATTATTAGCAACACTTAGAAACATACCCAGAATAATTGGAATATGCCTTACTTCATATAATAGTGTGGAGAGAGAAACAGAGAAATGCGGAGCGAGAAACAGAGTTAACAGCCGCGATTTTGCCGGCGCTCAGAGAGTCGGGTCAGAGGTTAAAGGTCCCGAACCCGCCGTCAGCCTGCCTCCAAACAGCTTTCCCAAGTGCCGGGTCCCCGAATTGCGAATGGACCCGACACCTAGCGGCGGGAAACAGATTAAATGCAATTACCAGCCTATTAACAGGTACTTGTCAGTAGTTTTCAGCCTATTTTTCAATTTTCCCGCTTCTGGGTTGGGTTTCCCGACATCCGGACACCACGTCAGGTAAGTGTGGTGTGTTGTGAATCTGGTGTAATGTTTGTGAAAAGATGACATCTGCAGAAGTGGTGTGAAGGATGCAATGTTGCACATGGTGAGTTTCAGAGCAAAGAAAATGTTGGTTACTGCATTTTTAAAACATATACAGATTTCTTTAGCTTACAAGTTTGAAATCCAACTATATGTCCAGTGCCACCTCATTGGGAGAACCTCTCTCACCAGTGACAGATCGCTTCTGTCATCTCACCTGCAGTTGCCATCTAATCCAACATATGGAGGGAGTCATTGGAGAGCCTGGGAGCAAGTGTTCACCTTTCTGCAGTGATTGTCAGTGTTTTCAGCACTTCAATGCTGTCAAACACTGAGAAATCTACTGTCAAATTAAATTTGTGCAGGTCCCTTTAAGGAAATCGGCAGATGATGCGCCATCAAATGATGTCATCAGAGCCGCTTCCTGTTAATTGGCCGTTAAGCCTGCAAGGCAGGCTCAACAAGGTCAATCAAGGGAAAATTACGTCTGTGGAGCGGAGGCAGCTGAGGGTGGGACCGGAACCCGGAAACCAGCTGACCCGCACCCATCCCGACACCGCTGAGAAAATCGCGGCCAACATTTCAGGTCAATGGCCTTCTGATGAAAGGTCACTGACCTGAAACATGAACTCTGTTTCTCTCTCCATGGTTGCTGCCCGACCTGCCGAGTATTTCCTGCACTTTCTGTTTTCATTTTCCTCTTTCCAGCATCGGCAGTGTTTTGCTTTTGATTAGAATTGTTACGTATAGTTGGATGATTTATCTTTAAGTTGTCTTATGTGTCATTTTGCACACATTCAAACTGGGATATTGGGGTGTTCTGGACAGTAGCTTGCAAGTCGGGGCTTTGCCTGCAATCAGGCAGACAAAGCAGGGTTCCCAGCCCGCATGTGAGCTGCAATAAGACATACCTTCAGGAAAATTAATGCATCAAGGCAATGGGTTGTTCTTGGAGGCTGTTTACTAATGGGCTGTCTCTGAAGTGTTATGGCTGACTCATGAATGTGTGATTAAATTGGTTTCAGTGTGGGAGGAAGATGAAACTTTATTACTTCTTGTAGCCTGAAACTAATGAATCAATTTGTATTCCTTTACAGGACGATTAAAGTCACAGGTAATCAGATATCGAGCGTATAAATTTTTAGAGGAGACATACTCTATGCTCCTTTAACTGTTCTTTGCCATATGATAGCACATTGGATGCTCAATAAATTCAGCAGTAACTAAATTTATGAATATGTGGAAAGATATTCAGCTCTTAAATGGTTACAGTTATTACGTCCTAATGAAATCCAAAAGAGGGGAAACTCTTCTACTGTAGCACGCTTAACACTGAACCTTATAAAAAATAAATGATTGTGAACCTTGATGAAGAAAATAAAGAGCTCCCACTGTGAAAGCTCATATGTCACAGAAGTCACATATTATACTTGTTTGTCTTCTGTCTCAGTTCAATGTATTTGACATTTATTAGCATACATGTGTAACGTAGGAATTTTCACTGCAGGACACAAGATTGCAGTCAAATGAGTGGACTTTATTAGTAAAGTGCCACATGCTGATGCACAACTGATGTTTGCAACTAATTGTTATGTAATTTTACTAATAATACAGCAATTGATCTTTTGTCAGACGATTGCTCCTACTGAAAAGCTGCCATTAGCAGGGGTGTGTAGCAAATCAGCAAGACAATAAATCTGATAGCAAAATACTGCAGATGCTGGAAATCCGAAATAACAACAGAAAATGCTGGAAAAACTCAGCAGGCCAGGCAACATCCGTGGAGAGAGAAATAGAGTCAACGTTCCGGGTGAAAACCCTTTGTCAAGACTAAACAGGCACAGGAAATGAAATAGATTAAGAGGCCAGGCTGGGAGAGAATAAAAGAGAAGAAGAAACATTAAGAGGTATTCAAAACGAGACAAGATGGTGATAGGACTAGTGGAGACAAAAGACGGCTCTAGATTAGGTGTGAAATGCGCTGGCAGAATGGGAGACAGCTGCCATGTGGGAGAGAGAAAAAAAAAGAGAAGGGGGGGGGGGAAAGGCCAAAACAAAGGTGTGGATATCTGCCCTGGTTACCTTACATTCTTCTAGAATTTAAATAAAATGTCTTAATTTAAAGGAAAGTCGTAAAAAAAAAAGCAGTGTGGAAAAACAGGAAAATATTTAGATGGTAGCAAATAGAATCAGATATTTTACTTTTTCTCTCTCTCTAATATATATAATATAATAATATATGTATGTGTGGATATATATGTATATGTGTGTATGTATATACGTATATATCAAATCTTCACACAGTAAGAAAATGCAACGGGATTTCTCATTGAAATAACATACACTAGATAGAGTAGAAGAGCTTCCAGAAGCAATAATAAGAAGCATTAATTTGACTATTATTAAACATCTATTCATTACAGTAGCATTATTTTACGGTTTGATGCTAATGCAGGAAAGGAAAGCAATGTTACCAATGTTGAAGGTTTAGTGTAGGGTTACCTTTCACCTCCCTCCAAAGGCACTCACTCATGCTGAGGTACTTCTGCGTGAATGTCAACAGCTCTCCAGTATCCAGTATCTCACTCGAGTGACTGTTTACATGTGCGAACTGACAAAATGAATGCTACTGGCTGTTTAACAGGGGCGTCATAGCCGAACCTGATCCTCTCTGTGTTCTTTCTCACGTGCATAGTTTTCAGCAGGGATTACTGAATAGTGATCAAGAGCAGGAACTGACTGAACTTCCCCCCTTCCCTAGTCCCCAGCCATGGAAGCCAATTGTAGTGCTGCTAACTATCAACTAACTTAATACACAGATCAGGAATTGAGCCTGGGTACCTCCTCATCTGTATGGGTCACTTCCATTGTTTAACCATTAAGCCGGCAGAGGAAAATCTTTTTACTTCCTAGCAGGTTCCCCTTTCAGATGAGACGTTAAACCGAGGCTCCGCCTGCCCTCTCAAGTGGATGTAAAAGAACCCATGGCACCATTTTGAAGGAGAACAGGGGAGCTCTCCCTGGTGTTCTGACCACTATTTATCCCTCAACCAACATCCATAAAACAGATTATCTGGTCATTATCTCATTGCTGTTTGTGGGAGCTTGCTGTGCGCAAATTGGCTGCCACATTTCCTACATTACAACAGTGACTACACTTCAAAAGTACTTCATTGGCTGCAAACTCAGCTGCCTGTGTCCTAACTCGCACCAAGTCCCGTTCACCCATCACCCCTGTGCTCGCTGACCTACATTGGCTCCCGGTTAAGCAACGCCTCGATTTCAAAATTCTCATCCTTGTTTTCAAATCCCTCCGTGGCCTCACCCCTCCCTATCTCTGTAATCTCCTTCAGCCCCACAAGCCCCTCCGCGATATCTGCGCTCCTCTAATTCTGCCCTCTTGAGCATCCCTGATTATAATCGCTCCACCATTGGTGGCCGTGCTTTCTGTTGCCTGGGCCCTAAGCTCTGGAATTCCCTGCCTAAACCTCTCCGCCTCGCTACCTCTCTTTCCTCCTTTAAGACGCTCCTTAAAACTTACCTCTTTGAAGAAGCTTTTGGTCACCTGTCCTAATTTCCCCTTATGTGGCTCGGTGTCAAATTTCTTTTGGCTTTATAACACTCTTGTGAAGCGCCTTGGGACGCTTTACTACGTTAAAGGCGCTATATAAATGCAAGTTGTTGTTGTTGTAAAGTGCTTTGGGACATGCTGAGGTTGTAAAAACGCTATATAAATGCGCCTTTCTTTTCTTTACATTCATTCTCTTTATTCTTGGCTCCATTCTATCCTTCCTGTATCTTTTATTGTTCATCCTTGTGAACTCTGATTGTTTAAATCTTTGCCATTATGGTGCATTCCTTCTGACTCTGCCGCCCTTTCTGTTTTCCCGGCATTACAGCTTTGTCCCTTTTTCCATTAGCTGGAGAACCAATTGTGCCGGGCAACTGATGTTACAGAACTACAGGTTTAAATATAGGACAACATAAAGTAAGCATTCCCATCAAAGCTCACATTTTTTAATTACATTTCGAAACATCACTTAGTGAATTAAATTCCTTCAATGCATTAAGTCAAATGCTTTCCCTGAAGCAGTAACCTCCAAATGCAGATTGCAATAGAATCTGAAACACCAAAGGAAGCAATCTCTCAACAGATTTACACAGCAAAGAGATTCAGATTTGTTTTTCAGTTGTGCTGTAACCCAGCAAGCTGATCTTCTGTCTTGGGCTTCAGGCGAATCGCTTTTTGCTCTCTCACAATTATTCTGTGCCACTTTGCAAATCAGTGCCGAATTAATGTAGTTTTAAAGGTTCACTATGATCCTAGAAACAATTTTAACACCATGGGGGAGAAATTTGGTATCACCCCGTTTGGGGCGCAATTATCGTCCGGGCGCAAAGTTTAGCGCCTGGCGCTAATTATCGCCTTCGACTGCAAACTTGGCTTCTATCGCCCCTGGAGGTGATTGGAGCGCTAAATCAGATGCTACACACCTCTCTTAAGGCACTAACGCCGAGGAGCGAGGCGCTACCTCAGAGCGCTGGCGGAGCTCAGGTGATGTCAGTCAGCAATGGAACACAGACACACTGGCGCCGGCCAGTTCTTAAAGGGGATTGGGTCAATCTTGCTCTCTAGCCACATCCTGCTCATTGCAGCCTTGAATCTCGGCCTGAACAGACCTGTACTTCAATTCTGCTGGAAAGAACAATGGAGAGGCCCAGGGAAAGAGCTCAGAGTGCAGCCCCCAAGTCTCTTCTAAATAGATACAAGGAAGGTCAAATCAAAATGAACCTTGAAAGTGCTGCTCAGTACCCAAAACTCCTTCACACAGTGTTGAATCTCTCCAGAAGTCTCTCTCGCTCTCTCAGAATGCATGGTGCAAAAAAAGGCAGAAAGCGGCCGCCTTTAAATAGCGCTCGCCCAGTCCCTTCCCAACTGAAAAATGTTCCCCTCTACCTTTCGTTGCTAGCGGCAGGAAAGGCAGGGGGCGCCACTCAATATCCCAGGCGCTAATCAATGAATTTTTCCCCCCATGCCTTTAATCAGGTGATTGTCAAGTGATGCATCATGAGCACCCTCCCAACCATCCGTATTTAGACACTGCGCCACCTTAACTTTACATTATGTAGGTGAGTTCCTGAATCATTTGAGCTTGAATGAGATTTAAAGTATTTTTTTAAATCCTGTTTGTGCCGGCTGGGGTCGGGGGGTCGGGTGGGGATTCTGCTATGAGGTACCGCCTGGTTAGGCATCACCCCTGTATTCGCTGGCCTACACTGGCTCCTGGCTAAGCAAGGCCTTGATTTTAAAATTCTCATCCTTGTTGTCAAATCCCTCCATGGCCTCGCCCCTCCCTATCTCTGTAATCTCCTCCAGCCCCACAGCCCTCCGAGATATCTGCGCTCCTCTAATTTTGGCCTCTTGAGCATCCCCGATTTCAATCGCTCCACCATCGGCGGCCGTGCCTTCAGCTGCCAAGGCCCTAAGCTCTGCAATTCCCTCCCTAAACCTCTCCTCCTCTCTCTCCTTCTTTAAGATGCTCCTTGAAGCCTACCTCTTTGACCAAGCTTTTGGTCACCTGACCTAATATCTCCTTCTGTGGCTCGGTGCCAAATGTTGTTTGGTAATGCTCCTGTGAAGCGACATGGGGCGTTTTACTACGTTAAAGGTTCTATATAAATACAAGTTGTTGCTGTTGTTGTAGGGACATTAAAAAGAGCCAAATACTGCCTTTAAAGGATACCCTCTCCAATTTGCCCCCAAAAAACAGACCCGCATTCTCCCCCAAAAAAACGCCAGTCTTCTTTAAGACCTCCCAGAAATGCTTACGGCCTGATGTAATTGGAGCCAATAGGACGTGGCCAATTCCTCCAACCCATACCCCTCCGTTTCCATCCCCCAAAAATTAACATAGTTATAAATGTGGTGGTAGAGGCTACAGAAGATATCCCTGAGACAGATACAGCTTGGAGGCGTTTGGAGGATACAGCCATATGCGCTCATACTGAAGATTGGTGTCTCTTTGCCTGCATAGTATTCCTTAAAATGCTTCGCTGGATGAGTCAGGACTTGCGTTGCTACTTTTATTCTGCTTAAACTATCACTTTGCACTCTGGACACAGTGGCCGAGAGATTCGACTTGGTGCCCACAGCGGGCGCAAAGTCAGCTTCAGGTCTCTTTTTTATTTATTTGTTTATGGGATGTGGGTGTCGCTGGCAAGGCCAGCATTTATTGCCTCCCCCTAGTTGCCCTTGAGAAGGTGGTGGTGAGCTGCCTTCTTGAACCGCTGCAGTCCGTGTGGTGAAGGTACTCCCACAGTGCTGTTAGGTAGGGAGTTACAAGATTTTGACCCAGCGACGATGAAGGAACAACGATATATTTCCAAGTCAGGATGGTGTGTGACTTGGAGGGGAACTTGGAGGTGGTGGTGTTCCCATGCGCCTGCTGCCCTTGTCCTTCTAGGTGGAAGAGTCACGGGTTTGGGAGGTGCTGTTGAAGAAGCCTTGGTGAGTTGCTGCAGTGCATCGTGAAGATGGTACACACTGCAGCCACGGTACGCCGGTGGTGGAGGGAGTGAGCGTCTAAGGTGGTGGATGGGGTGCCAAACAAGCGGGCTGCTTTGACCTGGATGGTGTCGAGCTTCTTGAGTGTTGTTGGAGCTGCACTCATCCAGGCAAGTGGACAAGACAACGTACGGCATGCGGCCGGCCAATTGCGGGCAGCAAACGCGCAGTCCACTGCAGCTCTGCGGGCGGGGAGAGTGAGATACGGGCCAGCTCTCCCATGGAGCCATGTGGCAGGTCGGATCTGTGGGTGTGGGGGGGGGGGTTAAAGGCGATTCCGAGAGGGAGGGGCTGCAAAGGCGCCGGCAGCGAGCCGGAGATTTTTTGTGGGCCCAGGAGGACCACTTCTGCTTCTCCCAAACCCACAAGAATAAAAATGAAAAAATGTTTTGACTTTTTTTTGAACGGCCTCCAACACTCCCAAATTATTATTCTTGGGAAGACTGGACCCCCAAGATCTAATTTTTGTGGGGGGGATTCTCAGCTGAAGGCTGTCCGTCTCTTCCCCTTTCTATGAAAGAACGGCCCTCTCTTTCGGATGAGACGTTACACAGAGGCCCCGTCTGCTCTCTCAGGTGGACATAAAAGATCCCATGACACTATTTTGAAGAAGAGCACAGGAGTTCTCCCCTGTGTCCTGGCCAATATTTATCCCTCAATCAACATAACAAAAACAGATTATCTGGTCATTATCACATTGCTGTTTGTGGAAGCTTGCTGTGCGCAAATTGACTGCCGCGTTTCCTACATTACAACAGTGACTACATTGGCTGTAAAGCGCTTTGGGCCATCCGGTGGTCATGAAAGGCGCTATATAAATGTAAGTCTTTCTTTCTTTCTCCCTGTGTTCCACTCCCAGGTCCTTATTCTCACTAGTGCTCAGTGCTTCACTTCATTTTAGTTTTAATTAGGTTATGCATATAATGGATTGACTACATGTTGAAGGACCTGGCAAACAATTTACCTCCTACTTGTCCCTCGTGGGTTCCTAGATCAACTCACTAGTGGGATATAAATTATATCCTACAGCTCTTTAACTCCTGATACAACACAGAAGGTCCTCTAGGTAGGAAATATTTTTTCATTTATCATACACAGATTTAAGGTTTTGGGCAGGAGATACAGGGGGGATGTGAGGAAAAACTTTTTTACGCAGCGAGTGGTGAGGACCTGGAACTCGCTGCCGACGGAAGTGGTGGAAGCGGAAACACTCAATGTTTTCAAGGGGAGACTGGATAGGCACTTGAGGGAAATAAACTTGCAGGGCTACGGGGATAGAGTGGGGGAATGGGACTAACTGGATTGCTCTACAGAGAGCCGGCACGGAATCAATGGGCCGAATGGCCTCCTTCTGTGCCGTTATGACTCTACGACTTTCAATTATCATGCATTATCCTATTGAATGAATCCTAGATTTATTTGCATGCCGTAGGTTGTCTTGTTAATTCCACAGGGGAAAAAAAAATAACTGCATTAATGTGGAAGATGTATTTAATTTCACACTCAAAGCACTGGAGCAAATCAATTTCCTACCCAGTGGTGACATGACAGCGCGTTCACCCTTGAATAAAACATACCATTGGTTTTTAAACAAGTGACATATACTAAGAATTTTCCAAGGACATGATTCAAGAGTATGATTACTGTATTTTTCATAGGTTTAGCAGTGCTGTGATGAATTTAAATTGGAAATCAATGCTGTGTAAGCACAGCATACATTCGTGAGCAATAGCCGTTTTAACAAGTGGTTTATAACATTTTGTGTGGATGCCTTTGAATAAAGCAAGAATGAGGAAAAACTTTCTCTTTATTGACTTTTGTGAAATATCATGTGAACAGGGATTCCTATTTCGAAGTATTTTCTATTTCTTTGGATATAGCACACGCGGGCGTAGATAAATTGTTGTGAAGGATGGAGATGATTCGTCACGCTGCTTTACTGGTCATCGTGATTTCTTATCCTAAGGTCTCAACTTTAACTCAAGGCCAGTTTTGGTGCGAGTGATCAGTGGTATGAGGTGGAAACTTTCCCGCTGCTCCTCCTGGCCGCATTTAAATCCCGCTGGCCGACTTCCCACCCATTCTGTGCAGTTAGTCCAGCCTTACCACATTACTCAGGCCGCTGACACTGGGGATTACCCTACTAGATCTTCTCTGCACTCCCTTGAATGCTTGAAAGTTTCTCTTATTTCTTGAAGACAAGAACTGGATGCGATAATCAAGGTGCGATCTGACCAGAGCATCACAAATTTTGATCATTACGTCCTAAATAAGAGAAAGGACTTGCATTCATAGAGTGCCTTTCACAACCTCAGTGCGTTCCAAATGCTTCCCAGCTAATGAAGTCACTGTAGTAATGTCAGGAAACGTGACAGCCAACAGCAAAGTCTCACAAACAGACATGAGATGAGAGAACAATTAATCTGTTTTAGCGATGATGGTTAAGGCATAAATATTGGCCAGAACACTGGGAAAAGGCCCCATCTCCCCTTGAAATAGTGGCCCCAGCACTCCCTCAGTACTGCACTGAATTTTCAGCCTGGATTTTGTACTCGGCATTGGGGCTTGAGCCAATGACCTTCTTACTCAGAGGCGAGAACGCTATCACTGAGGCATGGCTGACCTAAATGGATGCCAAGCCAAAGACTGAGATATTCGGAGGGATGACCAAAAGCTTCACCTTAAAGGGAGAGAGGGAGGTGGAGAGACGGAAAGATTTGTGGAAGAAATTCCAGAGCGTGGGACCTAAATGGCTGAAGGCGCAACCGCTAGTGATTGACCAAAGGGAGGGCGAATTTACAAGAGGTCAGAGGAACAGAGAGTTCCGGAGGGTTGTAGGGCTGAAGAAGGTTACAGATATAGGGAGGCGTGAGGCCCTGAAGGGAGTTAAGCACAAGGATGAGAATTTTAAATGTGAGGCATTGGGGACTGGGGTCCAATGTCGGTCAGCTTGTACAGGCATGATGAGACTTGCTGCAGGAGAGGATATGGGCAACAGAGATTTGGATGAGCTGATGGAAGTCCAGCCAGGAGACCAGCGGAATAGTCAAGTCTGTAGATGACAAGGGCATGGGTGAGGGTTTCAGCAG
This sequence comes from Somniosus microcephalus, assembly GCF_052327205.1. NCBI lineage: Eukaryota > Metazoa > Chordata > Chondrichthyes > Squaliformes > Somniosidae > Somniosus > Somniosus microcephalus. The sequence goes on along the minus strand of NC_140990.1, from coordinate 330,293,091 downwards.
CAGATGGACTGAGGCCAGGGCTTAGATGGGTGATGTTACGGAGGTCTTTGTGATAGAGAGGATATGGGTCAGAAGCTCAGCTCAGGGCCATATCGGATGCAGAGATTGTGAGCAGTCTGGTTCAACATGATGCAGTGGCCAGGGAAGGGGATGGAATCAGTTGCAAGGGTACAGAGATAGTGGCGAAGGCCAAAGACGACAGCTTTGATCTTCCTAATATTTAACTGGAGGAAATTATGGCTCATCCAGGACTGGATGTTGGACAAGCAGCTTGACAACAGCGAGGCAGTGCAGGGATCTGGATATGGCGGGGCAGAGTAAAGCTGGGAATCACCAGCGTGCGTGTGGAAGCTGAGGCCCTGTCTTCGGAAGTTGTTGCCAATCGACAGCGTGTAAATGAGAAAGAGGAGGGGGCCAAGCGATAAATCTTTGGGGGACTCCAACGGTAACAGTACAGGGGTGGGAAGAGACGCCATTCCCGGAAGTGCTCTGGCTAAAGCACTCTGAGGAATACGTTTGTATGTGGCGAGTGCGACAGAAATGTAAACTTTGTTGAAAAAATTTTGATTGAATGACTTCAATAAGCCAAGTAAGGATTATATCTGGTAACATCACTAGATAATATTCAGAGCTAATTTATGCTGACTTGTAGTGCTCCAGTTAGCACTAGAATCCAAGTTAACTGTATTATTTTTACAGTGGCTGTTGTGTAGCTCAGATACTGTAGCATTGCTTCATGGGGACAATCTTACAGGGAGGGAACCTCAGCAGTGGAGTACGCACAGCAACACATTGGACCTCCTGTGAGATAAGACTATAGGCAAAAGCTTTTACTTAAAGGAATCAAGAAATTGTGAAAATATGTAAACATACAAAACACATGAAAATAATGGACAGGAAAAGACCAGCTGGTCCATCAAGCCTGCCTGACTCACATCATCATGATGTGGTTCACACCAAGATTCCCAACAAACCCCCTTCCACCCTCCAGCAGCCATGTAAACTCCTGGGAGGGGCAACAAATGCAATGCCATTTAGGGAGGGAAAAAAATCCGGTAAATTCTTCTCCAACCTCCTAAGGCGATCAAAACTAGTCCAGGAGATCACATTGACCATGACTTATATTAGTTAGTGACGTAAAAAAACTACTAGGCACTTGGTCTAAGCGTTAAACAAAGCTTTAATCAACAGTTTTACAACATGGAGGTCTAGTTGTGTCCTTCACTAGTTCCTGTTAAGAATGTCCTGCGCAAGCTGGGCCCGTGCCCGAGTATTTATACTCTCCCTGGACAGCGCCACCCGCAGGCCGCTCAGTATTATTTCATAAGTCTTTCTTTCATGAATGACTGATTCATGTCAGTTAGTATCTCACCCTGCCTTTTGTAAGTCGAGGTTTCCGCCCCAGAAGGTAAGCAACAAATCCGCACTCACTGCCGGAGCTGGCAACTTGTTCCATCAGCCTACGGTCCTCTGGGAAAAGAAGAACCACTTGACATCTAACCTATTTCTACCATTGGCGTAGCCTCCACACATGACCCCTCCTGGTTCTTCAAAACCTAGCTTGTTGAGATTTTCTATCTGTACGAACACCGTCCAATCTAATCGAGAAACTGTCAATATTTGAATCCACAGCCCCCATGTACAATTACCCCATCGCTTCTTACTTAATCTTCTGATTTCTGCAGCTGCACAACATATCTCGCTCGGTGTCAAATTGATAACACTCCTGTGAAGTGCCTTGGGCATCCCTGATTTACTACGTTAAAGATGCTGCATAAATGCAAGTTGTTGTTGTTGTAATGCTGTTTCTTGAATCACCAGTTCCAATATTTGGATTTCTTAATCATGCCATGAGTGCTGATTTATGGTGAACCGAATAAGTCAAATCCCATTTTTATTACCTGGGATTCCAGGGCCGGGATTTTCTGGGAGTCAGCGGGTGGGATTGGTGGCGGGTCGGGTGGGAAAGTGGGTTTATTTTGACAGCGGGTCGGGAACCCACTGTCAACCTGCCGCCATGTGCCTTTCCCAATGTCGGGTCTGTCAGCGCTGAACAGGCCCGAGAGGCAGCGGCAAGGGACCCAATTCAGCTGATTATTGCCTTGTTGAGAGATCATTAAGAATACATTTTACCTTCCCTTTTCACTTTAACTGCTCGCCCACAAGGTCCACACTGCTCGGGATCATGTCTGTTAGGCTGAGGTGGGAGGGTTTTTTTATTCGCTTACGGGATCTGGGCATCGCTGGCAAGGCCAGCATTGTCCATCCCTGGAATGGCCATCGAGTCAGCTGATTACTGATAGCTTGAAATGTGCTATAAAAGCTCCCACCTGACAGATCTTCACTTTCCTCAGCCGCAAGCTGTTTCTCAGTCCATTTCCAGCACAGATTCTGCAGGCTTTCCGCGTTCCACTCTCCATCCAGTATCACCTCTTTGGAAGAACTCTCTCACCATTGACAGATCGCTTCTGTCATCTTTACTTCACCTGCCATATATTCCATCAACATGGGTGCCCTTTATACTCTCTCACCTTGGTCCTCAGAATCCGACCACAATCAGCCTCAACACCAGCAGCACCAGGCACACCAACAGCACCAACAAAAACATCAACCTTCTCCGCAATCACCTGATGCTGCACAGGACACAGGGCACCAGCACTCGACCACATTGCTGCCCGGGAGGCCAGGGATGGCCTCAACATGGCCAGATTTACTTCGCTTGATGCTGTACACCCTGGCTGCCACATGAAGCGCCAGGTTGGCAACACCATAAAGCATCCCTACAATGTCCAAGCCATTCCTTTCATACTCACCACCAATGTGGGGTGGTGGCGGGGTGAGGGGGGGTTGTGGTGGGGGTGGTGGTACCATTCACTGGAACTCACTAAGCCACTTCCAAAGGTGCACACAAATCTGTCCAAGAACGCAAAGGGGGAAATATTCATCCCCTTAGCGCCTCCCATTAGCACCAGTAGATGGCGGTAATGGGGCGCTAGACCAGTATTGGCGGGATGAGGCAAATCAAGCGCCGCACAGCAAATCTGGGCCCTCCCCCCATAGCACCGCCGGTAAGAGGTATTGTGGGGAACGTCAACACCAGGTAGATCATGACATTAGTGAGTGTGGAACGCTCACTGATGGCCCGATTTACAAAATTGATTCTCGCCACTAACCTCCCCATCTAGAATAAACACCGACAGAGAGAGCTGGCGTGCAGCACCAGGAAGCAAGCTCTAGGGACATTATTTAAAGTAATCACTCGCAGCTGTCAGGTTAGTGCAGTTTAAGTGGCTTTTTGTTACTTTCACCCACTGCAACAGTTTCAGTAATTTGAAGGTTCTTTTGTATCAGGACTCTTCTGGCAACTGAAAAGTAGTCACATTTATTCTTCAAAGGTTCAAACTGCTACACTTGGTAACATTAATGGGGGCTGTACTGGTATGCCACCTCGCCCTCCAGGATCCACGTCGGAGGGAGCGTAGGCAATGAGAAATACGGGAACATTTGCATAGAGGGAGGAGTAGGGCCATCAGGGCTCTCACCAGGTGTCCTTACCCTCCAAGGGTATTCCGAGAGCACTTCTCTTACCTTCAATTAAGCAAGGAGCAGTGTATTAGAAGGCTTCACTTCACTAAGGAGGTGGCCACAGAACTCTGCCACCTCCTGCAGCCAGACCTCTAGCCTCAGACCAGGGTGACCACGGCTCTCCCAGTGGCAGTCAAGGTTACGGTGGCCCTCAATTTCTTCACCAGCGGATCCTTCCTATCTGCAACAGGAGACATAGCTAACATCTCGCAGTTCGCCGCCCATCGCTGCATCCGGGAAGTCACTGAGGCTCTCCACAGTAGGAGAAGGAACTACATTGGCTTCCCGATCACCAGAGAGAAGCAGGACAAGCGTGCATGTGGCTTTGCCAGGATAGCGGGAATCCCCATGGTACAAGGTGCCATCAACTACACCCATGTGGCTTTGCGTGCACTACATAACAATCCTGAGATCTTCCATAACCGCAAAGGCTACAACTCACGTAATGTGCAGTTGGTGTGCCACCACACACAGTGAATCCTTAATGTCAATGCCCGCTATCCTGGCAGCAGCCACGATGCCTTCATCCTGGGCCAGACCGGTGTGCCAGCACTCTTCCAGCCACCATGCCAAGCTCGAATGGTGGCTGCTCAGAGACAAGGGCTACCCACTCTCCACCTGGCTCATGACTCTCCTCCGCAAACCCGACGCTCGTGCCCAACACTCATATAATGAGAGACATGTTGCCACCAGGAACATCATCGAGCAGACCATCAGCTTATTGAAGCAATGGTTCCACTGCCTTGACCGCTCGGGAGGAGCCCTCCAGTACTCGCCAGAGTGGGTGTTCCATTTCATGGTGGTCTGCTGCACGCTCCACAACTTGGCTATCATGAGGACGCAGCCCTTGCCAGCAGGGATTCCTGGACCACCTCAGGAGGAGGACAAGGCAGAGGAGGTTGAGGATGAGGACGAGGAGGAAGAGGATGAGGAGGAAGAGGATCAGGAGGGCGGGAGGAGGCAGTGAGACAATTGGCCTTCTGGACGGTCTGTCCGTAACCGGCTCATCAGACTCCAATTCACATGAATGAAACCCCAGATCCCCGTAGCTCACCACATCCCCATCATACAATCCCTGTCTCCTGGCGTATCACAGTGTCCTCCTGGGCGCAAAGGTGAAATGAGAGAGACCACAAAATATTTCAAAGATCATTAATAAATTTATCTATAAACATATCACACATATCACATGAATTCTAATAACTAATGACCCTTGTGCCTGCCATAGTTGAATAGCTGTCATTGTGTGCAAGGTGTGAGATGTGGGAGTGAGTGTTGGTAGGTAGAAATTGTTGGTGGGTGAGTGCTGTGGGTGTGGTGCTTTGGGCAGTGTGTGAAGATTGTGGTTCAGCTGGTGGTATGTAGCATTTGTTGAAGCATTCACTTGCCTTGACCACCCGAGTGAGGTCGTTAATTTCTTGCTGCACTGTGTGAGTGTCCTGGGGATGACAGTGCTCCCTGAGACATGCGCCACATGGTGTGGAAGACTTGTGGTGAGGGCCTCATACCACTTGTCGGGTAGAGCAATCCGGAGAAGTGTGAGGTAATGCATTTGGGGAGGGCTAACAAGGCAAGAGACCACAAGTCTTCCACACCATGTGGCGCATGTCTCAGGGAGCACTGTCATCCCCAGGACACTCACACAGTGCAGCAAGAAATTAACGACCTCACTCGGGTGGTCAAGGCAAGTGAATGCTTCAACAAATGCTACATACCACCAGCTGAACCACAATCTTCACACACTGCCCAAAGCACCACACCCACAGCACTCACCCACCAACAATAGATCTGTATTTTTGTGAACAAACATGAATGTTTTTCGATGCTTTGGCAACATAAGATGTAACTTGTCATGCCAATAAAGCGATTTGAATTGGATTGAATTGAATACACCATAAATGGTAGGACACTGAGAAGTGCAGAAGATCAAAGGGACCTTGGAGTGCATGTCCACAGACCACTGAAGGTAGCAGGACAGGTAGATAAAGTGGTTAAGAAGTCACCTGGGATACTTGCCTTTATTAGCCAAGGCATAGAATATAAGAGCAGGGAGGTTATGCTTGAACTGTATAAAACACTCGTTAGGCCACAGCAAGAATACTGCGTGCAGTTCTGGTCACCAGATTACAGGAAAGATGTGATTGCACTAGCTGGGGTGCAGAGGAGATTTATGAGGATGTTACCTGGGCTGGAGAATTTTAGCTATGAGGAAAGATTGGATAGGCTGGGGTTGTTTTCTTTGGAACAGAGGAGGCTGAGGGGAGACCTAATTGAGGTGTATAAAATTATGAGGGGCCTAGATAGAGTAGATAGGAAGAACCTTTTTCCCTTAGCAGAAGGGTCAACAACCAGGGGGCATAGATTTAAAGTATTTTGGTTGGAGGTTTAGAGGGGATTTGAGGAGAAATGTTTTCACCCAGAGGGTGGTGGGGGTCTGGAACTCACTGCCTGAAAGGGTGGTAGAGGCAGAGACCCTCATCACATTTAAAAAGTACTTGGATATGCACTTGAAGTGCCGTAACCTACAAGGCTACGGATCAAGTGATAGAAAGTGGGATTAGGTTGGATAACTCTTTGTCGGCTGGCATGGACAAGATGGGCAGAATGGCCTCCTTCTGTGCTGTATGCTTGCTGAGGCAGCTGCACAGCCAGCAATGCTGAGAATGAGGTGCTGCAGCATCAATGAACCTCCCCTTTAAGTAGTGAAAAAAGCCTGTGGGAATGATGAGTTGTGATTAGACTGCACTCGCTATTGGTCCACCCTTTAAGTGTAACACCAATGAGCTTGGGTTTTAAGACGTGATTTAGGACTCCAATCATTTTATTGAGCAGTGAGGGCAAATTTTGCGTCCAGTCTAAAGCATTTGCGCCTAATGCTAATTCTCCAACTTTTCTACTGATACTGCCCATTCCTTGGCTATAACAAATTTCTAGCTCCCAAGGTGTTAAAAATAAAGGTTTCAATGTTTGACAGCAGAACTTTACATGAACATTGGATAGAACACCCAAGTGGCTACCCTTGTGTGTTGTTTGTTGGTATGATTGCATGAGGATGAGGGTGAGTGTGAGGGATGGCTAATGAGGTGGGGATGTGATTATGTAGATAGAGAGAGAGGGATGGGCGTACATGCAAGGTAAGTTGGTGTGAGTAACAACAACAACAACTTGTATTTATATAGTGCCTTTAATGTAGTATAACGTCACAAGGCACTTCACAGGAGTATCATAAGACAAAAAGGATGTGCAGGAATAGGGTAGGGAAGGCAGAGTGATGGGGATGTGATGAGAGGCACAGCAGGATGAGGTTGAGTGTGGCTTTGTACTAACATTTAGTGATCTAATGAGATCATTGAAAGGTTTGCACCACTGCAGCCTGGTCCTCCTGACGACATCCCTGCTTGTGTCCTCCTATGCAATGTGCAACCAGGCTGCGTGGGTCTCCTGGGGAGGTCTCTTCCGCCCATGGGAAGGGAAGAGAACCTCCCTGCGTGCTCTGACTCCCTCCATAAGCATATGGAGGGAGTCATGGGAGAACTCGGTGCAGCCCTGCACCTCTGTGCAGTGCTTGTCAGTGTTTGCAGCACCTCAATGCTGTAGAACACTGACAGCACAAATCTCAAATTAAAGTTGGCCATGGTCCCTTTAAGGAAACTGGCTGATGACGCATCATGAAATGACATCACCAGACCCGCTTCCTCTTATTGGCCCGGGAAACGCGCTGGGCGGGCTTAACAAGCCCCATCAACAGAAAGTCATTTCACAGAGCGGGATGGAGCCAGCAGCGGAGTCGGGACCCGCCACCGACATCACCTGCCCCAGACCCGCCGAGGTAAGTAAAATCACGGCCTGTGAGTCTTGCCAGTGTTTTGAGGATTGTATTGTATCAGTATGTCTGTTTTTGCATGGAAATTATAAATAGTCTTAGCCTTTAGTTGTAGAGGGAGCTTAAGGTGAGCTATCAGTAAATCCACTGGCTCAGTGTTATAGTTCTTTCTCTGATTCAGACTCATTTCTAGATCAGCTCACTGTTGGGAGTGCGAGACTGATGAATTTACGCTACAACAACTTAAATATATAGTGCCTTTAACATAGTAAAACCTCCCAAGGCGCTTCACAGGAGTGTTATAAAACAAAAGTTGACACCGAGCCACATAAGGAGAAATTAGGGCAGGTGAGAAAAAGCTTGGTCAAAGAGGTAGGTCTTAAGGAGCGTCTTAAAGGAGGAAAGAGAGGTAGCGAGGTGGAGAGGTTTAGGCAGGAAATTCCAGCGCTTAGGGCCTAGGCAACAGAAGGCACGGCCACCAATGGTTGAGCGATTATAATCAGGGGTCCTCAAGAGGGCAGAATTAGAGGCGCACAAATTTCTTGTGGGGGGTTGTGGGGCTGAAGGAGATTTCAGAGGGATTTGAAAACAAGGAAGAGAATTTTAAAATCGAGGCTATGATGGATAACTATCACTGCACTCATGTCTGAACTCTGGAAGTATCTAAAATCAAAAAATTATAAAAGGATGGGGCAGAGTAGAACAAACACTCGCTGAGCCTTGCATTTAAAACAAGGATGCTATCTGGGAACTGATGTTTACTCCAGTCATTAAACAACACCGCAAAGAGCTGGAGGTGACCGTGAAGAAGTCCATTACTCACATCTGTGAGGTTGTGCCTGACTGTATAACAGAACAACAGCCCAGCATAGAGTGCGTGAGAACTTCAGCGCCAGCTTCAATGGTGCCCCCAGTGAATAATACCTAAGCACCAGTGGAATAGTTCCCTTAAAGGCTGAGGCTGCTGCTATAGAGAGAGGTATTATTCGCCAATCCGTATAAGGCTGTTTGGCTTCAATTTGCTGGGGGATCATAGAATCATACAGCACAGAAGGAGGCCATTTGGCCCATCGTGTCTGTGCCGGCTCTTTGAAAGAGCGATCCAATTAGTCCCACTCCCCCGCTTTTCCCCATAGCCTTGCAAATTTCTCCGTTTCAAGTATATAAACAATTCACTTTTGAAAGTTACGATTGAATCTGCTTCCACCACCTCCTCAGGCAGTGCATTCCAGATCATTACCTCTCGCTGCATCAAAGAATTCTTCTAATTTCCTCCCTGGATTTTTTTCCTATTATCTTAAATCTGTGTCCTCTGGTTACCGACCCTCCTGCCAGTGGAAACAGTTTCTCCCTATCTATTCTATCAAAGCCCCTCACGATTTTGAACATCTCTAGTAAATCTCCCTTTAACGTTCTCTGCTCTAAGGGGAACAAACCCAGCTTCTCTAGTCTCTCCACGTAACTGAAGTCCCTCATCCCTGGTACCATTCTGGTAAATCTCCTCTGCACCCTCAATCCCAGCTTCGCTATACCTCGCACCGCTGCATTTGCCTGAATAGAGGAATCATAGTCATATGGCCAAGGAAGTGGCCTGAATGTGGTCAGGAAGTGAAGCAAATTGTGCTGCAGTGATGTTAGACCCTTTGAAGCTATGACTGTGTCAAGGATGTCATTTGTAAGTTGCACTTTCAATGTGAGCCCTGCTGGAGTATTGGGATGCAAGTATAAGCAATGAAAGAGCTGTAAGGTTGTGCTTGGATTTAGCATTGGTTTCACATAGAGTGCTGGCCAATCAACAGGCAACACTTTATGGCATGAATACTTGGGACATCAACCTGGTAAATGGTACTGTTGGGTACTCTTACCACATCAGTCAGCTTCTTTAAGGTGTGCCATCTTCTCCACAGCACTATCCAGATGCTGTGGGCATTGCACATAGCATTAAATATAAGATAGATGCTAATAAATCCTATAGGGAATTAAGGAAACACTTCTTCACCTAGAGAGTGGTGAGAATGTGGAACTCGCTACCACATGGAGTAGTTGAGGCGAATACCATAGATCCATTTATGGGGAAGCTAGGTAAGCACCAGTGGAATAGTTCTCTTAAAGGCTGAGGCTGCTGCTATAGAGAGCGGCCTTGGACTCCATTCCGTATAAAGCTGTTTGGCTTCAATTTGCTGGGGGATCAGAAGCATAGAGCACAGAATGAAGCCATTTGGCCCATCGTGCCCGTGCCAGCTCTTTGAAAGAGCTATCCAATTAGTCCCACTGGATTTGTTCCCCTTAGAGGGAGCTTTAATAGAGATGTTCAAAATCAAGAGGGGCTTTGATAGAATAGATAGGGAGAAACTGTTTCCACTGGCAGGAGGGTCGGTAACCAAAGGAAACACATTTAAGATAATAGGAAAAAAATCCAGGGAGTAAATTAGAAGAATTCTTTTATGCAGCGAGAGGGAGAAAAGAATCGAAGGTTGTGCTGATAGGGTTAGATAAAGTAGATGGGGAGGAGGCTCATGTGGAGCATAAACACCGGCACAGACCTGTTGGGCCGAGTGGCCTGATTCTGTGCTGCAATTTCTATGTAAACTGGTTCGCTACCTCCTGCCATGTCTGCTGCAATGCTGCTTCCCTCTTAGAGAGAGGGCCATGGAGTGACAAATGTGGAAACTGTGGTGTATGTACCTTTAAGAGGAACTATGTTTTTGAAGCCCCTGTATGCTGTAGTACCAGTAGTGACCACTCGGGTATATAAGCCTGTGTAGCGTCTTGTGTTGTTAGTTCACCTCCAGACTTTGTTCAATAAACACTTGTTAAATCAACTCCTGCATTCCGTGTCTCCATTAACACATGGATCTAACAGTGGCGACGAGTTAGAAACGAACTTACCTGCAATTCGGCAGCACCTCAAGGGGATCGATTCCTCAGACGAAGGTCGAAGCCAGAAGCAAGAAAAAAAAAAAAAAAAAAAAAAATAACTCGAAGAAACTCGAAAACAAGGGCCAGGCTTGGTCTCCAGTCTGTGGTTTCCCCAGCTAAACGGGCTGGTGGCAGGTAGTGCACTGATCCTTCCTGGGCTGCGGCAGGCTAGAGCTCGATCGGGTGGCTCTGCAACGGGGCCGGGCAGCGGGTCGGGAAGCAGAAGCAAAGAGAGACAGAGGGTGGAGCACTCAGGGCGCAGCCGGTGCTGCAAAGCAGGTCGGCGTTCGGACCGAGCAGAGGGAGGGGAAAGTCCCAGAGGGTCCGCTCCACGACGGGAATGGTTCTCCAAGTAATGGAGAAACTATTGAAGCGATATATAAAAAAAATAGAAATACCGCGAAAAGCTGCAGGCCGCAACGTGAACCGCAGAGAACAGCGTTGACAGCAGCGGCAGCGGCGGGTAAGCGCGGGAGGCACCATCTTAACTCGGCGGGGAAGAAAGAAAAGCACGGGAGGCGCCATTTTGATCCATCGGGGACGGAGGAAAAGCGCGGGAAGTGCCATTTTAGATTTTCAAGATGCCGAAGACTGGCAATATTACTGCTTTCGATAGTGATATAGAAGATTGGACCACATATGTGGAAAGAGTGGAGGTATATTGCAAGGCGAATGAAGTAGCGGATGATAAAAAGGCATCGGTACTTCTAAATCTGATGGGCGCAAGGACATACGGGCTGTTACGAAACTTGATCACTCCAGCCAAACCGATGGACAAGAATTTTAATGAGATTGTTGATACCTTACAGGAGCACTTAAACCCAACACCGCTGCTGATAGTGGAACGATTCAAATTCTTCAGGAGGAATCAGCACAAGAATGAAAGTAACGCTGATTACCTCACCGAATTACGAAAGCTGTCAAAGCACTGCCAATTTGGGGCAGGACTGGCAGATTCTCTACAAGACAAATTCGTCTGCGGTCTCCTAAGCGAAGGAACACAGAAAAGACTACTTTCTGAGAAAGATTTAACACTGGACAAGGCTTTCAATGTGGCTGTATCATACGAAGTAGCAGCAAGAAGAGCTGCAGAGATACAGCAAAAGCCACAGGACTTTGGCACCCATTAAATGACACGGGGTTGAGAGAGATGTTATCGCTGCGGCACATCCACCCATGACCAGAAGGACTACTGGTTCAAGGACAAAGCATGCAGGCAATGCGGAAAGATGGGACACATTGCACATGTATGCAGATCTGGAAAGAAATCCGCTGACAGTAAAAAGGTCAATAAGGAAAAGTACAGAAAGGTACAAATGATGACGGACAGTAGCTCCGAAGACCAGAAGAGCGATAGCGACTCCAGAAACAAGAGACTAAGCTGTCTCAAATTACATAATGTAATTGCCAAAGAAAATTACCAGACCATTTGGGTTACCCTCACGATAGCGGGGTCCCCAGTCAAAATGGAGCTAGATACAGGATCAGCTCTGACCGTCATTAGTCGACGGGATTACGAGCGGCTATTTCCGCATATACCTTTGAAAGACACATCCATTATCTTGAAGATGTATACGGGGCAGAAAGTATACCCCAGAGGGAAAATAAGGGTGCCTGTTGTATACAACGGCAAGGAAATACAGAAGTTGTATTTATACATTCTGCAAGATGGTGGTCTACCGTTGTTGGGACGTGAATGGATCAGAAAGATACGTTTAGACTGGTACTCCATTCAGGCACTGACGGTGACCAGTAAGAAAAAAAACGATGATGACGTCATACCTGGACGATTAAAAGAAATCTTGGCTAACGCCAAAGAAGTGTTTCAACAGGAACTAGGAACCCTGAAAGGCGCCACCGCTTCAATAAAAGTGGAAGATGCGGCAATTCCCAAGTTTTTTAAGGCAAGGCCGGTGCCATACGCAATTCGTTCAGCCGTCGAGGCAGAGCTGGAGAATTGGAAAAAGCAGGCGTGTTATCCAAGGTAGATTGGAGCGAGTGGGCAACACCCATCATCCCAGTCATGAAGAAAACGTTGAATAATGATAAATCTGAAGAACAGAGAAAAGTTCGCATCTGTGGGGACTTCAAGGTGACTGTAAACCTGGTTCTTCACACGGTACAGTATCCTCTTCCGAGGATAGAAGATATTTTCGCCTCACTATCCGGAGGGAAACGTTTCACCAAAGTTGACTTAGCACAGGCATATCTACAGATGGAGGTTGAGGAGGTCTCTAAAAAGTATCTCACGATAAACACACACAAAGGCCTGTACCAGTACAATCGACTGGTTTTCGGAGTGGCATCAGCTCCGGCTATGTGGCAAAGAGCTATGGAGCAAGTCCTGCAAGGGATTCCGGGGACTCAATTCTACCTAGACGACATCCTTGTAACAGGAGAAAACGACAATGAGCACCTTGCCAACTTGGAGCAGGTGCTCACGAGGCTGAGAGAACGGGGCCTACGAGCAAATCACCCCAGTGCGAATTTTTCCAGAAACAAATATCATATTGTGGCCATGTCATTAACGAAGAAGGGTTGCATAAGTCACCTGAAAAAATTGAAGCGGTCGTAAAGGCCCCAGCGCCTGAAAATGTCTCACAATTAAGGTCGTTCCTGGGATTAGTAAATTACTAGCATAAATTTTTACCAAACTTGTCGACGGTTCTGCACCCGCTTAACGCACTGCTACAAACAGGAGTAGTTTGGAAATGGAGCGAAGACTGTAAACGTGCCTTCCATAAATGCAAAGGCTTGATCACGTCCAGGGAAGTGTTGGCTCATTACAACCCATCACTGCCAATCAGACTGGCGTGCGATGCATCCCCTTATGGCGTGGGAGCGGTATTATCGCATAGATTCCCTGATGGCTCGGAGCGGCCGATAGCTTTTGCGTCACGCTCATTGAACTCAGCTGAGCGTAACTATGCCCAGATCGACAGGGAGGCACTCAGCCTGGTGTGGGGGGTGAAGAAATTCAACCATTACCTACACGGACAAAAATTTACCTTGTTGACTGACCATCAACCCCTCGTCTCCATATTCAACCCTAAAAAGGGCGTTCCCATTATGACAGCGCAAAGGCTACAGAGGTGGTCCCTTTTCCTAGGGGCACACCAATATGACATAGAATACAAAGGAACAAAACAGCATGGGAATGCTGACGGGTTATCGCGCCTACCGTTGCCAACGGTGGAAGAGGCGCCTACAGTGGACCCAGTGGAGATGTTCCACTCGACCATAGTGGAATGTCTACTGGTGACAAATTCTACCATTGAAAAGGAAACGCGAAATGACCCGACTCTCTTACGAGTCTACGATTTAACGGTGAAGGGATGGCCAGCACATGGCGAACCACTGTTGCCAGCATTCTCGCAAAGAAGAGAACAGCTTTCAGTGTGCCGAGGAACCTTGATGTGTGGATCCAGAGTGGTGATTCCACCCAAACTCAAGGATAGAGTGCTAAAGGAGCTTCACGAGGGGCATCTGGGTGGAGTGAAAATGAAGAACTTAGCCAGAGCGTTTGTGTGGTGGCCAGGTATCGATGGAGACATTGAAGAAATGACCAAGAGCTGTCTAGGATGCCAGAAGGTCCAAAACGCCCCACCACAAGCCCCTCTACATCCATGGGAGTGGCCCTCATCTCCATGGCAAAGGGTACATATCGACTTTGCTGGTCCATTTATGGACTCAATGTTCTTAATCGCGGTGGATGCACACTCCAAGTGGCCGGAGGTAATAAAGATGTCCTCCACCACCAAGGAAAAAACCATCACAGTATTAAGGACCATATTCGCCAGGAATGGGCTGCCTGAACAGATCTGTTCTGATAATGGACCGCAATTTGTATCCGAAGAATTCAGGAAGTTCTTAAAAAACAATGGGGTTAAGCACTACACGTCCGCCCCATACCATCCCGCCACCAATGGGTTGGCTGAAAGGTTTGTCCAGACCTTCAAGAAGGCCATAAAGGCCATGGGTAATGAAGACATAAATCTACAACATAAGGTAGATAACTTCTTGTTTGCGTACAGGAATGCAACACATGTGATTACAAACCAAACCCCCGCCATGATGTTTTTCAATAGAAGACTAAGATGCCGGCTGGATTTGGTCAAGCCAAACGTCAGAAGGGACGGAGAGAACCGGCAATTTCAAAGCATGAATGAAAGGCCAACTAGAACCTTCCAGATAGGTCAACCAGTTTTGGCCCGGGACTACCGTACCGAGAAATGGCATCCTGGAACTATTTGCACACGACTAGGACCGCTGATGTATACCGTGGACATTGGAGAAAGCATAATAAGGCGCCATGCTGACCAGATCATAGTCATCCGAAAAAGGACAACCTACACCACAACTCTATACGCCTAGTGATGAAGCAGAGATACCCATAGTATCTACCTCCGATCCAGTGATACTGGAACCAGATGAACCCAACACTGGCATTGAAGCCAAATCGACCTTGCCAAAAGAACCTACTACATCACCGAGGCGTTATCCGGACCGAGTCAGGAAGCCTCCAGACAGACTGAATTTGTAATTGATTAACTTCAGCAAATGTGTATATTATTGTTCTTGTAAAAATGTTATTTAATGATTACTTAAAATTTTATGTACTATTTATCTAAAAGGGGAGGAATTGTGGTGTATGTACCTTTAAGAGGAACTATGTTTTTGAAGCCCCTGTATGCTGTAGTACCAGTAGTGACCACTCGGGTATATAAGCCTGTGTAGCATCTTGTGTTGTTAGTTCACCTCCAGACTTTGTTCAGTAAACACTTGTTAAATCAACTCCTGCATTCCGTGTCTCCATTAACACACGGATCTAACAGAAACCTTCCTCAATACTACTTCATACAATAGCACCTCCAGTTTAGCAATCATCAAACGAACAGGATTTGGTTATGTCACTGCTCCACAGACTCCATTTCTCATCTCCCCATATTTTTATCTGTACCAGTCACTTGTGTTGCCCATTACCGCTGTTTTTAAGGCTGAAACATGCTTTTTACAAATTTACATCCTTTGTAAAGGCCAGCAAAGTCGATATGTACCCTTTGCAACTTTCCCCCCAATGTGGCCATCTACCTTCTAATTGCTGCATCCCTTTAAAATGTAGCTACTCTAAACATTTGGATCTAAAAACAGTTTCATTTTCAGTAGTCCTTGGCAGCCAGTCCTAATACATTGGCAGGTCGAGCACACTGTCCACAAAACAATCCAATAAGTTGCGATCATGTGAATTCAATTGATGGGTTCCTTACCTATAGTTCAAAAAAATCATGAATAACTTTCCAATCAAAAGATTAAGATGTCGGAATTCTTCATTCCCTTCAAAGAGGCGCAATATTTCCAGACCCCGTGCCACCAGCTGAGCCTCACACACAGCGGGATGCCTATCATAAAATTCCAGCTGCATAGTCCCAAATGTTCCTGCTGACGTAAGAAAACTACGAGGCACTTGGTCTAAGTATTAAACAAAGCTTTAATCAACTGTTTTTCAACATGGAGATCTAGTTGTGTCCTTCACTAGTTCCTGTTAAAGAATGTCCTGAGCAAGCTGGGCCCATGCCCGAGTATTTATACTCTCCCTGGACAGCGCCACCAGCAGGCCACCCAGTATTATTACATAAGTCATTTCCACATGAATGACAAGGTTCATGTCACCTGCCATTAAGTTTTCCACTGTGTGAAAGGCTTCGCTAGTGGCGCAGACCCCTGGGAGGCTTCGCTCCCTGCTGGGGCAGCCGCTTCCCCTTTCTGGGGACCTATGGGAAGCCCAGCACCCCCAATCCTCAGCCCAGCAAGACTCAGCCTGGGTTTCTGGTCTCTTTGTTGATGTGGCACCCCAGATGCATCCACGAGATACCAAAGGGCCTGCTATTTGCAGCCCCTCCCCCCCCCGACCCCACAGATACCAATGGGGTCAGCGGCGGATGCTGTGGACGGGCGTCTTCCGGCACTTGTGCTGGGACGTGCCCGCTTGCGGATTTTCAGGGCCCCAATTTTTGTGGTCTTGTGGCGACTATGGGGATGAAATTCGACATGGCGAGGACACTAAGTGAACGGTAGCAGATCAGCTGCCCATGATATGCACAGCCTGATTATCCTTTCCATTATCTTCAACTCTGGTCAGTGTTTGAAAAGGAGGGGTGGCGGGTGGCGGATGGTGGTGGAGCGGGGAAATGCCTCCTTGATTTCATGCTGGTCTAGTGAATATGCACCCTATCTCCATTGGTGTCTTGGTGCGGATGTGCTGAATCATGTCAGTCTCCTGGAATGCAACTGGGCCCAGTGGGTCTAATTGAGGTAAGTAGGGTGATGTTCTTGACAGGCTACTGGGGAGTACTTTTGCCATCCCTAATGGTCTATTACCTACCCATTTCTATAAGAATGTATCCCCTTATCCTGACAATCAGATGAATACATAAACTAATCCCTTTACTGTATAATAACAACAGAAAATGCTGGAAAAACTCAGCAGGCCAGGCAACATCCGTGGAGAGAGAAATAGAGTCAATGTTTCGGGTTGAAACCCTTCAATAGAACTGCACAGTTGACTCTTTTTCTCTCTCCACGGATGTTGCCTGGCCTGCTGAGTTTTTCCAGCGTTTTCTGTTGTTATTTCAGATTTCCAGCATCCGCAGTATTTTGCTATCAAACTAATCCTTTTGTTGTCTAGCAGAAGTAAATTGCATTGTTCCCATTTAACCTGGGATGGCCGGGTTTTGGTACATCTGTCCTTAATTTCATAACAGCTTAATTTTTCGTGCCTTTGAAACTAAAATACAAATACCTAAAATAATAGCGCTGGTAATTTTCCTTGTCGTTGTGTGGTTCATGACCTTGTCTCATTATTACAAACACTACTCTCCTGATTGCGTATCTATGTTCTAGAATTTCGCCACTGTAAACATGACGGCTGTTTGAAAAGTCCAATATTATCCCTTCATTCAAAAGCAAAATACTACGGATGCTGGAAATCTGAAACAACAACTGAAAATGCTGGAAACACTCAGCAGGTCAGGCAGCATCTGTGGAGAGAGAAAAACAGAGTTAACATTTCGAGGAGGGGACCCTTCGTCAGAAACGTTAACTCTGTTTCTCTCTCCTCGATGCTGCCTGACCTGCTGAGTGTTTCCAGCATTTTCAGTTGTTATTCCTTTATTCAAAACATGTTTTCAGATAAATTATTTTATTCAGCATGGTATTTTTAATGTTTGCTCCTCTTAAGTGGACACTGCCGATAAGGGTTTTCAAACGGTGGGAAATTACATACTTAATTAACATGAGTGCACTGCATCTGGATGAAGACATGCCCCGGTAGAATTGACAAGGTTAATGAAAGTGCCACAGTTTTTTCTTTGCTATCTGTTGGACTGATATCTGCTGGCACAATAACAGAAAATTCATTGGCAGGTATTCCCGATATCTATCTATTGAAGCACAGACTTAAAGCAACAAAGCCGGATAAGAGGCTTATTTGCAAACCGACAATAAAAAGCCTAATCTATAAGTGCGTTTTTCTTAATGACGTATTTATTTTTAATGTAATTTATGTAGTTTTATTTAAGGTCAAACCATGTCAAAAGAAAGAACTGGAAGTAAAATGCTTCAGAGAAGGAAACAGTTGAAATATATTTGGAAAAGCTTTGGATGCCTAAAGGGATTATTGAAAGTAGTATTTATAATAGAGTGCATTAATCACTGAGCTTTAGCTGTTCGGTTTTATTGCCTTTCTTGCTTTATAAATACCTGAATACATCAACACAACAGAGAGGAGAATTGAGCTTTTCTTTTTGGGGGCAGGCCTACATAAGAAATAGGAGCAGGAGTAGGCCATACGGCCCCTCGGGCCTGCTCCGCCATTCAATAGGACCATGGCTGATCTGAATCTAGACTCACGTCCACTTCCCTGCCCGCTCCCCGTAACCCCTAATTCCCTTATCTGCTAGGAAAATGTCTATCTCCATTTTAAATTTATTTAATGTTGCAGCTTCCACAGCTCTCTGGGGTAGCAAATTCCATAGATTTACTACCCTCTGAGTGAAGAAGTTTCTCCTCATCTCAGTTTTGAAAGGGCAGCCCCTTATTCTAAGATTATGCCCCCTAGTTCTAGTCTCACCCATCAGTGGAAACATCCTCACCGCATCCACCCGATCAAGCCCCCTCACAATCTTATATGTTTCGATAAGATCACCTCTCATTCTTCTGAACTCCAATGAGTTGAGTCCCAACCTACTCAACCTTTCCTCATACGTCAACCCCCTTGATATACCTATCAATTCATCCAATGAAAAGCGACGAGTTAAGATAGTAACTATAGGTTTTTATTGGCTAAATAACAGAGCCCACCCTCGTGGGTGATCGGGTCCAACAAGGAGGAATACCAGCCAGTCGACCACCTTTATACCTGGGCAAGCAGGCGGAGCCATGAGCGGAGTCAGCTGTGGTCAGCCCAGGTATAACAGCGTGACAAGAGGTGACCTTGTGTAGTGATACAACAGTGTAAACAGTGATAACCATAGTGTAACTATATAAACAGTGATAACCATAGTGTAACGATAGTGAACGATAAAAGTGGTTTACCACATTCACCCCTTGTTTAGATTTGAGTCCGGCGGGGTGAAGTGTACTACCAGTTCGGGTATGTCAGTCTGTCCGGAGGCCTCGTAAGTCTTTCTGATCGGCGCAGCAGCGGCGGCGGTGGTGCAGTATCCGATGTTAATGCTGGTGTCTGCGTGGTCGGCGAAGGCTCGTGGGGTTCAGGCATGCCGTCTACCTGGGCTGGATTTGGGGGAGTGGTGGGGGGTAACGGTGGTGTCTCAGGGGTGCCCGAGGGTGCAAGGTCTCGTAAGGAGACTGTGTCCTCCCGCCCGTCTGGGTATGCCACATAGGCGTACTGGGGGTTGGCGTGCAGGAGGTCCACCCTCTCGACCAGGGGGTCCATTTTATGGGCCCTCACGTGCTTTCGCAGCAAGACGGGCCCCGGGGAAGTCAGCCATGTTGGTAGCGAGGTTCCCGTAGTCGACTTCCTGGGGAAAACAAACATTCGTTCATGGGGGGTGGCGTTAATGGCCGTGCAAAGCAGTGACCGGATGGAATGCAGCGCTGCCGGGAGGACTTCCTGCCAGCGAGAGGTTGGGAGGCCCTTCGACTTTAAGGCTAAGAGAACGGCCTTCCAGACAGTCGCGTTCTCTCTTTCCACCTGGCCGTTCCCTCGGGGGTTGTAGCTGGTGGTCCTGCTTGCAGCAATACCTCTCGCTAGTAGGAACTGGCGAAGTTCCTCGCTCATGAAGGATGAGCCCCGGTCGCTATGTATATAGTTCAGGAACCCGAACAAGGCGAAGAGGTCGTTCAGGCATTTGATGACCGTGGTACTGGTCATGTCTGGGCAGGGGAAGGCAAAGGGGAAACGGGAGTACTCATCAATGATGTTGAGGAAGTACACATTACGGTCAGAGGACGGGAGGGGCCCCTTAAAATCGATGCTCAAGCGCTCGAAGGGGCGGGTGGCCTTGATCAGGCTTGCTCTGTCCGGCCTAAAGAAATGCGGTTTGCATTCGGCACAGGTTTGGCAGTTCCTGGTCATGGTCCTGACCTCCTCGATGGAGTCATAGAGTCATAGAGTTTTACAGCACAGAAAGAGGCCCTTCGGCCCATCGTGTCTGCGCCGCCCATCTATCCCTGTCCAGTCTAATCCCATTTTCCAGCATTTGGTCCATAGCCTTGTATGCAAGGGCATTTCAAGTGCTCATCCAAATGCTTCTTGAATGTTGTGAGGGTTCCTGCCTCCACCACCCTTTCAGGCATTGAGTTCCACATTCCAACCACCCTCTGGGTGAAAAAGTTCCTCCTCAAATCCCCTCTAAATCTCCTGCCCCTTACCCTGAATCTATGCCCCCTTGTTATTGACCCCCCCACTAAGGGGAAAAGTTCCTCTTTATCAACCGTATCTATGCCCCTCATTATTTTGTACACCTCAATCAGGTCCCCCCTCAGCCTTCTCTGCTCCAAGGAAAACAACTCCAGCCTGTCCAGCCTCTCTTCATAGCTGAGGCGCTCCATCCCAGGTAACATCCTAGGTGAATCGTCTCTGCACCCTCTCCAAAGCAATCACATCCTTCCTATAGTGAGGCGACCAGAACTGCACACAGTACTCCAGCTGTGGCCTCACCAGCGTTTTGTACAGCTCCATCATAACCTCCCTGCTCTTATATTCTATGCCTCGGCTAATGAAGGCAAGTATCCCATATGCCTTTTTAACCACCTTATCTACCTGCTCCGCTGCCTTCAGGGATCTATGTACATGTACACCAAGGTCCCTCTGACCCTCTGTACTTCCTAGGGTCCTACCACTCATTGTGTATTCCCTTGCCTTATTTGTCCGTCCAAAATGCATCACCTCGCACTTTTCAGGGTTAAATTCCATTTGCCACTTTTCCGCCCATCTGACCAACCCGTTTATACCGTCCTGTAGCCGGAGGCTTTCCTCCTCGCAATTTACCACCCCACCAATTTTCGTGTCATCTGCGAACTTACTGATCATACCTTTTACATTCTCATCCAAATCATTTATGTAGATCACAAACAATAAGGGACCCAGCACCGATCCCTGAGGTACCCCACTGGACACAGGCTTCCAGTCACAAAAGCAACCGTCGACCATCACCCTCTGCCTCCTGCCACTCAGCCAGTTTAGGATCCAATGCGCCAAGGCACCCTGGATCCCATGGGCTCTTACCTTCTTGACCAGTCTCCTATGCGGGACTTTGTCAAACGCTTTACTGAAGTCCATGTAAACCACATCCACAGCATTTCCCTCATCCACCCCACTAGTCACCCCCTCGAAAAATTCGATCAGATTTGTTAGACATGATTTACCCTTGACAAAGCCATGCTGACTATCCCCGATTAATCCTTGCCTCTCCAACTGGAGATTAATTTTGTCCCTCAGAATTTTTTCCAATAATTTCCCCACCACAGATGTTAGACTCACTGGCCTGTAATTCCCTGGTTTATCCCTGCTACCCTTCTTGAATAATGGTACTACGTTAGCTGTTCTCCAGTCCTCTGGTACATCCCCTGTGGCCAGAGAGGTTCTGAAAATTAGTGTCAGAGCCCCTGCAATCTCCTCCCTTGCC
The DNA here is from genome assembly GCF_052327205.1 of Somniosus microcephalus. Taxonomy (NCBI): domain Eukaryota; kingdom Metazoa; phylum Chordata; class Chondrichthyes; order Squaliformes; family Somniosidae; genus Somniosus; species Somniosus microcephalus. The sequence continues at coordinate 330,271,617 of NC_140990.1, read as the reverse complement.
TCCCACAGCAGCCTGGGATACATCTCGTCCGGGCCTGGGGATTTATCCACTTTTTGGCCCGCTAAAACCGCTAGCACCTCCTCCCTCTCGATGCTAATATGTTCAAGTATGTCACAGTCCCCTTGCCCGATTTCTATGTCTGCATCGTCTTTCTCCATAGTGAACACAGATGCAAAAAATTCATTTAAAACCCCGCCTACATCCTCTGGCTCTACACACAGATTGCCACTTTGGTCCCTAATGGGCCCTACCCTTTCCCTGGTTATCCTCTTGCCCTTAATATACTTATAAAACATCTTAGGATTTTCCTTTATTTTGCTCGCCAGTGTTATTTCATGGCCCCTCCTCGCCCTCCTAATTTCTTTTTTAAGTATGCCCCTGCACTTTTTATACTCCTCTAGGGCTTCTTCTGTCTTTAGTCTTTTGTAACTGCCAAAAGCCCCCCTTTTATTTCTAATGCATTTTTGTATATCCCTTGTCATCCAAGGTTCCCTTTGCTTGTTGGTCCCACCCTTGACCTTTACAGGAACATGTTGGCGTTGTACTCTCTCTATTTCCCTTCTGAAAGTCTCCCACTGTTTTGATGTGGATTTTCCTATAAGCAGCTGCTCCCAGTCCACTTTGGCCAGATCCTGCCTTATCATATTAAAATCGGCCTTCCCCCAATTTAGAACCCTTATTTCCGGGCCGTCTTTGTCTTTTTCCATGACCACCTTAAAACTCACCGAATTATGGTCACTGTCGCCAAAATGCTCTCCTACTGACGCTTCCACCACTTGCCCGGCTACATTCCCCAGGATTAGGTCCAGTACCGCCCCCTCTCTTGTAGGACTTTCTACATGTTGGCTCAAAAAGCTCTCCTGGATGCACTTTAAGAATTCTGCACCCTCTAAGCCTTTCACACTCTGACTGTCCCAATTTATATTGGGGAAGTTGAAATCCCCCACTATTATTACCCTATTATTTTCGCACTTCTCTGAGATTTGCCTACATATCTGTTCCTCTATCTCCCCCTGACTGTTTGGGGGCCTATAGTACACTCCCAGCAAAGTGCTTGCCCCCTTTTTGTTTTTAAGTTCTACCCATATGGCCTCATTAGAGGAACCCGCTAATATATCATCCCTCCTTACAGCAGTAATTGACTCCTTAATTAATATTGCAACACCCCCTCCCCTTTTACACCCCCCTCTGTCTCGCCTGAAGATTCTATACCCCGGAATATTGAGCTGCCAGACCTGACCCTCCCTCAACCATGTCTCCGTGATAGCAACAATATCGTACTCCCATGTGTTCAACAACAACTTCAGTTCATCCACCTTATTTGCAAGACTCCTTGCATTAAAATAAATGCCTTCCAGCCCTGCCATATTCTCTTTTGCCTTCACATATTTGCTCTGTCTTCCCAGCTGACTTGTTTTTCCCTCTGTATTTGGCCGTAAATCACCCCCTACTATAGCTCCACTCTGTACCCCAACCCCCTGCCAAGTTAGTTTAAACCCTCCCCAGCAGTGCTAGCAAACCTCCCCGCAAGGATATTGGTTCCCCCCTGGTTCAGGTGTAAACCGTCCGACTTGTACAAGTCCCACCTTTCCCAGAAGCAGACCCAGTGATCCAGGAAACTAAAGCCCTCCCCCCTGCACCATCCCTTTAGCCACGCATTCATCTGTTCTATCTTCCTATTCCTATACTTACTAGCACGTGGCACCGGGGGTAATCCAGAGATTACAACCTTTGAGGTCCTGCTCCTTAATCCTTCACCTAGCTCCCTAAATTCTTGCTGCAGGACCTCATCCCTCTTTTTACCTATGTCGTTGGTACCAATGTGGACCACGACCACTGGCTGTTCTCCCTCCCCCTCCAGAATGCCCTGCAGCCGCTCAGTGACATCCTTGACCCTGGCACCAGGGAGGCAACAAACCATCCTGGATTCACGTCTACGGCCACAGAAACGCCTATCTGTTCCCCTTACTATAGAATCCCCTACCACTATTGCTCTCCCACTCTTTTTCCCCCCTTCCTGGGCAGCAGGAGCACCCCCAGTGCCAGGAAGTTGGCTGCTGCTGCCTTCCCCTGGTGAGTCATCCCCCTCAACAGTATCCAAAGCGGTATACTTGTTTGAAAGGGGGATGTCCGCAGGGGTTCCCTGCACTACCTGCCTGCCTTTGTTGCTCCGCCTGATGGTCACCCCCTGTGCTGCCCTACCCTGAGGCGTGCACAACTCGCTAAACGTGTTATCCACGAGCCTTTCAGCATCGCGCACGCTCCAAAATTCATCCACCCGCAGCTCGAGCGCCGCAATGCGGTCTACAAGTAGCTGCAGCTGGATGCATTTCCCGCACACATGGTCGTCAGGGACACTGGCAGCATCCCTGACTTCCCACATAGAGCAGGAGGAGCAGAGCACGGGTCTGAACTCTCCTGCCATGACATACCCCTTTAATTACTTAAAAAAATTTATTCAATACCCCAGTTACAGGTATGCTCTAGGGCGCTTTATTTACCAACTATCCCCACTACACCACAGAAATTTAACACCACAGAATTCAAGCTTGTATTGAAAAAATAGAAATACTCACCAACCAATCACCTACCTGCTCCCTGGTGACGTCACACACTGATTACTTTTTACCTCTCTCCCCGCTGCTGAGTTGGTAAGCCTCGCCTCTCTCCGGTTTTTATACCGGTCTCACCACGCTGCTCCCGACTGGTCTCGGGCCTCGCTGGTCGCCGGGTTTTCTCCCGAGCTCCTCCTCGCTACTCCCGCTGGTCCCGACTGGTCTCGGGCCTCGCCTCTCTCCGGTTTTTATACCGGTCTCACCACGCTGCTCCCGACTGGTCTCGGGCCTCGCTGGTCGCCGGGTTTTCTCCCGAGCTCCTCCTCGCTGCTCCCGCTGGTCCCGACTGGTCTCGGGCCTCGCCTCTCTCCGGTTTTTATACCGGTCTCACCACGCTGCTCCCGACTGGTCTCGGGCCTCGCTGGTCGCCGGGTTTTCTCCCGAGCTCCTCCTCGCTGCTCCCGCTGGTCCCGACTGGTCTCGGGCCTCACCTCTCTCCGGTTTTTATACCGGTCTCACCACGCTGCTCCCGACTGGTCTCAGGCCTCGCTGGTCGCCGGGTTTTCTCCCGAGCTCCTCCTCGCTGCTCCCGCTGGTCCCGACTGGTCTCGGGCCTCGCCTCTCTCCGGTTTTTATACCGGTCTCACCACGCTGCTCCCGACTGGTCTCGGGCCTCGCTGGTCGCCGGGTTTTCTCCCGAGCTCCTCCTCGCTGCTCCTGCTGGTCCCGCAGGTTGCGGGCCTTAATGAAGTGGTAAAGTCTGGTGACCCCGGGGTGGCAGAGGTCGTTGTGGTGGGTCTGCAGTCTATCAATTTGCGCGTTGGCGCATGTACTTCGTGATAGAGCATCTGGGGGTTCGTTCAGTTTACCAGGCCGGTACAAGATATCGTAATCATAGGTGGAGAGCTCGATTCTCCACCTCAAGATCTTGTTGTTCTTGATTTTGCCCCTCAGCTTGTTATTAAACATAAAAGCGACCGTACGCTGGTCGGTGAGGAGGGTAAATCGTTTGCCTGCCAGGTAATGCCTCCAGCGTCGTACTGCCTCCACGATCGCCTGGGCCTCCTTCTCGACCGAAGAGTGTCGGATCTCAGGGCCCTGGAGGGTCCTTGAGAAGAAGGCCACAGGTCTCCCCACCTGGTTAAGGGTTGCAGCTAGGGCGAAGTCGGATGCATCGCTCTCCACTTGGAAAGGGATAGACTCATCCACCGCGTGCATTGTGGCCTTAGCAATGTCTCCCTTTTATGAGGGAGAAGGCTGCACACGCTTCTGCCGTCAGGGGGAAGGAGGTGGACTTCATGAGGGATCTGGCTTTGTCCGCATAATTCGGCACCCATTGGGCATAGTAGGCGAAGAGCCCCAGGGTTCTCTTCATCGCCTTTGGACAGTGGGGGAGGGGAAGCTCCATAAGGGGGCGCATTCTTTCGGGGTCGGGGCCGATGACTCCGTTCTCTACTACGCAGCCGAGGATGGCCAGACGCGGGGTGTTAAACACACATTTCTCCTTATTGTAAGTGAGGTTCATCCGTTCGGCCGTACGGAGGAATTTCTCCAGATTAACATCGTGGTCCTGCCGGTCGCAGCCGCAGATGGTGATGTTATCTAGATAAGGAAACGTGGCCTGCAGCCCGTTCTGGTCAACCATCCGGTCCATCTCCCTTTGGAAGACCGAAACCCCGTTGGTGACGCCGAAGGGAACCCTAAGGAAGTGGTAGAGGCGGCCATTCGCCTCGAAGGCGGTATACTGGCGGTCCTCAGGGCGGATAGGGAGTTGGTGATAGGCCGACTTAAGGTCGATGGTAGAGAATACCCGGTACTGTGTAATCTGATTGACCATATCAGATATGCGGGGAAGGGGGTATGCGTCCAGCTGGGTGTACCGGTTTATGGTTTGGCTGTAGTCGATGACCAGGCGGTTTTTATTGCCGGTCTTAACGACTACGACCTGGGCATGCCAGGGGCTGTTGCTCCTCTCAATGATGCCCTCCTTCAGGAGACGCTGCACCTCAGAGCTAATAAAAGCTCTGTCCCCGGCGCTGTACCGCCTGCTCTTGGTGGCGACGGGTTTACAGTCGCGGGTGAGGTTAGCGAACAGGGAGGGGGGCGGGACCTTGAGGGTGGATAGGCCGCAGGTGGTACGCGGTGGGCGGTTTAAAGGCTGCTGGTTGTCGACTGTGAGTGGGGGGGAGGGGTCCACCGTATGCCAAAGTGACACTTTGAAGGTGGGATTGGAAGTCCAGCCCTAGTAGGACGGCAGCGCAGAGCTGGGGCAGGACGAGGAGTTTAAAATTTTTATACTCCGTGCCCCTAACCGACAGGGTCACAACACAGTAGCCGCTGATGTCTGTAGAATGGGACCTCGACGCCATCGAGATCCGGTTGCGCGTTGGCCGGACAGTGAGGGAGTAGTGGCTCACCGTGTCTGGATGGATGAAACTCTCCGTGCTTCCGCTGTCGAACAGGCAGGTCGTGGCGTGGCCGTTTACTTTGATGTCCATCATGGACTTGGACAGGTGATGCGGGCGAGCTTGGTCCAGTGTGACGGAGGCTAGTGTATGGCTGAGCGAGCTGCTGTAGTCTGCGGGTGAGGCGGTGGTCGGGTCTGGAGACAAGGTGGCGGTCGAGTGTGGTGGACAAAATGGCGGCGCCCCCGACGTTGAATAAAATGGCGGAGAAGATGGCCGCCCCCACAACTCACATGAGGCACTGCTGGCGTTGGTGGCCTTGATCAAAGATGGCCGCCCCACGACTCACACGAGGGGATACTGGCATCTGTGGCCTTGATGAAAGATGGCCGCCCCCACAACTCGCATGAGGCACTGCTGGCGTCTGTGGCTCTCCCCCTGCAGGCCTTCGCGAAGTGGCCTTTCTTGTGGCAGTCGGAGCAAGTCGCGTTTCTTGCAGGGCAGCGCGTCCTCGGGTGTTTCGCCTGGCCACAGAAGAAGCAGCCGGCGGCCCGATCACGTGGCTCCGATGTCGCAGCCGGTACCGGGGGTGGCGGTCCCGATCGGCTCTGGGACGCCGACGCTGAGGTAGGTCCCAGAGGCGGCGGTGCGAGGGGTATTGCGGCCGGGGTCGGGCCCGAGTCCCAGGGTCGCGCAGCACAGTACCTGGAGTACGCCTCGAGGTCCCGATGGGCCACTTCCAGAGAGCGAGCGAGGGCTGCAGTCGTATTCAGGTCGAGGTCCTTTGATTCGAGCAGTCTTTGCCGTGAGTAGTCGGACCAAAGGCCTTTCACGAAGGCATCGCGGATATTCCCTTCAGTATTTTCTGCAGCCGTTACAGCTTTAAAGTCACAGTCCCTGCCGAGTGTTTGTAGCGCCCGTAAAAATTCATCTATAGACTCTCCTGGCTGTTGCGAGCGGGATCTTAGGAGATGTCTGGCATACATAGAATTTACCGGGCTCCGGTACTGCTCTTTCAGCAGGTTGAGGGCGTCCTCGTATGTAGCAAGGTCCCGGATGAATGCAAATACTTTAGGGCTCACTTGGGCGGTCAGAACTCTTAGTTTGGATCCCGGAGGCACGCCGGATTCTCCCAGGTAGCATTCGAAACAGCTCAGCCAGTGTTCGAAGTTGAGGGCTGAGTTCGCTGCCTGAGGGTTTAGATCCAGGTACAGCGGTCGGAGGGCTCGCAGCCAGGCCGGCTGCTGTGGCTGTTGTAGCTGGCCGTTTGGCTGGTCGTTTGGCTGCTCCGATCCACTCATTTCAAAATTTAGCCAATAAAATTGATATACCTATCAATTCATCCAATGAAAAGCGACGAGTTAAGATAGTAACTATAGGTTTTTATTGGCTAAATAACAGAGCCCACCCTCGTGGGTGATCGGGTCCAACAAGGAGGAATACCAGCCAGTCGACCACCTTTATACCTGGGCAAGCAGGCGGAGCCATGGGCGGAGTCAGCTGTGGTCAGCCCAGGTATAACAGCGTGACAAGAGGTGACCTTGTATAGTGATACAACAGTGTAAACAGTGATAACCATAGTGTAACGATATAAACAGTGATAACCATAGTGTAACGATAGTGAACGATAAAAGTGGTTTACCACACCCCTCATCTCTGGAATCAACCGAGTGAACCTTCTCTGAACCGCCTCGAGAGCAAGTATATCTTTTCTTAAATATGGAAACCAAAACTGCACACAGTATTCCAGGTGTGGCCTCACCAATACCCTGTATAACTGCAGCAAGACTTCCCTGTTTTTATACTCCATCCCCCTTGCAATAAAAGCCAAGATTCCATTGGCCTTCCTGATCACCTGCTGCACCTGTATACTAACCTTCTGTGTTTCATGCCTGAAACCTGACAACTAGCAGTCCCGCCCCCAACGCGTCCCCATTGATAAAATCTAGCCCTGAGTTTCGCACTCGCCCCACCCATCCAAAACCTGCTCTAGTGTAAAGGCCCTCTGGTCCATCTAGCCTGTCCCACAGAAATGCGATACTTTGTGTATCCCAATATATACACTTCACCTATGTGATTTTTTTGACCCTGCGTACACCTAACAAGGAACGCTGCACTGCACCCCACCCGAAACCATGTTGATCTCCCGGGAGAGGCGAAAAACCAGATAAAAACCCAGGCCAATTTGGGGGGGAAAATCTGGAAAATTCCTCTCTGACCCATCTAGGTGATCTAAACTAGTCCAGGAGATCATTCTGGCCCTGAATTCCCTGCAGTACCCACCTTCTGTAAGAGGTGATCTCCGCCCCAGCCCAAAACAGGTCCAGCTCTCGCTTATTTATCTCCTCAAGGTCATTTTGACATTGACGAGATCTGGGAGTATTTTGGCAACCTGTTACTCCCCTAACCTAGAGAATTTGCTTTAAAAAAATGCAGGGAAGATAAAGGAATAGAAAGTCTTTAAAAATATTCACAGCAGTCACATTTTACATCTCCCCAGAAAAATTCTCATAGCTTCAAAATGCCTGTTACTGATATCAGTGAATGAACATTTAAGACATTCATATGACATTCCTCTATCTGCTATTTTAAGAGGCGGTTAAACCATTTACAATAAAAAGGTTAACATGTTGAGATACCGCGGCAAACGTGGGAGTCGAGACCAGAGCTAGTAAAACACAACTGCTTTTATTCTACCTCATGGCAAGAAAGAGAAACTGGAAAAGCCCGCGCATCCACTTAAATACTCCCCAGACAGGAAGTGCTCCCGGCAGCCTGTCCCTGCGGGAAACAAGTTGCTGGAGGAAAGGGCCCCCGGCTGGGGGCGTCTGCTTAAACTGTCCGTGCCGCCGTGAGCGGATTATGTCCAGTGGTGGCGTGTCGCCACAAACACATGCATTAAAATAGTGCACAGAGGAATGCCCTACATATGTGTTTAATCTTTCACTGCAAACATCAGCAGCAGTCATTCCTAGTCTTGCATTCTACTCAATTGTTCATTTATAAAGAAGTGTGTTTGCAACGGGATTTCTGTAACCTGACAGTACAAGCACCTAGATAAACATAGTGAGAGAGGAAATATTAAGGGGTTTAGCATCTTTGAAAGTAGATAAGTCGCCAGGCCTGGATGGAATGAATCCCAGGCTGTTAAGAGAAGTAAGAGAGGAAATAGCAGAGGCTCTGACCATCATTTTCCAATCCTCTCTGGCTACAGGTGTGATGCTGGAGGACTGGAGGACTGCTAACGTTGTACCATTGTTTAAAAAGGGGGAAAGGGATAGACCGAGTAATTACAGGCCAATACAAAAGCAAAATACTGCGGATGCTGGAAATCTGAAATAAAAACAGAAAATGCTGGAAATACTCAGCAGGTCAGGCAGCATCTGTGGAGAGAGAAACAGAGTTAACGTTTCAGGTCGATGACCCTTCGTCAGAACTGGAAAATGTTGGAGATGTAACAGGTTTTGAAACAAGTGCAGGGGCAGGGAGAGGGGGGAGGGGAGGAAAGAACAAAAGGGAACGTCTGTGATTACAAGCCAGTCAGCCTAACCTCGGTGGTGGGCAAATTATTGGAAAAAATTCTGAGGAACAGAATTAATTGTAATTTAGAAAGGCACAGATTAATCAAGGAGAGTCAGCATAGATTTGTTAAGGGAAGGTTGTGTCTGACTAACTTGATTGAATTTTTTGAGGAGGTACCAAGGAGGGTCGAGGAGGGTAGTGTAGGAATCGATCTATCCCTAACTGAAGCACTGAATTCGAGTCAGTTCAATAATTCAACTGAATTTAATCAAACAAGTGAACAAAACAAAAACATGCAGGAGCAACAGCAAACAGGTCTTTTCAGCAGCTTGTTACACGAGGTCTGGTCTTAGAACCTCCCACTCTCTGACGTCATGACGTCATCATGTTTCCCACCGTTCGGGGCATCACGTGACCAACGTGACGATGTCATCACGTTGTTTCAGGGCTTTTGCAGAAAGCTTATTTACACTCAGCCAACAAACACAGATGCTGTAGCATTGGGTTAAAGACAGTTATGCATTTGTACAGAAGATCATTGGTGGTTTTGCCACAGCAGCACAGTTGATGTAGTCTACATGGATTTTAGCAAGGCTTTTGACAAGATCCCACAAGGCAGACTGGTCAGAAAAATAAAAGCCTATGGGATCCAAGGGAAAGTGACAAGTTGGAACCAAAATTGGCTCAGAGGCAGGAAACAAAGGGTAATGATCGACCGGTGTTTTTGTGACTGGAAGGCTGTTTCCAGTGGGCTCAGTACTAAGTCCCTTGCTTTTTTTCATATATATCAATGATTTAGACTTCAATGTAGGGGGTATGATTAAGAGATTTGCAGATGATACAAAAATTGACCATGTGGTTGATAGTGAGTGTTGTGTATGTACCTTTAAGAGAATAACTGGTCTCAGACTGCAGTACCGGCAGTGACCACCCCTGTATAAAAGGCGCTAGAGAGCCTCTGTTGTTTAGTTTCGTTATGGACTTCCACCAGTAAAGATCTGTTTGTTTTCACTCCTGCTAGTCCGTGTCTCAATCATTCACGGACTTAACAGTGAGGAAGAAAGCTGTGGACTGCAGGAAGATATCAATGGACTGGTCAGGTGGTCAGAAAAGTGGCAAATGGAATTCAATCCAGAGAAGTATGAGGTAATGTATTTCGGGAGGGCTAATAAGGCAAGGGAATACAGAAAAATGGTAGGTTATTGGGAGGTGTATAGGAACAGAGGGACTTTGGAGTGCATGTCCACAGATCTCTGAAGATAGCAGGACAGGTAGATAAGGTGGTTAAGAAGACATACAGAATATTTTCCACTTCTGGGGAACTATAACTATTACGTTATTAAGTATGAACTTAACTAGATAAACTAAATAATTAATATAACTATAAGTAATCGTTTGATTAAAAACTTTAACTAATTAAATAAGCAAATAAATAAAGTCTAGAGATGACAGGGCAGGTTATGTGTCGGGACTGTAGTATGTGGGAGTTTGTGGACAGCGAGACTGTCCCAGATTCTCACATCTGCAGGAAATGTCTCTGCCTTCAGTTACTCTGGCTCAGAGTCATTGAGCTGGAGTGCGAGTTAGAGACACTCCGAAACATAAGGGAGGGGGAGGAATTTCTGGATAGTCTTATCCACAATACAGTCGCACCCCAGAGGAAAGCACAGGTTCAGGACGGGGAGGGTGTGACTGTTAGGGAGCCAGGTAGCGGGGACTTAGGAGAGGTTGAGAAGGGGGTCCTGCAGACACTGGTCCCGTACAACAGGTGCAATATACTCGCTACCTGCAGGGAGGACAGCCATAATACAGAACAAGGCACCATGGCTCAGAATGCTGTCCAAGGGGCGGGGGGGGGGCGGAAGAGCAGAATAGAAATGTTGTAGTGATAGGGGATTCTATAATTAGAGGGATAGATAGCCTCCTCTGCAGCCAAGAATGAGAATCTCGAAGTGTGTGTTGCCTACCTGGTGCCAGGGTGAGGGATATCTCGAGGCGGCTGGAAAGGAATTTGGAAAGGGAGAGGGTAAATCCAGTTGTCATGGTACATGTCGGAACAAACAACTTAGGTAGGAAAAGGGAGGAGGTCCTGCTGAAGGAATATCAGGAGTTAGGAGCGAAATTAAAAAGCAGGATCGCAAGGGTAATAATCTCTGGATTATTGCCCGAGCCTCGTGCGAATTGGCATAGAAACAGTCAGATCAGGAGAATTAACATGTGGCAAAAGGGCTGGTGTGGGAAGGAGGGGCTCCTTTTCATGGGACACTGGCACCAGTACTGGGACAGGAAGGAGCTGTGCCGATGGAACGGGCTCCACCTGAACCGGGATGGGACCCATGTCCTAGCAGAAAGGGTAAACAGGGAGGTGGCAAAGGCTTTAAACCAGTTAGACGGAAGGAGGGATCTAAAAAAAAAATGAAACCAACCTAAATATAAACAAAACAGGAAAGGAGGGCATAGGAAAGAGTAAAGTAAGGGAGGACATTAATGGCCAGGAAATAAATAGAGTTATAGAACAGGAGTTTAAAAAGATGGTTAAAAATAAAGTGAGAGGAACTGCTATTAAAAATGAGTTAATCAGTCTGTACAACAATCCCCATAATAAAACAGGGGAGCTGGAGGCAATCATGTGTTGTGAGGAACCAGACATAGTAGTGATTACTAAGGCATGACTACAGAAAAATCAGGACTGGGAATTAAACATTGCAAGGTATAACATATTTAGAAAAGATAGAGAGGGGAAAAGGGGAGGTGGAGTAGCTGTACTTATTAGAGATAACATAATGGCAGTAGAAAAAAAGTGACACAGCTATCAGCAAGACAGAAATAGAATCCATGTGGATAGAGATAAAAGATAATAAAGGATTAATCGCACTAATAGGGATAAGTCTACAGACCACCTAATATAATAGTGGAAGAGAGGTGGAAGAAGAAATATGCAGACAAATTAGGGAAATAAGTAAAAAACATAGAATAATAATCATGGGGGATTTCAACTACCCTGATGGTAATTGGACAGAATAGGTAGGTAAAACGGATAAGGGAATGGAGTTCCTACAATGTGTACAGGATGCCTTTCTAACCCAATATGTAAAAAGCCCAACAAGGGAGGATTCGTTATTAGATCTAGTAATGGGGAATGAACCAGAACAGATAAGAGAAGTAAAAGTAGGGGGACATAGAGGCAATATAATATAATATCTAGGCAATATAATATAATACACTTTAAGATAATAATTGAGAAGGACAGAGGTATGACTAAGACCAGGGTAATAGATTGGAGAAAAGCTGATTGAGGGGCTGAGAATAGAACTTGGAAAAATAAAATGGACATCAGTATTGGCAAACAATGATGTAGAACAGCAATGGGAAGCATTTAAAACGGTGTTCAACAGAGTCCAGGAAAATATATTCCGCTAATAAACAAGAACAAGCTAAACACTAATGAGACAGCGTGGATTTTTTAAAATTTGTTTATGGGATGTGGACGTCGCTGGCAAGGCCAGCATTTATTGCCCATCCCTAATTGCCCTTGAGAAGGTGGCGGTGTGCAGCCTTCTTGAATTGCTGCAGTCTGTGTGCTGAAGGTACTCCCACAGTGCTGTTAGGTAGGAAGTTCCAGGATTTTGACCCAGTGGCGATGAAGGATCGGCGATATACTTCTAAGTCAGGATGGTGTGTGACTGGGAGGGGAACTTGGTGGTGGTGGTGTTGACATGCGCCTGCTGCCCTTGTCCTTCTAGGTGGAAGAGGTCGTGGGTTTGGGAGGTGCGACCGAAAAAGCCTTGGCGAGTTGCTGCAGTGCATCTTGTAGATGGCACACACTGCAGCCACGGTGCGCCGGTGGTGGAGGGAGTGAATGTTTAAGGTGGTGGGTGGGGTGCCAATCAAGCGGGCTGCTTTGTCCTGGATGGTGTCTAGCTTCTTGAGTGTTGTTGGAGCTGCACTCATCCAGGCAAGTGGAGAGTATTCCATCACGTGCCTTGTAGATGATGAATAAAGCCATAAGGAAAAAATTGAGGGTAAGGAAAGCGGCATACAATAAATACATGGACAGCAGGGGAGAGCACGATAAAGGAGACTATAAATGGATTAGGAGAGAAGTCAAAAAAACAATTTGGAAGGCAAAGACGAACTATGAAATTAAATTATCAAGGAACATAAAACAAAATAGTAAAATATTTTACAGGCATATAAATTTAAAAAGGGAAGGTCGTGATGGGAATAGGGCCACTAAGGGATGGAGAGAATAATACCACAGGCAGCAATAGAGAGATGGCAGCGATATTAAATAATTACTTTGCTTCAGTATTTACCTGGGAGATAGAACAGGTGGAGATGGATTGGATGATGAGATTAGTAAAGAGTTAACTGCAATTAAAATAAAATGAGGAAATATACTAAATAAACTAGTGAAACTCAAAGAGGATAAAACCATTGGTCCAGACGGATTATATCCGCGCATTTTAAAAGAACCTAGGGAAGAGGTGATGTGCCATCAATTACTCAAAAGACTGAGGTTAAGCGAGTAACAACCAGGCTTTTATTAACTAAAGAATGAAGGTCTAGTCTCGAGTGGTCGACCCGTCCAGAATACTAAGGGACTGGGAGGTAGTCACTTATATACCTGGAATAGTGGGAGGAGTCAGCCGAGGCATGTCCAGACCTGTACCTAGTGGAATACACATACACATACAGGCAGGTATAACAGTGGTTTACCACATTCACCCCTTGTTTAAAAATGAGTCCGGCGGGGTGAAGTGTATTTAAAAGTTCGTGTATTGGAGTCTCTCCGGGGGTCTTGTCTGCCGCTGTGATCGACGTGGCGACGGCAGGGGTGGTGCAGCTTCCGGCGTCGCGTCCCGTGTAGGCTGGGGCACTGGAGTGTAGTCCTCGTGGGTGACGGTCCAAGGCGAGCCGGCTGCTGGGGTTGGATATCGGGTGGTGGGGGGTGGTGGTAATGGGTAGTGGGTTACAGCGGTCCCCGAGGGTGCGAGGTCTCGTATGGAGACTGTGTCCTCCCGCCCGTCCGGGTACGCAATGTAAGCGTACTGGGGGTTGGCGTGGAGGAGGTCGACCCTCTCGACCAGGGGGTCCATTTTATTGGTCCTCACGTGTCTTTTCAGTAGTACCGGCCCTGGGGACGTCAGCCATGGCGGTAACGCTGTCCCCGATGTGGACTTCCTTGGGAAGACAAACATTTTCTCGTGAGGGGTGGCATTGGTGGCAGTGCAGAGCAGTGACCAAATCGAGTGGAGCGCATCGGGGAGCACCTCCTGCCAGCGGGAGGTCGGAAGGCCCCTCGACTTTAAGGCTAGTAGGGCGGCCTTCCAAACTGTTGCATTCTCTCTTTCCACCTGTCCGTTCCCCCGGGGGTTGTAACTGGTGGTCCTGCTTGTGGCTATACCCCTAGCGAGCAGGTACTGGCGGAGTTCGTCGCTCATAAACGATGAGCCCCGGTCACTATGGATATAGCTGGGGAAACCGAACAGGGTGAAGAGGCTGTTCAGACATTTAATGACCGTGGCACTGGTCATGTCCGGGCAGGGGATAGCGAACGGGAAACGGGAGTACTCGTCAATGAGGTTGAGGAAGTACACATTGCGGTCGGAGGAGGGGAGAGGCCCTTTAAAATCGACGCTCAGGCGTTCGAAAGGGTGAGTGGCTTTTATCAGGTGGGCTCTGTCTGGTCTATAAAAGTGCGGTTTGCACTCAGCGCAGACTTGGCAGTTCTTGGTCATGGTCCTGACCTCCTCAATGGAGTAAGGCAGGTTGCGGGCCTTGATGAAGTGGAAGAACCTGGTGACCCCCGGGTGGCAGAGGTCATTGTGGAGGGCCCTCAGCCTATCGATCGGCGCGCTGGCGCAGGTGCCACGCAATAGGGCATCTGGGGGTTCATTGAGCTTCCCAGGCCAGTACAAGATCTCGTAATTGTAGGTGGAAAGTTCGATTCTCCACCTCAAGATCTTGTCATTTTTGATTTTGCCCCTCTGCTTGTTGTTGAACATAAAAGCAACTGAACGCTGGTCAGTGAGCAGGGTAAATCGTTTTCCGGCCAGGTAGTGCCTCCAATGACGCACAGCCTCCACAATAGCCTGGGCCTCCTTCTCGACTGCGGAGTGTCTGGTCTCCGGGCCCTGGAGGGTTCATGAGAAGAATGCCACAGGTCTCCCCGCCTGATTAAGGGTGGCGGCCAGAGCGAAGTCGGACGCATCGCTTTCCACCTGGAAGGGGATGGATTCGTCCACTGCGTGCATGGTGGCTTTGGCAATGTTCTCCTTGATGCGGTGGAAGGCCGAGCGGGCCTCTGCCATCAGGGGAAAAGAGGTGGATTTGATCAGCGGACGGGCTTTGTCTGCATAGTAGGGGACCCACTGGGCGCAGTAGGAAAAAAACCCTAGGCACCTCTTCAGAGCTTTTAGGCAGTGGGGCAGTGGGAGTTCCATAAGGGGACGCATCCGGTCCGGGTCGGGACCGATGACCCCGTGTTCCACAACACAGCCAAGGATGGCGAGGCGGTCTGTGCGGAATATGCACTTCTCCTTGTTATATGTCAGGTTCAGGAGTTGGGCGGTGCGGAGGAATTTCTCGAGGTTTGCGTCATGGTCCTGCAAGTCATGGCCGCAGATGGTCACATTGTCCAGGTAAGGGAAAGTGGCCTGCAGCGCGTTTTGATCGACCATCCGGTCCATCTCCCTTTGGAAGACAGAGACCCCATTGGTAACGCCAAAGGGAACCCTAAGGAAGTGATAGAGGTGGCCGTTTGCCTCAAAAGCAGTATACTGGCGGTCTTTGGGGTGGATGGGGCGCTGGTGGTACGCTGATTTCAGGTCAATGGTCGAAAAGACGCAGTACTGCGCGATCTGGTTGACCATGTCAGCTATGCGGGGGAGTGGGTAGGCGTCCAGCAGGGTGTAGCGGTTTATTGTTTGGCTGTAGTTGATGACCAGGCGTTGTTTCTCGCCGGTCTTAACGACCACAACCTGGGCTCGCCAGGGGCTGGAGCTGCCCTCAATAATCCCCTCCTTCAGGAGCCGCTCCACTTCGGTTTTGATGAAAACCCTGTCCCCGGCACTGTATCGCCTGCTCTTTGTGGTGATGGGCTTACTGTCGGGGGTGAGGTTAGCAAACAGTGGGGGGGGTGGGACTCTGAGTGTGGAGAGGTTGCATCTGGTGCGCGGCGGGCAATTTGGAGGCTGCTGGCTGCGGACTGTGAGTGGGGGGAGGGGGCCACCGTACGCCATCGTAACGCTTTTGAGGTGGCACTGGAAATCCAACCCCAGTAGAACGGCAGCGCAAAGTTGGGGCAGGACCAGGAGTTTAAAATTATTGAACACAGTCCCGTCTACTACTAGTGTCACCATGCAGTAGCCGCCAATGTCCGCTGACTGGGACTCGGCGGCCATAGAAATCCGCTGGTGCGCAGGCAGGACTGGGAGAGAGCAACGCCGCACCGTGTCGGGGTGGATGAAGCTCTCTGTGCTCCTGGAGTCAAAAAGGCAGTTTATTGCATGGCCGTTTACCTTAACGTCCATTTTGGACCGAGCTAGTTGGTGTGGTCTCGTTTGGTCCAGCGTAACAGAGGCCAGCGTAGGGGTCGGTCTGTCGCTGTGGGTATCAGATGGGGGAGGTTGGCGGCCTGCTGCGTCCCGGCTGGTGTCCAAGATGGCGGCGTCCATGATTCCCATGTGGCTGGAGTCGTCCAAGATGGCTGCTGCTGCGGTGGTTCGCACATGGCTGGGGAGGCCCAAGATGGCGGCCCGCACGGCCCACACGCGGCGCTGTTGGGGGCCCAAGATGGCGGCTCGCACGGCCCACACGCGGCGCTGCTGGCATTCGGGGTGGCTTTGGCCTTGCAGACGTTAGCGTAGTGTCCCTTTTTCCCGCAGCCCGAGCAGGTCGCATTCTTCGTCGGGCAGCGCGCTCTGGGGTGTTTGGCCTGGCCACAGAAGTAGCATTTCTGGCCTTGGGATACTGCTGTCTGGCTTTGGGACACTGCTGCGGTGGATGGGCCGTTGTTGGGCTGTGGCTGGGGTGGCACGGTGCTATGGGGCTGTCCTACCGTGTCCCAGGTTGTCGTTCCCCGCGGCGTCCACGGTGCAGAGGAGTAGGCATCCATGCCCTGGTAGGCTGCGTCCAGCGTTAGTGCGATTTCGGGGGCTTTGTCGAGGGTGAGGTCACTCTGCTCCAGCAGTCGCTGTCGGGTGTAGTTGGACCTGTGGCCTGCTACAAAGGCATCCCGGATCAGTTCCTCCGTGTACTTAATGGCCGTTACCGCCTTACACCCACAGGCCCGGCCAAGCACGGACAGTGCTTGGAGGTATTCCTCAGTTGATTCCCCAGGTTGTTGCTTGCGACTCCCCAGGAGGTGCCTGGCGTAAACTTCGTTCACAGGGCGCGTGTACTGAGTCTTGAGGAGCTGGAGGGTGGCTGTGTACGAGGTCGCGTCCCGGATGACTGAGTACACTCGGTGGTTCACCTTGGAGATCAGGACAGACAGTTTGTTCGCATCCGTTACGACCGCAGTGGAGGCAGTCAGGAATGCCTCGAAGCACATGAGCCAGTGAGCAAACTTGGTGGAAGCGTCCGCTTCCCGACTGTCCAGGTCCAGGCATGCTGGTGTGAGGATCTTCTCCATTATAAAAAATTTAGTTAATAAAATTGATGCGCCATCAATTACTCAAAAGACTGAGGTTAAGCGAGTAACAACCAGGCTTTTATTAACTAAAGAATGAAGGTCTAGTCTCGAGTGGTCGACCCGTCCAGAATACTAAGGGACTGGGAGGTAGTCACTTATATACCTGGAATAGTGGGAGGAGTCAGCCGAGGCATGTCCAGACCTGTACCTAGTGGAATACACATACACATACAGACAGGTATAACAGTGGTTTACCACAAGAGGTAGCAGAGGCATTACTACACATAGTGGTTAGCACTGTTGCCTCACAGCGCCAGGGACCCGGGTTCGAATCCGGCCTCGGGCGACTGTCTGTGTGGAGTTTGCACATTCTCCCCGTGTTTGCGTGGGTTTCCTCCGGGTGCTCCGGTTTCCTCCCACAGTCCAAAGATGTGCGGGTTAGGTTGATTGGCTATCATAAATTGACCCTTAGTGTTAGGGGGATTAAATACGTAGGGTTACGGGGATAGGGTGGGATATGTGTTGGTGTAGGGGTTACGGGGATCGGGTGGGATATGTGTCGGTGCAGGCTCGATGGGCCGAAATGGCCTCTATCTGCACTGTGGCGTTTCTGTGACGTCTGTGACATATTGAGTAATTCATTATAAAAGGTGTAGTGCCAGAGGACTGGTGGTAGCTAACGTAATATCTATATTTAACAAGGGAGATAGAACATGTCCAGGAATCTATAGGCCAGTCAGCTTAACATCGATGGTAGGAAAAATAATGGAATCCCTACTGAAGGAGAAAATAGAATAACATCTAGAAATGAAAAATATAATAATAAATAGTCAGCATGGATTTCAAAAGGGAAAGTCTTGCTTGGCCAACCTCATTGAATTTTTTGAAGAAGTAAGAGAGAGAGTAGACAAGGGTAATGCAGTAGATGTAATTTATCTAGATTTTCAAAAGGCCTTTGATAAGTTACCCCATAATAGACTGATGAACAAGGTCAGAGAATGCGGAGTCAGGGGACAAGTAGCAGAATGGATTGCTGGCTGGCTTCAAGACAGAAAGCAGAGGGTAGGAGTAAAGGGTAGTTATTCACAGTGGCAGAAGGTGGGTAGTGGTGATAAACAAGATCAGTGCTGGGGCCACTGTTGTTCACAATTTATATTAACAATTTAGACCTTGGAATCAAAAACACAATTTCTAAATTTGCGGATGACACCAAATTGGGGGGGATGGCCAATACTGAGGAGGACTGCAACAAATTACAGGAGGACATCAATAAACTTACAGGATGGGTATATAAATGGCAAATGAAATTCAACACGGATACATGTGAGGTATTTTTGATAAGAAAAATAAGGAGGTCACATATTACTTGGAAAATAAGAATCTAAATGGGTTATAGGAACAAAGGGATCTAGGAGTACAAATACACAAATCACTAAACGTATCAACACAGGTTAACAAGGCCATAAAAAAGCACTGGTATTAACCTTCCAGAATTCTCTAGATTCTAGAACATTCCCCAAGGATTGGAAGGTAGTAAACATAACCCTGCTATGTAAGAAAGGAGGAAGAGAAAAATCAGGGAACTATAGGCCAGTTAGCCTGACATCAGTAGCAGGCAAAATGCTAGAATCTATTATTAGGGATGTGGTAACAGGGCATTTAGAAAATCGCAATATGATTGGCGGAGTCAACATGGTTTTATGAAATGGAAATCACATTAGACAAATCTGTTAGAGTTTTCTGAAGATGTAACTAATAGGATGGATAAGGGGTAACCAGCGGATGTAGTGTATTTGGATTTTTAAAAAGCATTTGATAAGATGCCGCACAAGAGGTTATTACACAAAATTATTACCCCAAATCCCATGAGTCCTAATTTTGTCGCTGCGTCTAATGGGCCCACATTTACTTTCACAAATCTCTTCCTATTTATATACCTATAGAAACGTTTACAATTTCTTTTTATTCCTCTTGCTAATTTATAGTCACTCTCATATTCTTGTTTCTCTTTCCTTATCAATTTCTCAGTCCTCCTTTGCTGAATTCTAAAATCCTCCCAGTCCTCAGGCTTACTACTGTTTTTGACAAAATTATAAGCCTCTTCCTTTGATCTAATACTATAGAGTCATAGGCCTAGAAATTCGGTATAGCCGCGTTTGGGGCGCTAGTCCTGGCGATGCGCAAAGTTTAGCGCCAGGCGCAATTTAGCACCACCTAGCGCGATATTGGGTTGCAGCGCCCCTAAAGGTGATTATGGCGCTAAATCAGGCGCTGCACGCTACTCTTAAGGCGCTAACCCGGCGGCGCAACCCAATTTCGCGACAGCAGGGTGCAGCGAGGGTGCTGTCAATAATCACTTTCCCTGAGGCACACTGGCGCCAGCCAGCTCTTAAAGGGGCAGGTCAATTGGCATCACCAGACACACTCACTGCCTTGTAGGCCTTCAAAGCGGTGGGAGCCTACCTGTGGTGCACCAGCCTAGCAAGACATGGAAAGGGTGAGGCAGAGGGCGGAACGCCTCACTGATGGGGCATTGGATGCTTTGGTTGGCGCAGTGGAATCAAGGCCAAGGAAGATGGTCGGAATGTGATTTATGTTTTGGACAGTCTCCTGGGTGTGAGAGTCAGTTATGTGTCAGCGTATTAGTTTTGCTTTCTGTTGCCATAGCTTTCTCATGTTTGAAGGAATCACATTTTGTGTAATGAAACACTTTCTTCATTTACAATGGCCATGCCTTCTATTTACATGCATCTTGCCCTTCACAGGCTTGGGGGTATCAGACCGGTTCCATTCCTGTTCTTGGAATGGTAGCAAGCATTCTGTGAGAGGGGTCTAGAAGCTACTTCTGATCAGCCTCTGACACACAGCCTGAGAAGAGCCGCTCGCGTAGAAGTTCAGGCCAGCAGGCATCTTCTCAGCCACCGACAGAGATGTCCTGCACCTTATCTGAGGCTGCAGATCTGGCTGAAGCAGCTGGCACAGCTCAGTCACCACCTCCTTTCTAAATCGCAGCCTTCTGACACACTGCTCCTCCGGCATGTTCATGTAGGAAAACTGCTGTCGGAGAACCCTGCCAGCGTAAGGTCTGCTGTGGCGACATCTGTTGGCCCTCCTCCGTCTGGCCATGCCCGCCCCCCTCTCCCAGCGTCTCAGTGCCCTTTCCAGATGATTCAGCAGCAGGACGTTCCCCTCCAATGCAGCCCCCATAATAAGTGCCCACAGGAAGGTTCCCCGTTGTCAAGGCTCACCAACAGCAAGGTGATGGTCAGAAGGCTGAAGATCGTCTGCCTGCACTGGCTCAGTGGTCAAATGGCTCTCAGTGTGCAGCTCAGCAACTCTTTGTAGCTCTCGAGGAAGTTGTGCTCCAAAAATGGCTGCCGCTTTTAAACCACACCAGTCCCCTTTAAATAACGCTCCTCCAGCCCGAGAGCGACTTGGTAAGGCCCAGGTAAGCTGTCACTATTAGCGCCAAGTGCTACGGAGGGGGGCGTCACTGAATTTCCAGTCTGGGGCACCCAAAAGGCGTTGCACACTCAAATGACGTCATAATCAGCCTGCGCCCATGAGCGGGCGCTAAGATTTAGCGCCGGCGCTAAATGCATGCTCAATATGGGGCGAGGCGCTAGGCGCCTTGCGCCCGCCCGGAAATTGGCTAGCGCCCCACTTCTCGGCCTCTTTAGGCGTTAATTGGTGGCGCTAACAACCGAATTTCTCTCCCATAGAGTCATATACAGTACAGAAAGAGACCCTTTGGCCCATCATGTCCGTGCCAGCCATCAAGCCCTGTCTATTCTAATCCCATTTTCCAGCACTTGGCCCGTAGGCTTGAATGCTATGGCATTTCAAGT
Organism: Somniosus microcephalus; assembly: GCF_052327205.1. Taxonomy (NCBI): domain Eukaryota; kingdom Metazoa; phylum Chordata; class Chondrichthyes; order Squaliformes; family Somniosidae; genus Somniosus; species Somniosus microcephalus. The sequence continues at coordinate 330,250,649 of NC_140990.1, read as the reverse complement.
TCTCATCTAAATGCTTCTTGAATGTTGTGAGGGTTCCTGCCTCTACCACCCTTTCAGGCAGTGAGTTCCAGATTCCAACCACCCTGTGGGTGAAAATGTTTTTCCTCAAATCCCCTATAAACCTCCTGCCCCTTACCTTGAAACTATGCCCCCTGGTTATTGACCCCTCTACTAAGGGGAAAAGTTCCTTTCTATCTACCCTATCTATGCCCCTCATAATTTTGTACACCTCAATCAGGTCCCCCCTCAGCCTTCTCTGCTCTAAGGAAAACAACCCCAGCCTGTCCAGTCTCTCTTCATAGCTGAAGGGCTCTAGCCCAGGTAACATCCTGGTGAATCTCCTCTGCACCCTCTCCAATGCAATCATATCCTTCCTATAGTTTGGCGACCAGAACCTAATGGGCCCTACTCTTTCCCTGGTTATCCTCTTGCCCTTAATATACTTATAAAACACCTTGGGATTTTCCTTTATTTTGCCCGCCACTGTTTTTTCATGCCCCTCTTCGCTCTCCTAATTTTTTTTTTTATGTATCCCCCTGCACTTTCTATACTCCTCTAGGGCTTCCACTGTTCTTAGTCCTTTGTATCTGCCAAAAGCCTCCCTTTTTTTCCTAATCCATTCTTGTATATCCTTTGACATCCAGGGTTCCCTGGACTTGTTGATCCCACCCTTGACCTTTACGGGAACATGTTGGCGCTGTACTCTCTCAATTTCCTTTCTGAATGACTCCCACTGCTCTGATGTGGATTTTCCTACAAGTAGCTGATCCCAGTCCACTTTGGCCAGATCCTACCTTATCATATTAAAATCGGCCTTCCCCCAATTTAGAACCTTTATTTCCGGTCCATTTTTGTCCTTTTCCATGACTACCTTAAATCTCACTGAATTATGGTCACTGTCACCAAAATGCTCTCCTACTGACACTTCAAGCACTTGCCCGGCTACATTCCCTAGAATTAGGTCCAGTACTGCCCCCTCTCTTGTAGGACTTTCTACATGCTGGCTCAAAAAGCTCTCCTGGATGCACATTAAGAATTCTGCACCCTCTAAGCCTTTCACACTCTGACTATCCCAGTTAATATTGGGGAAGTTGAAATCCCCTACTATTATTACCCTATTATTTCTACACTTCTCTGAGATTTGCCTACATATCTGTTCCTCTACTTCCCCCTGACTGTTTGGGGGCCTATAGTACACTCCCAGCAAAGTGCTTGCCCCCTTTTTGTTTTTAAGTTCTACCCATATGGTCTCATTAGAGGAACCTGCTAAGTAATGGACTCCTTGTTTAATATTGCGACACCCCCTCCTCTTTTACACCCCCCTCTGTCTCGCCTGAAGATTCTATACCCCGGAATATTGAGCTGCCAGTCCTGCCCCTCCATTAACCATGTCTCTGTGATAGCAACAATATCCTACTCCCATGTGTTCATCAACACCTTCAATTCATCTGCCTTATTCGCAAGAATCCTTGCATTAAAATAAATGCCATCCAGCCTTGCCATACTCCCTTGTGCCGTTACATATTTGCTCTGCCTTCCAGGCTGACTTGTTTTCTTCCTCTATATTTGGCTGTGCATCACCCCCTACTATAGCTCCACTCTGTATCTTTAACTTCTCCTTTTAGCCACGGTTGGACCACTTTTCCTGTGTGCTTTTTGTGCCTTAAAGGAATGTTTATTTGTTGTAAATTATGTATTAATTCTTTGATGCCATAAATTTCTATAATTCTATGATTTTAAGCACCTGGTTAATTAATCTGCATATTTAATCTAAAGGAACACATAAAGTAGATACTTTGGGGAACAGACAGGCGTTTCTGTGGCCGGCTCCAGGATGGTATGTTGCCTCCCTGGCGCCAGGGTCAAGGATGTCGCTGAACGGCTGCAGGACATTCTGAGGGAGGGGGGTGATCAGCCAGAGGTCATGGTCCATATTGGTACCAACGGCCTAGGTAGAAAGAGGGATGAGGTGCTGCAGGCAGATTTTAGTGAGTAAGGAGAGAGATTAAAAAGCAGGACCTCAAAGGTAGTAATCTCCGGATTACACCCGGTGCCACGTGCTAGTGAGTACAGGAATAGGAGGATAAAGCAGATGAATGCGTGACTGGAGAGATGGTGCAGTAGGGAGGGCTTTAGATTCCTGAGGCATTGGGACCGTTTCTGGGGGAGCTGGAACCTGTCCAAGCTGGACAGGTTGCACCTCAACAGAGCCGGGACCAATATCCTCACGGCGGGGTCGGGGGGGGGGGGTTGCTAGTGCTGTTGGAGAGGGTTTAAACTAGCTGGCAGGGGGGATGGGAACCTGAGAGTATTTTGAGAAGGGAGAGAAAATTAGTAAGCGAGTTTGGAAGGCAGAGGAAAAAAGGGCCAGAAAATAGACAACAAGGGAGTTTGGCAATGCTGAATGGTATATACTTCAATGCAAGGATTCTAGGAAATAAGGGAGATGACTTAAGGGCACAGATAGACATTATAGCCATTACTGAGACATGGCTGAAAGAAGGGCAAGAATGACAGCTCAACATTACTGATTACAGGGTTTTTAGGCGAGATAGAGAGGGGGATACAAAAGGACCGGGGGGTTACAGTCTTGATTAAAGAGACAATTACAGCTTTGAGCAGGGATGATATGTTAGAAGGATCATCAAATGAGACCTCATGGGTTGAACTAAAGAACAAAAAAAGGGGAAATCACACTGCTGGGAGTGTACTATAGACCCCCAAATAGTCCGAGGGAGATAGAAGAGCAAATTTCTAGGCAAATTTCTGAAAGTGCAAAAACAATAGGACAGTAATAGTGGAGGATTTCAATTACCCCAATATTAACTGGGATACTACCAGTGGAAAAGGTATAGAAGGCATAGAATTCTTAAATTGTATTCTGGAGAACTTTTTTAGCCAATACATATCAAGCCCAACAAGAGTGGGGGCAGTTCTGGATTTAGTTTTAGGGAATGAAGCTGGGCAACTGGAAGGAGTATCAGTGGGAGAGCATTTTGTGGTAGTGATCATAATTCAGTTAGTTTTAGCATAATTATGGAGAAGGACAAAGAAAAAACAGGAGTAAGGGTTCTGAATTGGGGGAAGGCCAATTTTACTAGGTTGAGAAGTGATTTAGCCAAAGTGGACTGGAAACAGTTACTTGAAGGTAAATCAGTGTCAGAGCAGTGAGAGGCATTCAAGAGGGAGATACATGGAGTTCAGGGTAAACGTGTTCCCACAAAGAAAAAGGGTAGAACTGCCAAATATAGAGCCCCCTGGATGACAAGGTGCATACAGGGTAAGATAAGGCAAAAAAGGGAAGCCTATATCAGATACTGTGAGCTCAATACTGCAGAAAGCCTAGAAGAGTATAGAAAGTGTAGGGGTGAAATTAAGAAGGAAATTAGGAAAGTAAAAAGAGGGCATGAAAAAATGCTGGCAAGTAGAATCAAAGAAAACCCAAAGATCTTTTATAATTACATAAAGAGCAAGAGGATAACTAAGGAAAGAGTAGGGCCTATCAGCGACCAAAATGGGGATCTATGTGTGGAGGCGGAGGATGTGGGTAAGATATTTAATGCATACTCTGCAGCTGTATTCACAGGAGGGGGATGATGCGACGTTGAAGTTAAGGAGAAAGATAGTGAAATATTGGATGGGATAAACATAGTAAGAGAGGAAGTATTAAGGGGTTTAGCATCCTTGAAAGTAGATAAATCGCCAGGGCCGGATGAAATATATCCGAGGCTATTAAAAGAAGCAAGGGAGGAAATTGCGGAGGCTCTGACCAACATTTTCCAACCCTCCCTGGCTACCGGAGTGGTGCCAGAGGATTGTAGAACTGCTAACGTTGTACCATTGTTTAAAAAGGGCGGAAGGGATAAACTGAGCAATTACAGGCCAGTTAGTTGAACCTCGGTGGTGGGCAAATTGCTGGAATCAATTCTGAGGGACAGTATAAACATTCATTTAGAAAGACACAGATTAATCAGGGACAGTCAACATGGTTTTGTGAAGGGAAGATCCTGTCTGACTAACTTGATTGAATTCTTTGAGGAGGTAACAAGGAGCGTCGATGAGGGCAGTGCATTTGACGTAGTCTACATGGATTTTATCAAGGCTTTTGGCAAGATCCCACATGATCAAAAAAGTAAAAGCCCATGTGATCCAAGGGTGGGTGGCAAATTGGATCTAAAATTGGCTCAGTGGCAGGAAGCAAAGGGTGATGGTTGAGGGGAGTTTATGTGACTGGAAGGCTGTTTCCAGTGGGGTTCCATAGGGCTCAGTACTCGGTCCCTTACTGTAGTATATATTAATGGTTTAGATTTAAATGTAGGGGGCATGATAAAGAAATTTACAGATGATACAAAAATTGGCCGTGTGGTTGACAGTGAGGAGGAAAGCTTTAGACTGCAGGAAGATATCGATGAACTGGTCAGTTGGGCAGAAAAGTGGCAAATGGAATTCAATCTGGAAAAGCGTGAGGTAATGCATTTGGGGAGGGGCAACAAGGCAAGGGAATACACAATTAATGGGAGGATACTGAGTGGTGCGGAGGAACAGAGGGACCTTGGAGTGCATGTCCACAGATCCTTAAAGGTAGCAGGACAGGTCGATAAAGTAGTTAAAAAGGCATACGGAATGCTTTCTTTTATTAGCCGAGGCATAGAATATAAGAGCAGGGAAGTTATGGTAGAACTATATACAACACTGGTTAGGCCACAGCTTGAGTACTGCGAGCAGTTCTAGTCACCACATTACAGGAAGGATGTGACTGCACTGGAGAGGGTACAGAGGAGATTTACAAGGATGTTGCCAGAACTGGAAAACATTAGCTATGAGGATAAGCTGGGGTTGTTTTCCTTGGAACAGAGGAGGCTGAGGGGAGATTTAATTGCGATGTATAAAATTATGAGGGGCCTAGATAGAGTGGATAGGAAGGACCTATTTCCCTCAGCAGAGGGGGCATAGATTTAAAGTAATTGGTAGAAGGATTAGAGGGGAGATGAGGAAAAGGATTTTCACCCAGAGGGTGGTGGGGGTCTGGAACTCACTTCCCAAAAGGGTGGTAGAGGCAGAAACCCTCATCACATTTAAAAAGTACTTGGATATACACTTGAAGAGCCGAAACCTACAGGGCTACGGACCTAGTGCTAGCAGGTGGGATTAGGCTGGTTAGCTCTTCTCCAGCCGGCGCGGACATGATGGGCCGAATGGCCTCCTTCTGCCTCGTAATATTTCTATGATTCGATGATAGACATTTCACACAAAAATTATTACTTCTAACATACACCGATGTCAGTAGATGATATTTAGCAGTTCAGTTATTATATTTTTTGTACTAATTATTAAAAATTGGAAGATTAATACGTGTCCCTTCTTAGATCAAAACAGCTGTACTGTCGAGATGGATGCGAAGTGGCTTTGTACATTGGAATCATTTATGTGGCTTTTTTATGGTCAAACTTGCACTGAAAATAATAGCATAAAAATGTGAAATTGCATCATGGGCGCTGAGGGTGTTGTATTTTGTGCAAGTTTGTGCGGGGGTATTTCTCTTCCTTCGTGCGATGTATGTTCCTTGACTGGTAACAAAGTGTACAGCAAGGGATGGTACATAAGTTTACCCCCCCTACTGATTTACTTAAAATTCGTCGATCTCTTTGCAGGCGGAACTGCCTCAAGACAGAAGGGATTCCTTGGATGCATTCGCTCTTTACGGTTAAACGGAGTCACCCTTGATCTTGAAGAACGAGCTACAATTACCCCTGGTGTGAAGGCAGGATGCCTGGGGCACTGCAGCAGTTACGGTAACCTGTGCCACAATGGAGGGAGGTGTATAGAGAAGTACAACGGATATTCGTGCAACTGCAGTCACTCCGCTTATGATGGACCGTTCTGCAAAAAAGGTAAGCAACCGTGTTCCCTTTCCGATTCAATTCAAACAACAGGTCCAACTTTCTCTTGACAGCTGTGTCCTGGATTTCAGAAAGCTTGCTTTTTTGAGATTGGGCCAGAAATTAGGATCGGGAGCTTGCCGCGCGTGCAAGCCCCCGATGTGCACTCACCCGGCGCGCCGACATCTGAAGCTCGGGTCTGCTTGGAATTCCTGTCACTGGCCCGGTTCAGATGTCAGCGCGATGTGCTTGCCTGATCCAGCGGCATAGTTAGTGCGATGTGCCGGCTGGGATCAGGTGAGCACTGTGCAGCCAATCAGGGGAGGGAAAACTTCATTCATGAGTTTGATAGTAAAGACTGTCAAACTCATGAAAAGTATGGGTGCCCAAAAGACTAGTTTAACTTTAACTAAAATTTTTAAAAACATCCCAATAATTAAATAAACTATAAATAACTTTAAAAAAACTATTTTAAACAATTAATAAAATTTTTGAAAAAAATAATGTTTTACGAAATCGGGTCTAAAAATAAACTTACCTTACTGTAAAGTCCTTAAAAACAATGAAGCTGTGGAAAAAATGTAATAATTTTAATAATAGACCACTTACCTTCAAGAATCCAGTCCTTACGCCTCCTTTTTATATGTCTAAAAAGTTCAGGCCCTTGCACACGCGCAAACCTGTCAAAAAGAAGGAAGTTCAACGCGTGCGCGCAGAGTCCTGCGCGCACGCGTTGGACCTCTGAACCCCTTGGAGGAAACGCCGGTTTCCCGCGCATGCGCTGTGCATGCTGAAATCCGGCACTTCCAACGGGCAGCACGGTGGCATAGTGGTTAGCACTGTTGCCTCACAGCGCCAGGGACCCGGGTTCAAATCCGGCCTCGGGTGACTGTCTGTGTGGAGTTTGCACATTCTCCCCGTGTTTGCGTGGGTTTTCTCCGGGTGCTCCGGAGATGTGCGGGTTAGGTTGATTGGCCATGATAAAAAATTGGCCCTTAGTGTTAGGGGGGATTAAATACGTGGGGTTACGGGGATAGGGCTTGGGCGGGATGGCTGTCGGTGTAGGGACCGGGTGCTAGGGTTTGGATGATCAGCCATGATCTTGTTGAATGGCGGAGCAGGCTCGAAGGGCCGAATGGCCTACTCCTGCTCCTATCTTCTATGTTTCTATAGGCCCACGCGTGAGTACACTGTCCGTGCTCACGCGTTGGGACCGGAATTACTGGCCCAAAGCAGAACCATTCGAAAGGTTGAGTCATGCTCACTAAGTAAAGAAAACAGTACTGGACCCAGGTGTCTAGACTCTCTCGTGTAATCAAATCGATCATCACTCAAGATGTCTATCCATTGTGACCCTCCACAGTCATGCTCCTGAAGCACAATGACCTTTGCTGAATTTTCTTTCCTAACTGGTACGTGACATTGTTCGGTTCCTTCTGTCTGTCGGACCCTGTGTCCTGTTTTTCATTAAATTTCCAGCCGCCTAGATTTACCTCCGTTTTGGGGCTGTTATTCCAGTGGAGAGACTTGGCACATGGTATAATGTAACTGATTGGAACACACATGGTTTGAAGAATGTTCCCTTAAAAGTACGAGCACTGATAAATCGAATACATAGGGGCGGATTTTAACTCGGATTGGGCTTCTGGTGGGAGATTGCTCCGATGAATTGATTTCCTGCTCGGCAGACGCTGCGAGAAGCTGCAGTGTTTTTAACCGCTGGGCCTCTATTGAATTCCACTGATCAACTTCACATTCCTTAATTGTCATAAAGAGAGTGCAAAGCAACTGGCAGCAGCTGCAGATCGAGTGCTCTTAAGCTGCCATTTTGTGGGGGATGGGCACCAGTTCTGGGGAAGGTGGGAACTGCTTTGCAAGGATGAGATACATATGATCAGCACTGGGAAAATGGTTAAATAATGAACTGAGGAGTCATTTAAGCTAGGACTGAAAGGGAGTAGGGGAAACATTCACTCCCTCCACCACCGGCGCACCGTGGCTGCAGTGTGTACCACCTACAAGATGCACTGCAGCAACTCGCCAAGGCTTCTTCGGCAGCGCCTCCCAAACCCGCGACCTCTACCACCTAGAAAGACAAGGGCAGCAGATGCATGGGAACAGCACCACCTCCAAGTTCCTCTCCAAGTCACACAGCATCCTGACTTGGACATATATCGCCGTTCCTTCATCGTCGCTGGGTCAAAATCCTGGAACTCCCTCCCTAACAACACTGTGGGAGCACCTTCACCACACGGACTGCAGCGGTTCAAGAAGGCGGCTCACCACCACCTTCTCAAGGGCAGTTAGGGATGGGCATTAAATGCTGGCCCTGCCAGCGACGCCTGCATCCCATAAACGCATAAAAAAAAAGACAGCACCAAAATTCCGATTAGTCCTCTTGGAGGACAAGACACACCCAGCAGTTTCTCTGGAATGTGTAATTAGATCCTCCCTGCCTACGTAATCAATTACTTTGCAAAGTGTAATTCGAGCCATTCTGACTTGCCTACTTCAAACAGAACAGAGCTCACATAGAACAGACGGAGCTCATCCTTGCAGGTTAAGACCTTCTCCCACCACCCCCCCAACCAAACAAGTTCCTGCCCCCACCACCCAAGTTCCTGACCTCCCCCTGCCCAAGTTTTTGACATACTCCCCCTGCCCAAGTTCCTGACCTCCCCCTGCCCAAGTTCCTGACCTCCCCCAGCCCAAGCTCCTGACCTCCCCCTGCCCAAGTTCCTGACCTCCCCTAGCCCAAGTTCCTGACCTCCCCCTGCCCAAGTTCCTGACCTCCCCCTGCCCAAGTTCCTGACCTCCCCCTGCCCAAGTTCCTGACCTCCCCCTGCCCAAGCTCCTGACCTCCCCCTGCCCAAGCTCCTGACCTCCCCTAGCCCAAGTTCCTGACCTCCCCCTGCCCAAGTTCCTGACCTCCCCAGCCCAAGTTCTTGACCTCCTCCTGCCCAAGTTCCTGACCTCCCCCTGCCCAAGTTCCTGACCTCCCCTAGCCCAAGTTCCTGACCTCCTCCTGCCCAAGTTCCTGACCTCCCCCTGCCCAAGTTCCTGACCTCCCCTAGCCCAAGTTCCTGACCTCCCCTAGCCCAAGTTCCTGACCTCCCCCTGCCCATGTTCCTGACCTCCCCCTGCCCAAGTTCCTGACCTTCCCCTGCCCAAGTTCCTGACCTCCCCCTGCCCAAGTTCCTGACCTCCCCCTGCCCATGTTCCTGACCTCCCCCTGCCCAAGTTCCTGACCTCCCCCTGCCCAAGTTCCTGACCTACCCCGCCCAAGTTCCTCACCCCCGCCCCCCGGGTTCCTGACCTTCTCCCCCCAACAAATTCCTGACCTTCTCCCACCGCTCCCCCCCATGGATGGGACATTGCGTGCTGTTAACAGGTTTATTGGATATGAAGTAAATAGTGACAGCTTTCCAAGAAATCAACCCATCCTCGGGGAGGAGAGGGAGAACATCATGTTGATGTAAAGGGGGTGGGGTTGGAAGAACATGATCCATCTTACCATCTGGATCATGTACTCGTTCTCCTCCCGCCCCCCCCCCCAATTAGACCGGGATCACGTTCTTCAGCCATCCCCACTGTGCCCTCCGTGCTCTTTACCCAACCCCCCGAGTTCCAGACCTTCTCCGCCCGAGTTCTTGACTTCCTCTCCCTGAGTTGCTGGCATCCTCTTCCCCCTTTTCTCTCTCTCCCCTCTCTCTTTCTCCCCCCTCTCTCTCCACCTTCTCTCTCCCCTCTCTTCCTCATCTCTCTCCCCTCTCTCCCTCATCTCTCTCCCCTCATCTCTCTCTCTCTCTCCCCTCTCTCCCTCATCTCTCTCCCCTCTCTCCCTCATCTCTCTCCCCTCAACTCTCTCTCTCTCTCCCCTGTCCCCTTATCTCACTCTCTCTCTCCCCTCAACTCACTCTCTCTCTCTCACCTCAACTCACTCTCTCTCTCTCACCTCAACTCACTCTCTCTCTCTCTCTCTCTTACCTCAACTCACTCTCTCTCCCCTCATCTCTCTCTCTCTCCCCTCATCTGTCAGGGCAAGGCTGGTTCTGGACCCAAGTGCAGACAGACGAGGCGAGAAGCAGGTATGCAGTCTTAAATAAAAGTACTTTACTAGAATCACACAGGTAAACAGTTACAAACATAGGAGCTCAAGACAAGCTACTACTAGGTAACGGCTTGTCAAGACTGAGCACAGAGGGAAGAAACCACAGAACATAAATACAAGCAAAAACAGGTGAAACCAATAAACCAGATGAAAGGCAGTTAAGCAATAAACACAGGAGAAACAAGTAACAATTAGCAAAGGGAAAAGAAACAAGTGAAGGTGCCATCTAGGGGTTACTGAGGGAACTAACCGGCACCCTCACAGGACCCCCTCCCCTAGGAACGGCTCCTGACGTTCCTCCTGGACGATCAGGGTGGTGACGGCGAAAATCCCTGATGAGTTCAGGATCCAAAATGTCCCGGGCCGGAACCCAGGAACGCTCTTCAGGACCATAACCCTCCCAGTCGACTAGGTATTGAATGCTCCTCCTAACCCGGCGACTATCAAGGAGGCGCCGGACAGTGTAGGCTTGCTGACCATCAATCATGCGGGGCGGGGGGGGAGGTCTGGAAGCAGGGACCAAGGGACTGGTAAGTACTGGCTTGAGGTGAGAGACGTGGAATGTGGGATGTATCTTCATCGACCGAGGAAGGAGGAGCCGGTAGGCCACAAGGTTTACTTTTTCCAAAATCCATATTCAATTAGAGGGTGAGCAGGTTGGATCTCAAACAAGCGTGCTAAGCTTGAATAAAGGAGACTATGAAGGTATGAGAGCAGAATTGAGTAGAGTGGATTGGGAAAATAGATTAAAGGGTAAGACGATACATGATCAGTGGTGTACATTTAAGGAGTTATTTTACAACTTCCAAAAAATATATATTCCACTGAGAAGAAAAGGGTGTAAAAGAAAAGACAGCCATCCGTGGCTAAGTAAAGAAATTAAGGATAGTATTCAACTAAAAACAAGGGCATATAAGGAAGCCAAATCTAGTGGGAGGATAGAGGATTGGGAAAACTTTAAAAGACAGCAAAAAATAACAAAAAGACTAATTAAGAAAGGGAAGATAGATTATGAAAGTAAATTAGCAAAAAATATAAAAACAGATAGTAAGAGTTTTTATAGTTATATAAAAAGAAAAAGGGTGGCTAAAGTAAATGTTGGTCCCTTAGAGGATGAGACCGGGAAATTAATGGTGGGAAATATGGAGATGGCAAAAACACTGAATGAATATTTTGTATCAGTCTTTACAGTAGAAGACACTAAGAATATCCCAACACGGGACAAACAGGGGGCTATGGGGGGGAGGAGCTAAACACGATCAAAATCACTAAGGAAGTGGTACTCGGTAAAATAATGGGACTCAAGGCGGATAAATCACCTGGACCTGATGGCTTACATCCTAGGGTCTTGAGGGAAGTGGCGGTAGGGATTGTGGATGCATTGGTAATAATTTTCCAAAACTCCCTGGACTCAGCAAAGGTCCCGGCAGACTGGAAAACTGCTAATGTAATGCCCTTATTTAAAAAGGGCAGTAGACAGAAGGCTGGAAACTATAGACCGGTTAGCCTAACATCTGTGGTAGGTAAAATATTGGAGTCCATTATTAAGGAGACAGTAACAGGACATTTGGATAATCATAATTTAATAGGACAAAGTCAGCATGGTTTTATGAAGGGGAAGTCATGTTTGACAAATTTGTTGGAGTTCTTTGAGGAAGTAACATATAGGGTGGATAAAGGGGAACCAGTGGACGTAGTGTATTTAGACTTCCAAAAGGCATTTGACAAGGTGCCACACAAAAGATTATTGCTTAAGATAAAAAATCACGGGATTGGGAGTAATATTCTGGCATGGATAGAGGATTGGCTATCTAACAGAAGGCAGAGAGTTGGGATAAATGGTTCATTCTCGGACAGGCAATCAGTAACTAGTGGTGTTCCACAGGGGTCAGTGCTGGGTCCCCAACACTTTACAATCTATATTAACGAATTTGGAGGAGGGGACCGAGTGTAACATATCAAAATTTGCAGATGATACTAAGATGGGAGGGAAAGTAGTGAGTGAGGAGGACATAAAAAACCTGCAAGGGGACATAGACAGGCTAAGTAAGTGGGCAGAGATTTGGCAGATGGAATACAATACTGGAAAGTGTGAGGTTATGCACTTTGGCAGGAAAAATCGTAGAGCTAGTTATTATCTTAATGGCAAGAAACTGGAAAGTACTGAAGTACAAAGGGATCTGGGGGTCCTGGTGCACGAAACTCAAAAGGTTAGTATGCAGGTGCAGCAAGTGATTAAGGCCAATGGAATGTTGGCTTTCATTGCTAGGGGGATAGAATATAAAAATAGGGAGGTATTGCTTCAGTTGTACAAGGTATTGGTGAGACCGCACCTGGAATACTGCATACAGTTTTGGTGTCCATACTTAAGAAAAGACATACTTGCTCTCGAGTCAGTACAAAGAAGGTTCACTCGGTTAATCCCGGGGATGAGGGGATGGACATATGAGGAGAGGTTGAGTAGATTGGGACTCTACTCATTAGAGTTCAGAAGAATGAGAGGCGATCTTATTGAAACATATAAGATTGTGAAGGGGTTGGATCGGGTGGATGCGGGGAGGATATTCGCGATGATGAGTGAAACTAGAACTAGGGGGCATAGTCTTAGAATAAGGGGCTGCTCTTTCAAAACTGAGATGAGGAGGAACTACTTCACTCAGAGGGTGGTAGGTCCATGGAATATGCTGCCCCAAAAAGCTGTAGAAGCTACATCATTACATAAATTTAAAACAGAAATAGACAGTTTCCTGGAAGTAAAGGGAATTAAGGGTTACGGGGAGCGGGCAGGAATTTGGACATGAGTCTAGGTTCGGATCGGTCATGGCCCTGTGGGTAGCGGAGCGGGCCCAGGGGCCGTGTAGCCTGATCCTGCTCCTATTTAGTGTGTCTAATTCTGTTAGATTCAAGAGATGGTTCTGTGATAGTAGATTGGCGGTTAGGATCAGATCAGCCATGATCTTATCGAATGGCGGAGCACGCTCGAGGGGCCGATTGGCCTACTCCTGCTCCTATTTCTTATGTTCTTATGTTCTTATGTCCGATGAACCGGGGAGCCAACTTGCGGGACTCCACATGGAGCGGAAGATTCCGGGTAGACAGCTAGACCTTCTGTCCGGTCCGGAACCGAGGAGCTGGGCGGCGGTGTCGGTCAGCCTGCACTTTCTGCCGCGAAGAAGCGAGCTGCAAGGCGGATCGGACCCTCCTCCAGGTACGGTGGCAGCGTTGGACGAACCCCTGGGCAGCTGGGACTCCTACCTCCCTCTCCTGTTCAGGGAAGAGTGGCGGTTGGAAGCCATATTGACATTCGAAAGGTGAGAGGCCAGTGGAGGAGCTCTGAAGGGTATTGTGCGCGTACTCCGCCCAGACCAGATACTTGCTCCAGGTGGAAGGATTGGAGGACACAAAGCTTCTTAGCACCCTCTCCAGATCTTGGTTGGTTCTCTCAGTCTGGCCGTTAGACTGAGGGTGGAACCCAGAGAAGAGACTGACGGAAGCGCCCAGGATGGAACAAAAAGCCTTCCAGCAC